>NW_025952967.1:0-600000 GCF_022264815.1 Rhodofomes roseus
AAGGGAATAAAGATAACTAAAACGAGGGTATGCTACATGTAGGATGCGGTATCATATCACTACACACACTAGATGTAGGTGGGCGTCATCTCATAACAATCGTACGTACTATCGTCTCAGCTCGTGGCTCTCATGTTCAGGTTCATGTACATCGTGTCGTATAGTATCTACAAGCCTACGCACATCGGACAGACGAGACCGGTCGTTGTCCAGCTGCACGGACTGTAGCATGCAGCTAGTGCGCCATGATGCCGTGGTGGCTCATCGACATGGGCATCGCCCGTCTGTCAAGGAAGAACACAGGCGCGGAGATAGCGCGACGGCCGGGGCTGTTCTCGAGGTTGATCTCGTCCCAGCCATCGTCGTCGCTGCTGTCGTCGCTCGCCGTGCACCGGCGTGGCCCCGGCTCGTCGTCTTCGTCATCTTCGTCCAACAGGAAAAAGTGCGGTGTCTTTGGTCGCTGCGGAGCCTGCTCGGACCGTCTCTCTTCGATCGCGTCGCTAGGCTCCTCGGCTTCAGCGGAGCCATTTGTCGTATGCAGGACTTCCGTCTCGACCGCCTCGATGAAGGGGACCTGCCTCCCGGTAGCCTTCTCGAGGAGGATCCTCCAGCGCGCAAAGGACATAGGTGCCCAGCCCTTGGCGTTGACGGGGAAGGTCACGTCGAGGACCATCGCGCGTTGGAACTGGTCGCAGAGCACGCCGACAGACTCCTCGTCGACGGGCGCGCAGGTGACCCTCCCCGACACCAACGCAGGCGTCACCGACAGTGCGCCGCGCCGCTGCTCGCTCTCGCTGCAGCTGCTGTCCGCGGCGCGGCGGAGCATGTCATGGAGATAGAGGACCTTGCGGATGGTGTAGAGTGGAAAGTTGCAGAAGGCGCGGTCGACGGAGGCGGCGCGGCCGTCGCGGATGCTGCACATGTCGCCGAGGCGCGGGTAGATTGGGACGTTCGGATCCGAGACGGCGATGCGCGACTCGGGCGGGGGTGTCGCTGCCGCGGGCTCGGCGTAGTCTTCTGGTAGAGGGTAATCGGGCTCGTGCGGTGGGACGGCAATGCCGTCGTATGCAGTGAAGGGGTCGGGGCTTCCCGGGCCGGTGTGGTTGAATGTAGGTCGGCGTTTGGACAGTTGCGCTCGCCGGGTGTTCCATACGCGTTTGGTGAGGGCAAGGCTGTGATAGGAAAGGCCATGGTAGGCTGGAGGTGTGTCGATGCTGAAGACGTCGTCCAAAGGAGGTTGTTCGCTAGCGCGCGGGAGTAGAAGGGGCGCGAGTGAGTGCTGGGGGAAGGGGTCCCAGTCTGGCGCGTCGACGTCCGCGTCGTCCAGTCTGAAGCGAATGAGCTCGCCAAAATCGTCGTCGTCGTTGTCGTCACCTGCTCCCATGTAGTGTGGTGTGAAGGAGGAGCGCTGGGCGAGGAGGGCGGAGGAGAAGTCGGGGTCCGCGTCGTCGTCAAAGTCATCTTCGTCGTCATCGTCGAAGGCATATAGTTTTGGGAGTTTGTAGGTCGCGGTGGTGCGTCGCAGCTGTGGGCGTTGAGACATCCTGCTTTCGCAGCGCGCGGGCAGTTCTTCTGTGGAAGCGGTGTGAGTGGGATGCTTGACGCGGGAAGTGACTCGAGAAGGGGGCCCGGCGAGTGCGGAGCTCTGTATATGAACGAGGCAGCGGTGCGTTCATCAACAGAGATGAACTGAGCACGCCAGCGTCGTGGCAGTTGGGCTTATGTTGCATCCCGAGACACCTGTGACGGCGTCAGGGCGGCCACTGCCTGTCACAGCTTCGACACTGGCGACCACAACGCAACAAAAGCAGATGTTGTCGCATAGTTGCGGTATGTGGTCTGAAGTCCCTCCGATGGAAGCTCGCGAAACGGCCACATACCTGCTGCCATGTCTTCGTGGAGGGGTGGGAGGGGTGTGGCTGGGCGGGCGGAGATGGCTGACACAGAGCGGTGCATGGTGGGGGTGTCCGGAGAGAAGGTGTGGTAGGATGGTCGTACAGTGGTACAGCGGGACACAGCGTGCGGGCAGCCTCTTCGCTCGGGCAACGGCGGAGACAGCGCAGAGGGAGAGCGCGTCTGGGCGCCTCTGCCACAAAGCGAACAAGACGTGCACATCACGTGACGGCGACCACGCGCAGCCGACCAGCCACACCCAGCCACACCCTCCAGCCACGCGCCGACGTGTAACTCGAATCAGACTACTCCTTGTCTACTGCATCCGAATTCTTTTCCTCATTGTTCCTCTTCGTGAGGATTTGCGATGTTGTCTTTGTATCGTATGTCTAGCTGACTGCTATATATTCTATGATCTCCTCGTACACTCAGCTTCAACGGCATCCAAGAAAGCGTGAGCTCCATGTTCATGTTCGTCGGCACAGGCTGCGAGGTAAGCGGAGCGGAATACGTTATACAAGGTATCGCCGGAGGTAGGACGTGAGTAATAGGGGTCGTTGGAGAAGAACGCGTCGACGAGGCCTTGAATACCCGACGCCGTATATAGCGACCTCGAAGTGGTTCCCAGTGAAGAAATGACTGTTCACCATTGGTCGGGCGTCACGAACCCTGCCAACGGGCGGAGAAGGGGGGAATTGGTCCAATTCGTTCGTTCTCGGATTGTAGTAAGCAATGGGCTGGGGACGGCGAACAAAGAGTCGAAATCACAATGTGTGTAGAGTGTGAATGGCAGGAAACTCGGCCCGCAATTCGTCCGAGCGTTCGGAGTTATGAATGACTTTGAAGACGAAAGGCATGCCCTGGGCAGAGAGTACACGGTGGCGAAGCTACCCATTCCGATGCTAGTGGGTAGATTGGGCTCTTCCGTCGTAGGTGGTCCATGGCGGTGAGATGAATGCGGCGTAGAACGGACGTCGGGAGTTTAGGTGTTTGCTCCTTCAAGTGTGTAGTGGCGAACGACGACGCAGTCCAACGCGCGTTTGTTCTTATTTGGCAGTGGTGGTTAGGACTCGAATAAGTCACGGACTCGGACTGGTCCATTGCCTAGCGGGCTTCAGTGAGGCATCTACGGATGTCGATTTATGCCGTCAAAATCTACATCGCGGACAAGCATGACAGGTCGACAGCCGGCAACTGTCCACTTGTTATGGATGGTGAGTTGAACGCGGATCTGTCGGATCCTTGCCATATGAACCCCACGAAGTTCGCACTGCTAGTAGTGTACCCTAGCTGCACTGCGTATCCTCCGTCAATAGTTTCACTAACATACGTGCGCGACTCCTCCTTTACCACGGCACCTCCTGCCCGTCATACGAGCACAAGTTCCCGCGCTCGCTGCGAGGTAAGTATCCATTGGTGACAAACCATCCGCAAATTCCGTACAAGACGAACACTGACTGTGTACGCGTTCACCACGGTAGCTCCTTCCCGTTTTGCGAGGCTGAGTAGTACTTCCCCGAGTGCTCCTGCTTTAGGCCCAACACCACCTTCAGCTGAGCCTCGATGCTCTGCGAGGGCTCCAGGGCTGCCTGCGCGCCGCCCATGTCCGTCTTCACCCAGCCGGGACACACTGATATTACGATGAAGTCCGGGCGGGCCTTCGCTTGTTTGTACGTCTGCACGCGCGTCAGCAGGCCGATCGGCCGGCATGGTGGATAGGAGGTACGCACCAGCATGTTGAGCGCAGTCTTGCTCACGCTGTACGTCGCGGTTGTCTCACCGAGGTCTGTGCCGATGCTCCCTAAGGTCGAGCTGACGTTCACGATCGTCTTCTTCGTCCCTTTCTCGAGGAGCGGGGCGTAGACCTGGCCGAGCAGCGCAGGTGCTGCGACGTTCGTCTGGAGCAGCGCAAGGAACTCGCTGTAGTCGAAGGAGAACACCTCGTCGCGGGGGCACTGTCACCGGCGGTCGTCGATCAGCTGTCAGAGTCTCCAGGCGCAGAGGGAAAAGCACTTACGACGCCGGCGTTGTTGTACAGGTAGTCGAGCCCGCGCCCCTTCAGCACCTTCTCGACCTCCGCGACGCTCGCGCGGATGCTCGTCTCGCTGAGAACGTCGAGTTGGACGGTATACAGTTCCGCGTTTTCCACGGGGTTGAGGGCTTGGAGCTCCGATGCGGAGGCGGGGTTGCGGCAGGCGGCGATTACGACGTTGTTGGGTGTCGAGGAGAGTTGGCGAACGAGCTCGAGACCGAGGCCGCGGGATGCGCTGTGGATGAGGGGAGGTTAGTTGAGTGCTCAGTGCAGCGATCGTCTTGCGGATGCGTACCCTGTGATGAGCCAAGTCGTAACGGCTGCCATTGTTGTTAGGATTTGTAGTTTATGCTGGGATGGGTGGTGTGAGTGGTACTGCGAGGACGATGTTGCCCGACCTGCTCAGGAACGCGACTCTTATATGTGTCTGCAGCACGCGTCTAGCCTTTGGATGACCAACAGTACTGCGATAGTCCGGCAAAACCATATTATTCACTATGCATGTGGAGCATGTCCAGAGCATGTCAGCAACGTCGATCACCCATGCGCACTGAGGCTGCGTCAGCAATACAATATCGACCGGACGCTTCACAAGTGCAACGATAGAGGGGTCACTTGCCTAACGAGATGCGCTATCAGCCACTACGAGGATCATGTAAGATCGCGCCTACGGCGGTATCCGAGTGCTCACTGCGGCTAAATGGAATTTCCTTCTCCTCCTCCTCCCAACTGGCGTCTCCGGCGTCGGGGATGACAACCCGGGCATCTGTAGGAGTGACATGATTGATTTACTGGTGATGGGGTACTAGTACATAGGCACGCATGAGCATTCCACGCCCAAGGCCCGTCGTGGATGATGGCGGTGGTGGTCGTGCAGAGGATGGGAGCATCCATGCGGTTGTCTCGGACTAGGCTTGACGCGGTCACGGGACTTATACAGGACCTACCCTGACTCGCGCAGAATCAGCCATACTGATCCTGTTTGCAGTGTGACGCGCATCGGGTCGTTTCGTAGGGCGGATCATATCCCCGTAGGCAAGAGGAGGTATGGACAGCTGACACTGTTGGGAGTAGCACGCTTTGTAACCCTCCAGGCTCGAGGTGGGGTTGATCCTGAATGAGCCATTGACGGTGAGGGGGGACGTCAATGACGCCGTGCCACCTCGAGCCAGTCATCCCGAGCGTACGTTGTTCGTTCCCTAGACACATCATCGCCGTAGAGCTACCCAGCTCGTGCACCGGTGTGCCGCCGTAGCCCCACTGACAGAACCGTTCGGAAATCGCCAACTCCATGCGGCGGCTCACTCAGGTGCGCACGGGGATGTCCGGCTTTCCTCGAGTCGGGCCCGATGAGTTCGCACTGCGAGTGGGTCGTCCGAGGGGGTAAGTTGGCGCCCCGCGAAGTGTAGTAGGCGAACAGTTGGAACCCGAGAAGGCCGCATATGAATGGGGAGGGCCCTTTACTGCTTCCGCGCGCGGTGCTCTATGGACAGGCGTGCGTCGGCGTGGCTTGTGGGGGTGGGGGATGACGGAGGCGAGAGGACGCCTGGCTGCATGGCACCGGAATCGAGGGTGCCATAGGAGGCTGCGCAACAATATCGATATGACTGGCGATTAACCGACGACTCGGCGATGCGCGCTGTCTCCTCAACTGGTACTCTGATGTGCGACACTCAACCGCGAAGAGACTGCGGTCGCGCCCAGCCCGTTCTAAGCGATTGGCTTGGATCCTGGACGAATGGACGCATTAGCACACCTTGGTCTCACGAAGCCAGATCCATTCCCGTCTATGGAGCCTATCGTACACCTCTGTTGTTCTGCTACTTCGCCTACCACGGATGGTGGGTGCCGTTGTAGCGCCAGAACTTGCCCGAGTCGGCGGGGGTGAGGCGGGCGATGACGCGGAGGATGCCTGCGGCGCTCTCTGTGGTCTCGAGGACGGCGCCCTCGCCGCCGAGGGCGGTCTTGACCCAGCCGGGGTCCATGCAGATGCAGGTGAAGTCGGGGCGGGTCTTTGCTTGTTTGTACGTCTGCGGGTGCGGTGCGTCAGCGGGGACTTGACACGTCTAACGGGAGGAGACGGACGAGCATGTTCAGCGCGCACTTGCTGATGGAGTAGCTGGTGCACTTGTCGCCGCAGTCGAGGCCGATGGAGGCGAGGCCGGTGGTGACGTTCACGATGGTCTTCTTGGTGCCGCGGAGGAGGAAGGGGTAGTAGAGCTCGGCGAGGAGGGCGGGTGCGCCGAGGTTGGTCTGGAGGACGTCGAGGAGCTGGGCGTAGTCAAAGTCGAAGGGCGAGTCGAATGCGGGGTTCTAAGCGTGTCCGTTATGTACGCTATCTGCTGAAGGAGAAGCAGGACGCACGATGGCAGCGTTGTTGTAGAGATAGTCGATGCCGCGCTCGCCGAGGACGTCGCTCACGTACTGGACAGAGCCGCGCATGGACTGCTCGCTGCTGACGTCGAGGGGGACGATGTGGATGCGCTCGTTGGCAAGCTTCTGGAGACGGTGCAGCTCGTCGGCATCTGCGGGGTTGCGGCAGGTGGCGATGATCTCGTTGGCGGGGTTGGTTGCGAGGAGCTGGATGGTGAGCTCGAGGCCGAGGCCGCGGTTGGCCCCGGTGATGAGCCAGACGGTGGTGGACATGGTGGGGGAGGTCGACGACGGCCATGCTGGCTGTGCTATATAGGTCGTCGACGGCGAGATTCGAGACTGCAACGGCTATTCCTCGGACACACCCCAGGCACCCGGGCGCCTCCCTCCCCTCGTGTCTACTGGATGTACTACCAGGGCACCTGCTCGCCATCGTGCCTCAAGAACCTGCCCGAGCTCTCCGCCGTCGCCGTCGTCGCCAGCCTGATCAGCCTCCCCACCGACTCTTCCACCTCCATCATCGCATCCGGGCCGCCCATGTCTGCTCGCCAGTCAGCCTCGCTCGCATCTCATCCCATGTGTACGCACCTGTCTTGACCCACCCTGGGTCCACAACGTACGCGATCAAGTCCGGCCGCGTCTTCGCCTGCTTGTATGCCTGCCCGCACGTCAGTCGCAATCCACGGAGACTTGGAGGTCACAAGCACGCACAAGCATGTTCAGCGCCGTCTTGCTGATACTGTACGTCGCGTTCTTCGCCCCAAAGTCCAGCCCGATGCTCGCCAGCCCGCTTGTCATGTTCACGATCACCTTCCTCCGCCCCTTCTCCAGCAGCGGCAGGTACACCGTCCCCATCAACGCCGGCCCCCCCACGTTCGCCCGGAGCGTGTCCAACAATCCGTCGTACGAAAAGTCGAACGCCGAGTCGTCGCCCTCCGTCTGTCTCTCCCGGTGAGCGACGTCGAGCGGGGTAGTCACGAGGTACGCACGATCGCAGCGTTGTTGTACAGGTAGTCCAGCCCCTTCGACCCAAGGATCCCCTCCACCTCCGCGACACTTCCCCGGATACTCGCCTCGCTGCCTACGTCCAGCGCCACGACATACAGCTGCCCTGGTGCTGCATCCTTCAGCGCGCTCAGCTTCGGCGCCCGTGCGGGGTCGCGGCACGTCGCGACGACGATGTTCGATGGGTCCGAGACGAGCTGGCGGACGAGCTCGAGTCCGATCCCGCGCGAGGAGCTGCACGGTTGGCCATAATGGTGAGAGGCGTGCCAGACGACCTGCAGACTGGACCGAGGACTCACCCAGTAACGAGCCAAGTCGTAGCTTCAACCATCCTAGGAAAACCGAGTGCGCTCTTTCAGACGCTACGGCCGTGCATATATACCCCTCGGTGCTCCGGGTCCACTCCGTGGGGGGACATCACTTGAGGCTCAGCGGCGAATCTTCGGTGCGGGGACACACCGAGGTCCTGTCGTCCGGCTCGATGGCCGTTCCGAATGCACGACATGGCGAACGCCTCTGTGCCGATGTCGCCGGCAGTGATAGAGCCCTGAGTGGGAGCGAGAACGGAAGGCGGCGAGGGCGGCTTGAGAGAGGTCGTGTGGCACTGCCGTGTGGCGCGTTGCTCGCGGGTGCGTGTATGCTGGAGGTACGGGGACTCGTTGTGTTTCCGCGTTCTTGACGCGTACGGTCTTGCTGGACCATGACCCATCTAGCCTCGAGGTATCCGTGCTGCACCGTCGTGGACGACAGCCCCGGCCATTGGACGTGTATGGTGCCTTGTCCGACGCGATCACGTGATCCAATACGCGCCTTTGTCCTCTTGAGCGCGTACACGAGTCGTTGCTTTGCTTCAGCTCGCAACAGGTTCATGCTGCGCAGGACACTCAGCGTACTCACCAAAAGGATCCTTTCCGTGTAGTCGCCGACCCTCGATCGCCCTAGAAGCGAACTCGTATCTGACACATAGGGGCTCTTCCGGCCACAGCAATCCAACCTGCCCTTCACAAGGTCCAAACTCATCCGCGCCACAATCCAGCCCGTCTATTATCCTTTGCAAGACCCGTCCGGGGCATGGCAACGGCGCGCGTGGCGCGCCGTTGCTTTGTCCCGCGTTGGTGCGCAGTGAAACGCCCCGTGGCCGCACAAAGAGGAGGGCCACGCGCCCGATCGGGAGCGACGCTTTGAAGGGCGTGGCGTGGCTTCTTTGTGGTGGCCATGGCCATGGCTGGATGAGGCAGGATCGTCATGGCGTGTGAATGAATGGGAGGGTTGCTTGGACCTGCGTGGCGGGGGGCTGCGCGGTGATTTATAGGTGCGAGGGAGGGTGGCGAGGGTGTTTCTGATTTCTGCCCTTGTGCTTTCTGCTCTCTTGCTCTCGTCCTCTCCTCTCGCGCTCGCGCAATCTCTGCTCTCTGCTCTCGTCTTTCTGCTGTTCCCTCCTCATTGCTCGCGGTGCGCCTACCCCATCTCTATATTGTCCACTCGTTCTCATCAACCACAGTCTGCGGCATATATACCTGGACGTCATCCACACATCGCCTCTCGGTCTATCGCGATGTTCACCAAGCTCAACTCCCTCCTCGACCGCACCTTCAGCGGCAAGCGCGGGCGGAGCCCCGTCAAGGCCACCTCCGGAAGCAAGGCCAAAACCCGCTCGCGCGCGCGCACCGTCTCCGAGCCCCCCGCGCCCGCCACCGCGCCACGCGCCGCCTCTGCGCCCAGTACGTTCCCCGTCTTCCCGGGTCCGTCCCCGCTCACACCAACCCGTGCCACAGACGATGACGTGCCCGTGTTCGACATCCGCGCGCCGCCGCCGGTGTCTGCGGCGGTGATGGCGGACATGGCGCGCGCGCTGTCCCCGACGTCGAGACGCGTCCGGTTCTCGAGCGAGACGACGTGCACGACGCACTCGAAGGAGGCATATGACCGCTCGCCGATTGTCACGGTGCATGATGCGCGGCTCGAGGGAAGCCCCTGCAAGAGCAAGAGCAAGAACAAGGCCACACGCGAGAGGGCGCGGGCCACCGTGCGGACGGAGGCCTTCCCCGTGTCGATGTCGACGCCCAACTTGCACGGAGCGAGCGCGAGCCCGGGCGGGCGGGAGCGCAGGCCGTCTCTCCGCCTGCAGTCCGCGAGCCGTGCGTTCGTCGCGCTGTCCATTCAGGAGGAGGGGGAGTCTGAGGAGGAGCGCCGCTCCCGGCCTTCGCTGACGAGGTCGGTGTTCGAGCGTGCGCAGATGAGACCGAGGCCGCGGGCACGGCCGTCGACGGACTCGTCCCGCGCGATCTGTGGGGGCGTAATCGGACGGGGGGTGGACGGGCCGTTCGAGCTTCCCCCAGTGTACGCTGCAGAACACGGCGCGTACTCACATATATACGAAGGCGGGCGCTGGGTCACCACGCCGGCACCGCCCGGCGACTCGTTCATGAACCTCGACTACAGCGACGACGAGTCCATCGACGAGGACCTCCACACGGGGTCGATGTTCGTGCACGGCCGGCGCGCCTCCGAGCGCAGCGCCACCTCCGCTCACCCCGATGCGCTCTTCTTCACGCTCCAGCCGGAGAGCCCCGAGAGGGAGGAGGCACCGCCGTCGCCCTGGGAGGCGTACGGGCTCGCGGAGACGGAGGGCAAGCGCGAGCGGGAGAGGGAGCGCCGCGAAAGACGTGCGCTGCTCGATGCGTTCCCCGAGCCGCCCTGCGAGCCGCCCTCGCCAGAGTCGCACGTCCACCTGGGCATGCTGAAGCATCATGCGATCGCGCAGTGGGTGAAGGAGGCGTCGGCGTCGGTCACGACGGTGGGCTCGTCCGAGGGGCGGGATCGTAGCGAGAGCCCGAGTCCGCTGGGTTGGGGACATGGGACGAGCACGACGCTTGGGGGTACGCCGCCGAGGACCCGGCGCGCGGAGGGGCCCCGCATGCGGTATGATGCGTACGCCGTCCCGGCGACCTCGTCCCGGACGCTTGTGGATTCGGAGGATACGAGGAGGGGGCGCTCCCAGTCTCCAAAGAAAGGGAGTAAGATGGGGAACAGAGACAAGCTCCTCCCTCTCGTGCCATTTGACGAAGTCGACAAGCCGTTCAGGTTCGAACGGCACCCCTATTCGGCAGCAGCGCTGGGCGCGGAGAGCTGATGAACTCGAGGAGTGATTGTCTATGCAAGGGCGCAAGGCTCTGTTATGTCTTATGTCTTATGTAGTCGCTCATTTGGCAGTGTACTTATCCCGTTATTCGTATGCAGTCGTCTGCGAGCAGATGGTGAAACATCCACAATCCTGCGAGAGGCGGTCCTAAACGATGTATCGTCTGATCATGGCACAACAAATTCAGGAATAACTTCTGATATCTAGCGTACACCTACATGTACAGCCCAAGTGCAAAAAGCGATGCCGGAATGTGGAGAAGGTCAACCGCATACATGCGCTCCGTCATGCATCGTGTTCCTCAAGCGTCATCTCGTCAAAGTCCTCCAACAGCTCGTCGAGCTTGACCTCCGGGAAGTCGGGCTCGTCCTCCTCTACTTCCGTCGGCGCCACACTCGCAGTCTCGTCGTGCGCGCCCTCGTCCACATCCATGGCAAACTGGCCCTGGCCCTTCCTCCTCGTCTTCCCGCCGGCCAAGCCCGAGCCGGCGCCGGGCCTGGCGTCCTTGGCGCGATAGAGGTTGACCGCGCCGCGCATCTCCTCGTCCTCCTCGAGATCGCGCAAGAAGAGCTCGTAGTCTTCGTCGACCTTCTTCTTGTCGCGGCCGCCCATGCGGCCGACAACGCCGCGGTCGGCGCCGGTGTCGCCCTCCTCGCCGGCCTCCCTGGCGATGCTGCGGAGGCGCCAGTTGCGGGGCTTGTTCTTCTTGCGGCGGTTGGGGTACGCCTTCTTGACGAGGATGACGTCGGGGACGCGGTGCGCGGGGAGGGAGGCGAAGGCGTCGGAGTTGAAGTTGGCGTTGGTGAGGTAGTAGCCGAGCGCGGCGTCGCCGGGCTGGAGGATGGCGCCGAGGTGGGTGCGGGTGTGGAGGATCTGCGAGGCCGCGCCGCCGTCCATCGCGTCGTCCTCGGCGCCGCCGCCGCCGGAGGTGAACGCGCCGCTGAGGGCGACCTGTGCGTCGGCGAGGACCCACTTGCCGCGCGTCTGGCCGGAGGGCTCGACGTCGAGGACGGTGAATTCGACGAGGTCGGCGACGCCCGCGAGGGAGTCGAAGGGCGTGCGCCAGTACGAGGCGGCGGGGAGCTCGACGAACTGGAGCGTGGCGGGGTCGAGGAAGTGGAGAGAGTTGCCGACGCGGGAGCAGAGCGTGAGGGGGGCGATGTTGGAGAGGGAGCGGGCGAGTTTCAGCGGGAGGGCGACGAGGTCGTCCTTGCAGACGGGGACGATCTCGACGGAGTAGGTGTATTTGAAGTTGGCGGTGCTGGTGTGTGTGTCGGTGCTGAGCAGCTGCTCGCTCGCCTTGCTGCGGATGGGCACGACGCTGGTGAGGAAGTCAACCATCTTGATGGCGTGGCTCCTCGAGGCGAAGAAGAAGTCGAGGCCGTCGCGGACTTCCTTCACGGATATTGTGTCTTTCTGGGCGCCGTGCTTGATGATGAGCTGCTCGAGGAAGAGGAAGGTCCGCTTATGCGGGACCTTTTGCCGCACTTGCACGAGGGCTTTCCAAGTGTTTTTGGCAGCTAGCCTTGCGCAGTCCGGACATTGGCCGTGCTGGACGAGGTACTCGATCTCGAAGATCTGCTCGAGAATGGTGGCGGTGAGGACCTCCTTTTGGATCGTGAGCGACACGCGTAAGCGCTTGCTGTGGGGTTCCGTCCAGATGAAGTGTGCGTCTTTCAGGCGGACCTTGTTGAGACCCTTCAGTTTTCGGAGGCATATGGCGAGCAGCTCTTGTGACTCGGGTTGGGCGATCGTCCAGACAGAGGGCGGGGAGAGGAAGCGATCGCAATTGCGGCAGAATGAGACAGATGCTTGCTTAGGGATGCCCTCAGTGATGTCGACGCTATTGCGCAAGCATGCGACGCAAAGATTTGCGGAGTTTGGGACAATGGGTGTCCCGCAGTCGGCGCAAAGTACGCGGTGCACGGCCGGTGCAGCAACGAACTCCATCCTGGACGTCAAACACGAGAGTCAGAATGATGGTTTCGGCGTATACGAGGAATCGTCGGCGGGAATGGGTATCGACCGCCAGATAAGTACTCACCTCCTTCCCGGTTATATCCAAAGTCAATCAAATGCACACGATCAATACACACTTGCCGGTTGTGGGTGGACGAGAGGAGGATGCGGGCTGAGCCACGGCTGAGCAGAAAAAGGCGGCGGCGGGAGGATGAGTAAGATCCCGGAGCCGATCGATCACATACACAGGCGCCCATGACTAATCCGGCGTCCCGCTGACTCGGAACCACTGGCAGAGGCCACTGTGGCAGAGACGTCCAACTCCGAGTCTCTCGCAGAAACGCTGTGGATTGTCGGTGAGTCTGACATACGCCTTACCAAGTCAAACGCGGTAGCGACGTGTTCTCATATATATGTGCTGGCCACAGTGCATGTATCAGCCAACGCTAATTAATACGATTAGTTCGGCGCGGTGGACGGACGCTCTCCTACAAGCTCATCGGGATCGTTGGTGACGCGACCGGTGCAGCGGCGGACGCTGTACACGTGGTAAGCCCCGTTACTAGTAGAGCGACATCCAAGGCATCCATAACGACACTGAGCCTGACTGAGGATCAACGCTGTTTTCCATCAAGGACGGCACAGGTGTCCTGCGCCGTTTCGGATGATGCGACATGCGCAGCAGAGTGGATCAATGCTATGGTTATTGTATGTGCTCGAGGAATGATGTAGAGGCCGAGCTTTAGCCAGGCGTAGACAGTCCCGCCCTTTGAGGGTTTGGTGGTGCACGGCAGCGGAGGACCTTGCGGTCGGGTAGGAGATTGCGCTCAATGGCTCACGGACGAATACTTTGAGGAATTCCTCTCGTTCTCAATCATTTCGCCGCCGCAGTAGGTACCGGTATACTAGTAGCGGCGGTGTTTGTCCTTGCTAGTAACCTAAACAGTGTATTACCTTGATTCGTGTCAGTATCTTCCATATACAAGTGGTACTCTAATCTCGCAGCCATATATGTCTGACGAGTATAGTGACCGTGACCTTCGGCAGGCTGGCACATAGGTAGACCTGCATTCAACTAGGTATATACAAGACCGTACCACAAACAATCCTCACGAAGAGGACAGGAGCAAAAAATTCGAGATTGTATCCCTCCCATCGGGTGGCAAAGGCCAACGCGAGAGCTGGCAGCGGGATCACTGACCGGCTGGGCCAAGCGAGTGTCCTCAGCTGCGCTTCTGCGCAGCAGACAGGGAGTAGTCTGAATCGAGTTACACGTCGGCGCGAAACCGAACAAACGTGCGCCGCGAAGTGCACTGAAGGACACAACATCATCGACGCCAACAGCACGAGGCCGTCCGTAACTCCGTCTCTCCTCGTACATCGATGTCCTACAGAAGCCGCAAGGTCGTACGCATCAGCAAGCGGGGAACCCCACCCACCAACGCGTAGACCTCCGCCGAATTGCTTGTTCGCGTTTCGCGTAAACAATTCACGCGCAAGGCCGCTTCCGCCCAGATCCTCGACGCGCGACCACGAGTCACAGCGGATTATCCGAGTTGGTGAAGGCTTTCAATCATCGTCCAGCGGCGCCATCCGACGCAAGCTGGCACTCTGTCTCAGAGTGAACCGGGCCCCATACGGTTGCCCGCGTGTGGGCTGCCCTGGAACGTGAGTTCCTGCAGGACGCACGGCCGCAAGTGGCGGCCATGACTTGGCTGGGAGTTATCCCATCCGGTTTCCGATGATTTGGTGCGTGCTTTCGCGCGCGTAGGTCCATATGCAACACGGGGCGACGAAGGCCCAGCAGACACCCCGATCAGAGGCCGCATGAGCACGTTTGAACGTCGCCATCGTACCACAGATGAACCAAGTGCCGTGTCAGGCTCTCCCGCAAGGGATATAGCCCTCACCTAGGACAACTTTACCCGAAAGCGGGTAACCGTCATGAAGACGGGGCGATGCCGATAGAGAGACTGGAGGAGCCACGTCAGCGGATGATAGAGGTGCCCGTACCTGCAACATATCCCAAGCCGACACGGTAGACTTCAAAGGGAGCTCGTCCCTGCGTAGTACACGGGCGAATCCGTTTGACCCGCTCTACGGCCGGCGGGTTTCTGGTGTGTTGGTGGGGACGCTTAGCGTCGCCGGCCAGCTAGGCAGTTGTCTCGTGCATAGAAAGCGGAGAGGATGGCTCAGACCTTAGCCCGCTCGCGAAAGAGGACGAGAGCCCTGTGCGTGGCGAGCGTCGCGGCTTCGAGTCTGCTGCGAGAGGAGGGTGAGGAGAGAGGGCGCAGCTGCCAGCAGACGATGCGAAGATGGGCGGCTGTGCGTGGGAGATTGAAGTCGCCCTCACGTGATGGACGCGTCCCCTCTGCATCAGATTCATACAGTGATACACGGTGTTACCACGCACTATTTCTACGTCGTACCTTTCGAGATCTGGTAATCGGTGCTGGACGTTTGGACGGTCATTGCAACCATTGAAAATTACCCCCGCTTGCCCGGCGGCGCCCGCGAACCCGCGCAGGGCGGTGAAACAGCAGACGCATGCTGGGTGAGTCAGACCGTTTCTATCACCTGAGATGGGCGAGCTATGCTTTTGCTGATGACATACAAACAACGGAGCAAATTTGGTCCTTTCACGTAACTCCGAGGAGAACACCTCTACCTCGGGAACGACTCGTCATGACAATGAAGCAAATTGAATTTGAACAGAGGTTAGTGGCTCAAGATCGGCTCCGAAAAACCACACGCATTGACCCTGTCTCTGCCATCATACAGGACGGTTTGCCCTCAGCCTTCTGGCAGGGGTCTCAGCTTGTAACTCTGTGGGACAGCTGTCTCCGGTGGCCAGGTCGGCGTGGTATGTCCGCAGCCGTGGCAGCCGTCCATTGCTGCGTACAAAGAGTCAATCAGACGTACGCGAACCCCTCAGTGTCGAGCCCGCTTTGTCACACTGGGTTCGATGTGGTAGCTACGCATCTTTCCTGATAAAAGCAGCATTATTCAAGGACGCACGGACAGGTACGCTATAACGTCAGACATTGCAGGGGATAAACGGAGTCAGACCTTGCGATCTGCGAGTCAAGTGACGGTTCGCGGGTAGGTGACGAAACGACGCGGATCGAAAGGTTCAAATTCAAATGACTGGTGAGCTACCGAGAGCTTTCGGGTGTGGAGCAGTCTGATGCGTCGCGTATTAGAATGTCAGACCGTTTTGGGGACAACTCAGCGACGAACTGTGGGCGAGCTCGTGAAGGGCGCAAGTGATCATGCTTGCGCGGGGCTGGCTTCCATGCGGCTGCCTAAGAAGCCAGGCCACACAGACGTGACCATAATAGCCTTTCCTGTGGCTCGATCAAGTGTCCCGCGAAGGCTGAGATACATGCTGTCGTAAGTTCCTCATTCTGGCGTGCATGGCTTTATAAGGATCGGAAATTGATGTCACCGAGACTGACCGAGGACTCATTTCCATATAGGAGATGCTTCTCTGGCTTCCACAGCTTCCAACCGTTTGACTGTACTGCCACGTCCGGTCGACATTGCGGCTCCTTCCGGCTCCGGATCGCAACCAAACCGAGCGCAACCAAGGACGGATGACAGACATCTAACATCATGTCGGTCGCCAAAGACTAGCGGGCATCGCCATCGAATGAACAGAATGATATTGGAAGGTTCCCTGTCCGGCGTGAATTGTGGGCCCGGTCAGAACATCCACACAGATTACCGTATCAAGACTCCCTGCCCTCCGAACCCCAGAATTTCATGATTCTTATTGGTTATCGAGACATGTTCAAGCCCTGGAGTGGCAGGTTCTCGAAGACCGTCATCGGCGGCAGGACCTGCAAGACAATGGAAGCCTCTTCAAGTCGACCAGGCAACATCAACCCGCCGTCCTATGTCACACGCAAGCACACACATGACGGTCTTGGAGCACTGCGGCTGCGGTGTATAAAAGCCAGGTTCTCGCTCACCGGATCGCCAGCCTACTGCTGTCTTCTGCAACCGCCTCTTCTCTCTCGTTGAACCGTTCGAACGAAGCAATATGGGACAAGCCATCTGCGACCTGCAAAAGAGCGAAAAGGACGCGAAGGTCCAAGAGCAGCTCAAATTTCTGGGTAACGTGTTTCTTTTCTCTGCATTTCACTGACCGTCAAGCTCAGACGAGGTCTCTCGATTTTACAGCTGCTATGTGCAATGCCAAGTTGGACAAATATAAAGCCGATATTGAAGAGTGCGTCTGAGTCGGACCCATCGCCGTAGTTACGCAGCGCCCTATCGCAGCATCTCGCTCACAGCGCTACGTACTCAGGATGTTTACGAACCCGTGTAAAAAGCGCAAGACGCGGCCCGTTCCTGGCTACCGTGCCCTGAAATGGGAGCATGGGTCTTACGTCGACGTCGAGTCCCTCGACGCGGAAAAACCGAGCGTATGTGCATCACATTCATATTCATGGTTCATCTAACCGTCATTCGCACTCATTTCTAGTCTCACGACAAAGACACTGAGAAGGCGGGCTTGAAGCAATTGGACCTGCTGAAGTATCCGCGTCAGAAAGCCCTAACCGACCTCATCGATCAGTTCTTCAAAAAGGGCAGCGACAAAGATTGCCTCAACGGCTTCAAGGTAAATTGTTGATGATGTGGCATAAACCTAGAACCTAACTTCACCGGCCCCTAGAAACTCGTCATAAACACGTTGCGCCCCTTCATCAATGACACTCAGACGGGCGAGAGGGAACTCGAAGGCTTCTTCGTCTTTGTTCGTCACAACGCCTTTATTCGTATTGATTACAAGGTTGGTGTCACGCTTACCATGCTGGATGACATTACGGTCGGACTGCGCTGATGCTTGCGCCGACTTACAAATAGTTGTGGCGGTACAACTTCATTACAGATGGTGAAATCGCAGGAAACAAGCGAAACACTCTATGCTGTGAGTGTCTCGTACCCTCTCAGCGCTACATTGTCATATGAGTGCTTATTGCGAGCTTGCGCAGACACATTCTGTATCTCCCTTGTTGATCATACCGAGCTGCGCATGGATGAGCTCATCTATCTGCTCTCTGAGCACGCAGGCGACGACGGGGCAGTACGCGAGTACATCATGAAGCTCATCAATGTGTGGCTGGCCGTCAGTGGCCTGATGAAGTTAGAGACCTCCGAGGCGTATGCGGTGGTGATGGTCATAGCTGAAGGGCTGAAAGCCGAACGGCAGGGAGGATGTATGTGCCCTTGCTTGCAGAAGTCACAGGATGTCCCTGTCCCGGACAAGGCCGGGCGTCCGCTTCAGACGTTGGCGGGGACCTCACTGTGGCTAAATGGAAACCTCTCCTCCTCCTCCTCCTCCTCCTCCTCCTCACTGAGTGTACGCACGCAGGAGACTTAGGCGCGCATCGCTCTCCTCTGCGCGCCCACTCGGACGACCGTTCTCGAAGGCCCCGCGGCCACTATGCACTTCGAATAGCTCTTGTTTTCTTTCACTAGACTACACCACTTGTAGCTTACAGGGATGAGACTATGGTACAACCTCTGCTCGTCAATGCCAATGTGCCACGAAGGGCTGGATTATGTGAGCAACGACCAGACAACTGTACTAGTCACGAATGCGGGGAGAATGGTCGGCTCAGCAGAAGACATCTGCTGCGACACAGATCGAGACAGCAGAGCAGGCTGTGCATTGTGCACTGCACATCTCTCAGTGAGTCGTGGTTTCTGTCTCGCAAGCTCGTCCGACACGAGCATTCAGCCGAGCGAGCGGCGGTTGCCATCATAGTCGACGGCCTTGACCATCACATTCTGATGACCACAATCTTGCCGAGGTCGAAGAGGAACCAGGCTCTGTGGGTGGGGCTCGGAAGGGCAACTCGAATCAAGGCGCATTCGGTAGCTACTAGCCTGCGATTGTCACCTCAGAATAGAAAGAGACAGAAAGTCTACGCAAGTAGGCTAAGCACTATAACATACACGAGACGGTAGTCTCATATCGCAGATGCTACGATGGACAGTGTGTCAGCGAAAGTTACGTGGCGATCAGTCCGGCGGCGTGGTGGACTCTGATTTTCATCGTCGCCCTCGCCTCCCACATGCAGTACGTGGTCCGTATTCTCGTGAATGACTGATGTCGGATCTTCAATGTCAATCACGCGATTGGGATGTTGTCGTGTGTGTGAGTGCTCTCGCCATTCCTTGTGCTCGAGGGAGGATGCGACGTAGAGGGGCCAGATCGTCGCTTGGGCTTTCTACCCTTCGAGTCGTCGTGGCGAGGCGGTGGGAAGGGCTGGTTGATCGAGCTACGCTCAACGGCTCACATTTGAATATCTTGAACATTTTCTGCGCATTTTCTGTCAGCCCGTGCCGGGGATGCTCTGGCATACTAGTAACACCAGTAAAAGTATTCTCACTAGTAGCTCAAAGAGTGTATCGCCTTCATTGCGGACAGCATCTTCTGCGCATAGCACCCGAGCAATACTATGAATACAAACACTGCTTATGTACGTCTTTCAAGCACACCGAGTAGTAGTAGTGACCAAGACGTACGTTGTGCGGCACCGATATTCATCGAGTATTGCGAAACTGGCTCGAGTTCGCTAGATGATACACTTGACCGCCACCACATGAAAGCCAGAGACGTTCGGTTGGGTTGAATGTACGCCGACTTTGAGGGTATATAGCCGTGAAGCCTATTGTCCATAGTCGCCGACTGACGTGATCGCAACACTTGGTCAGCTTAGCAGCGCTGCTTTTGTGAGGTTCAACTCCCGTCATTCTATGCATACACTGCATTGGCGCAGCAAGGCTGTGTAATTGAGGCTCTCGTCTGGTGCAAGAAATCTCGGAACATCCACTGACTACTAAACGACGATGAGATCTGTTCCTCGCTGTTTCAGAGTCTCCCACCTGAGTACTTTGCCCATGAACGCATCATGACCAACGCCTGCCACTAGATGCGTGGTACGTGGGCTACCTCCAATGTCCAGCTCTACAGCATGTGATAGCCAGGTATTGTTCAGCGATATATCTGGTAGGTTCACGAGCGCAGATTGGGTCACTGAGCGCACTACAGTCCTTAGTGTGCCCACTCACAGTCGAGCCAGCACATTCTATCCTTACCGACCGTAGTGCGGACGCATAACCGTCGATTTTCCCGCAGATCACAATGTCTGCGCTTGCTCCGGCGGGTTGCTTCACACCGCGCGACTTCGCCGTCTTGGTGCCTTTGGTCTTCTTGAGCACTCTGGCGGCTTATGTCGTTGCAACCATCAGCAAGCAGCTCTACGTCAAGTACCGGGAGCGATGCAGACATCGATCTGGATGGACGAACCGGCCTGACGGTGAGCGAACTTCTCCATAGAATGATCTCTACCAAGCTCACATACTAACTTCTCCAGTCGAGACATCATTGTTCTTGGATGTCGACGATCCTAGGCCTGCGAGGGTCACGCCGTTCCTTGAGCGCGATGCCTCCGAGGCCATGAGTCAGCTACGGTCACCGAACCGGAAGTTCGGGCAACCCGCGAATGACGCCCTCCGCCACTTCAATTCCGAGGGAGGCCCCGATGACATTAGGAGTCCATTGACGCCATTGGTTCTGGATTTGAGCAGCCCCTCTCGATCATCATGCGACCATGCGATGTCGTGCCAGACGAGACAATCGGTACCGCCGCCGTACTCCCCTTCGGCACTGTGTACAACTACGAGCGTCAGCCGCGTCGACTGCAGCTCTGCAAGCTACGAAATGACGGAGCTAGTTGCGACGACCCCGATGAGTCCCTCACAGCCCAGGCAGACACCGTCCGAAGGTGAAGGGTCTAGTGACTGGGCTCGGGATTGCATTCTGCATCCACCGGCAGCATTTCACGACCCGCTGTTGCGGCCATTACGATGAAGAGGAGACATCTATTAAATAGGTACGATCAGGCCGGGATCGGACAACAGAGGACGCTTACTGACCTCATGTGTTGCAGCATCGCGAGATGTGCAAATCGTGTTTGCATACCTCATCCCCTCGCGCACAGCTTTAATGAGGTTCCGGTTAGCAAAGATGCATTAATTGCACTGGTAATATGTCCTGGAGACGTGAGACGTTCTCGATCAGGCCATTTACACAGAACACAAGTCATTCCGTTGTTATTCTTGTCAATTAGCACATATACTTGCAGGTCAAGGTACCACAGATCATCTCGATACGGTATGAGCGAGACACAGCGCACGCGAACGGCATTCCCAACGGCGGAGCCAGTGTCAGAGAGAGAGGAGCAAGAGTCGGCGTTTTCAGGACAGAGCTCGAACAGACAGAATCCTGCAACCGCCACCGTACAATATTTCACTCTGAGATTTTGCAAGGGAACACATGTCGAGTCGGCACAGCGTACAAGTGCACCCTCACTGAACAATCAACAAGTACAGCGTTGAAAGGAAACCGGCAAGAGGAGTACTCAGCGCTCAGCCCGCAGCCTCCGATTCGCAGCATGTGGACTCGCATTCATTTGGAGGTAGATATATACAAGACGGGAACACGAAACGGTCCTCACGAAGAGAACAAGAGCGAAAAATTGGGTACGCAGCAGACAAGGAGTAGTCTGAATCGAGTTACACGTCGGTACAAAACCGAACAAACGTGCGCCGCGAAGTGCACTGAAGGACACAGCGTCATCCACGTCGACGGCACGAGGCCGTCCGTAGCTCCGTCTCCCCTCGTACGTCGACGTCCTACAGAAGCTACAAGGTCAGACCTAATAGCAGACCGGCTCGCCGGGGTACTCACGTACCCGTCGACGTGAGGTTGCAGGTCGACCCCCTGCCAGAGGGATCCCTTCTTGAGATACACCTCAGCGCTCGGCAGCTCTGTCACCACAAGGCTGCAGGGTGTCGCGCATCGTCCAGCCGCAAAGCTCAGCACCACCCTGGAACCCATTGGCCAGCGTGGTGCAATAAACCTGTAAGCCAACACCAGATATTATGTGCCATTTGCCCGACCATAGGTCAGCGCACGGTCGAGACAATACACGGCTCGCCGTGCGCAGGGCAGCACGAGAACAACTATGTTCTCCGGGACGTTCATCAGCGGCTGCCGCTTGATAAAGTCTAACCGTCCGGTTTCCGATGATTCCGCGCGAGCACTACGCTAACGTTTAGGTCTTTGAATGGTATGGGCGGTGGTCAGCGCAGACGCCATGGCCAGTGGCCGCACCGACAACGCAAGACCGTCAACTGTACCATGGACCACGGCATCGAAGTGCCACAACGACACCCAAGGACATGAAGAATCCGTCACAAGGACGGGGCGACGCCGATAGGGAGACAGACAAAGGGAGCCACGTCAACGGATGATAGAGGTGCCCGTACCTGCAACATATCCCAAGTCGGCACAGTAGTAAGGGGAGCTCGCCCCAGCGAAGTTCCGTATGGGCAGTCCCACCTTGACCCGCCCTACGGCCGGCGAGTTTCTGGTATGTTGATGAGGACGCTTAGCGTCACAGGCCAGTAGTCGGACTGGGCTGCATAGCCAGCTAGGCAGATGTCTCGGGCGCAAAAAGCGTAGAGGATGGCTCAGACCTTAGCCCGCTCGCGAAAGAGGACGATGAGTCCTGTGCGTGGCGAGCGTCGCGGCTTCGAGTCTGCTGCGAGAGGAGGGTTGAGAGGACAGAGGCGAGGCAGACAACGCATTATATGCGGGACGCGTGGGAATTCGCGTTGCGCCCACGTGATGGACGCGTGGACTGCCACTGCGCGCGGCCCTCCACGATCCACGTCGATCCTGCCCTTCCTGTCCTCTAGAGCCTCTAATATTGCGAGTCACTTGCGATGCCCGTCGCGCTGCATGCGAGGCATTTATTCCCTCTGTTTTTTTTCTTACCGGTCACAATGAATCAAGACAACTATGCACACCCGCCGACCTGCGCCTCCATCGCCCCTGGCTCACCAGTCCCTGACTCGGAGGTATACCTAAGTGTCACTTGAAGCTAACCAAATTGCAGTGAATCGCTATACGTGACTGTTATGCCATCCTTGGAAGCTCGATATTTGTCAACGCTCGTTCCGGATACCGCGCCTAGCGCCCGTCTATGGGCTCCTTATAAGTAGTACGCGACTGTGGCTGCGTCTTCTGCTGTGAACATACACAAACGACCAGTGTGAGCGTTATACTTTCTGATACCAGCTCATTATCTCACATTGCGCGTCTCCTCTATGCAACCCGCGACAGTCAGTCTAGGCTGGCAGAGTCCGCGCTCACCACTACTCCCCCGCCGTCTCGCCACTCGCGTTCTGCGCCCGAGGCGATCTTGCTACGATGACAAAGAAGAAGAACGTGTCGTGGTACTCAGATAGCAAACCCGATGTACGTTAGACGTATCTGCCGTGCTCGTCGTGATTAACAACTCACTCGCATGCAATGCCACCTTACATTCAGGCGCCACACGCAGCCAAGGATACGAGTATGCGTCTCGTTGGAAGTGGCACGCTCGTCCAATTTTGGGTGCCAATCTCTGGGGGTTCCGAGTTGCGCAAGTCAGGGCGCCACCAAGCATCGCGCGTATGCGACCCGGAAGAAAGCTCCGATGCGTCGTTTGCTCAGGACCCCCGCATCCGTCTAGACGAGACTCCATCTCAGAAGGCCACCGAGGCATCATCAGTTCAGCACCGATCCGAGACTGGCACTCACGAGGTTCAAGTTGTCAATGGACCTGTGCCTGCACACGAATCGACGCTGGACGCTACTGCGTTACAGCTGTTTGCGGGCATGAATGAGATAGAGCAGTCTGTGGCTGTCCTGCTGGCGCGTATGCTTATGAACAGGTCCCGCTCTCCTGCCGTTGACAGTGCAGGAACGATGGTTGCCTCCCATGCGGACGCGTCTGAGTCATCCAGAGCGTTGTCTACGCCACTGACGGTGGCTTCGTCGCGCACGCCTAGTCCTTCCAGCGACCAGGGCTCAGTGCAGCACGTCAGACGGCCGGCCACTCCTACGCTCTCACAGGCGTCCGACCTTCCGCCAGAGGTCGCGGACGACTCTGGTGAACGCGAGAGCGGTCGGACTGGGGACGAGGAAGACGAACAGTCCGGCGAAGGTGTAAGCGACAACGATTCGTTTATCGAACCCGAAGATGATGACGACGACGACTCGTCCTATGAACCCAAACCAAAACGCGTGAAGCGAAAGCAGACTTCTGTCGCAGGACGCACTCAATCCGCTCACAGGAAGAAACAGGCGTCGAAAGTTGCGTCTGTTCCCAGGGTCGCCGCGGCACCTGTTACTCGACCTACCAGAAAGGGTCCCAGGCGCCGCATCCCTATCGCCCCGCTTGCGCAGGATAAACCTGGCTACAAGCAGGAAGGTCGTTACTGGTGCAGACACGATGGATGCAATGCGTCATTCGTACTATCGCCCGACAGGACCCGCCACGAGGCGGCGCATACTGGGCACCCCCAGTGCAAGTGCATGCACTGCGGCGACAAGTTCAGTCGCTTCGATGCAGGCTTACGGCACAGCCAAACAGCACACAAGAATAAGAAACCACATATCGAACGCTGCTCAGATGAGGCGTAAGTTGGCTGAGCGGCCCCGACTTTGGACTATTGATATCTCCCCGTAAACGGACTATGTTGACTATCTTCAACTTGTATGTACTCCCGGACTACGACATATGCAGCACTACGATATTTCTCGCCACCTAGGATAGTTCTTGGACAGTGTTACCGAACCACCTGTATGTAGTATGACGCTGAGCCGCGCGCCTTCCCAGCAAAGCGGTGACCTTGGGGCGACCAGCGTTGGAAACATGACAAAGAGCCTCGAAGCTCGGAACGCAGCTGCAGTGTGTCCATCGACTGGCATGCCGCACAGTGCTCATGCTGACTGTGGTGCGCGTGTCCCGTGACCGCGTCAAGCTCGAGGCCGTTCTCAGCCCGCGCCCATCCTGGCGCATGCTCCAGCACCACACAAGTCATTCTCCTCGACATTCTGCTCACCCCGGGCCAGTCTTCGTTCTGCGCCTTCTGTGCCTACTATCCGCTCTGTCATGCTCGACACGGGGACGCCGCGCCCACCCCAGGCGCGGTACTGACACGAACTCCCCGGCAGGGCGACACCGTGGCGCAATCTGTCGCTCAACCCGGCAGACAACTGACCATCTACGTCGACGTCTAGGAATAGAATGGCGCTACTCAGTCTCAGTTATGTAAAACGAAGGGGACGCTCGCAAAGCACCATCGAACAATGACGACGGCGCGAAGGAGGCCTCGCACTGTCAGCCCAGACGCCGTGCTATACGTAGTCGGAAGCACGAGGGCAGACGTATATAACGAGGGTGGACGCGAGCAGTGGTGGTAGCAGCAAGTTTCGACATCTTCCGCTACACGACTCGACCGCAACACAGTCCAATCGCATACTTCAGCGACGATGACGACTGTTACTGCTTGGCTTATCACAGGGTGCGTACCTTGCTCTTCCCACTACTCGAGGCTTAAAGTGACCTCTACTCTGTCCACAGGGCATCCCGTGGCCTCGGTTTCGAGCTCGTCCGCCAGCTTACCTCCATGCCCAACAACCTTGTAATCGCCGCCTGCCGGAACCCGTCCTCCGCGTCGCAGCTGCAGGCCCTCGGGCACGCGGCCGGCGCAGAGCTGCACACCGTGAAGCTCGACGTGAACAGCGAGGAGAGCATGCGTGCGAGCGTCGGGCAGGTCGAGGCCGTGTTGAAGGGCCGTGGGCTCGACTACTTGTACAACAATGCCGGAATCGTGAGGCCTTTTTTTGCATTTTTCCCGGAGCATTGACTGATCGGCGTATGCGTCCTGTGACAGTGCCCGCGCGACGAAGCATTCGACTTCTCCTACAGCGAATTGCTGTCACTGCTCCAAACGAACATCGCCGCGCCTGCGATGATGGGCCAGCTCTACGCGCCGCTCCTCGCGAAGGGCGCCAAGAAGACGATCGTCAACATCAGCTCGGGTACTGCGAGCATCGGGAAGGACAACGGGACTGCGATGGCGACGTACAGCATGAGTAAGACCGCGGTCAACATGCTGGTGCGTATCTCCCGCCGATCACCCTAGAGCGACACTCTGACGCGTGTATAGACGTACAAGCAGAGCAAGGCTCGCCCGGAGTTTACTGTCATTTCGCTGAGTCCTGGCTGGGTGAAGACGGACATGGGCGGCTCCAGCGCGGCGTTGGAGCCCACGGAGAGCGCCGCGGGACAGCTGAAGGTGGTGCTGGGGCTCACGAAGGGGGACTCGGGCAGATTCTTTGCGTATGACGGGCAAGAGCTGCCTTGGTAAATGCGTTCCAGTGAGTGCTATGTGAGAGGTGTGTGCATTGTATCGATGATGATGATGAGTGCCGAATGCGCATACAGTGTGGTGCTTCCACCGAGTCAGTGTGACTACGGGATTGATGCTGGATGGTATTGGCCCTAGGCTCCCTTCGTCAACGTCAGCGTCAGCTCAGGCGTAGACGTAGACGTGCTAATTGTCTCATTCTCTCAGCAATGGAATAGTACGGCCCGCGCGGACAGGGAGTTGCGGTGACGATGCGAGATATTCTGTGTTTGTGAGTGTCCTACGCCAATCGGGTGGTATATGCTACGCTGAGCTGGCTGATGATGTACCCTGCACGTATCATCTGTATATGTATTTGTGGCCAATCATGCCGTCGTCGCTGGCGGCTTTCTCTATGTCCTCTCACCTTCCAAGCGCCCGAACTTTACGCCTGTGGAAACTGGACTACTGGCCCACTCATCAGGTTAAACACGTTCGGCCTTCAAAGAGCAAACCCAATGTACGTCAGACGTATGCAAAACCGAGAGAGTTTGCTGTGAGTCTGCATTATGTGATAATGTCGCGTTCAAGCAGGGGTGTCGCGCGGGCGACACGGCTCAGAAGCTAAGTGGATTCTCTCCTCCTCCTGAGTCCTGACGATGATTGGCGACCGAAGTCCAGGCGGGCGCCTACATCAAGGAGGATGATAGACCAATGACCTCCTCCCACTTGTGGGTCCGCACTGCTGACTTGTACGACCATCTCATCAATGCCGAGGACGAACGCCCCAGTCGTTCAAAAATGTACCGGGGCCATCGCAGGACTGTTGGAAGGGCACATATATAGGAGCCGTTGTAGTAAGTCAGGCGTAGTCCCGCATCAGCCTCTCACGTCCACCCTAAAAGGGAGCCCGGCCGTGAGAGTGAGAGACTGGGAGACTAAGTCAGGCGCAGCAGACTCAAGCTCTCTTCGTGCAAAGTATCTCGACTCTGGAGAGAATGGCAAACACCGCTAGTACCTGGCTTATCGTAGGGTACGCACACACTGCGTCTCTCCTTCACGATGTGCACACTCATTGCGCGTTCACAGAGCTTCTCGCGGCCTCGGCCTCGAGCTCGTTCGACAACTGATTGCAACGTCAAATACTGTAATCGCCGCATGTCGGAACCCTTCCTCCGCGTCCCAGTTGCAAGCCCTCGAGCCCACCGGCGCAGAGCTGCACATCATACAACTGGACGTCAGCAGCGAAGAGAGCATCCGCGCGAGCGTCGGGAAGGTTGAGGCGGTGCTGAATGGTCGCGGCCTCGACTACCTCTATAACAACGCTGGTATCGTGAGTGCACTTGGTCCTTTCATACCGCAGTGTCGAGCCCACTAATTCACGTACGTGTCGGAAGCTTGCGCAAGACGACGCGTTCAATTTCTCGTATAGTGAGTTCCTTGCGATACTACAGACGAACGTCGTTGGGCCCGCGCTGCTTGCGTCGCTGTGTCTCCCGTTCCTGGAGAAGGGCAACAAGAAGACGATCGTCAACGTTAGCTCGTCTATGGGCGGCCTTACCCATGACTACGGCGCTAGTGCGGCGAGGTACAGTGCGAGCAAGGCTGCGATGAACATGCTTGTGTGTACCTCTGATTTGCTTCTAAGGTGAGGCTGACCTGGCGTGCATATTTTGTCATGTAGACGCACAAGCAGGCCAAAACTCGCCCTGACCTCATCGTAATATCATTATGCCCGGGCTGGGTGCAGACGGACTTGGGCGGCGTGTCAGCTCCGCTGGAGCCCCCGGAGAGTGTCGCCGGCCAGTTGAAGGTGGTGTTGGGACTCAAGAAGGAGGACACGGGGAAGTTTATTCGCTATGACGGCCAGGAGCTCACTTGGTAAAACCATAGGCAACGAGAGCAGTGATACGTATAAATTGGAGGAACACTCGAACTGTGCGTGCTGATTTTTTCTGGTGAATTTGAGAATTTTCTGGCAAGCCGCAAGGCACGGTCAAAGACAGGGACTCTAGAACGTCAGCCGTGTCGCACTTGAGTGCATGTGGGCGTGTTCACCACGTGATGGAAAATCCCCGACTCCTCCCGAAGGGAGGGAGGGCTCTGTCAAGTAGAAACGATATTGCGCCGGGGATGCCGTGTCGCCGTGGGAAATTTTCGTCCATATACGGTACGCGCGATACCGCATAGGGAAACTGTCCACATGCAAGCCGTGCGCTCGCGTCTGACCGAGGCTCTGCCTGGCTCTGTGTTCCGCTCGTGCGGCCGGATCTTCCTCCGGTTTTTTCCGAGCATATATAACATGCCTCCTGCCACTATGATCGAGACATTCACTTCAACACATCTTGTCTTCCCCCCTGAAGCAGCTGCCATTTCCATGTCACAACAACTAACTAGTATTGCCCCTACTTCCCAACTACCAGATAGGGCCTTGGGCTCAATACTAGTTTTACCAGACAGTGTCTTAGGCCCACTACCAGTTTTACCAGATGATTCTGCAGACTATATACCAGTCTCATCATCAGACATCATACCACATACAATTGCAAGTGTCCCTAATGACACAGTCCAAGGCATCATGAATAGCAATCCTTCATGGTTCTATTATACTGATGATTATTACCTGCAGCAATTACAATCCCTTACCAGAGCTGAATTATGGGCTGCTGTTTGTACATGTGTTGATCAGACACAAGGTATCAGGCAATCCAAAGCATCTTTGGCTAAGCAACTACTGCAGCATTTCAACTCATCTAAAGTGTTATTGGCAAATATGTCAGATGTTCTCCTGTGCCAAACATGCAACTGCTCTCTGCTGCTCAGTTCACCATTCCACTGTAGATATATAATTTTGAAGCATTACTATATACAATTATATGGCTGCAAGATTCTGAAATGTCTATGCCAATCTCCTATGCTTTCCAGTATAGCACATGATGTTGCTCATTCAAGTACAGTTCCTGATATAGACCCTCATATTCTCAGCCAACTGAAACGTTTAGACAAGGACATTTTAGATCATTGTTACACCATATTTCAGACTGACTACATGAAGAGCAAAACAAGAGCAATGCAAATACTGGTTTCCAAGATATTGGCCATTAAGCAATATATCAGTGACTTGAGTATTGCTGAAGTGTACCAACAATACTTCACAGCTGTGACATACAGTGGCAACATGTTACCTAATGTGCCAAAGCCATGCAATATTGTTGAAAGTATCTTGATTGCATACTATGGTGATGCTGTGATAAATGCAATATTCCATAACACACTCCCAGAAATAAGGAAACAGCAGCAAGTTCAGTATCAAAGAGACTATAGAAGGTTGAAAAGACAAGACAAGAGCATACAACTAAAGCAATCATACCTCAGTGAAGAAATGAATTGGCCTACCATACCTAGCACTGAGACTGAGCTACAGTGTGCATACAATTATTGGAAAGCAACACAATGGCATTCTCCTCTCATCTGCTCTGTGTACTCTAGCAGTGCCCATAGATTGAAAACAAAGATCTATGATATGAATCAAATCCCCAACATAGTGCATAACATGTCTGTTTTGCAGGTACATGCCCCATGGATTATTCAGAAATGCATTGTACAACAAAATTCCAATGAGTTCTTGTATGGAAATGAATTGGATGGCTTCATGTTGGATAAAAAAGGGCTGCTATGCAGTGATCCTATCAATCACAGAATAGCACTATGTTCAGACTGCTATAATTCCCTAAAGAAACCAGCTATGCCCAGATATGCACTGGCAAATAATCTATATAGAGGTCATCTTCCTACTGAATTTTGTGACCTTACATGGGTTGAAGAGATGGCATGTGCTATTTATCATATCACTGCCCATGTAACCCGTTTGTATGGATCTTCAGAACCTGGACAACCAAAGATTTTTCATGGAAACACCATAACACATGATATGTATATCATATCAACAACAACAGTGCTTCCTAGAACTCCTGCAGACACCACTGGGTATCTCTCAGTTGTATTTATTGGACCTCATAAAATCAAAGCCAGTGACCTGGGCAATACATTCAGAGTGCAAAAAGCCAAAATATGGCATTTTCTTCTTTGGTTGAAGCACCATAACAAATTATATGAGCAGATCCTGTTGGATCAGAGTAACATAGATCAATTTCCAGATGATGGTGTTCTTCCTGGTGTTGATGCTCAATTCATCCAAGACATTCACCAAAAAAGTGATGAAATCTTCCAAAAAGAAACAGCAGGTTTTACAGAACATCCTGCAGAGGCTTTTATGCATGACAACTCTAAACATGCAGATGATCAACCAACTGTACTGCTGGAACACACAGGTGTATCTGACCCAGAAGGAGACAGCATTAGTATACAGTAGTGATGCTGATACTTATGTTCCGCTTTAGGTCTATGTTGTACCACTAAAAGCGGAGTTTAAGATCTATGTAGATTATTGTATCATCTTATTTACACCACCCTCACTGCTCAATCGATGTTCATTCATAATACAGTTCAGGCTCCCACATGGAGTCGGGGACGGCGCTTGCGCCGCTACAGGAATGAGACAAGCGCCGAGGGATCGATAGAAATATAAGGGGAGAAAAGTACGCAAGGTCGCCATCTTCCCTCCCCTCATCTCCGTGCAGTCCAGAGGCCGCGAAACTCGCTACGCACAGGGCAGCTCCGTCTGTCCCTTCTCGCGAGGAGGCCAACGCTTGCATCGATCACTCGGGCGCGTACCGCATACCACTCGACGAACCGGCTTCACACCGGGGAGAGTGAGAAGGGTCGCATTCGAGCTCGAGCTCGCTACTGGAGTGGGCCACACGCCCGACGTCCGTCACACCGTCGCACACCCTCCCTATCGACATCGCTTCTGCCCAGCAGACTGGAGGTCGGCCAGCCTCCTGCTCCGCTTCTTGCACCCGGTCGGAACCGCCGCTCCCGCGACGGGTCCACACCCTCAGGGCGTCCAGTTACGGATGGCGACGCTTGTATGGGCGGGCAGGGTCCCTCACCCGGACACGCTGTTCGACCTCGTCGTCCCCGTATGCCTGCGCCCCGGTGCGCCGTTTCGACGACGCACCAGCCCATCCTCCGTAGTCGTATATACGTATACGACACGCGGACCCTGGGTCCCTCACTGCGTCCTGCGGCATCCGCGGGACGTAGGGGACCGCCTATCTTCCGTTGCGCCAGAAATGGATGCACGGAAAACTCGATCCTCCCTGCGTCCAGCTTGCGCTGGACGTATAGGATCAAAATGAACCGTTGCTCCAGAGATGGACGCGCGGGTAGCTGGATCCTCGTGTAGGATCCGCTTTGATACTGTTGTGCTGTACCTACAACACATCGGAATAAAGATCTATGCTACGCCATGCCTCCGGCACGACGTGTGAGATCAAAAACAGAGCTCCAGGCGTGTCACCACGCCCGGCGCACTCTAATGCAACAAAGCTACGTCCGCCGACCCAGACGGACGTACGCACTGCGAGACTTGCTCCGGCTTGCTTCTGCGAGTCGGAGACTTCGGGAACGCGCTGCCATGAGCAGACTGCTTCCCACTCATACCGGGCTTCCGTTCTCTCGGACGCCCCTCTTAGTCGTCTACAATCCTGTCGACGACAACACCTGTGATGGGGTGGGAGACCGTGCACGATAACGCAGGTAGGCCAGCGTGCCGCACGGGCTCCAGCGACGCCCATCATCCCCTAAGCCAGGTGTTTGAGTGGTAAGGTGCACGAGGGGAAGAGTGAGACGAACAGTGACGGACACGGTGCGGTCCTCGAGTGTGTATGCTTCGCGGCGCAGGGTCCTTGTCGTACCCTTCGTGGGCGGACGTGTTGAGGGCGCTTGTAGCTGGATGCGGACTGCTCCTGGGCTGGCACGTATAATTTTTGGAAACCCATTACCCCTCTTCGCGAGGCGGTGGTCGCAATCGGCATCGTTTTGTATACGCTATGATACATATGTACATCCGAGAAAGCAGTAGTATCCCAGCATCCTGTTCACGACCGCTCAATAGGCCCGCGTTGTGTTGGCCACGTGATGTGGTAAGTGCCAAACGCCGAAAGGTCGATACATTTCCGCTGGCGGACATCGGGCGGACAGTACTTCGCCTCTTCACTCTGTGCAGCTCGGAGGCCGCGACACTCGTTACGCACAAGACAGCTCCGCCTGTCGTTATTCGCGAGGAGGCCAGCTCGCAGAACCCGCTCGACCTGTCGGACTTTCTATCGACGACAGCGATCCTTGTTGGAATGGGCTGCACACCAGAGGTCCGTCATCCTCGCACATTCCTTTTCGACACCGCTCCTGCGTTTCGCAGATTGGAGGGCCGGCCGCCCTCTCGACGCTCCGTCTTTGGCATCTGGTACACTAGAGAAGCGGGGACTGCAGTCTCGGAGAAGTGATGCCTTGCGTGGACGGGCAGGGTCTCTAGCCCGGACACGCTGTCTGTCCCCATCGCCTCCGAGGGCCTGCAGCACACCCTGCGCGGGCTCCAGAGTAGGCTCTGATTATCGCCCTACACAAACCGCCAAAACCGTCGTGCCCCCGTGCCGACAAAGAGATCTAGAGAACATCATGCCCGTCGTGCCTTCGCGCCGACATATGAAGTTGCAGAACACTCGTCGTGCCTCTGTGCCGACGTATGGAATATCGATTGCGATCACCGAAACGACCACGCGTAGCACGCAAGGTCAAGACCCCCCAGCAGAGACGTCCGTTCTCGGACGGGCGTCGACGCACCCATGACGCGTCTCGCCCTCGGCGAGGGTGTAGCCCAGAGACATGCGCCGCGCGAGCGGAGGGCAGCCTCGATGGAACCATCTTCGCGTTAGCGGATGATGAACGCGTTGACGTGTACCACACGCCGACGTAGAACTGGCAGACGTCCGTGCCTAGCGTGTAGGCCGGCATGTTGCGCGGACGTTCGCATGAGACCCGTACTGGATGCCTCTGTGCGGAGAATGGTGCACGAGGGGAAGAGCGGGACGGACGGATGACGGATGTGGTGCGGTTCTTTAGTTTGATTCGCGGTGCGAGATCTTCTTCGTTTGCCTTTCGCGGTGGACATGATGATGCTCGTAGCTGAATGCAGACTGCACCTGGGCCGACAGACATAATGTTTGGACGGCTATATCCCTCTTCGTGAGGTGTTACAAATACGATTACGAATGCGTTCAATCGACTCAGCGCGTGGTTGCGGTCTTTTATGTTCAACACGGGAGCAAGCGTCAGTCACGGCCGTGCTGGTAACGTGGGCAACCTGAATCCGTGTAAGATACAAGCACTCGCAAGTCGTCACAGACGGGTCAGAACTGATGCGTAGGTGCGACTCACCGACGACCGTGTATTACGGCACCGACGAGTCCTCCGCCTTCTCGACGATCGTGATCGTCATGGCTGTTGTTTGGCTGTTGTCGTGGCTCTATGTCGAAGCACGCTACTGCCACACATATTGAGGAGTGCAGTGGCTTTCAATCTACGCTAAGGTATTCATTTCCTATGACGGACGACCGGGATGTGACACATAAATATCACAGCTCTCTTCAACAGCATGCATATATCGACCAAAATGGTCAAGATCACTCACGCGCATGAAACGGTCTCACCGACGAGACCGCTGGGCGCTGAACACTCAGTGACACCGTGATCGGCGATGGTGAGCGCGGTTTTCAAAATACGACTCTTGCGGTTGAATAAATGCAGATTTCATCAGTATCATCATCATCAAGATACGACTCGGGTTCCCCGGCAGACCGACATCACCGATTGCTTCTGCGAACCAAGGGGCTCTCGGAGGAGGTGCTCCATATAACGCAGCGAGGCAAATCAGGTCCTTCAACTTTCCCTGTCCCCTGCAGGTCCTTCCACGGTCATTCTTCATTATTCCTTCTTTGACATCGCTATGGGGATAAGACAACTGTGTTCATTCGCTGCACTCTGCACCTCCTTAGCTTCTCTTTCTTCGGGTGCAGTCGTCGTCGATGTACACCCTCTGCACGGCAGCACGAATTCCGAGTCATTCAATAACATGGGTCAGGCCAGCCGCGAACGCGCCGCGTCACTCTTGGCCACCGCTGGGACCGGCGATGTACCCATCGTCAATATGTTTGCCGCCTATGCCATGTCGATTGGCGTCGGGGACCCAGCAACCAACTATACGGTGATCATTGACACTGGCAGCTCGAACACATGGGTCGGGTGCGTCAACTGAACGAGTAGTCGTGTTCCTGCAGACTGAATGACCTGTTCATCCCAGCGCGACCAAGCCCTACGTGACCACAGAGACCAGCATCAGTACTGGAGAGGGGATAAATATCACCTACGGCAGCGGTGTGGTGTTAGGGAAGGAATGTGAGTAGTTCGTGAATGCGTCGATATCCTCTTGTTGATTGCACTCTGAATAGGGCTGGATACCGTCACTTTGGCTTCCGGCCTAATCATCCACAACCAGTCGATCGGCGCAGCATCAAATGCCACAGGGTTTGCGTGCGTAGACCTTCCGCGCTCGCCGAATTGACTGATTCTCATGAATCCGTCAATGATAGTCCGTTTGAGGGAATCATCGGCCTCGGGCCTACGTCAGATACTAACAGGACTGTTTTCAACGAGACCACGGGGTCATTCATCAATGGAACAATCCCTACCGTTATGGACAACGCGCTCGCGCAGGGTGTGATCGACACTGAGGTTCTTGGAGTGTCTTTCTCCCCTATTACCGGCAACAACTCCAACAGCTCCATAAGTGAGTCACCTTGCAGTACGCAACCCATTTCGTGCTCATGGCTTTACAGACGGACAGCTGTCTTTCGGTGGCATCGACCAGTCGCGTGTGAGTATGGTATTGGTCGCGCACCTGTATTGCACTCACACTGCTCGTATCAAACTCAGCTCGTCGGTGATGTCACATATACGCCACGGACGTCGAAGTGGCCCGCAAGTCGATACTGGGGTATCGACGCGAACCTCACATACGGCCAGACCGCTCTCGGTAACGACTCATCCAACAGCGGCATTGTTGACACCGGCACCTCGGGTACGTGTATTGACACCTTTTGGGACGTCAACGGCATACTGATACTGTGTCAGTTGTCGTAATCGCCGATGACCTCTACGACATCTACCTCGACGCGATCCCCGGTGCTTACTATGACAACGTGACCCAGCTGACCGCTATACCGCTCGACTCCGTGTCGTCGCTGCAGAACTTCACGGTCTACATCTCCGGAGAGCCGTTCGTCCTCGACGCGGTGACGCAACTCCTTCCCGCCGACCAGAATGTCGAGGCCGGTGGCGTTGTAGGGCTGAGGTACAGCTACATTACTCCGCTCGGATGGAACACGACTAGCGGCCTCTTCGACTGGGTCCTCGGGATGAAGTTTTTGGAGAGGTACTATGCGGTATGTACCTCGGGAGCGTTCTGCGGATTCGAGGCTGAATCGCGTTGTGCAGGTGTTTGACACGCAGAACAACCAGGTCGGACTTGCATACACGTATGTATTACCGAGCTCGGAGACGATATGCTTGACTGACAAGTCTTCTCAGGAACCACACCTTCGCCGCCGTCTCATGAGGATTCACGCTCGCTTTGGTTTGACTGACAATTCTTCTCTGGAATCACAACTTCACCGCCGTATCATGAGGATGCACACGCTCGTTTTGGTTGATATTTGCCTCTTCTCAGGATAGCGTGGCTATAATTTATCATTGGTCAATTGCTTTTGGTTGGTATCAGAGTTGGCCGACGTACCAAGTACCTGATACTCACGAATCTGACAACCGACGCCTTGCTCGCTCGATAATCTGCTCCCAGCCCATACACGATCCTTGACTACAGTATGTGCCGGCCACCCACAGGAAGGTACTTGTGTGACCCGCGCGGCGCCTGCGCTCCCGAAAGCGTAGTGTAGACAAGACCTAGCGAACTACTTACACGGGTGGCCAGTTGCTTCCACGATAGAGGCGCGCATTACTTCGCGCGTGAAGTCGAACAGTGACTGTATAGCACGGGGAGCTACTAGTAAGTTAGTGCTAGTAGTACTAGTAGGACATCGACGTTGGTGCGAGCCAGCGCTAAGTCACGCGCGGGTGGCGCCGAGCCGCGCCACAATTGAACAGTCTAGCGACTCTGCCGCCTTCCGGGCCCCGGCGTACCATACCTACCCTGACTTTAAATTTTGGGTACCTCGGTCCTCCTCCTCCTCCTCCTCCTCCTCAGGTCGGATTTTCTCAGACTGCGCCCCACTTGCCGGTCTGACCTCGGGGTCTGTCCAACACTGGCTTCAGGCACTTTCAGACAACGCGCCGTTTTGCCGACTCGGATATCGATGCACTCTGATTAGTATGGTACTCTGACTACTATGGTACTCTGGCGCAGGTTCGTGCGGCAATGCTGTGCACCACGGAGAGAACGACAACGATCTGATAATTTACAGACTGGTTATCCACACGTTCGGCCATTTGTATGTCCCTCGCGACCAATATAAATGCAGTTGGCACCGCGCACAGAGGATGGCGCCTGACTATGCCCGCCGGGTAAAGTAGAACGGGAAGTACGTGCGCGTCAGGCAACCCATATCAGTCGCTCGTACCTGATGAATGTACTTAAAGTTTGCTGCATCCCCGATAGATGTTCTCGATGCACTGAACACCCCGCCATTGGTGAGACCACCTCGAGCTGGCAGGCATCCCTTGTCTGCGGTCCCCCTCTACACCCCTCTGACCGTAATCTTCGTGCTACGCCAACCGTCTGAGGCACTGTCTTCATGGCTATCATCGAACTGCTGTTAGTGTTGATCGTGATCTTTTTCATATGCACAACGCGGGATCGACGTTCGTCTCTGCCTCCGGGACCGAGTCGTCTTCCCATCGTCGGGAGTGCTCATCACCTTCCGCTCAAATACCAACAGCACGTCTTCAAGGAATGGAGGAAAATATACGGCGCGTTACGCACATCTGCTAACTGGTGTAATCCATCTAACCTAGGTTACTGTACGTGTCCAATGTGCAGGCGATGTAGTGTATCTACGGATATTCAACAAGCCTGCTATCATACTCAATTCGGCTCGAGCGATGGAAGAGCTCCTTGACAGGCGTGGCTATAAATACTCAGACAGACCCAGGACCATCTACATTTCCGAGCTGTGCGTCGCATGCAGCCTTTCTCTCTGTCACTTACATGAGATTGATCACGACTGTATGGCTTCTTAAGGGTTGGCCTCACCAACAATGTCACCATATTGCCCTACGGAGATCAGTGGCGCCGTCAGCGCCGTTGGTTCCAAACCGCCTTTCAAACATCGACCGCACTAGACTCATACATCCCGCTACAGCGGCGCGAGTCCGTGAGGCTTCTCGCAGGACTCATCGATGCTAACCAGGACGGCAACGACGGAGATTGGGTAGGGATATTTCTCTTCAAGGGGCTCAAACAGTATGTCTTTTGTACTTTTGCAAATCTCCAGGAACTCACAGGCCTCTACTGCACGTCGTCCGTCATCGTTCTGACTATGTATCGTGTTTCGATCATTACCTGAGTCAGTTACGTTAGTGCTCTGATGATGGACATTGCCTACGGGCATAGTGTGTCGTGTCCCGACGATGAATTCGTGGCCCTTGCAGAACGTGCTATACTGGGTATTATAGAGGCTGGAGGCGCTGCCGCAAGCCTGATTGACTTTTTTCCATTCCGTGAGTTGCTTCCTCATTGTTTTGGTATGCCGTTCTGACCTACTTTCACTGTCAGTGAAGTTCATCCCGGCATGGATACCCGGCATGCACTTCATGGCTAAAGTAGCGGAGGTCAACAGGCTCAACCGTCAAATGATTGACGTACCATACGAGCGTGTGCACGCGGCTATGGTGCGTATACCTGAATGCCGCGGAGATCTAACTATTCAAAAGTGACTTCTCGAGTAGGTTCAAGGAACCGCACGCGACTGCTTTATGACGACGCTTCTCGACGAATACACTATCGATGGACAGGTCTCGGACTACGATAGGGAGGACATCAAAGGGGCTGCAAACATCGTATATGGCGGTACGTGGCTGTGCGCCCATGTGTCTTCACCATGCCTGACAGTAACACGAATACCAGCGGGAACCGATACGGTGAGTGTTGCAGGAGATCTTAGCTGCATTGACACCCTGTCGTCACACGCCCATGCCTTCTACAGACTGCGACCGCCCTAACAACATTTATGCTCGCTATTGTTCTGTACCCCAATACACGCCAAAGAGCACAGAACGAGCTCGACGCTGTGGTAGGTACAGAGCGACTGCCCGAATTCGAAGATCGCGCATCCTTGCCATATCTCGAAGCTCTGCTCAAGGAGGTGTTCCGGTGCGTCCATATAGCGCACTGCCATGTTTGCGTCGCATTGATGCCGATATGTGAAGATGGAATCCACCGGTTCCGCTTGGTACGTTGTGGATCTTGGTATGTCTATACATGCCACCGACTTACATCTAAACACTGCTGTGTCGTGTGTCGTGCGCATCAGCATTACCTCACCAGCTCACGGAGGATGACACCTATGACTCGTACACCATACCGGCCGGCTCGATGATTATGCCAAACGTTTGGTACGCACTCTTTCGCTTACTGAGCTATAGTAAAGCAGAACCTCGTATCGATCTTTCTCGCTGTAGGGCTATCACCCGGGATCCCGAATACTATGAAGAACCCGACGTTTTCAAGCCTGAGCGCTTCCTGTCGGCGAATCCTGAAAGAGATCCTCGTGACTTCGTCTTCGGGTTCGGTCGTCGGTACGTATCGCCACCTCAGTTCAGTGTGTTGCGTGTCTAACGTGCCTTCTCCCCGCTGACTTCGCGCAGGTTGTGTCCGGGCCAAGCTTTTGGTGACTCCTCTATCTGGCTCGCTGTCTCCCGCATCCTCGCTACGCTCGACGTGACAAAAGCACGCGATCCCACGACGGGCGTGGAAATCGATTTTGAACCAGAATTCATCTCGGGTATGATGAGGTAGGCATCACGGACTTCTTCGTGTATCATGACTGATGTACGAGTAAGCCACGTAATCCCATTCCCGTGTGGAGTGCGGCCAAGGTCAGACAAGTCTGTCGAATTGATACGGGCACTGGAAGCGGAGGAATCAACATAAAGGCTATCTTTGTCAGCACTGAAACACCGTGGAGTGGCACTATGGGTAGACTCATGTGCTCCCGAACGTGGATCCCCTGACAACAGAATAGTTTGTGTTGAGGGTTGGATTTGGGAGAGAGCTGGTCGCGCAGACGGATAGCCACTGTGGTTGCGCTGTGTTGTCGCGGCCCGCAGTACATTAACATAATAACGATGAATGTTACCATATGTGTATGCTCTGTTTGGCAGGAGCGTTGGGACTGCGCCGTCCGCGTCAACATTGGGAGTACGTCTGTAACCACAGAACCTCATTATACCGGATGAGTCACATAATTTTAAGGACCATGCGAGCGGCGAATGCTAAGTAGCTTGGTCGTTCAATGGTCGAGGGTCGTTCCTCGCTGAGCGGGAGTTCGCCTCACTGATTCATCACGTGAGAGGCGCGTCGCGACGCGCCGATCTGAGATCCGTCATGTTCATTACGGTTCAACGTCAACTTCGACGTCAACGCGACTCAAAACCCTTTCAAGTCGGCCATCAAGGTAGGGACAACGTACATATGATACCGCTGTATTGAGGAGCGCTGACCGGGTAGTCGATAGGCAACGTCTACTGTTCTTCAAGCCAGTTCAATCAACTCGGAGGCGGTTCAGATTCAAGTCCCATTCCGCTTCCGGTCGTAGCACACCCTTCCCGACTGCCAACCATGCCTCGAAATTCACTGGATTTGCGAAGTCTCTACGAAGTTGTACCACCCATTTTCGATCAATCACAGTTGTCTACCGCGAACCATCGGAAGAACTGTACTACCCTCCATAAGCTGCACCTGCAGGCTGCTTCCGTCCGCCAGTCCGTTCAGAACGGGAATGTTACCAAGCTCTCCGGAGAGAAGGTCTTCTATGATGTCTTTGTCGATATGACCTCTCGCGTACTCCCTATCAAGAAAGGCTGCCAGGTAGCCGACAGAGTCGTCAAGTTCATTGGCTCGTACGTACAGTTCATCCTTCAGAAAGGTGACAACCCAGTCCGTACCACACTCGAGGGAATGTCACTCATCTCTGGCGATATGCAACAGCACAGACCCAACAAAACAAACAGGGAAATGATGCCACGGTCGATGACACCCTCGCTGCGCGCTTCGCCCTCCGTCTTCTGAAGTGGCTCCTGCAAGGTTCAACGGCCAAGGACAAAACTGTCAGACTTCGCTCTGTCTCCCTAGTCACAGAGATCATAAGTCATTTGGGCGAGATTGAGTAAGCATTTCTGATTCAGCATCGGAACGCAGGCAGGGACTGAAATCATGGCCATCCTTGTAGCGAGGATACGTACTCTAACCTCAGAGAATGCTTGGTGGAGCGTGCGTACGACAAGGAGGCGACCATCAGAGTATACGCTGTCATTGGGCTGTCCAAGATCCTTGGAGGCGAGGTGCCCAGTGAGCTGCCCGCCAATCAGCCAAGCATGCTCGAGATCCTCCTGGAGCGTTTGCAATATGATGATTCTGCGTAGGTCCATTCTGTCGTCTCCATTATCTGCACTCACAGGCCGAACAGTGAAGTGCGCCGTTGTGCGCTGATGCACGTCCCTCTGACGCCGCGTACCGTGCCTGCCGTGCTCACCCGCAGTCGGGACGTGGACCCGGTTGTGCGCAAGCTCCTCTTCGCCACCATCCTATCAATGGGAGGCTCTAAAAGCAAATCGAGGTTACGGAAGTACCAGTCCTCAAGCAACTTTGAGCATCCGCGCCAGCTCACCCTTGCCCAGCGGGAGAAGGTTGTCCGAGACGGCTTGGGCGACCGGGAGGGTGCTGTGCGAGTTGCGGCTTCTCAGGCCATCGCTATATGGTTCGACATCTTATCCGGCCACGAGGAGACAGACTCGGACTCGTCGCTCGGAAGTGTCGTGGCTTTCGTCAAGCTGTTTGACGTCATTACCCAGGAGGGCATCGATGTGGCGGTGGATGCGCTCAAGTCGCTGTTCTTGACGAGGATTCTCGATAACATTGTCTTCGATGGTAAAATTCAGATATGCCTTCCCTTGCACATGGACAATGATATTAACTAAGCACTCTTCGTCTAGATGCCTTTTGGAGAAATCTCAGCGCGGAGTCCATCTTCGTCGCACGCGTCTTCACTACGTACTGCCGTGAGCACGACATGGAGGCTCATCTCGAAGCCGCAAAGGTCCCCGTTGTCACAGCGCTTGCCTTCTATCTGCAGGAAGCCTGCAACAAACTACTCGACGCTATTGAGGAACTGGAGGACGCCAGATTGCAGGCGGACTCTCGCTCCGAGGCCGATGCAGCCAATGATGAAGAGATGGAACGACTAGAGGACGTTGTCTCTGAACGCGCCTTTGTTGTATCCGAGCTCCTTCGCATGGCAGCCCTGTCAGACTTCTCCGACGAGATTGGCCGGCGCAAAGCGTTTGCTGTTGTTCGTAAGTCGTACTGATATATGGTGAGAGAACCGGCTGATCTTGATGCAATAATACAACAGGCGAGATGCTTGCACACGAACTGCTGCCAGAAAGCCTCACAGAGCCGTGTATGGACGTGCTCAAAGCGTCCTCTCCGAGCGAACGGGAGCTGATACGTGTCATCGTCGAGATGATTGCAAAGCTTCGTGACGGAGAGGAGCTCTTTGATGCGGTGAGTGACCAGGTCCTTCACCTCGATCACAGCTTCCTCACAATCAACAAGTCAAATATCTTGCCAGACGGTAACAGCTCCCTAAATACGACACAGAGCTCGCAACGAAGTCGCTCTCTGCGTCGCGCGAAGAGCTACGTCGACATGTCTGCGGAAGAACAGGAGAGGGCGGACACCATCGATCTGCGCTGCCTCGGGCTTTGCACGGCCATGCTGAGCCGTGTGCAAGGGGTCAGTCGTGGCATGCGAAAGCTTGTAGTGATTAAACCTAAAGATGATCATCACGCAGAGCTTTGATGAGAACTCGACACTGGAAGGCCTCCTCTCCGACCTGGTTATCCCCGCAGTCAAAAGGAAGGAGCTTGTCTTGCGCGAAAGAGGGCTCGTCAACTTGGGCTTATGCTGCCTCATCGCCAAGGTGAGCAGTTCTGACGACGCTTCACCAAATACAACTCAACAAAACGTCGGGTGACAGAGCATGGCCATGAACTCTTTTCAACTCTTCCTGAACCAAGTCCAGAGTGCCGCGGACGACCTGAAGACTAAGGTACTCCAGGTCATCTTTGACATCCTCATGGTGTACGACGAAGAGCTGCTCTTGCGGTCTGAGGACATCGTACGCTTCGTATTTCTCTAGTCATGACGGGTTGTGCGCTGACGCATCTCACTAGGCTAGCAAGATCGTCACGTTCCTGTTGCAGACCCTCGAGGTAGAGGAGTCGTCTGCGGTCCAGGCTGTCTTGTGCTTAGGGATCTCGAAGCTCATGCTCGCGGGCTTGGTCACCGATCCTCGGGTCTGTCCTCAGATCTCCCTGAGCTACACGCTTAATTTATGTAGTTCCGTTTGCAGGTGCTGACGAGCATGCTCATGGCGTATGTATCGCCAACGACGGCTGACAACCAGGAGCTCCGGCAATGTCTCTCGTACTTCCTACCCGTGTACTGCTACTCCTCCGCGGCAAACCAGCGGCGTATGCAGTCCGTGAGTCGTGTCTTCATCCCCATCGCTCGCGTCATGAGAGAACAGTGCTAATGCGGGTACGCACAGGTTGCGTTGGCCGCTTCTGACCTTGTGAGACAGGCGTACGGCGAGCTGGCGGACGAGGAGGAGATGATCAGCCCGTCCCAGTTTGGCTTGCTTCTGGTCGACTGGACGGACCCTCGGAAGCTGGTGAACGCGTGAGTGTACACGCCTACATTCTAGCTTGGCACATTTAACAAAGATACGTATGATAGCGACAAGCAAGGCTCCTCAGCGAACGACGTGCACCTCGACCTCGCTGCTGACATCCTTAAGGCTCTGTACGTCAAGGACAGGACAGGTGGGCGGCGCAGCGTTCCCGGTGGTACGCCCATGGTAGGAAGGCTGACTATTCAACCAGACGAGGAACGGAAGGACCTGTGCCAGTTGCTAGGAAAGCTGTACATCCCCGACAAGCCGGGCGACCTCACGCTGCTTCTGCTCCACATGCTGCTCTCGGACCTCGAAGACGTACGTTCTCTTTCCTTCCCTGATGCAGACGATGGCAAATCACGGATTCTTACCCGCGTAGCACTGCCCGTTCGAGGACCCGGCGGCTGAGAAGATGGTGGACAAGTTCCGCAGTGGGTTCGTGAAGAAGTTCAGCAGGCGGATCGAGGGCATGGATGCGCGGACGTATGCTGACGACGAACGTTTCCGCGAGTTGTGTGCGCTCATCGGGCTGGAGTTCGAGGAAGAGGGTGCGAACGAAGAGCAGCGTGGTGATGTAGCTGCAATCGAAGGTGAGGACGAGGAAGAGGAAGAAGGGGAGGAGGAGCCAGAGATACAAGACGTCCCAACTAGGCAAGACAAAGGGAAGGGAAGGGAGCAAGCCCAGGTCGCCGCAGAACCCAGTGATTCAGAGGAGTGAGTTGGCATTCCTTGAGCGCACTGACAACAGATTCACATAAGTGCCCGCTACAGATCCGATGAGGACCAGTCTGACGAAAACGTAGCCGATGACGAGGGCGCTGAACCACCACCCCGTCCTGCGGCCACGCCGAAGCGTAGGCTTGCTGTAAAGTATGTCCCCTACGCTTCCTTAGCCCGCACGTCCTTAATCGTGAATATTTCTAGGAGGACGAGGAGTCCAGGCCGCACATTCTTGTCACCCGCCCACAAGAAGGTCGCCCGCTATCAGAGCCCTCGGTAAGTGGGACCATATCTCCTCCCTATAGACATTATCTGAACCTCAATGCGGTGTGAAAGGAAATCGCAAAGGAGCAATGTTGTGGACGACCCCTTTGGCGACGCTACAAATCAAAAGCAAGGATCGGCTGCCGCAGGGTCTTCCAAGGGGTCCCAGAAGGCAAAGAGAAAGATAGCGAGAAGGGTCGTGGCGTCCTCGGATGCAGACTCGGATCGCGAGAACGTACGTGAAGTTGCAGCCAGTTGAGTTGAATCTTCATTGTCTAGAATGCCTGTTTCCGTGTTGTCCCGCGCCGCGAATGTTGTCTGCATCGGATAGATCTCTCCTTGGATGATTGTTGTTCTTCGGAATGTTGTCATGTTTGGATTACCATGTTGCACTGTCATGCACTCTGTTGTCGTGTTCTCCTGTCATAATTGTGTCTGTCTGTAGTTGAATAGAGATGGAGCAAATGGAAACGATTTCGCGCTACAGCTTATGCTACATGTCATGGGTATACAGTTCAGGCCGGCAATCCGTGCCAATGGTATAGAACAGCACCCTGAGGGTAAGATAAAGTTAGTGATCGGAAATATGCGCTGGACTGGACGGAAGACGTACGGTGCTGTTGTCCTTCTGTACAATCTTTCGGTTCACCAGCGCAATCAGACACTTGTTCACGCGTGCTTGGTTCAGGTCTGGTGGCTTCACCAGCTCAAGAACTGCAGCGCGCCGGCCCATAAGCACGCACGCAAGCCGAGCAATAACAGAAGCACTTACTGCCCACACCCCTCCCTGCACGGTCCAAAAACCCATCGACGATCTGCTCAAGCCACCGCCTCAAGTTCGGGTCACTCCCGCGGTACTCCAGCGGCAAGGCGTTCGCGACCTTCTCCACTAGGAACCCGCGCTCTTTCTTCTCCTTCGCCGTCAGCTTGGGCTTGACGACCTTCTTCTTCGTGGGCACCTTCGAGCCGGACGCGGCGGTGTTGGCAGAGGCTGCGGTGGCGCCGGCGAGGACGGTCTCGTTTCCGGGCTCGTCACCGGGTGGTGCGGTGGTCGTGGTGCGGAAGGTGGGGGAGTCAGGCGTTGGTGGGCGGTTGGCGGCGGCTTCAGTTGCGCGAAGGGCTTCGAGCGCTGCAGCAGCGTCTCCCTCTGCTGGGCGGGTGGTCAGACGATGCATGGTTGAAGCGCATACACTTACCGGCTCTACGAGCTGCGAGCTCGTAGGATGCGGTCGTCGGTGCCTGTACGCATCGGATGGTTGTTGTCAGCTCGTGAATCGTTGCTACGACGCGATGAAGCCGGCAGGAGTGCACGACCCTACGGCATGGTGCTGCGAGGAGATGCTCGGCGGGATCGAGGCTGTCGTGCGGAGACCGCCGTCTGCTTCTGCCGGGACCATCAGAGCAGCTGATGCATCACACACCTGCGGCCAGTCGACCGTGAGCGCGTTCATGTTCATCACGTAGAGCCAGCTGGCAAAGCTCTCGTTGAAGGTGCTCAGCGCGTCGCCGAGGTTGCGCAGGCCTTGGACGCTGTTGTTGAGCGCCTCGGCTTCGTCCAGGAGCTCGCCGAGCGCGGGTTCGAGGAAGCCCAGCCCATGCGGCGCGTCGGGGTATGCGGTCGAGCGCGAGAGGCGGAAGAGGGAGCCCTGCGAGACGCGGCGAAGAGGGGTGCGCTGGGGTGCAGGGACTGTGTTCATTGTGGCGGGATATGTCGTAGTGTAGAACATAGGCGGGGAGGGAGGGCGCTGGCCAATGGGGACGCGTCGTGCACGCGTGGCACGTGACTGGCGCGCGACGCGTTGCTGGTGCGCCACGCGACGGAAGACGGAGGCACTTGGCACCCAACGGCAGCGGATGGCAGCCAATTGGAGACGGCGGCGGGGCCATCTTGTTAGTTGCTTGTTAGATTGCGCTATTGGTCGCTAAAGTGCCTCAAACGCCCGCTAAAAGGCCTCAGCCATGCATCTGGTTACCACACCTGCGCCCCGTAAACGCAGCCCCGGCCCCTTCCTTTCTCTCCCTTGTCCAAGTCTTCGTCTCAGCTCGTCCGCTGGCGGACAGGATCATCGCCTGTGCTCCTCTGGCCTTCTCACCACCGCCAAGCCGCCGTGCAAGCTGGCTACATGAATCCCTCGTCCCCGCTCTTCGATGCGCTCAAGTCGCCAACCAGCTTGAGCCCCCATCTTCCGAGCCCGAGCTACAAGCGAGCAGTTCTCTCGCCCCGCGCTTCTCTCGACTCCGATGACTCTTCATTACGCGACCTCGAGATCTCGGAGGGCCTCCTTCTCGTCGACGCACCGATCACTGCGCGGGGGAAGGCATTCCCGCTTAGTCCCCTCGACTTCGAGCACGACCTTCTCCCGCTCACTGCAGGACTTAACAACACTGATGACTTCGCGGCTGCGGCGGCGGCAGCAGCACAGCCGAAGACCTTGGGTCTTCTCAATGGTAATGGCGCATCATATCCAGTGTCCCGTTGAGCCTAGATTGACGTTGTTGCAGGCATCGCCCTCATCGTCGGGCTGCAGATTGGTTCGGGGATATTGTAAGTGCTTTCATGGCGTCGCCTCCTTGGAGACAGCGAACAAAGGCGTTGGCACGATCTCGAGTGAAGTCCCATGGGTATAGAAGCAGGACTTGGCATCTGACGGACGCCAGATAATATTGATGACTGAGTGCTTCGCGTCCGCGATCGGTCGCTGTGGGCCCTCTACTACGATGCGCCACTCTTGGGGTCACCAGTATGTGCTGTTCTCTGAAAGGACATTATCACCACTGGTCAAGAGCATGTCGTTGCAGGCCCATAGACCCATGCGTTCCGATTCGCCCGCATCCACGTTCTCACCATCATGCCCGGTACTCTCGCTGACAATCACCATTTGACAGCTCTGCCCCGGGCGTCGTCATCGCGAACATGCACTCTGTCGGCGCGAGCCTCGGGATCTGGCTCGCGGCCGGCCTGCTCGCCTGGACAGGAGCGAGCAGCTTCGCGGAGCTGGGCTCGTCGATCCCAGTCAATGGCGGCGCGCAAGCGTACCTCCACTACGCGTATGGCCCGCTCGTCGCATACCTCTTTGCATGGACCGCCATCATTGTCCTGAGCCCTGGTGCGTCGGACTGCACGACATTTCTTTGTTGCTAACTGATGGGGGCGGCAGGCGGGAATGCGGTGATCAGTCTGGTGTTTGCGGAATACCTCAACCGATTGTTTTGGCACAGTACGAGTGCAGATGCGTCCCCAGACAGTATACCACAGTGGGCCGTCAAGCTCACCGCGGTCTCCGCTATCCTCATCGTCTTTGTGATATGTGTTGCCACTCCCAACGCAGCCCCACGAATGGCGGTCATGTTCACCACGGTGAAGGTTCGTCCGCACATCACATCTCCTTCCCCGTAGTACCGCCGCTCACACGGAACTATCAGGTTGTCGCTCTGGTACGTCAACGTCTAACGATGGCCATTCAAAATTCAGGCATATCATAGATTTTAATATCCCACCCACAGATCTCCATCAACGTGCTCGGCCTCATCCAGCTCGCGCGCGGGCACGCCTCATCCTCCCTCACCTCCGAACCCTTCTTCGCGTCGCCACTCTCCGGAGCAGCCGCGAGCTCGCTCGCGCAGGCGGGACCCTCCGAGATCGCGCGCGCACTCTACTCGGGGCTGTGGGCGTTCGACGGGTGGAATCAAGCGAACTACGTCGGCGGCGAGATGAAGGACGCACAGCGGAACATCCCGCGGGCGATACATTGCAGCATGGGGGGCGTCATCGTGAGCTGGGTTTGCATCGGTAGCCTTGGTTGCTGTTGACCGGCGTGGCAGATCTTGTTCTTGCTCGCGAACCTGTCGTACTTCGTCGTCCTGGACAAGGTGCGTCCGAAACCAGGTGACGGTCGTCATCACACTGATATCCTGTGTGCGCTCTCAGGCAACCCTAGCGCGGAGCAACACCGTCGCGCTCGACTTTGGGCGCGCTCTCTTTGGTCCCGTCGGCGGGATCGTCTTCGCGCTCATGGTAGCCGTCTCGTGCTTCGGCGCGCTCAACGGTACGTCCCCCTTCTTCCTTCGCCATCGACCGAACTCACGCATCAACGTTTGCGGCGCAGGCTCGGCCTTCACGTCGTCGCGGCTGATCTACGCGGCGGGCAAGGAGGGCTACCTGCCCGCGCTCTTCGGGCAGCTCAACCGGCGGTTGCAGACGCCGCTGAACGCGATGGGCCTCCAGGCGACGCTGACGATCATGTTCATCGTCGTCGGGGGCGGGTTTCGGTCGCTCATCAACTTCTCGGTCGTCGCCGCGTGGACGTTCTACTTCCTCACGGTGAGTCTGTGCGCTCTGTTTGGGGAACGGAGGAAGGCTGATGGGGGCTCGGTTGTGTAGGTCCTTGGGGTGCTAGTCCTGCGGATGAAGGAGCCCCAGCTGGAGAGGTAAGCGAGCCGATGTGCTGTGGAAAGGCGGTTCTGACTCGAACGTTCTCCCCGTAGACCGTACAGGACGTGGATCACAACGCCCATCATCTTCTGCGCAGTACGTTTCCTCACGCAGACTATCGAACTCGTCGTTGACCAGCAATTGCGCTTAGGTCTGTATTTTCCTGCTGTCGATGCCCGTCAAAGCCGCGCCAACGCAGGCATTGGCTGCCATAGGTGAATAAACTCCGAGGCCGACCAAGTCTCTGGTACTGACGCGGTTACGGTCAGGCTTCATCCTGGCGGGCATCCCCGTGTACTTTATGACGCAGCGCGAAGAGCTCTCGTCCACACTGAACGCCATCTGTACGTCGCAGTTGTAGACTCTCATCTCGCTGTCACATTGACGAATTGTTTTCGACGACGCAGCGATCGCGAAAGATCGGTTCGAGCGACTACGCGCGAGGTGGACGCAGAGAGGTGGCGGCTGGCAGGCCGTCGCGAATGAGGGCGAGGACCGGGTCGAGATGGTCGATAGCGGACGGACGTCTCGGATGTAGCTGGTAGCGAGTAGAATGAAATACGTCGAACGTGTTGTTGTACGCTGTCTTCGAGTAGTAAACCCAGTTCTGCTCAGATGCAAACGCGGTCAAGATGTTCAGAGGACAATGGCAACATAATATTGTGAGCATAGTGTCATAGTACAAGAACGCTGCGCTGGCTCCTACTGATCCAGCGCGCATAAATAAACATACATGGCTTTAGTCCGTCAAGAGATATTCCGCATAGTTGTGTCATAGATATGAGCAGCCCAAAGCCGCTCATATGACTCGCGCGTCGTCCGAATCAGTGTAAGGCATGAGGTCTGGCTCCTGGCCCGTATGCCCCTTGCTGTGGCGTAGGCCTGCGTCGTACCTCGAGAGCACCTTGCCGCAAAGCATGCACTGCCACCGGCCTAGGCCGTTGTGGACCGCCTCGTGGCGGGCGAGGTCCCGCTTGTTGTCGAACGCCCACTTGCACTCCGTGTGGCTGCACCAGATCATGGCGCGCTGCCTGCGTTCGCGTCTGGAGTTCGCCCGCGACAGCGAGGAGCGTGGCTTCCGGCGCGTGCGATTCACCTTGGTGTTGGGAGGGCTGGCGGGTCCTGCGACGACGTTCTTGGGGCTGGTGACCACCTTGGAGGCATGCTTGGCGTTACGAGCTGCCCGAATACGCTGGGTAACGCTAGCCTTTGGCTTGATAGACTCGGGCTCGTAGGAGGGGTCATTGTAGGAATCATCTCCGGAATCTTGATCCAACTCGTCTTCGTCGTAGATATCCATGTCGTCGTCTTCACCGCCAAGGCCATTATCGTCAACCTCCGGTGGGGATCGTGCCGCCTGCAAGGGTGCGGGGCTCGGAGAGACGAAGCGTGGAGTTGACTGAGCTGCACCTCGGTCGCTGAGAGGACTGGACTGCCGTGGCATGCAAGAGGAAGCCCCCATCAGTGGCGCAGACGAAGCCCTAGGAGACGTGCGAGTATTGAATGCAGAGAGCACCTCACGACTGTGGACAGCAGGGGAGTGGGACCTGCTCGCGCGCATCCGCGATAGTAAGAGGACTGCAGCCTGCTCTTTCTCTCCCAGGTTCTGAAAGTGCCATGGCGCCGCGCTCAGCGTCGAGTTGTGTGGCGCAGGTCCATCAGGTGCTCTAGTCTCGATAGAGCCTTCATACCGAGATTCGGCCAATGTGACATGTCCGGGATGCGAGGATCGAGAGTTGTCTGTATGGAGGGGCTGAACAGACACAGCGACTAGGACGGTGTTGGATCTTCCTTCGGAATGGAATACGAAAGACGTTTGATATTGACTTGGATCGTGTGGTCGCGGATCTCCAAGCGCTGCCAAAGAGCTAGATTTGGAAACCCGATGCTGGATAGGAGCTGCACCGGGGATAGGAACAGGATTTACGGCAAGATGAATACCTGTGGCGTTGTGTGGCACCTGCAATGAAGCGGTCGTTCGATCGAGTGAGATGGTGGCCGCTACAAGTAAAGAATACGTACATTGTTTCTGTCTTGCGAAGCCTCCGACACATTGCTGACCATTGGTGCGAAGTTCGGTGAGGATACCTCCACCACGAATCGCATACCAGTGTGGCACGACGGGTGAGTAGTGGCGAGCCCCGACCCCCTGCCGGGGTCGGAACTGTCAACTTGAGGCTGCATGAAGTGAGCGGGTAGAGGAAGGTAGACGAGAGAGAGGAGGGATGCAGGATCAGACATACGCTCATGAGTTATATACGCAGACGAGAGTGGACGCGCCACAGTGGGCCAGTCGCGCGAGAGGCCATGGACGAGCGCTCGATGCCAAAGCGTGGTCAGCGCGCTTAATCGGCAAGCCTTGTTGCCCCCGACCTCCGTGCTCGTCTTGCAAGCTGTACATGCGCGGTCCTTCTGTGCTGGGCGTCACACGCAGGGCTGTACCAGGTGCATCGATGTCCCAAGGATGTCAATTGTCTTCGCATCATGTGCTCCCGCTTTGTGCAACTTGTCGACGCCACTTTGCGAAGACCAGCGATACGACTTGGGTCAGGCCGGACCGGGACCTGTGCGGTATACCTTGTAGCCACTCGATCCAGTACGTTGAGTCGTAGGGGATTCAAGAGCACTTAGAGCGAGGACGGTACGACGCTACTGGTGATGGTATCGGTAAGAGCTCAGTCAGGCTGCCGCGTTGGCGGTGCATGCATCGGGCACAGTGATCGATTGATGTGACATCGCAGTAGGATACCCGCTGCCTTTGTGTTGCCTTTGTGAGGGAACAAAGACGAAGTCCAGAGTTAACCCACAGAAGGTGCGCGTAGTCATCTTAGACTGCATTTGGATCTCCCAATTTACTCAGCCATTGTCTAAGGATGTCGATGCCTTTCAAACCTGCAGGTGGCGTTCGGTGATGACTCATCTAGACCGAAAGACCCATCGCTACGCGTTAATCACCTTCTCCGAAAGACAGCGAACGTAAGAGAAGGCGCGATCGTCTCAGTGGCTCACTACATACTTAGACCCGGCGACTCGGACTTGCAGCAGTATCCATCTGTTGTGACACTGGAGACGATATGCTTCACCGACGAGATGGCCACTCTGCGTTGCAAATGGCCGTGTCTGGGTCCGCAACTCGTCCATCTGTATGCCGTGAGCCCAACGATCCAGGCTAGAAAGCTGAAGTACGCTGCATACGGTCTTGACCTTGTGCGTAGCATTCTGTTTGTGAAACAACGTGCATTATGTTGATGCAGATGGCCCAGCTCCTGTTAAGTTCGGTGCAGTGATCAGTCCTGATAACCATGTTCCACTGTCACAGTGAAGGCAAATCGCAGTGCTCGTATTGCGACCGTATCCACAAGCAGTCGCTCCAACGTCACGGTGAGAGACTGAGTAGTGAGATATTCAGAGTGAGATGAACAGCCAGCGGATTGAGAATCATGCCTGTACCGTGTATCTGTCGTTCGTCACCCGCAGACATGGAGGTACGTCACACAATTTTTCGTCACTTGCAAATGACTCGTCAACTGCATTCTAGATTCTGCCCGGCCAATGACGGAACGAACTTCACTGTGCATGCCGACATACCAGTGGCTCTGTACGGAACTCACAGATCCTGGCCCCGGCGAGGAATACATTGGAACCAACGAAGGTGTACGGTTGCAAAGGTATTGAAGTGGTATATGGGTATAAGTAATGACAAAGGGGTATCAGGTTGGTACACTCAGCCTATGCATCCTGGGTACCGGTACCGCTGCGCAACTCAACAGTGTACTGGCGAGAATTCGGAAAGATATGATGATGCCCGTGTACTCGGATGAGAGGGATACCATGCTACGTCCATAGCAGGATCCGGAAGCTCAACCGTCGGACTACCGATTGGTTCCTCGAACGTTGAAGAAGACTCGGAGGTTCCTTCCCCGGCGTTGACGAGCTCGAGCCACGGATCCTCCCTCGGGTGCCGTGCGTTGTGGTGGCGTAGTCCTGCGTCGTGGCGCGAGAGAATACCTCTACAATGCATGCACACGACGCGTTGGCCTGTATGCGTGCATTCGTGTCGCACACGATCACTCTTCCGCTTGAAGGTCTTCGGACAGAAGCTGCATTTATGCAGCCCACCCGATCGCTCCTTCCCTATCTGACTCCCGTTGGATACTCGGGCGGCTGAGGTCCTATGTGAGGATGGCACATAGTCCTCGTCTTCGTCTACGGTGACCCTTCGTCTCTTCGTGCCTCTCTGGGACGTGGAAGGTCGACAAGCCTGCGCGTGAACATCCTCGTCATCCTCGTCCGGAGTTGTTGAGCGGCGTCTTTTCAGATTTGTGCTCGTCTTCGGATGAGCAGCTCGTGCATAGTACACCGCGAGCGGGATTTCTTCTTCCGAGTCTGATGAGTCGATGCTGCTGAGCTCCGAGTCGGCTTGAGGAGATGGCGCACGCGCCGGATCGTCCAATGCTAGGGCATCGGCGCCGGTCTCGCTGCCAGTCTCATGCAGCTCCAGTGTCGCGCCACTGGGATCGTAGCTCGCGTATTCTTCGATCGCGTCAATTGTAGGGGCGAGCGGACTTGATGTCATTGAAGGCGTCGACTGCTGAGACGATGTATCCTCGGCGGCATCACGGAACAGTCCCGACGCCAGTATAGGAGCAGGCCATGGCGATCGTACAGGTTTTGAGAATGCGAAGAGAGGCGGTAAGGCGACACCTTCGGAGAAGGATTCGTGTTCGTAGCATATGTCCCAGTAAGGTGATGGGACATCAAGAGTACCCTTGTCCAAGTACTCGAGGATTGCTGCCATGAGGTTCATTGATTCGGTGTTAGGGGGACTAGGGGGCGGCGTGATTGTATAGGATGAAACAAAGTGTTCCTGAGGAGTTCGTGAGTCATAAGACAAAACTATGATCATATGTGTGCTTACCTCCATTACCCGTGCAATAGGTTCGCTGCCAAATAACGGCGCCATAGACCAACCGGATTCGTAGGCGTGCATGTCTTGCCAATTTTGTCCGGAAATGCTTCTGCAGTGGTTCCTTGGAGTAGAGTGTACTGAGTAAGAGAGCCGCGGATGAGCGTGTGGCGTCCACGGAGAGGTGCGATTGTCTACGGAACGCCACTACTGTCGTGCTTTTATAGCCTGCTCACCGCCCAGGTATACGTGTGTGCGGGCTTATCGAAAGAGCGTCCTCAAAACACAGCCGATGCCATCCACATTCGCAGTCATCTTCACCCTAGAAGCATCGGAGCGCGCCGAAGGGACTCACGGTGACCCAAGGAAATGCTTAGTGCGCGGCATACCACCCGCTCGCATAGCCACGCGCCTTCTGCAATAGTCCCGTCAACTGCCTTTCTGGGACTTGCGCTGTCGGCTTGAACTCCGGTCGCACATGAAGTCTACCAGGACGCGTGCTCAGCGATAGTGCTCCGAGCTTTGAGGCGAATTGGACCTTCCAAAAGACAGAATAAAGTGAGAGGAAACCGCGAATAAGCACCATCTAAGATATAGGTTACCTTCCTGTGGCGTGCGAGGGCACCCGCTCCTACCATATCTGGACCAGGGGCGGTGCGCACTGCGCAGGACCCTTGCGGTTCGTGTACCATCCGCAGAGAAACAGGGATTGTAGCTTCTGGTGCCTCGAGGCAGCCAACGCATGACAGCGATAGCATAGGATTGATATACGCTCTCTGCCGCAGCCGGTCAGCCGCACACCGACTGGACGGTAGGAGTCTCCGAGTCACATCGCATGACTGTAGCAAGCGAGCAGCATCTCAACAGCTTCTCATGAATAACGGAGGAACAAAGCCTACCAAGAATGGGCATATGTAGCATAGCAATCCCACGCACAGCATACTGCCCTGTAGACGTATGGTGTGGACCACACGTGGTACTTATTCAGGGCTAGAGTCAAGGCCTCGTTCGGACCCTAGATGTTCTTGGGATGTAATCACCGGTCGGTGTTCGGAGAGACAACCCAGGATAAGCATGATTGGGCCTTGTGGAAGGTAGGTAACGAGGTTGCCTTGCGGAAGGTTGCCGGGGCCCGGACAAGAACAACATAAGGGCGCCAAAAGAAGACGGTTGTTTGTTTCCAAGGCCCTTGCCAAACAAAAGAGTCCCATATATGGTGAGATGCATGACACGCCGCTGGCTGGCATGCCGACCTGGAGACGCCCAGAGTCGGCTAGAGTCGGCCCTCCCGCATGCTGAGGCTATGGCTCGCTTCGGCACTGGCAGTGGCACAGCAACTCAAGAAGCCTGAGGGGGATGATCTGAGGTAGGGGGGCCTGGTGGCAGTGAGTGAATGAGTCCTGACGCAATATTTGTCCTTCGAAGGGTGTATACATGCATACAGTATATACACTTCGACGTTAGAATACTAGCCCGAATGTTCGAGGGTTGTAGATCGTGATTCGTCATGCCCCGCAGGGAACTTGGCGAAGGTTCAGATCGTTGATGCTAGATTGACAAGACGGGCCAGAGGCCATGACATTCTGACCCGCACCTACGTACGGTTGTAAGCAATCGGCGGGATCGTACATTAATACGAGATCGATGACTGAGTGCGTCCAATAGATATCGTGAATAGGTGCGGGCTACGAATGAATGCTGTGGGAAAGGCTAGAGAAAGAGATCGCTCGAGAGACTGATGTGGGCGCGAGGGGAAGGAAACGAGAGAAGAGAAGAAACGAGATCATGATGAAACGTGTAGACATGCATGCATACGGACGTGAACCAATGGAGGGTATCGTGACAGATATCCAGAGCAGTTGAGAGCGCCACCGACCTAGCACCGCCAGCGAGTGATGAGTCTCCTCGCTGCCGTAACAAACCGCAGGAGGGCCGCTAGCGCAACGACTGCTTTGACGAGCGGGTGCTCATGGGTGGCGGCCCGCCAGGCATCGCGAAACCCTCCGGGTCCTCGCCCTGTCCCTGGACCTGCTGCGGCTGGTCCTGTCCAGAAGCCGAGCCCGAGCCCGAGCTGGCGGCCTTGATCGACATGAGAACCTCCTTGCAGTACTTGACCTTATCGTAGAGGCGCTGGTTAAACTTCAGCTGCACGGGGTCCGCGACCGGCGGGCGAAGGGCGATCGCCATGATCTCGCTCAGCTTCCACCGCGTGAGGTTGTAATCCTTGTCGATGTGCGTGATGAGCAGTCCTTGGGACGAGAGGATGACTTTTGAATGATCGTAAAAGTTGAACTGTCATAAGAAGCGCGTCAGTGAGACCGAGCGAAGCCAGGGCAGGAAGACGCGAAGACGCACCTGTAAGACGTCATGACTCAGCTTAAACACGATAACGTGCTTCATGCGGAGATACTTCTGCACGAAGTCCATCCCCTTCGTTCGGTTCGTGTCTTCGTAAGTGTATGGGTAGTCGCCGTAGAGGCGCTCCATGATATAGCGTTCGAAATGCTTGAGGAGGTACACCTTGCTCTTCAGATCTTCGGGATATTCAGATACCGTATAGTTCTTGCGCACGTATACCGAACCCTGGCGCCTCGAGGAGATGTAATCAAAGTGGCTGTGAAGAAGATTAGCAAGTGACGCTTCTCGATCGTCGGAAGTGTACGTACTGTTTATCCGCAGAAAGAATCATCGTCGTACTGTCGTTAAAGTGAACACCAAGCGAACCGTCGGTGAGCGCATAGCCCATGCCGTATTTGTTACAGTAGTCAACCCAGGAGACGATGAAGACCTTCGGGTCAGGCAAGCCAGGCTCCTCGCGTGTATCCTTGAAGACGCGACCTGCAGCCTTTGCCTCGAAAGCCGCCGTGAGAGTCTGCGCAGCGGCGTCGAAGCCGTTCGGGCGGAGAGCAAGCGCATTCGAAGAGGACGACGGGGCCGCAAGGGCTGGCTCGTCCTTGGCGATCTGCTTCTCCTTGACCCGCTCTTTGTTGTTCTCGCCCCTCCGTTCGCGCGTGGATTTGTACTCCGGTGGGGGCATATTCTCCTGGTCCTCCTGGCCACACGCTGAGGGCGGCGCGCTGCCCGGCACCATCTGCGCCACAATACGCGCCTTCTGGCTCTCTAGCTCCTTCTTGCGGATCTGCTCTCGTTGCGCGTCCTCGTCCTCCTCGTGTTCCGCGATGTTTTGGAGGTTCGCGCGGCCGGGGCGCACGGGCGAGCGCAAGTCCTTGGCCGCCTGAAGTTTGCGGATGAGCGGCTCGCCGCGTGGTGCAGCGAGAGGCGCAACAAGCAGAGGCTGCCGTGCGGAGCTGAGAAGGGCAGAGATTGGTGAGCCGGGCTGCACCGCCTTCTGGAACTCCTTCTCCTGCTGAGCCAAGCTCGACGACATGCCTTTGCTCTTACTCGAGGTAGCCGCGGCGGGCGGGGGCGGCGCAGGGACATTAATGCTGGTGACCTGGTCTTCATCCAGCAGGGCGGTTCGCTTCAGGCGCGCGAGGTTCGCCTCAGAGACCGAACGCGTGATGTGGGAGAAACTTGGAATACCATCGTGCGCAGTTGCGGGGATGTAGCCAGGCACGATGCCGGAGGTGAACCACGCATGGTCGACGATTTCATGAAGGGTGGGGCGCTGCTGCGGGTCGGGGGTGAGGATCAGCTGGACGAGCTCCCTTACTTGTGGGGACACAGCGCGGTCCTCGGGGAAATCGTACTCGTTGTCGCGGATGCGCTTGTAAATCGCCTTGACGTCCTTCGTTTGGAAGGGTGGACGCCCAACGACGAGCGTGTAGAGGATGACACCAATCGACCACGTGTCGACCTCGAAACTGTGTCCATTCGCGGTGTCGAAGAGCACCTCGGGCGCAATGTAGTTTGGCGTGCCGCAGATCGTCTTCTTGCGCTCGCCCGGATTCTCGATAAGTGCCGCGAGGCCAAAGTCACCGACCTTCACGTTCATATTCCGGTCAAGGAAGATGTTACCAAGCTTTAGGTCACGGTGGATGACCTGGTGCGTGTGCATGTACTGGCACGCGCCGATGAGCTGGACCATGAAGAAACGTGACTCGGGCTCTGTGAACCGTCGCCGCCGTCGGAGCATGTCCATAAGCGACCCGTTGTGGCATAGCTCGAGCGTCATGTAGACGTTGTCATCGTCCTCAAAACATTCCTGGAAATTAACAATGTTTGGGTGGTCCAGCGACCGGTGGATCTTGATCTCAGCGTAGAGCTGCGTGGTGGTCAGGCGGTATGTTCAAGTTGCCACGGCGACGTGCTTACCTTTGTCTTTGCCTTCTTTGTCTTCAAAGAGGACTTCGTAACGACTTTGCAGGCTACCCTCCCGCCGCGGGAGTCTTGAACTTCATAGACGCGAGCGAAGCCACCCTAACGATATATGCATTAGTTGATGTTGACACTCGCACAGAGCAGCTTGAGGTACACGAAATGCTCATAGAACGATGTTGCACATCACGAAGTGTCACCACACGTCACAAGCCTCCTCAGTGGCCGCAACCGTCACCGACTCGGCAGGATTGCCACAAGCATGGCGACGCAATGCTCACAGGAGCAGCACACGCGCCCTAAGAATGGTAAGGTGTGGCACATATGCCACAGGGACCGCCCTGATCGAGATGTTCAGTTGTTGAGCTTACCTCGCCGAGCATTCCAACGCGGACGAATTGGATGGTTCGAGACTTGTCGGTGATGAGTCTAGGAGGCGAAGGAGGCGTGACCTTCGCGTTCTGCCTCGGGAGAGGAGGCGATGACGGGTTGCGCTGCTTCTCTTGGACTTGGACGTGTGGCTTGGGGGGTGTTCCGGGCGGTGCGTAGGGCTGGTTTATCGCGCGGTGGTTGGTGGGGGCTGAGAGGGGGTTGCGCCGGGGCGGGGGAGCCATGGAGGAGTAGAGCGGGACGGACATGGTCGCGGGGGGCCTAACGCCGTCGACGCAGGGGTGGCTGGTGATGGAGGGGAAGAAGCAAGGTGCAGCCTGCGACGTCGTGCTCAACGCATGTTAGCCACGCTTACATAAGCCCACGTTGTTGGTTCGACTTTCGCGTAGCGCGTTTGCCACGTGATCGTGGTCGGGCGCCTGCGCGATCGACGTGCGCGCGACGCGCCGGGCTGAAGCAGCCTCAGCCACTCGACCGGCTGCCGCGCCGTCCATTGTCTTCTTGGTCAGAGCGAGCCCCCGCCGCTATGGTCTTCTTCGTGATCCTGTGGCTATGCTCGCCACTCTTGTTCTCCTCCCTCCACCACCACCATCCCCCCGACAACTAACGTTGCCCTCCCCTCCCCACTTCAGCCCCGTCTATTGTCTCGCCACCGCGGGCGACCCCCTATACATACACCCCTCCTCGTCGTGCTCACTGCTGTACAATGCGAGAACGACACACCAACCTTACGCCACATCGTACTGCCATGGCTGGGACTGCGCTGAGGTATGTCCGCTTTGTCCTTGTCAGACAGAGGAGGAGGGGACTATGAGGTCCCGACGTCGTTGTGGCGCACGACGTTCGAGCTCGCCATACGTGCTGCTTTCGTTGTTGTTGCTTCGGACTCGCTAGGCTTTCCTCCAAACGCTTCTCAACGCGATCGAGTGTATTGTGGCGTTGATCGCCGTCGTGCGTAGCACGTCGTTGTCGAATGTATCCTCGCCGTTATTGCGTGTGTCGTCGGGGACAGTGCCCGCGTTGCTCCCCTCCATGCACTTCACCGTGACTTCTGCCCGTATTTCCTCCTATTCTGGAGGACCGCGACGATGCCGACCATTGGTCCTGCGCTCATATAGCACGTCGCGTGCTCTACTCCGTGCCCTAGTCTTTGCCATAACGCCACATTCAACTCAGTCGCCCGACTGTGATGTTGTGGCGTTGCTCATCCTTACTTCTGAGTCGTTGACCTCTCGAAGGCGTCCGGATGACCGGGCTATGTCCCCTTGGACCCTCGAGCTCTATCTGCGCCTGTTATAACCGTCGTCGTACGCGTTATGGCCAACGCCACATCGTCGTACGCAGACTGCCCACTGCTGGTGTGTCTACGGCCTGCTCGGCCCGGGCTAGGCATGTCATGTCACTATGTCCATGCCTACATTCGACCCTTGCGATGTGATGCGTAGGCATAATCATGCGGCGTGGTCGCTGTTGATGGGCCATGATTCGTATGTGCGACGGGCCTTGGGGCACAGAGTCCAGGGTCAGTCCTCGTCGACATCCACTAGTGTAACTACTAGTACGCGCCCTATGTACGCGTATTACGTAATAGGTGCTACTGTGCGTCCACGACGCGTCTGCACGTCCCTTCTGTGCATAGTCGCCCATGTGGCGTTGTGCATACAACAGAGTCTGAAATGGTTCTAATGGTATCGGACGGTGACGGGTGTTGATACGAACGCGTTGTGATGTTGCCTCGCGTCGAATTGGTTCCATTGTTCGGTCTTTGCTCTTAATTGGCGGGGAAGGGCGAACTCCTTCACCTTTGCGTTTCTATCACCGTCTTGAACGATATGTACTCATACTCTTTCCTCATCGTAGGTCCAAAAAGAAGCGCGATGACGCTAAGCAGTCCATCAAGAACCGGATGTCCATGAAGCCCAACAAAGCGACGGGCATGTTGTTGCTACGGTTCAAGCCGGCGTCAACGAACCGCCCGAAGGTGCAGCCGACGCCTGCGCCAGCAGCGGAAGCCAAGGGTGAAGATGGCGAAGTTCAGATGAACGAAGGCAATCAAGAACACAACGCAAATGGCAAACCTGACGAGGACCACGAGATGGACGAGAGCGGCGAGGCGAACGTGGAAGACGGCGCAGATCGCCAGCGCGACGAAGCACAGCGTGTCCTAGCGACTAGGACGCCCGTAGACGAAGAAGAAGACGAGGTTCTCAGCTGGGGCACCAATGACTGGGGCGAAGACGAGCCTAGGAAAGACGACGACGAAGATGGGGAGGAAGACAAAGACAAAGATGAGGAAGACGAGGAGGAAGACGAGGAGGAAGACGAAGACGAAGACGAAGACGAAGACGAAGACGAAGACGAAGGGAATGAAGGGGAAACAGAAAAAGACGGGGAAGCCAAGAAGGGTGGCGGTCAGTCATTCAAGCAAATCGTTCCAACACATGACTCTGATCGTCCTACAGAAACGGAAGCAAATGAGTCTTCGGAGAAGCTGCAGCGAGGATGGGAAGCCTCCTCAGAGGCTTCAGACTCTGACGAGGAAGCACCCGCACAGACAGAACAACCAAAGGTTGCGTCTGAGGCGGAGGTGAACGCCTTTCTCGACTCTATGGTACAAACACATTTCGGCCCGCTAGCTCGGCCTGAGGACCTGGAGCAGGACACCAAGGCCGCATCGACCCAGGTGTCTCCTGCACATTCCGAGCGTTCGCGCTCACCACCAGAGGAGTCCTACCGATCCGCGGCACCATCACCCGAGACTCAGCGTCCAGCAGCTCTACGCTTTGACGGCAACAGTCGGTCGCCGTCCCCAGAGCCGGAGACCCCTCCTCAAGCCCCAGTAAACTTGCGCCCGGCGAGCGACAGCACGAAGGGCAAGTCCCCGCAACGAGACACGGGCCTGGATTTCGGTATGGGGTCACTGTCGATCTCACACGATGCGCCAGCCAGCAGGCCTGCCGAGCCAGACCTCAGCCTTCATGCAGTCATGGCGAGGTTGTCATTTGCGAGCGAGCCTGCGGCAACCACGCCTGCCAAACAAGACACCGGTCTGGACATGAGCATGGCGTCTCTGTCGATCTCCCCGGCACACCCCCCGCGCTCCCCCATCAAGAAAGTCGTCGAGAAGGAGAAGCCCGCGGAATTGGAGCTCGGTCTGGAGATGGGTATGGCGAACTTGTCGGTCTCTCCACCTCGTCCGCCACGTTCCCCCAAACCTCAGCCTCTCGACAACGTCGTCGAGAAGAAGGAACTCACTGCGACGGACGCTACAAGGGATGTACCATCCATCGTCATAAGTCCCGCTCCGAGCGCCCCGCCCGCGCCCAAACCTCCAGCGCGTGCAGCTCCTTCTCCTCCTACTCCCTCACCGACTGTCGTGGCCGCGGCAGTCTACCCTCTTTCTGCACGTCCACTTCCAGCCTCAAGACCCCGCCCACCTGCAGCTGCTCCCCAACCTGCAGTGCCTAAGCCATCCACTACCGTGATGGTGCTCAAACCCCCTGCGCCACGTCCGACGCCATCTGTCATGACACCCACCACCCCTGTCGACAAGAAGGCCTACATGGTCAAGCCTCCGCCCAAGCCGGTCCCCAATCCACAACCTGCGGTGATGAACACGGCTGTGGACGCGGATGCCATGATTGTCGTAGCGTACGATAATGACGAGGATTCGGTGATGTCTGACTCGGACTCTGTCTCCAGCGGTTCGGTGAGTAGATTTTGTCTATCTTGTCTATCCTATGAGGTGCTGTCTCATAGAGTCTTGTATGCAGAACGCGCAATGGGCCGGGTCACAACCTATCATATTGCCTTCGCCACCAATGCTCAACTTCCAGCAATCGCAGCCCGAACCAATGGTCTACATGCAGGCGCAACCGCAGTTCGCGCCCTCAAATTCGGTCTTTCCCAATGCTTCGCAATGGCCAGCCGCTACGCAATCACCGCCACAGTCCCCGTTCGGACAGGGCCAGTACAACCCGCCAGTCGTGTTTCCACAACCTCCTGTGGAAGCATTCTTCGGCGCTGTCTCTGTGCCAAACCGTGATGGCGATGTCGCTGCGGACATGGAGATCGATGACGAGACCCCGCGATCCCACTATCACCCAGCATGGGTCCACTGCAAAAGCCGCGCAGCCCGCGATGCGTACCGCGCCGAAACGAAACGGACGTCCAAGAAGGCCTTCCGTTTGCGCGCGAGGCGGCGCCACAATCCGTCGCGCCACCCGACTCGCCGTGACATGCGGCGCGCGATCTTAGCGGCGCGCTCTGTCGCGATGCCCCAGCGCATAAATGAGGAGAAAGCTTGGGAGAAGGTAGACGAGGATGTACATATGGGCATTGAGGTCGCTCAAGCACCGAAGACCACCCGGCCTACGTCGACCCCAACGGAAAGGCAAACAAATCCTGTGACATTGACAAAGGACATAGAGAAGGCAGTCGCCGCGCCCACAGCAGCCAGTGAGGCTCCGAAGACTGCAGCACTACCTCAGGCGACGCCGAAGGCTAGACCTGCGAGTGACTCAGTGAGGACTATAATCACGATGATAGAGGTATATGAACTGACACAGATCCATAGATCATGCAGGGTGCCAAGGCTGACCAGGCATCGGGATCGAGCGCTGTTCCACCATCTCCGAGGTCTGCAACGAATGCGGGAGCCGCGAGCGAAACAGTAAGTCCCACCATTGTGATATGTAGGTGTAGTGATTGACGCAGTTTGATCGATCAGGGTGCCGCCACGAGCCCTCAGGTTCATGCGCTTGAGCGTGCAAAGGCCTCAACACCACCCGCCAAGGCTAGTTCGGAGCCCAAGTCTGCTTCAGCCGTTGAATCACTCGAGGAGATTGCTCCGACAATCCCCGCTCAAGCCGCAGAGGGCAAGGGCAAGGGCAAGATGAGAGCAGTGATTGTAGAAGAGAGTTTCGACAAAGAGACCGAGGAAGACGACGACGATGACGACGACGACAATGACGACGATGACAATGATATCTCGCTTCAAGTCGCTTTGCAACGGTCTTTGGGAGGCAGCGCCGTCGATCTGCGGGCCGTGATGGAACAGTCTGCACTGTTGCCTCCCCACCTTCAAGGCGAGTTGGACCCATCAATGCCTGGTCCATCCAGGTTACCAGACATGACGAACACATCGCCGCGTGCTGCGCCGCAAGAGGAGCGTGAAATAGATGAAGTGCGCCAATTGCAAGAAGAGATCGAAGCGTATTTCGCCGCGCTTAAGGAATCCGAGAAGGCAGGAGTAGCAGCACAGTAAGTCACTGATTGTAGCTTTGTATGAATTGCCATGCTGATTGCGATGTGTAGGGTCGAACAGCAGTCCTCTACGACCAACAACACGCCGAGTGTCGTAGCGGGTGTCTCCGAGGCGCGAGAGCCCGTCGTGAGCACGCCGGCCTCCGCGACTGGCCCCAAGACGCGAAGGGTTGCGCCGAGAGTCCGGCCTTCAAGCGGTGTCCCTCAGCAGAAAGTGGGCTCGGTCAACCAGCCGGCCAGTTCGCCAACGGACGCGGCCCCTGCACAACGTCGCTCGCCTCCAGCTAATGCCGAAGCCAAGCCTGCGTCTGTATCCTCGAAGCCCGCCGCATCTGCTGGCTCGAGGACGCAGGCACCGAGCAATGCGCAGCCAGCGCGGAGCGAAGGTGACCTGGAGGCAGCACAGGCACTTGCGACGCTTGCGTTCGCGAAGGTCATCCCGAAGACGCCTGTCACAATGGATGCCCAGCCTGCTGTCTCGCCTGCTCTGGCGCCGAAGACCTCGCCCGTCTCTGCTCCTCTCACACCGCAAGGTGTTCAGCTAGCTGAGAAGGCCACGCCGAAGTCGCCGGAGTCGAAGAGTGCTCGTCCAACGCGTCCAATTCCGGCCGCGAAGCCTACAAAGGCTGCTCCGGCCCCAGTGCCTGTTGACAAGCCGGTTGAGGAGAAGGACGAGAGGCCATTGAAGGCTTTGCCATGGCCTCTGCGACGTGCTCCGACTTCCGTTCCTACCGCGCCGTCTGCGCCCTCCGCACCGTCTGCGCCGTCTGCGCCGTCTGCTCCCTCCGCACCGTCTGCGCCGTCTGCGCCGTCTGCTCCCTCTGCGCCGCTTGCACCCTCCGCACCGCTTGCACCCTCCGCACCGTCTGTGCCCTCTGCACCGTCTGCTCCCTCTGCACTGTCTGCACCCTCTGCACCGTCTGCTCCCTCCGCACTGTCTGCTCCCATTGCACCATCTACAGCCGCTGCTCCGTCCAGTCCCGCCGCTCCGAGGCCCTCTGTCACGCACAGCTTCCACACAGCCCTTGCAGCGTCCACGTCCCCCCTGCGCGCTGCGCCTCTCGCGCCCTCCGCGCCACCCGCGTTCCACTCGAGCATCGCGACGCTCCCCACCTCCTCATACGTCCCGTCCCCGCTCGTCGTGCCCACTCCCGCGCACCGCCCGCGCTCACGGACGCGCCTGAGCCTGACGCCGGCCTTCTGGGAGCTGCAGCTGCCGCAGCGGGCGGAGGAGCCGCGCGCGCCGCGCTACGTCCACCGGGTGCACACGTACAGCGAGTTCAACGCGGAGCACTACGCGCGGGCGCTCGCGGAGGAGGCCGCGCGCACGGCCGCGGAGGAGCGGGCGAAGGCCGGGCGGGCGCCGGTGTACAACCCGGAGACGGAGGACTACGACTCGCCGCTGATGCCGGGGTCGTTCGACGTGGAGGAGAGCGGGAGCGAGGGCACGGACGCGGCGTCGCTGGGGTCCGCGGGCGGGGTGGAGGCTGCCGGCGGCGCGCGCCGCAGCGTGGTCGTAAGGGTCGCGCGGGGGGCGGGGGTGGTGGTGGGGTCGGCGGTGAGGATGGCGGGCACGGGCGTGCGCTGCGTTGCGGGGTGGTGGATGCGGCGGTGAACGTCGGTCCCCCCCCCCCCCCCCCCGAGTCCGACGCGGACGGCGCTCTCCCACCTCCCCCCGAGCGGCCGGCTCGACTGTCGACTGGGTCTGGTTTTTTTGTGTCTTTGGTGTTGTGCTGCTCATCTGGCTGTCGTTGCTCTGCTGCACTTGCTGTCGACTCGTCGCGCTTCGTCCCCACGGTGGACTCTCGCATCTCCCCTCGCACATCTCATCGCTGTCGTCGTCTGTCCATTTGTTCTGTTTTCCCTCTGCTTTTATCCTCTGCTCATCTCACGCATATGCACAACCTGATCCCACACCGCCTCGGCGGTACAAACGTTAACCCACATGCATCCCCATCTATTCGCACAGCTCGCATTGTACTCCCACCCGCACACATCGCCGTTGCAGCAGCAGCAGCCCGCGCCGCCCCACATATACCCATACACCGTGGTTATACCCCTATACCCCGGCGGCGCGGGACTCCTGGCTGCACATGTATACTATACCCGGTCAGTTTGCCAGAACACTGGCTGCTGGCCTTGGGAGGATTGGTACGATTGTAGCTGTAGTCTCTTTGTTGGTTTTTTTCTGGTCTGTTGGTACTGTATGGTTCGGAATGGAATGGAACGCGGGTGCTCGGATAGAGACCGCTTATACCCCGTATGACTGGTGTGATGTGTGCGAGTGCGTGCAGACTCTGAGTAGGACAACATACTCTGTGTCGCTCGTAGGCTCGCGATGATCCATAGTGAACGTGAACATAGACGCAGCACTTGCAGTATCGTACATGAGTGTCCGGACACAGTGTAGGAGTAAGAGCATATGGTACGTAGGTCGAGCGACGTTCCCTGTGCAGTGGTGTCGTGCGCATACAGTCGTGCCCGCTATTGCTCGCGTGCACACAGGATGCACCTTGTGGGGAACGTGCACACAAGCACGAGTCGGCTGTATGGCTAACCCAGCGGCGAGCATACACCACATGACTGCATCCGCACTTCGCGGAGACGAGCCAAAAACGCTGGCCCAATGGGAGTGGGTGAGAGCGAATGGGAGGGCGGGGATTATACGCCCGAGGCAGAATGGGCGTCGGGCCGTCGGTGCATGTTGGCCGTAGAAGGACGCGGGGGCGGATGACGCCAGCGACGAGGTTAAATAGGCCGACGTCATCTGCCCGCGCACGCACAGGTCCTATGACGCGGCTGGGACCCGGGTACCTAGCGCATTTACGACTCTGCCTTGCACCAGCCTTGCGCTCTGCTTGCCGGCTGCGGCGTTAGCGTCGTGCGAATCGCAGGGGGCCCGTGTCTCACCTGCGGCGAGTCAGAGGGAGCTGCCTGGGGGCGGGCACTGGCCTGCTATAAGCCTACCGCGAAGGCCTCCAGGACGTCATCCGTGAGAAGCCTTTCGAGGCGATGTGTCCTTCTGGCTGGCTCGACGGGCTCGGAGGCGTGGGGTGAGCACGATCGGAGTCGTTCGACGGATGCCATCTTCCCGGGCTGTCGCGAATCTGATCGCGCAGGGCCATCACGGCTCCACAACGTCACCAGAAGATTTCATTTCCAGGGACGGGGCAGCCTCGAGGTCGCCCTCTCTCCCGGTCACCTGCGTCGTCCCTCTGCACGGACCTTGCCCACGTACGTTGTGCGGGCGAGCTAGCCTGCGACGCGGGGACGCCGTCTCGTCGCCCACCGCGATCTCTGTCGTGGATAGCGCGGTTGACGCAGGGGCGTCCGCGCTCTCACCGCCGCCGGGAACTGCGTCATCGCTCAATAGGAAGGGGAGAAGCGCGATGCGTACGCCCGCGCACACGCACACGCACACTCATATTCGTGTACATTCCGCACGGCCCCGGCTTCTCGAGGACGTCACGGCTTCTCGCGCACGACGGGCAATCGCCCTTCCTGCCAGTGCATCCCGGATCCATATGCAGGCCTCAACACTACCGGTGAGCACAGACAGCCTTCTGAGCGCCAGGAATAGCCCGCAGCCCACCCGGTCCGTCCAGCTGACGCGTATGGTCCTCTGCCTTCCGCGCCCGCCATCGTACTATGGCACTCCCGTCGGCAGAAACAGCACCGTCGAATGCACTCGAACGTTCGCTTGCGTGCCTATCTGCAATCTCCAGGCAATCCTCCACCTCGACAAAGTCGCGGCGCCGTCGAGGTCAAGGCACTGCTCGCCACAGCGAGGCGAGACGCGGTACAGTAACACAATGCACCGGCGGTACACCCAGGGCGTAGGTACAATCATAGTCCGGCCCAGTTCTAGCGTCCCGTAAGTGATCTATCAGCACGTATGCAAGTTAGCCGAATCAGACCGCCCGCCACACAACAAGGCAAACGATCGCGCAATCTCCCCCCTCCCCTCCTACCCGCTAGTAGTAGTAAGTAAGCAGGCCTGTTCCCAACGGCGGGGCCGCCTCCTCCATTATAATCCGGAGCGAGAAGCGCACACACCGCGTACCGTCCACCGTCGAACGCTCGCATTCGAAGCAGACTAGCTATAGCCCGGTCTGCGGGTTCCCGCTGTTAGTATTACTATGAGATCGGATCGCGCGCTCGTCCGATCCCCGTACGGCCCAAGCTCTCTCTACGGCGTGCTCGCTATGGTGGCTTCGAACGACGCGTGCCAAGACGGGGTGAGGCGTGCAGGCGGAGATAAGCCTCGAGTGCTCCCTTCGCGTTCGCCTTCGCCTTCGCGGGTGATGCGGCCTGGGGGCTGGGGCGGCGAAGACGACAGCACGTAGACGGAACAACAGGAGCCAACAACGCTCGTCGCATCGGCAGGACCACTCATCGACAGCCCGACATCCAGGAGGGCCCAACTTGAAGACACTCGAAGCCGCATCTGCCACCCGATCGTGAAGCGTCTGAGCCAACACTCGAGACATCCGACTCCGGGGCGGCCGCATCAGAAAGGGAGTCCCAACAGCACCAGAGCGCCGCCACGGTACACACTGTATTGCAGATGCGGCTTCGTGTCAATGTCAGAACCCGCCACTGGCACACGGCGAGATTCACCCACGCACAGGATTGGCCGAGCCTAGCTAGTCCAGGTGTCCGAGCCCCGCAGTAAGATTTCGCGTGCGTTGAATTGCGATTCGGCACGACAGGCCTAGGAAAATTGAACGTCGCATCATCGACGTTGACGCGCCTTCCCGAAGCCGGTTCCCCAGATGGACTCTAGGTCTTGCCTCTTGATACGAATCGCCGGCGAGCCCGGATCTCCAGCGCGTGCGTGTACGCACCACTATCAGCGTGGCGTCGCGCGCGTCTGGATCGTGCGTGGCTGGATCGTGATTCGTGGATGCTCATGCAGCTGGCTGCCGGGTGCGAGGACGGGCGTGTTGCGGACCCACTGTGGCTTGCTGCAGCGTTGACGGCGTCTAGCAGATACGCAGGACACAGGACAGAGGGCACGGTTGTCAGTGAGAGGTGGACGGACGGCTATCGGCGTCGCATCACGCCACGCCGGACGGGCCCACACCCACAGACAGATCCTGCGACCGGGGCAATCGGCGGGACAATGCAGCGTGCGTGGTGGACACGCGGGGGGACGCGGCCGGGCCAGGCCAGCCTGAGGGCCGACGACGAAGGAGCACTGAGCACTGGGCAGAGTTAGGCAACCGAGCTGCCCCTTTAGGCCGGGAGAGGACGAACGCGGCAGGTCGGGGTTGTCGCGCGCAACTTGAATTACAGTACGATCACGGCGCCGTGCCTCGACCGCGAAGCTTGTTCGGCTGGACTTGCGCCCTCGCTCGCGCTGGGGGCATCGCATGTCCTGCGAGGCGAGGGATGGCGCTATGATATGGTGCTGCCGTGAGGACCACCGAGTAACGTATGCGCGTACGTACCTGCTAACGGCAGAGCTTGATATCCCAGATTTCCATGAAATTGCATTTTGCATTCCAGATTGGAGATGGAATAGTCCATGGATGCGGATAGTACACAGCGGTGGCTGGATTGCTCGCAGTGGACGCCGCATATCGCCGCCCTACGTACGTAAGCCACGCGGTTCGCCTTGCTTGCTCGAACACAGCGCGGGCGACACAATGTCAAGAGGGATCCGAACGACCGTCGCGCGCGGGCCCCGTCCCGACCATCAGGATCCAGCGTGGTTGGCGTTGTCTTGTCCTGGCCCACGATATCGCCCTGAGCGCGATCAGAGTCTAAGCCACGCGCGTCGGCGACGATCCGCCTGGCCAGGAGCAGGAGCGAAGCTTCCCTCCCCCGGGACCGCGCAGAAAATCCACCTCGATCGCCTCGGAGTCCACGCGCAGTCCGACTCCAAGGCCCGAACCAAGCTTGCGCCGCTCCGTTTCGACACACGCACTGTTGGCAGGAGCACGGTGGCGGCGTGCTGGCCCGCCGGGACCACAGTCCGCCGCGGAAGGGACGCGCATCGCCAATCGTGCTTGACATTGAGAGGATGTAAGGGAATGGGAACGTGCCTGAGCGTCCGGAGTCCGTAGTGCGTGGTCCCAGGTGGCGGCCAGCGATAAGCCCACCAGGCAAAGGGAGCATAGACTCCCGCGCAGCCCGCCCATACAGTACACAGAGCGGAGTGGAGCCTCCGCATGCCAAACGGGCCTAGCCTACGCACGCAAGTGTCCATCCCAGCCCAAGCGCAAGTCACAGGCCGAGGAACGTTCATGCAGAGTCGCCCCGTGCGCACCCGCCAACGGCGTCGCTCAGATACGCGGGGAGAACCGCGCGATCGAGCAGCCAGCAGCCAATAGCCAGCAGCCCAGCAATCACGGTATCGCGTCCTTGTGGCCCGCGGCTCGCGGCTCAGTCAATTGCAAGGGAAGTCGAATCAGCCCAAATGCGGCACGGACGATCATCGTCTCGCCGGGGCGCGCCCCGAGCCTGTACGGAGGGCCTTCACGGCCACGCCGAGCGGGGGATAGACACTTTGATAAGAGTGTCCGCGCCCGGTGCACGCAAGACGAACGTTCGCGCGCAGGAGAGGTGGGAGCCGCGCGGTGGTGGCCGGGCGCGCTGATTGGCTGGGCGAAGGAAGTCCAGCGCCGAGCGCGGGTATACGCCGGAGTGGCACTGGGAGGAGGGGGCCTTCTTCTGCAGCCCTTCTCCCGACGTTGTTCCTGCATCGGGGTCGGCCCTCGGGTTGGGTTGGGCTCGGTTGGTTCGTGCTAATCGCCAATCGCTCTGCGTTGCGGGGTGCTGCACGGAGGGCTGCGTTGGCGAGCCCGTGGTGCGGGCAGCTTGCTGAGACTAGGACTAGGCCGGACGCGGCGGAGAGCTAGGATCGAAGGAACAGAATGCACCAGAACAGAGCGGATTGGTAAACGGGCGGATGCTTGGCTCTCGAGAAACCTAGATACGCAGATCGGAGAGGCATGCGCAGTCCCAGAACCCGTCTACGAGCCCCAAGCCTAGCTCAGAGCGGCAAGCAGGTGCACCAGCACGCACAGACGAGCGACCACCTGAGCACCCTGATTCAGCGTAAAGCAGAAGAACGAGCCCCGTCTCTCACGTCGGCCGTGTGCGCGTGCGGTGCTTGAACCCGTACCGGACAGGCGAGCCCAAGGTCTGTGCGCTCCGCCAGGGATGGCAGCACGGATACACGGAGCAAATAGGCAAGGACCGGACCCTTGAGCAGCGTTGCAGTTCGCAGAGTGGGCGCGGGCAGTTACGTTGAATGGGCCGTGATGAAATGACACTTCGAGGTGAATTGCGGTTGGCAACAGCGCGAGGACGATAGGACGGAGCTCGACGGCCACCGTCAGGAGCCAGGACGCAGGCACGCGACCCTCGAGGGCGACGTGACATTGGCCGTCCCAGGTCGCCTGGCCACATACCATCGCATTGCGACCGAGCGTAGCGGCGAAACGGGAACAAGACGGGGACACCCGTTACAGGCAGCGAGGGCGCGAAGCGTTGTGGGGGATCTTCGCAAGGGGAAGGCGCGCAGAGATGAGAGATGAAAGGTGAATGCCAGATGGAGCACGCCGTGTCGATCGTATCGCAGGTTTTGGGGCAGCAAACTAGAGTGTTACGGCAGGCAAGAGAGCGTAGCGACGGGATAACGAGAGATGCAGCGCGTCTAGAGTCTAGATGGAAGCGGTTGACGAGATGCGCAGACACTTGACGTCGTCTGGAGTGGCCTGCGGGTTTGTCAGTGTGGTAAGCATCTGCATCAGCATTGACGGCGAGTCTATCATTAACGCTGCTGATAGACACGCGGGATTGCTAGGATACCAGCAGACCCCGGAGCTCAGCGAAACGGCGACTCGTCCCACGAGCTCCGGGGCTCTTCACTGGGTGCGTGCACACAGAAGGTGCATCGTAGCTTCGGATGACAGGGCCAGGACGGGCGGACGGGTACGATACGCGCGGAGATGAGCGGGCCGGCGTGCGCGGATGCCATTTCTGGCAGAGCAGGCTGAAACTCGGTGGGAGCGGCGGGGGCGGCACGGGCCTGTGGATGCGCGTCTGAGGGTGCGTGCAGGGCGAGGGCGTGCACGCGCGGGCGCATTGGGACGACGGAGATGACGGGCTTAGAAGCGTCCGCGGCTGGTGCGAGAAGCTGCCGGAACGGTGCAGACGGGCCCGGCTGTGCAGCGTGCGCCGCGGGCGTGGAGGGTGCAGATTGCCTGCGTGCTGGCCGCGAGGGAATCGGTGCACGAGAGGTTCGACGTATCTTCGGCCGGATCGGGAAGCATGTCCATAAGGGTGGACAGCCGCAGACAGGACACGGAAGCCTGTATCGCGAGGGAGGTTCGGCCGAGGAGGCCTGCAAAGGAGCCACGAGTGCTTGAGATGAGAGCGGCCGCAACGAGGATAGTGCAGATAAGTGGGCGTGAATGGGCGAGAAGTGCGACGGCTGGGCAGAGACGCAGACGGGAGGTGGAGGAGGAATGCTTGGAATGGCAGCCCGTGGCAGGGCGAGCGTGATGGCAGGTGACGGACACGGGCACGGACCGAGCAGCCACACGCAAGCTCCGACAATAGAACGCACTAGCGGCCCTTTGTGCAAGCGCGGTGGCGGCTTGGCAGCGCGCGTGGCGGGGCGGGGCGGGGGCGCGGTGGGCGGGAGGCTGGCGGCGGGCGGTGCTGGGGCGGGCGTGGGCGACGAAGCCACACCGGCGAAGGCAGGCACGCCTCCGGGAGAGGCCGGGGGAGGCGCGCAAGAAGCCGGATCGGGGCTTACGTGAGCGGTAGAATTTGCAGGATGTGGCGGACTGCTCTCTCGCTAAACGGTCTATCATATATCGCCATCGCACCCAGCATGCCTCTCCGCTGCTAACACGCTCTGCTCTCCTCTCTGTCGCGGGCCACTCATACCCTCGCCCACAGTCGTCGACATGGGCCCGACGTTCAGCCCCTGCCCCCGCCCCATCCTCAAACGCCCCTCCACCGTCGCCGACGTGCCCTCCCTCTCCCGCGACCGCGACGAGCCCACCGAGCTCCTCGCCATCGACCGCGGCATCCTCCAGCCCGTCGTCCGCTTCCCGTCCCGCCCCGCCCTCTCCAAGACCTTCTCCGCCCACTCCTCTGCCCAGTACGACCGCTCCCCCATCGTCGTCCAGCCCAACACCTGCGCCCTCCCCGCCCGCGGCTGCCCCGGCCGCACCTACAGCCTCGACGACCCCGCCCTCCTCGCCTCTGCGCGCGCGTCGTCAAGCAGGAGGCGCAGCCCCAGCCGCGCAGGCCGCCACCTCCACCCGCGGGCGGCCGCGGCGCTCCCCGCCAACGAAGAGGACGACGACCCGACGCCCCGCGCGTCGCCGCACGCGCCGCTCCCCGCGCTCGTGCCCGACCTCTCCTCCGAGTCCGACGAGTCCGACGGCTTCACGAGCCCACCCAACGAGCTCATCGCAGCCGGTAGGCCCCCGCTCGCATGTCTGCGGACCCCACTGACCGTCGCGTGTCCGCTAGGTGCCCACCCGCGCAGCGGGAAGCCCGGCGCAGACTCGCTCTCCATGGGTCTCGCGTCCCTCCACCTCTCGCAGTCCGAGGCACTCGCGTTCCTCCCCCACCCGCCCTCGCCCCCGCGCATGTACGGCTCTGGCAACGCGCACCCGCCAGAAACGGACGCCCGCGCGAGCCGCCATGCGCGCAACGGCAGCCACGACGGCAGCGGGAGCCCGACGCGCGAGCGCAAGCGGCACTCGCGTACTAGGAGCGGCGCGGCCGAGGCGAATGCGCGCTACAAGGCGCTGTCAGATGGCAGTCGGCTCAGTGACTGCTCGCTGGCGGACGACCTCGGGTGTTTAGGTGGCTTTTAGCATACGCTTGGCGCATCCGGCCGTGGAGGAGGGGATGCGAGAGAGGAGTGGGTCTATGGCGGAGACCGAGAAGAAGAACGCAAAACGACCCTGTACACGCTACGACACGATATCCGATATACCTTACCCCAAGCACACCACACGAACAAGTGACCGTCCGACCATCCATATGCATGCACTCTACATTATTCACATCACAAGTTTTCTTCTTACTTCATATCTTACATTGAGTAAGTTATCTTTTGCGCGGCGGCGTGCCTCGACTGGCATGCTGCCCCGCACACTCCATTTTACTCGACCTCCCATCGCGACGATCTCCACCGCCCGACGCTTTTCCGTATCCTTATCCCATTGTGCCGCGCACACCTCTCGTTCACCTTCTTATTCTCGACTCCTTATAATTTCTCACCAAGTGCGCGGCACTGTTTGCACTACCGTATTCTTTGCTATTGCAGTTGCTGCACTTCCACTCATATTCCCTGCTCCGCTGCCAGTGGACCACGAAATGAATGAAAGCCCTTCAAACATCCGCCTGCCCGGCAGCGCCAGCGTGAGCACAGCTACCACAGCATCGAACGTGTCGCACTGTGCGCAGTGTGGTCTGTGCACGGCGCGGCGAAACCGCGCAAGCATCCACCTCACAGCCCCTCCGCGCGACGCTCGCCACTCGTCAGCACGGCCGGCGCTACGCGCTTCGACGGGTCACGGTCTCCTGCCACTGGCGCCTCGGCTGAATTGAGTTGTAACTTACGTGCAGCGTTTTGGCTCTGGCATCTGGCCTCCGGCTCTCAGCCTGAGGCTAACTTAGCTCGGGGGACCAACTCTACAACTCTATCAACCTTCCAAGTTCGGCGCACGCCTGGCTGCACGCTGCTTCCGTCGCTCGGGCCCTAGGCGATGCATGCATGCTCAGGCTCGTGCTCGTGCTCGTGCTTTCTCACAGCATCCAGAGTGGGGTGGAGATCCGGGGCTCTACTTCGGGCCAGGCAGGTATGTACTCAGACTGTAGCTAACTTGCAATTGGATGTATGCATTGTGCACGCATCGTGGCCCACTATGCGTAACTGGAACTTACGACCGTGCGAGCTCAGGCCCAGGGGTGCCGCGCCTTCTTCCTGGTAAGTACTCGGCTCCACTCGATTTCGTGTGCATGCGCTTGCTGGAACCGTGCAGCGCGTGCCTGTTGCGCTGCACGTCTGCGTCTGCGTCTGCGTCGAAACGTGGTGGCAACTCGTCCCGCATCCGCCGTCGCTCGCGCCCGTACAATGTCCACGTACGGCATAGGCTCTCTTGTACGGCATTTCTTGGCGGACCATGCATGGAACAAGGATCGGCCTCGCCATGCGAGTGCGAGTGAGAACGCGTATGGTCCGAGGCGGTGTCCACGGTGCGCACGGACATTAATTGTTGACTCATCGACGTCGACCTGGCCCGGGGCGAGTAGTGTCCGGGGTTGGCGGGTAGGTACCGTGCTGAAATTTGCTTGAACTTGAAGCTTGAAGTCTCACCACGGTTCTTCCTGTGCCAAGTCGTCCATCTGTCCATGTCTGGCAGTGGCAGTCTAGAGATCATTGACAGCGTCCGAGGATGAATCTCACTTGATGCTGTAACGCTGTATGCTCCCTCACAAGCTCCGAAACCCTTTCAGCTGGCCGTGGGCGATCGTGGGCGTCCCGGCAGCCTTGCCCGGGGTAAGTCCATTTACGACACTTCCGAGTCCACAGACTCTCAGGTCCACCAGGTCTCGCGACCATCCGAGCGGGGCCCCAGATCTGCAGAATGCGCAGGCCCGCAACATACCCGCCGAACGTAAACAGCCTCGTTCGAAGGCTTCCTTGTCGACGCGGACGGCCCACATCTACAAATCACGCCCTCCCAAGCAATACGATTGCAGCGCGGTCTAGCCAGGTGCGCTGCCCGTGCCCGTGCCCATTAGCGGATCCGGGGTCGAAGCATGACTGTGATCACAAGTCGTTCATCGACATCGCCAAGCCCGCGCGCTACCCTCGACATTGACATTGACATTGACACGGCGGACGTGCGCATACGTAGGTCCCCTGGTCGTGCCAACTGAATGAACGGGAGAAGCGCCTCAAAACAAGCTCGTTGAAGCTCCGAACGGCTTCCCCACAGAGGTGGGTGCTTCCCCTTGGCGAGTCAATTAGCCGTCCGGGGGCTCATGACATCCTCGTCCCCAGCATTGAGGGGAGTGGGAACATTCCGGAGCGAGTGTTTCCGTGCACCACAGCTGCTGCGATCGATTGCCGGATTGCAGGCCTCAGGCCTCAGCGGTCCCGGTCCGACGTGAAGACCCTCGAACGGAACGGGTAAGCTGCACGCGTATTCTAAATGTGAGAAGGCACGGGGGGCGTAGGATGAATGAATGAAGGATCGACTCGCGGGTGGAGTCGGTGAGGCACGCGTACCGGATTCGACGTCGCTGATCACGGCGACTTGGGACTTGGAGTTGACCGTCGACGCATCATGTCGGGAACCTGCGGTCAGAGGTGTTCGAGTTGAGAACGTGGACGAGCGACGCTATGGAAAAAGGTCATCATTGCGCTTCTAAGTTGCACTGATTTGGAAGTGTAACTTCAAAGGACGATAACCTTGAATCGGAACCCACCGTCGTTGTCTATGCTAGTGGTGGAAATGAATTTGATGGTGGAAATGAATCTGACTGAGAGTAAGCGACATGTACCCAATACATTGTACTAGCTTTCACGGCGCGATCAGAGAACAAAAGTGCTAGCTAGCTCTAAACTCGTAGAACCTATACGCCATAAGTACGGTTGTACTGTACTGGACTGGTACTGAAACAGTGAGTCTGCACTCAGTACTTGAGCACGTGCCACGGTGCCAGTAGTCAAGGTGGCGGCGTCTGTGCGGCGTGGTGCCGCATCCACTCTGCCTTGAACCGTACGTACGACGTACGTGGCCCGGGCATGCACTGTCGACGTGCTATCTCTACGTACCTTCGCCCACTCACTAGTATTGCTCCCTCATCCTCGTCATGAGCCTGCTAAGTCTCAACCATGACGTTCTCTACCTCATTGTCGACTTGCTTCCTCGACAGGCTTGCCTCGCCCTGTCGTCGGTATCTCGTGGCTGTCATAGGATTGCACGGCGGAAAGCATTCACGTATATTCAGCTAAGCACCTCTGCGCAGCTGGTCAAGATGCACGACACCCTAATCCACAACATCGACAACCGTTTGATATGGCCGCGGAAGTTAAACATCGACACACACAAAATCATGTCCCGGGAGGCGGGCATTGTTGCCCTGGCGGGTATCCTCGAGCACGCATGGGACCTAGAGGTGCTAAGACTCCCGTACCTTTCGTGGATCGCTTCGGACGAGCGGTTCAGAAAGTCTTTCATCGCATTACCGAAGCTCTCAGAACTCCATCTAGAACTCGGCCAGGAGGACACCATCGCCGACTTGTGTAGGATGGTCAGTAGGCCCAAGACACTACATCTCGGATTCGCCCCGCATACGACGTCGGAACACGCTGTACTCGCTACCCAGGCAGCCGCGCTCGATGATGTCAAGGACCTCTTTCTCACTGGTTTCAGGCTCAGACCTGTGTACCTTCATTCGACGCCTGTGTTCAACCTTCATTCGACGCCGATGAAAGCCTACCCGCAGTTGGAGAGCCTCACTCTCCATAACAGTGACTTATATGCGAGCCTCACTCTGTTTCCTGGCATACGAAGGTTATTCGTACCGCGGGTCTTTTTCCTGACACACCCCGGCCCTCCGGTCCAGCGACACCCTTGGCGACACCTCGACCACTTGCGTGTCCGAGTGTTGGACCTGCACCATTTCTCAACCTTCCGGTGCCATGCCTTGACACTAGACCTCACGCCGTGTTCCAACATTCCCGCGGAATCAGACACCGGGGTCGTGTCCACCGCTGCCGTCGTGACGTGTGACTGGGACCACCAGGACCGAGACGCCGAGTGTTTTACGGCGCTGGCGCAGATGATATCCACAAAATCTTCGAGAGTGAGGTACCTTGTCTTGAAGTTCTGGTCCCTGACTCTTGCTGTCCAGTGCATGGTACGTCACAGCGATGCCGCTATTTCCTGACCTCCAAGTACGGTTAAATATCTTGACAGTTTGTTGATACTTGCTATGTATACAGGAGATCATGCCTGCTGTCCTGGCCTCCTCGCAGGTGATCGCCATCCATTGCAGTGTTCGGAAAGCGTTGAAAGGCGGGTGGCGCGTGACGCAACAACACGAGAAGGCCCTCGTCTCCGCTATACCCGGGCTCCGATTTTACTGCAAGCACTACGATGACCGCGCCCAGGAATACGCCGAGGTGCTTTCCTCGCATACCGACTGGGGACGGGTAGAAAGCGATGGCGACACTCGCGTAGTGCGGCCGATTGCTGGTTGGATGGGCGAGAGGATCCATCGCTACCTGCAATCTCCGGGGTTTTGTGAGACGTTGCGATTCGACGGTGCGTATCGTGTTGGGAGAACCCGTGGGATGAGCCGCTGAATCGAAGCTTTAGAGGACGAAGCCTTGCGTTACACGGGCCGATGAGCGCGATGAAAGTATCAATGCGTCGAGTGAGCTCGCAAAGCGGGAAATGCGACATCATCCAGGAGTCAGGGACGTACAGGACTATGTATTGGTCCATCTGGAGGACGCTGACTGTCGGCCTGTACCCCGCGTACTGGCGCGTAAGATCCAAATTTGCTTGGTTGTCGTGGAAGAATTACTGAGTTTTCTGACTCTTCATGGGCAGTACCTGATGGCGACATCCGTCTCAACCATAGTTCCCAGTCTGTCAACGGCGCTGCCGCGGGAATGTATATATTATATACACGTCTATCTGATCGTCAAGCTTGCATGGCCCGCGGATGGTAGCTGCGATACACGATGACCCACATTCACGCAAACGTCGTACTCCAACATCCACGGTCTTTCATCTTCATAACTAGTACCGCGCGGTATTGGTGCGTCGAGCGGGCTTGACTCGTCTTTGGCAGGGAGATTCTCGGTTCGTCTGCGACCAATTCTTGATGCAAACCTGTCTCGTGCTAACACTGGAATCATTTAGTACATGACGACAATGCGAGGTGTTTTGGATTTTCAACGAGCATAGTACCCGCCGACAGCATCGATATCAGACTAACGTCTTCTGCATCCTGGCTGTCGCGCCGTGCTCATCGGCCATATGCATGCCTTTGGTCTTCGATCCTGCTCAGCGCGATGATATGCGCTTCAACGATATGCGCTGATCAATTGCGCCCAGTGTACATGCTCAAGACGGCATGGAGTTACCTGACTATCCGTCAGCAACTCCTCTCGGCGTCCGTTGAGCTAGAACTACGCTCACTCCGCTTTCCTGCAGGTACGGTACGGCATTGTTGGTAGCTGCTGGAGTGCGTCGCATACTCGTCGATGGTGGCTTCGAACTTCACAATCCTCGTTGATGTTTTGTAAGTGCGCGTATTATGCGCGTCGAAGAGACCGAACAAGGGAAGTCTTCGAGACAAGTTCATTGTGCCTCCGGATGGCTTCACGCAGTCTTCGCCATGACTACATGCAAATTCTATCCCGTGACGAGCGGTGCTCTCGCAGCTTCAACTCAATGGTATGGATGTACCTTAGCCGGAGCTATTGATCTCAAATGAAGGCATAACATCCTGCAAGCGAACCGTGCGCGAGGCTCAACTTCCAGTAAACGTACATCGGTGAGGACATTTAAATGAGTTCTAGTTCATTTAGCTAATTGATCACACAGTTGCTGTGCTCAGGTTTTGCACAGACCCAACACAGAGCCACTGCAAAGCCACTGCTACAATAATCATTGCGCGATCGTGTATGCGCTTATCAAGGTTCTGCCGTAAGTTGCCGAAATGCGACTGTACAGTCCCTGGTAAGTACTTCGAGTCATCGCGATCTTTCATGGTTCTTCGTGGACACTTATCTTCCTGTTCACTACGTGTCAGCGACGTCTGACGGGCCAACCTCGTCACCCCGACGGTCATCATCATGAACGTCCTCACTGGCAACTACGACGTCCTCCGCAGCATTGTCGACATGCTCTCTCCCCAGGAGGCCATACCACTCTCGTCAACATCGCGCGACCTGCATTCGGCCTCACGCCGCCATGCGTTCTCGCGTGCCAAACCTCGCTCCCATGATCAGCTCGTCCGCATGCACGATTGTCTGACGAGGAACGTCGACGATCGCACAATCTGGCCTCGCAAGTTAATCATCGGCAGATCCATAACCTGGATCCCTGCCAGATACGGCGATGCAGGATCCCCGATGCACGCCCTAGTCGGCATCCTCAGGCACGCACATGACTTGGAAGCCATGGAGTTCACTGATTTTGAGGAAGCGTTGGAGCAGGATCGAGAGATCGGGGAGTGCTTGGTTACCCTCCCATGTCTTTCGGAGCTCCATCTCGGCGGCATAGGCGCGATAGCTGTCGATGTGTTCTGCCGAATGATGAGCAGACCGAAGACGGTACACCTCCACGAATTCTACTTCGACGTTCAGATCATGCGCATCGCCCGAGCGGCCGTGATGGACAATGTCCAGCAGCTCTGTCTCTTCGATCTAGGATCAAACGATCTCGTGGAGGTCGATCCACAACCTCTCGGTCTCGAGTCTCATCCTTCCCTCCAGACGCTGAGGTTGCGCAGCTGTGTCGTTTACCCCTTTCTAACTCTGTTTCCCAACATCCGGAGGCTGACGGTGCGGCATGGCGACTTCCTGATTGGTGACGCACCCGAGCGACATCTGCAGCTACAGCACCTATCTATCGATGCAAGCGCAACCATTCCTGCTCTTGCAACCGACTCCCTCGAACTGCATCTCACGTCGAGAGTTGTTGATTCCTCAGAGGAACTTACGAACAGGATTTCGGAAGCTGTTGTGTTTCGCTTGTCAATCCAACCTCGATTCCGCGCTCTAGCTGCATCCGGTACTGCCTTGATTAGAACAATCTCTACGAGGGTGTCGAGGGTGAGGTACTTCATTCTCATTCTGAAGACAGATGGACAATCGGAATCAATCAACTGGATGGTGAGTTAAATCCTTGGCACTGGATGAGTCGTGCCCTCAACATTGATAATGTCATGACAGAAGAATACACTCCCTATGCTAGCTTCAGCGCAACTCGTCTGCATGCGAGTGGACACTCAGGGCACGTTCGACTCGAGTATACCACGGCCTACGAGGTGGCCAACTTCGATGCAGCAGATGGAAACGGCCCGCCTATTCCATCTACCTTCGCTCCGCTTCTATTCACAGCGCTATGACATACGCGACCTCCACGACAGAAGCCTGATTTATTCGAAGGTCAGCTGGGGACGCGTCGAACGCGATGGAGGCCGCTACGTTTTGAAGCCGATATCCAACGTAGCGGGTGAGGCAATTCATCGCTACCTTCAATCTCCGGAGTTCTCTGGAACATTGCAGTTTGACGGTAAGCAGTGCTTTTCTTAAGCCAAGCGGCCTTGTAAGACGTATTGCTCACACAAACACAGAGGGCGCAGCCCTGCGGTACGCGTAGCTACCCGCTGCGAGGTCAAGGCCGCTAGCGCCGGCTGAGCGGCCCCGGATAAACGACTGCTGAGAGCGGCGGCCTCAAGGCCCAGGCCTCAGGCTACTACTACTTAGCCAGGAGGAGGAGGCTGAGCGGGGTCCATTTACTGGAGGGCTGTGGCCCCTACTAGCGCGTATTAGCTTAGGCTCTTGTCGTGTTGTTTTGCTGTGTGGTGATCGTCTGCTTTGGTTGAGTGTTTGAAGGAAGCGCGAGGTACGAGCGCTTCCTTCAAACTGAGTCTATGCACGCGTGGCAGCGAGCGCTCGAACCTCTTGCGTCTCGCCGCCACCGTTGGCCGACAGTCTGTTCGGCACTGCCTGTTTTCGAGACTCGTTCGCTCTCGACCTGTGGTAGACACTCCCTACATAACTCAGTCGATGGATCCTCTCGGTCAAAATGGTAACCGACCCCGCGTCCTCGACCCATCCGGTGAGCGGTGCCCGGATTACGAGTTAGCCGCGTTTGCAGCGATCAGGCAGGCTATGACGGCCAACGGCAACATGAACGACGAGCAAGCAGTCCAGGCTCTTCGAGAGAGTTGGCAAACACACCACAACGCGCAAATCCAAGCTTGGCAGGTTCAGTCCCTAGAGGATCGTCGTCTAGCGGAAGAGGAAGAGCAGCGGGCGCGCGAAGAGGAAGAGGCGCGTCGGGCGGAAGAACAGCGTGCAGCGGCAGAAGAACAGAAGACGTTAGACAAGAAAAAGCCCAAGCTCGCTACGGTGGATCCGTCTCGAAGGCCCCCTACCCAACTTCGGCAGAGGGTAGCGGAGTACGCGCGCGAGAAGCTCATGAAGCTAGCGTACGTCGAGCTCGATTATTTCACGGCTAAAACACGTCAGCTGGCAGAGAGCCAAGCGAAGAGCGTCGTCAACGAGACTTATACCCTAGTCTCCGGAGACACGGGTCTAAGCCTGACCCCAGCGTCGTCCCTCAAAGCTATCAAGGGAGTCCGCCGCGACGCGGATCTTCCCTTCGAGGAGATGACGACCGCGTGGCCCGTCTTCATACAGGAGATCACGGACCTCCCGGAGATCTGGCCGCAACCTATAGTACAGCAGTACCTCCGGTTCTTCCTACAGATCGTGGGGCATCAGGATAGCCAGGACCCGATCGGTCAGCCGGCCCTCATGCGCTACATGGAGGAGGTGCGCACAGACTGGCACGAGAAGATCATCGCCAGGAACGTCTCGGACCAGACGTACAATATCGGCGTCTTCGAACCAAAACTGTACGAGCAGTGCAAAGCTGAAGTCCAGTCCACGTCGGCAAGGCTGCAGATTCAACGGGTGCGTCTTCCCCTCTGTTTTGTTTAATTCGTCGAATCTCTGCTGACCAGGTGTGATCTTGAACTTCCCATCTTCCGTTTCCTTCCTCGACACCACGAAACACCCTCGACGCATCGGCACCGGTGCGCCCCCCCACGCGAAACCATCGTCGTCTCAAATGCGTATATATTCGTCTTCCATGGGGATCGCGTCCTTATTTTCGCGGGTATTTACAACTTCATTTTCTACGCTCCGTGGGGCTTTCGTCGCGTGTTTTCTCCTCGGCCGGCGTGGTCATATCGTTCCTTGTCGGGGCTGGCCGGCGCGGTCGTTTTTATCTCGTCCCTACCCCCCCCCCTAAAATTTTCGGCTGGCGGATTTATCATCGGCGTTCACTCAACCGGCGTGGTTGTTATTTCCTTGACCGGCGTGGTCCCTTGTTCTTTGACCGGCGTGGTCGTTACCTCTGTGGCCGGCGTGGCTTCACTCAATCGACCGGCGTGGTCATATTTTCACGTACCGGCGTGGTCGTGCTGTTCTGGACCGGCGTGGTCTCTATCTCTCGACCGGCGTGGTCACCCTGCGGACCGGCGTGGTCATCTTCTGCGGACCGGCGTGGTCATCTTCTGTGGACCGGCGTGGTCATCTTCTGCGGACCGGCGTGGTCATTTTATGCGGACCGGCGTGGTCATTCTTTGTGAACCGGCGTGGTCACCATTCCCGCGCCCTGTACATGATCGTACAAACCTTCAGATGCAAAAATTGAATGATAGCTTTGAATCCCAGCGAGGGGGAAGCTCATCAGGTCAAGCGTCGGGGCGACGACGCTCACCGTCTCCGAGAAGTCAGCAGCGAGGTGGTACTCGTGGTTCGGGGCAGCAGGGTCGTAGTAGTCGAAGAGACGATGCAGAGCCGTACGGCCATCATTCGCGAGACCGAGAGTCCGCTTCGCGCAATGCAAGAGGGTCTTTTCAGAGGGGCGCATCTCGCACGGCCCTCGCGATTTGCGCCATATGCTTGGGCTGCCACCCCTCAGAGGAGATCGGAAAGTGTCGATCGAGTTCTCTGTGGAACGGACAGCCAGCCTTGTGTGGAAGAAACTCCTCGGGACAGATTATCAACAAGGACGGAGAAACGATCTGTCTCGACTGGCAACGAGTGGGAGGTTGTCGCTCCACCAGCCCCAAACACATCCATCAGTGTTCGGGATGTGGGGGGCGGAACCACGGAGCTTCGTCGTGCAATCTCGCACAGAAGAAGTAACCCCCTCACCCCATACCACCCTGATGCTTGGTATAGAACGTTACGAGACGCAGACCTTCTCGATAAATATCCCTCTTTGGTGTCTTCTCTACGATCCGGCTTTATCATCGGAATCCCGCGCATTCACGTCACTAAAGCCCCTAATAATAGCCTCACAATTGAGCAGAATACAGACACTTTCTTGCGCATCGTCCAAGACGAGATCCAAAAACGGAGATACATGGGCCCATTCTCACAACGCGAATTGGAAGACATCATCGGCCCCTTTCAGTCCTCTCCACTTTCTCTGGTTCCGAAGCCACACAAACCAGGAGTTTTCCGTTTGGTTCAGAACTTCTCGTACCCTCATTCACCACGAGCTGGATACTCCGCAATCAATGATTCACTCCGATCAGACGATTTCCCCTGTACCTGGGGTACGTTCACCGCAATGTGTCTCTTATGTAGTCGACTCCCTCCAGGATCTCAGGCCGCGGTTCGAGACGTGGCGGAAGCATATCGCACGGTACCACTGGATTCGTCGCAATGGCCAGGTACAGTCGTACGGCTGTCCGCAAACGACCAGTTCCTGGTCGACTCAAACGCAGCCTTCGGAGCCGCTCCAAATGCGGGGCTTTATGGAGGTGTCGCAGATGCCGGAGCAGACATCATGCGCTCCAGAGGACTGGGCCCCATCACGAAGTGGGTCGACGATCACACGTTCTTCCGGATCTTGCGGCAATATATACGCGAATATAACCTGGCACGAGAGCAGTGGCGTCAACAGATCGAATTCCACGGCGGAGAGCATAAAGACCGAGGCAGGTTATGGTACGGAGGTGACCGGCTACAGGACGGGCGGGTGGACGAATTCGTCGAAGACATGCGTTTCCCAATTGAAGACTTGTCCGCGTCTTCAGAGCGTTCGTCGGAGGATGCGCGATACTCCTGCTGCATGGCGGATATCGATGACATCTCATCGGAACTGGGAATCCCATGGCAGGTCGAGAAGGATGTCCCCTTCGCTCACGAATTCCCATTCACGGGCTTCTTATGGAACCTGGAAACCCGCGAAGTATCCCTCCCTCCAGCGAAAGTGGCAAAGTACTGCCTGGCTATATCCGAGTGGCGAGCCCCCGGACACCGCACGCACACGTTGGAAGAAGTCCAGAAGCTCTACGGAAAGCTTCTACACGCCTCGTTGGTCGTCCCCGCGGGACGGTGTTACCTCACCAACCTCGAAGCCATGCTGGGCATCTTCCACGACAATCCTTTCATGCCGCGTACCCCTCCTCGAGGGACTCCAGCTGATCTGGACTGGTGGCTCGACACTCTCTCACAACAATCGATCTCGCGCCCCATCCCCGGTCCTCTCCCAGTTGCCCGGCTTGACGCATTCTCAGATGCAAGCTCGGGAACAGGCATCGCAATCGTTATCGGCGATCACTGGAGGGCTTGGACGCTGCGCGCAGGATGGGACAGAGACGGAAGAGACATCGGATGGGCAGAGGCGGTGGGTTTCGAATTACTCGTCCGATGTCTGCTGGCCAACGAAGAGCTCCCACCACGGATCCGTGTCTTCGGAGACAACATGGGCGTCGTGGGGGGGTGGAGAAAAGGCTGCAGTAAGAACCGACACGTCAACAGCGCATTCAAGCGGATCCATCACGCCCTTGTGGGACGGCGAGTGGACTTCTTCCTCAGCTACGTCCCGAGCGGTCACAACCCAGCCGATGCTCCCTCTCGCGGCAGATACCCCCCCGCACATCTTCTTCTCCCCCCAGTCCCCATCCCCGACGACATCCGGCCCTTCCTCGACGACGCGGTCGTGGATGGACCTGATAGACTCCGTCACGCATCCCTCGTCCACCGCACAAAGCCTAGCAGAGAGTCAGCCACCCCAGACTACACGGAGTTTCCTATCCGACCCGGATACGACACAGATGAGTACGCCGCCGAGGACTTCCTCTGGCAGCACATCGACTGGGCCGCCTAGTAAACGGCAGAGAGGCGTCCCTCTACCCGTGCAGCCGCAGTCCCAGGTTCGCCCTCGTTCATACCCCTCGCACCTAGCTCTGGCACCATCCCCGCTACGCCCGCACTGTCTCGCGCGCGACCGGCTCCGTCTCTGGCTCCCAGTGACCGGCCGGCAGCCAGTAGACCGCAGCGGTTTTCCGGTGGCGGTCTCGGCGGAGGATCTTGCGCGTGTCAAGTCGGTCTTTGAGAAGGCGTGGACCCAGTCGACGCTAGAAGTCTACGGCTCGGGCTTGTTGACGTTCCACGTAGTATGCGACGAGAGACAGGTCCCAGAGGAGCAGCGCGCGCCAACTAGCGACGTCCTGTTACAAACGTTCGTGGCGGACCTGGCCGGCGCGTACAGCGCAGACACAATACGCAACTACGTAATGGGTATCCGTGCGTGGCACATCCTGCACAGCATCCCTTGGACCCGAGACAAAGAGCAGCTAGACACGCTGTTGCGTGGAGCGACGAAGCTGGCACCTTCAAGCTCGAAGCGTAGCCCGAGACAACCATATACGCGTGAGTACTTGTCGGCTCTACGCGCATATCTAGACCCGAAGGACCCTACAGACTGTGCAGTATGGGCAGTCCTCACGGTCGCGTTTTTCTCAATCGCGAGACTGGGAGAGTTAGTGCTCAAGAAAAAAGGCACCTTCGACGAGACATTGCATACATCAGGAAAAGGGCGATTTCACTGACGGGTTCTAACGGTTGCTGATATGCTGACGGTATGTGACGCCAACCCGTCAGATAACGTTAGCATTTAACGTGCCCGTCAGACAGTTCACACGTCAGATACAATTTTTGTATATTGCTGAAGTGCTGATGAGTGACGTTCTGACTGCTAATGGGCAGTGACGAGTGATTATATTAAATGCAGTTGTACAACGACTTGACAGTGGACTGGTAGCTACTGTACTGTAATCAATGGGATCTGAGGCTGAGGCTCCGCCCGCCGCAGTGGGTACGGGTCACGAGCGGGTACTGCAGGTCCGCCGGTCAGTGAGTGGGTCCACGAGCAGATGGGTGGGCGTACAAGCCCGGCGAGACGGTGTGAGCGGGTCCGTCATCGTATGTGTGGGCCCGTTTATCTTGTATTGCGTTGCTGACTGTCAGTCGGTCTTTGCGTTGAACTTGCTCGTCCAAGTGGCATAAGCGAGCCGAGCAGTCGTGAGATATACAAACAAGGGCAGACGGGTGTAACGCGCACACCTCGAGCTCGTAGCACGTACGCATCCAGGCTTCGTCGCCTTCGTGCAGGGTGAAAACGCAGGTCGGTTGGCCATAAGAGTGAGTCGCCATCAGCATCGTAGAGATGACCGGGCGCAACGCTCGCCTGAACGCCACCTGGCGGCCTTCCCTCTGCTTCCGCTCCGCGCGCTCTCGCTCTCGTGTCCACCCATGCCTCCTGCCTTGCACGCCGCCGAAGAGCACTTGGTCGACACCTCCCTATGATCTCGTGCTCCCGGTCCATGTCCGCGAGGCGCATGTCCTAGCGGTAGAGCCATCCGCCCCTGACAACGAGCCGCTGGTCCCATCGGTCGCGCTTCTTGCCGTTCTCGTTGCTCATGTCATGTGTTGGCTCGTCGTCTTCCCAGACCAGTACCGGCTTCCTGCTCCCGCCGGCTTCGAAGAATGAGATGGAGACGGACGTGTGCCGCCGTCGTTGTCGAAGAAGTCGCGCGCGTGCTGAGGTCGCTCTGCTCAGGTGAGGACGTCAAGCCGTGGTTGCTCTGTGAGTCGTACGCGTCGTGCTCGAGTGGGAGACACGCAGATTCTTCGAGGTCCCTCGCCGCTCAGGGCCGCGTGCACCTAGAGCGCGCCGCAGACCCGCGTCACTCGGTCCGAGGCTGCATCAAGTTGTGAGACGTGCCTATGGGGCAGAGGCGTGCTAGGCAGGGTCTGTGGACGGAAGTACATTTGAAGGATTGGAGCGGGAGTGGTGGAGTCGTCTGGTAGCAATACGAGGTAGTTTCGTTAGTTTCTCGAACCTCCACTTCCAACTGAGAGTGCCGACTGCGCACCACTGTTGCTCGCCGCGATGTCCACTGCGCCGCCCGGGAGGCACCTCCTTGCCACTGGGCGCGTGCGTGTCTTGGGCTTGCCGACAACGATCCGCTGGTTTGCTAGCTTCTTTGGCACAATTTCGTCGTTGCTCTTCATCTCTGCATCTGCGTCCCGGCCAAGTTATGGCTAAGCGAGACCTTGATGGGGATGGGCATTGCTCACGGAGTAGTTGCCCTTTGCGAGCTCGTAGTTGACGTCGAGGGTGGGATAGGCGTTGACAAAGGTCGTGACGTCGTACGTCTGGTGTGTATCCATACGCAAGACAGCCATTTGAACGATAGTCTTATGACAGCGCACCGCTGGAGTCCGATAGTATGACCTCGCGCCGCGCACCCTGCAGGTGCGCAGTGGGCCGTGTGTGTGGCTCCTCTATACTGTCGCGGATGTCGGAAGCCTTAAGTGCAATGAGCAAGGCCGACGGTAAGAGATATGGAGAAAGGAGCGAGGGGCGAACATGAAGGGAAGGAAGGTCAGCGAGGGTGGCAAGCGCGCGTGGCGTGTCGTGGCTCAGGCGCTTAGCACTTAGCACACTTGAACCTCTACCGCACATCCGCCGCCCTCTCGACAGCGCCCAGTGCCCTCCCTGGCCTTCGCCCGACCGACCTCACCGCCATGTATACCAGCGAGTACGACTACCTCTTCAAGCTTCTCCTCATTGGCGACTCTGGTGTCGGCAAGGTAAGCCTCGTGCGCGTCCTTATGCAGTCGCCCTCAGAGTCACAGGTCACACCGCCTCCACGTCGACATCCAAAACTTCGACACTGCGCAGAACATCGTACTGCGCACACACTGGACGCAACGGAACAGCAACACGGCGACACGGAACTGGAGGAGGCCCGGCGGGGATATCAGAAGGTGCGTGCCATTGTGCGCATAGACCGTGACGAGAGGCGAGTCTCTCTTTCACCGTCTTTTCATCTTCCCATCCACCTTCTCGCGTCCTCTCACCCCAGCGTCCCGCTCGCGACTGTGCGCACTCTACATCCATGGCATTTGTCCGCCACCGCCCTATCCTCCTCACCGCCACTACCCGCGACACCCTCCTACGCACCGATGCTGTCACTACCGAATATCCCGCTGCCCGCCAGCACGCACCCGCCGACGCCCCGTCATGCCGCCGCATCCGCCCTCACGCACGTCCGCCGTCCGCCATCCTCCACCACGTCGCGTCGCTCTGTGTTTTGTGCGCTATCGCGCGCATCCGCCGACCAACATCCCCATCGCGTTGCGTCACGCGCACCTGCACCGTCGCGCACCAGCCCGCGACGGGAGACTTCTGCACGCCGGCGTTGGCCATTGACGCGTCTCTCCAGTGCCTGGGAAACAAGATTCTGCTGAGGGAGCAGGGGTGGGAATGGGTTACCGAGGGCAAGTACGACGAGCAGGGTGTTGAGGGGCTGCTGTGAGCACGCAGGGCGAAGGCCCTGCGCGCAAATGTAACCAACGAGTGGACCGCGGGCAGGGATTGAGTGTGTGGGCGCAGGCGGGCAGGGCAGACGGGTGGGAGGGTGGGCAGATAAGCACGACAACACACGCCGACCGCGGGTACGGTGGACGGCGGGCGAGCACACACATGCGACGACACACACGGCGACGACAGCGCATAGTGGGCCCGAACAAGACCATGCCCTGCGGCGGTCACGGGCACGAAGACACGGACCAGCGAGGACACAGACTGCGAGGGCGCGGATTGATGCGCGGACGAGTGAGCACGCCAACAATGAGCACGACGGACAACAGCCCGACATGCAAACACCGCCGACGAGTACACCGAGCGCGGACGGACAAGAGCAAGTGGGAGCGGGAGCGGGCGAACAATGGGCGCGGCGGACACGGACGAACGCGTGCCCGTGGGGACGAGGTCGAGGCAAGCGTGGATGATGAGTGGGAGCAGGTGCGAACGAGTGTGGGCGAGAGTGGGCACGGACAAGCAGGCATCTGCCTACAGCACGCCTGTTCCTAGTACATCTGAATATATACTGTACACGCTCCTTGAATTGCACAGTGACCTGTCGACGCAGCTCAGCCCGGTCATCATGACGCAGATACTATACTTGTGTGAATACTGACCGTAGGTGATGCGTTATATGTGAACTTGCTGATAGGTGACAACTGTCTAACGCAGCTGACGGCGTCGGTCCCACAATTCGGCCGTCCTGCTGAAATGCGGCCCGCGTTGCTGATGCCTGATTTGGTGACGGAACGTGAAACTGGAATATCAGCAACCGTTACGGCCCGTCACGGCCCTTCACCGAAATCGCCAAAGTTCTGATGTTTGAAAAAAATCAAGCACGTTCCTCCACCGACGCCACCGCTCGGTTAAGACTCATTAAAAAGAACATCAGACCACCAACCATTAGGCCATACCACTACTCCCCTCTCAATCTTCTGTTACAATCATGCTGAACCCAGTCCATTCATTAAACATCCACTCCTCAATTCTGTCTCTCCCGTTAGCTGCGGAAGGCTACACCCGACTGGACATACGCTTCCTAACGAAATCGAAGGAGGATGTCGAAGGAGGATCCATTGTCGCTATCATAGGACCCCCTCCATGTTGCATCCAAAGCGGCATGGAGGTTGCATTGATCCCGGCCGCAGCAGAGGAAGTTAGACCGTTTTGCGGTAAACTGATTGGAGTAATCGCGGCTTCAGGCATTTGGGTGGCATTTGAGTTGAGAGGAGACGTGGGGCAAGACTGTATCCTGTTGGTTGACCGTCAGAAGGCCTACCTTGGCTGGAAGGAGAGATGGCAAACTTTCAATACCTCAGGAACCTGGTTAAACGTCTTCCCACCATTGACAGTGATGTCAGTTTAAGTGCATCTACTTTCATTCATTAATGAATTAAACCCTGGATCTGATTTACACACTTTTGTACCCCTGTTAATCTAATCCTAATTCAATGCAGTCTTAATCCATTGCTCAGCTCATATGCCTAATCCTGGTGTATTACAGAGGTCTCTTGATGCACTCTTAATGCACTGCTGATCCACTTATGATGCACTGACTTAAGACATGCTTGATCTCAGTGTATTACAGGGGTACCTTAATACACTATTGATCCACTAAAGATGCATTGGCCAAGTCAGTGTATTACATGTTTAAGGCATACATGTATGTAGTTCTAAGCTGCTGGATTAGTTTTAGATCAAGGCAAAAAATAAAAAAGCGGACATATGGGGTTTGAACCACAGACATTAGAAAGCATTACATAATCACATCATCAAATCGGACCACAGGAACACTAACCACTGCACCACAGGTCTGTTAGAAATGTTGTAACACAATGTTATATGTCATATTGCTGGGATGCTGGACTTAGACATATTTTGGATGCTGGCACAGGGTGCCCTGCATTAGTGGTGGATCAATAGGTGTGTTAGCAGTGAATTGACACAGTGTGGTAACAGTGAATTAGCAGTGACTTGACACAGTGTGTTGACAGTGGATCAGCAGTGAATTGACAAAGTGTATTAGTGCTAGTCTAACATGTGAATCAGTGATGAATTAACATAGTGTATTAATGTTAGCCAGACAGGTGACTCAATAGTGACTCAACTGACAATGGATGCTAGATGTCAAATTCGTTAGGTCAAAGTTTGCAGTCACTTTTGAGTCACATGTTGGGCTAGCACTAATACACTTTGTCAATTCACTGCTGATCCACTGTCAACACACTGTGTCAAGTCACTGCTAATTCACTGCTAACACACCTATTGATCCACCACTAATGCAGGGCACCCTGTGCCAGCATCCAAAATATGTCTAAGTCCAGCATCCCAGCAATATGACATATAACATTGTGTTACAACATTTCTAACAGACCTGTGGTGCAGTGGTTAGTGTTCCTGTGGTCCGATTTGATGATGTGATTATGTAATGCTTTCTAATGTCTGTGGTTCAAACCCCATATGTCCGCTTTTTTATTTTTTGCCTTGATCTAAAACTAATCCAGCAGCTTAGAACTACATACATGTATGCCTTAAACATGTAATACACTGACTTGGCCAATGCATCTTTAGTGGATCAATAGTGTATTAAGGTACCCCTGTAATACACTGAGATCAAGCATGTCTTAAGTCAGTGCATCATAAGTGGATCAGCAGTGCATTAAGAGTGCATCAAGAGACCTCTGTAATACACCAGGATTAGGCATATGAGCTGAGCAATGGATTAAGACTGCATTGAATTAGGATTAGATTAACAGGGGTACAAAAGTGTGTAAATCAGATCCAGGGTTTAATTCATTAATGAATGAAAGTAGATGCACTTAAACTGACAAAGATGCCATTGATCGCGGCGTACCATCCCCAGCCGATATCATTCGGAGCAGCGGACGAGCCTCTGATGGTGCCAGAGCCAGTGAGTTGACAACACCAATGGCAGGACTCGCATTTACCTAGCACACAGTCACACCACAGCATAGTTCGAGACACCCCGTGGCCGTGGACGAACTTCCTGAGGCCGGGAGAAAGACAACCAGTCCATGAACACATAGCGCAGGTGCAGCGGGCAGCCATAGAGACCCAAGACACCCTCGCCAGGGTCGCCTGGGCTGCAGAGGGTGCACTATGTCTTTGAGGTACGCTGATAATGTCTTTAAGCGTCACCTATCATCATGATAGGCTGATCAAACAGTACGAACTGCAGCAGAGCAATAATCGTCGCAAGAATCACGTCTTTCTCTCGTCAATCCGCATTTCATCAACGATACATGCCTTGATACACCTACGGCGCAATGTTAGTTTTCTCATCTCGGATGCGGGTACATCAGAACTTCGGCGATTTCACTGACGGGCGCTGACGGGCGCTGACGCTTGCTGAAATCCCGGTTTCACATAACGTCAGCGTATCAGACGTCAGCAACACTGGGCGGATTTCAGCAAGCTGATCGAAATGCAGCAATCGTGCCGTTAGAATCTCGTTAGATAGCTTACAGCCGTAACGGCGCCGTTAGCACGTTAAGCACGTTAGCACGTCAGCACGTCAGCATGAATCAGCAAAGCAGTCTAATGGGTACATTTTTTACAGTCTGTCTCGACAAATATATTGACTACTACATAGCGACAGTCTATCTTGTACAGTACTATGCATGTACGTAGACCCGTCTAAAGCTGGCGGCGCTCATCGGCGCCCACTCGCCACCACTCGTACGCATCTACGTACTCCCACTCGTGTGTGCTCATCGTCCGCTTGCCTCCACTTGTCCCCTCGGGCACCTGTTCGTCCGCGTCCGCCCCCGTTGCTCATCCCCTCCCACTCCCATTTGCCCTTGTCCGTCCGCGCTCGGTATGTATACTCGTCGGGCGTGTTTGCGTGTCGGGCTGTTGTCCGTCGCGCTCATTGTCGGCGTGCCTGCTTGTCGGCGCATCGATCCACGCCCTCGCTTGTCTGTGCTCTCACTCGTCCCCGCCTTCGTCTCCGCGACCTCCGCACGGTACGGTCTTGTCCGGGCCACTATGCGCTGGCGGTTGCCGCGCGTGTTGTCGTGTGTGCGTGTCCGCCCGTATCACAGTCGGCGTATTGCCCACTGTCCCACCCATCTGCCATCTGCCCCGATCTCTTGCCCGCCTGCACCCGCGCTCGAACCCCGCCTGCACCCGCGCTCGAACCCCGCCTGCGCGCGCGCTCAAACCCTGCCTACACCCGCGCCCGACCCCGCCTGCACTCGCGCTCAAACTTTACTGTAGAAAAACGTTTGTCAACAGCGTGATTTTATGCAGTTAATGGAGCCAACTGACCATTGCAGTAGGCCCCACTCCTGGTGGCGTCCCACCTGCTTGCTGCAGCACGATCTCGTGCTCCTGCCTGACTGGACTCGCGCTCCTCGCGTGGTGCGGCCGGTCCTTGTCCTTCGGCAGCGCGGGCGCGGGCGACGGCGGGTAATTTCGCGCTTCAGGCTGACACACCTTGGACGAGTGTGGCGTTGGTTGCTGACGGAAGGGGATAGGCGAGAGGAAGGGATAGGAGAAGGTCAGCCACCAGAGCCGGACTGAGGGGAGACACACCTGTTGTTACTGCTGCTAGCACTACTGATGCCGCCGACATTGCTGCGTTTCATCTCGACGTCGACGGTCGCGGTCGTCCGGGCCGGGGCTGAGCGGACCGTTGCGGACACTTCTGACCGTTTGTCGGAGGCGACGTGTGAAATGATCTTGACGAACGGCGGGGCTTGACACGTCGAGTGGCCTTCGGGCTGTGGTACAGCAGTTGAACTTGGCGCTTCGAGCGCGAGCGCGAGGGGACGGGAAGGACGTGTGTGCGTGGGGCCTGTGCTCGAATGAAATCAGACAGGTGGGGGGATACACGCGAGCGAGTAGTAGGACGTGGATAGTACTGAGTAACTTAGGATGCGCACGAGGCTTACCTTGCCGACACCGGAGTCGCCGATGAGGAGCTTGAAGAGGTAGTCGTGCTCGCTGGTATGCATGGTGGTGAGGTCGATCGGGCGAAGGTGAGGGAGGGCAGGACACTGTCGAGAGGGCAGCGGATGTGCGGTAGAGGTTCAAGTGCGCTAAGTGCTAAGCGCGCCTGAGCCACGACACGCCGCGCGCGCTTGCCACCCTTCCACGCTCTCGCCGACCTCGTCCGCCTCGTCCGTGGACCGTCATTGGGGAAACACTCGACCCGCTCTACAGCGGCATCCTTGGGCTCGCTCTCCCCGCCCATTTGTCCATCTACCTCAGCACCGGCACCGGCACCGACAAAGGCAATACCTCGCCGCCAACCTCGGGCGTGACTGCTGGCAATGGACCTTCCGTTCCTCTCCCTCGCCCTCGAGCGCCCTGGCTTTGACGACGTGCCCTCAACTCTCGGTGTCGGTCTTCATCCGTCAGAACTTCGCGTGTGATATCAGGGGGTACGTCGCGGGCCCCGCAGCATGTCTAACCCCGCGCAATTCCCCGCTGACGACACCACGCTCCCCACCAGCCCTGGGTGCGACACTGTTGACACGCATGGCAACACGGCACGCGGGGAAGCGCAGGTTGAGGATGCAGTGTGTGTACACACTCTCGCCCGCGCTGCACAAGGAGAAGCATCGACAGCGCGAGCCAGATACGGACAAGCACCTGCGACCTGCCTGGGCGTGGCAGCCTGTCTCGATCTTCCTTGCACCACACAGGCCAGCAATTGTCCTCGTCTCCCCACGCAATGCACACTCACCCTCCCGCTCTGTCCACGCCCGCCACGCCCGGCTTATTGTCTGCGCATCCGCGATGAAAATTGTGGCACGGGTGGAGGCCTTGCGAGAGGAGACCTGGGCAGAACACGCTGACCGCACGACGAGATTGCGAGTGTAAAATGACGGTGAGCTGTACTCTCATCATATCTGTGGAACTGATATCAGTGTGTCTGCGCAGGCACGACAGTGCCGTACTGCGACATAAGGAATTCAACCCGCTTGTGATCCACATCAACCTGTTCGACGCCCGCCGTGCACGCTAAGTTGCGAGTAGCGGGTGCGCCGGGAACGGCGTCGTGAACGGAAGCGCGCACTGCGTGCTCTGCGTGCTCTGCGTGCCAGGCGACAAGAACGGGTAGGACAGTGTTTGCGCGCGCGCTTGGGGAGAACATTCCCCACAGAGGCGACATGCGCGCCCAGCGTGGACTGGATCGCAGTGACTCGGGGGAATGGAACGCGAACTTGAGGGGCGAGGAGTTGGAGGGCCCGGGGCGTGTTGGCGCCGAACTATACTGGGGCGGGGATGAGGGCGGGAGTGGCGAGTGAGGTGATCCAGGCAGGCATATGCCAGAGGCGAGCTGAGCCTTGCATCGGGTAGACTAGGGGGGAGGGTACGGCTGCGCTGCCGGCGTAGAGCTCTCTCAGGAGGAAGAGCGTGAGCGTACTCTACGTCGGTAGCCACCCGATGTGCGGGTGAGCAGGCGGGCGGGCGAGCATCTACAATACATGTGTATTAGAATTCACACATTATACATTAGCATAGTCAGAATGTCAGTCGTCAGCACTTCAGTCGTCAGTGCTTCAGCAGTGAAATGTAGCTTATGTGTGACATGTCTGACGGCTACGTTATCTGCTGACGGTATCTGATGATTTCGCGTCACTCTCGGTTAGCGCATCAGCAACCGTCAGAACCCGTCAGTGAAATCCCCCTTTTCCTGATGTACCGCGCTTTGTCCATAGCACTTACGAACTTTGCGTTCTTCCCACCTCACCACACCCTTTCATGGCCCATCCCACCCTCGCGGCTGACTCGGGCCACCATAGGCTGCCATCGGACAACGCGGGACCTGCGTCGGATCGCCGCGCCCTCCGGGCGCGGGCTTTCGCCCAACCGCGGTCGTTTTCTGGGTTTTCTTTCTTGATTTTCTTGCATCATTGTATCCAGCGTTCACTCGGTAGTATCCCGTCACTTGCGATCGAGAATAGCCTCACGTGTCACATAGCATGCGTTTTGTAACGACATTCACACTCTGACGTTCGTCTTGAGAACTCATCCCTCTGCGCAGGAGCGCAACAAGGGCATAGACGTCGATATAATACATATGGTGCTTGTTCATCGTTAAGCGTGTAGACGCACCATGAACTTGCCATGCACTCCTGACTTTCTGCTGATCGGCCAATACGTTTGTAATACGTAGAATACGTAGGGGCTTCTCAAGGACGTCGCTTACATAATCGATAGTTTCCAAGTACGGGAATCGTACTGACACCGAGTAGTTCGTTGAATCATTCGCCCCGATAGCGGCGTAGTTATCGCTTTCTTCGTACTCTCACCTGCTGGCTCCTATACAACGTTTACACACCAGCCATGGCTTCTCTCGTTCATAACCACGATGTTCTCGACATGATCACTCGCATGCTTTCTCCGCAGCAGGCCATACCCTTCTCATCATCTTCTCGCGACTTCCACGCTGCTGCACGCAAGCATGCGTTTTCGTCTATCAACCTTGAAAACGGTATCACAGGTGCTTCAAGGCTTATCAAAATGTACCAATCTCTCTTGAAAAGTATGGACAACCGTACGATCTGGCCCCGGAAACTCGAGGTCGACGCGTCAATACTGCGACCCGATCTGTATGGGCCGCTACGAATCAGAAGAAGGTTTGAGCAACTTAGTTTGGATGCTCTCATTGGCATTCTCAAGAATGCCTACGACCTGGAAGTCCTGTATCTGGACGGATGCGAGGATGTGTTTGAGCGGGATCAACGAATTGCAGAGTGTGTGGTCACCCTGCCGAACATCGCAGAGCTCCGTCTGGGTGGCATGGGCAGAGCAAGCGTCGATGTCTTGGACAGGATGATCAGCAGACCGAAGATGCTGTGGCTCTACTTTGGGCGGGTTACGCCTAGTCAAATGCTACATGCCACTCGGGCAGCCGTGCTTGACCATGTCGAGGAGCTCGTGGTGGATGGCTTCCACCTCGTTCACCGGGAGGCTCAGAGGGAAGTCGATTCACGCCGTCGACTCGGAAAATCCTACCCATCCCTCCGCAAGCTCACGCTCATCGGCTGCACTGTTTATCCCTTCCTTGATCTGTTTCTCGACATTCGCTGGTTGAGAGCGCTACAGTGCCGATTCCCGGAGGACGTCGACGAAGTCTCGGACAATGACTCTCCAGATGACCAACCAGCGCATGCGGGGTTCTCATCACAGCGTCCTTTGCAACTGGAGCATGTATCGACCCTGTCGGACGACGCAGAACACATTCCCGCTCCTCCGAGCAATTCACTCGAACTGGTCCTCTTGTCAGAGCCCGTATTTCCCTCGGAGGGACTCTCTGACAAGGTTTCCGGTGCGGTCCTCCTTCGGCTGTGGCTACAAGGCCGCGAAGTCATGTCGTGTAGCTCCTTGACGCGCATGGTTTCATCGGGGCCGTCACGAGTGAGGTACCTCATCTTGAGAATGGACTCCCAATCATCGATGACACGGTGGATGGTGAGTCTCAGCTCTAGCACTGCACGTAGATGAGGCACTCAGCGGACACAATATCACAGGCGAAACTGCCTACCACATTGGTTTCATCGCAACTCATCTGTATGCGAGTCGAGACCGAGGTCGAGACGCCCGATGGCACTCTATCGGAGGACTCGGAGGACTCGGAGGACGAGTCGGATAAGGAGGACTCGCCCAACAGCGCGTGGCCAGACTTGCTGCGGCGGATGGAGACGGTTCACGTATCTGCCATACCCTCACTGCGCTTCTTTTCCGTGCTATGCGACGTGCGTCGCTCGTCCTACACGGGGGGTCTGGTATGCTCGAAGCTCACGTGGGGACGGGTCGAACGCGATGGCGACTCGCGCGTCGTGAAGCCGATCTCCAACGTAGTGGGCGAGTGCATTCACCGCTACCTCCAGTCTCCGGAGTTCTGCAAGACGTTGCAGTTCGATGGTGAGCGTACTTGTCCAAGATAATGGGACGTGCCGCTTACATGAGTTCGCAGAGGATGCGGCTTTGCGATACGCGTAGAGAGGCCGGCTGGACACTGGCTGGCTGGGTTCTGTTCAAGGGGAACGAAGCTCAGTGAAGCAGTTCATTGGGATTCAGCCACGGGGCATCTGCGGTCCGCTCACGCGTATGAACCTATGTTTGAAGGCTGTTACTTACAAACCGCACGTTGAGACGATATCTGCGTACCGTCATGTCGGCATGTCGTGATATTCATCTTCCCGGGCTCGGCGCATTGTCTTTGTTACTGGCTTCCAAAGAGACACTTGGATGTCGCCCGTGCGTCCGTGACCTTGCTGTACATCATTCTGGTCTGCATCTTGCAATGTCGGCATATTACGATTGACAATACATATATGCTTATGGACGGACACATCGGCATTTACGCCTACTCGAACGACCCCCACAGAAACCGGCTGCTGATTCAAGTCACTTACGCCTGTAAGTAGATCTAGACCGGAACGGTTTCGCTGACGCAACGGACTCCATGCAATGACGGCGCGCTATAGCGGACCACTGAGTTGCCATGGGGCATATACTTCCGTATCCGAGACAGTTGCTTCGGGCTGCGGATACGCTGCGCTGAGCCGACTCCGCGAGTGGCCAGTTCGAAAGCAAACGGACTTGTTGATGCATGTCGCAGCCCACTGGAAGTCTGCGTGTAATGGGAGGACGAACGCGTGGATCTTTGCGCCTGATATCCATGTAGACAGACCATAGATATATTGTACATTTGTTGATTGGAGAAGGTTTGGAGGATGTGACGGCGTACTGGCGCGTGGAGCTGGGGGCGAGAAGCGGATATGGAATGTGGCCGACAAGTCCGAAAGAGGAAATTGATGCGGTGTCGGATAAGTGGTTGGGTGCGGAAATGCGGATGAACGGGGAAGGGAGTGACCAGACCCGCAACGGCGACGACGACGACGGCTCCGACGGCGACCTGGCTGCTCCTATCCTGCGAGGCATATAAGAGGGCCTCGTGCTCGCCCTACAACTCACCTAGTCTCATCCGAACGCAGCTGAACCCGCAGAGTCTCACTCTCCATGGTCTCCGCCGTTCTGCCTGTCCCTCCCCCCGACGACTCGCGCAGGCCCAGCGTCTTCTCTTCTGCCACCACCTCCTACTTGACCGCGCCCCCGCCGTCTACCTCTCGCTCGTCTTCTACCCACACTTTGGGCCCCCAGGCCTCTCGCGATCCGGATCCGATGAATCCTCTGCACGCTCTCGCGCTGGCGTCGACGCAGGAGGTGCACATCGTCAAGCTCACGAACGACTCCGTCTCCCTCGAGCCAGCACCAGTCGCGGACAACATGCTGCACAAAGTCGGTTCTTCTTCCCACCAGGCTTCGGGCAGCACCGATTCGACGGTCGGACCTCCTCCGCCTTCTCCTCCCTCAAGCGTGGAGGACGTCGACGACATCATGCCCCCAGTGGTCGCAGCGACCAAGTCGGAGCCCATGTCCCGTCTTACGTTCGAGGATCCCGCGCGCGAGCCTCGCCAGTCCACGAGCGCCCGTAATTCCCCGAACATCCCCTTCGCTCGTCCACAGACACGGTCCTCGACCGACACCAAGGGCCCTCTGACCATCACTGCACCGCAGGGCACGCCCTTCCCCTCCTCACCGCCCTCCCCGACCTACGCACACACATCGGCCGACGGGTTCCTCCAAGCTCCGCCATTGACGCCGTTGTCGCACAAGCGGCGAAACACGACTGGCTCGAGCTCACTATCGTCCGTGAGCACAGCCCTCCCGACACGGACGAAGACCGTGCACACACCAAATCCAGCACACGCATACTCGTACTCGCATTCGTACTCCCAGTCGCATGTGTACGATGGCGAGGATGTCGCAGCCACGGAGGGCCTCGAGTCAGAGATGCAGCAGCAGGCAGAGCAGATCCGGCGAGAGCGTCAGTCGAAGCGGCAGGCGGAGAAGGCGAAAGCACAACCGCAGGCCGAGGGGATGCTCACGCGGACGATGTCCATCGTCCGTGGGCCTTCAAGCCGGGGTGACGACGCACCGCTGGTCGGGAACCTGATCGGCGAGGAGCATGTGAACTATGTGCTCATGTACAACATGCTGACGGGCATCCGGACGTCCGTATCGCGGTATCAGGCCAAGATACGACGTCCACTCTTGCGAGACGATTATACTGCTGCGAATAAGTATTCGTTTGACATGTAAGTGGCTGCATCATTTCCGAACTTCTTAGTGTTCATCTTGATTTCAGTGTCGGAAACGAGTTGACGCCATCAGCGAAGTACGACTTCAAATTCAAAGACTACGCGCCATGGGTGTTCCGGGAACTCCGGGAAGACTACTTCTTCCTCGATCCCGCAGATTACCTTGTCAGCCTAACCTCAAGGTACATACTCTCCGAGTTGGGCTCCCCGGGGAAGTCTGGATCGTTCTTCTACTTCTCTCGGGATTACCGATTCATTATTAAGACGATCCACCACAACGAGCACAAGTTCCTTCGGGGAATCCTCCCCCTCTACCACGAACACGTCAGGACGAACCCGCATACACTGCTCAGCCGGTTCTACGGTCTGCACCGCGTGAAGCTCCCGCGCGGGCGCAAGATCCACTTCGTCGTCATGAACAACCTCTTCCCGCCCCACCGGGATATTCACGAGACGTACGACCTGAAGGGTTCAACGGTCGGACGAGAGTACCCGGAGGAAAGGACGCGCGAGAACCCCCGTGCGACGCTCAAGGATCTCAATTGGATACACCGCGACAAGACGCTCGAGCTGGGCCCTGAGAAGCGTGCGCTGCTGACGGAGCAGCTCCGGAGGGATTCCGAGTTCCTCAAGCAGCTCGGCGTCATGGACTACAGTCTCCTCGTAGGCGTTCACAACATGCGCCGCGGTAACCGGGACAACGTCCGGAGCAACACGCTGAAGGTCTTCTCGGTATGTATGCTTGCTACGATCTGTGTGGTGCGGCGCTGAACGTGTCCCCAGCCCGACATGCCCGCCGTCCGGCGGAAACCTACCCAAGTGAAGGGCCCCAGGTCCCCCGACGCCATCGCGATGCGTCGCGCCATGCGCGAGTCGGACCCCAAGCGCCTCGGCACCGCGACGCTGCGCCTCCCCGAGGAGGACACCACCGGCGAGCGCCAGCACTTCCTGTTCTACCAGGACGAGGGCGGCCTGCGCGCGACCGACGAGCAGAACGAGAACATGGACCTGATCTACTACCTCGGCGTCATCGACATCCTCACCCCTTACAACACCAAGAAGAAGGTGGAGCACTTCTGGAAGGGCTTGTCGGCGGACAGGGTAAGTGGTGTTGTCTGTGGCTGCTTACGCGCTGTTGCTCATACGGTTGTTACAGCACAAGATCTCGCCCGTCCCTCCTCAGGAGTACGGTGATCGCTTCTTCTCGTTCATGAAGGCTGTCATGCGCGGTGGCGAGGGTGGCGGCAAGTTCCTCTCAAAGTCCGAGAAGGTTGAATAAGGCGCCTTCTCATCCCCCAGACGCGTCGTTGTCCTATCCTCATGTGCTTTACCGGCTTTCCTTGGTTTTGGTGTCTAGACATTTGGTTCGGACCTTGCAAGCACTGTACTGCATACATTATCCATTATTTCTTCCGTGATACCCCGCAATTAATCCCCTCGCGGATGTATCTTACCCCCGCGTCCACTGTCTTTACTTTCGCGCTTTACTTTATAGCCTCCGGTGTACATATCCGTGCGGCGTCACGTTCGTTCGAAGTACCATGGACCTCTATCACATGCATTGCCACATCCCTAGAGTACGTATATACAATGTACTACATGTGCTGATATACAGACTGTCAATAAAGATATGCGGGTCTCCGCGATCACTGAATACGAGCTCAGAACTGAGTGGCTGATCATCTAGTTCACTCGTCATCGTCCTCTTCCCTTGCGACTGCCTTCTTGCGGGCTGCTTTAGAACGATGCAGTTAAGTTAAGCATGAAGGTACCTATGATCTACGGAGCGTGTACTCACTTCTCCGGGTAGCACGCTTCTTGGCTGCGGCTCTCTTGCCCTCTACCCTCTTCTCGAAGGCCTGATCTTCCTCACCCTGTCGTTTGTGCTCCTCGAGGATCTGCGACATGATGATCAGATATATGAAGAGAGTCGATCTCCATGCGGAACGTACGTTCTCGAACTCATTCAGCTCTGCATCGGGCTTGTTGGCTGATTTGTTCGCGCGTGCCTAGAAGCCTGTTAGCTGGAACTGTTCCGGACGAGGCGCGAGACGGACCTTGGTGAGGATCTCCTGGAAGCGCGAAAAGACAGTCTCCTCGTGCAGCTTGTCGCGGTAGAACTGCAGGCCCTCGATGAGCTTCTTGACCGACCGTTCGGACTTGAACGGCAGAAGGGACAAGCAGAAGGCGATGTCTCGCCATTGACGAGGGTCTTCTGTAAGTCGGAAGCGTTGGCAGAGTTTCTCGACGATGTTCTCCGCTTGCTTCTCCTGTATTGTTTTGATGGTAAGCACCAGGGCATATGTGCACGCAGAAATGAAACAACCTTCTCGATGAAGTTGAAGATGTACCGCATGGTGCTTTGGAAGATCGCCTCCTCGACAGCGTGCGCGCCCACCGACAAATGGCTGATCACTGTTGTACCCATGAGTATCAACTACAATGGCGATGACATGGCCCACTTACCATCAGGAAGGTTGTTGTAGATGGCGTTGTCCTTGGTAGACAGCTCCGAGAAGAACAACTTCGCGAGGTCAGCTATCCGTTCATCCTCGTCCTCGAGACACTTCGCCATCTCTCCCAGCTGCCCCTTGACCTTGATCATACCGTTCAAAATGAGATGGGTCAGGACCATGAGGGTATTCTTTTTGACGACCAGGTCGATATCAGACAGGCCCTTGTAGAGTTCATTGCTGTTCTCGTCAATGATGTTGTTGAACGACACGGCGACGTCCCCCAGTGCTATGGCGATATTGCTCCGAATATTTGGATCCCTTGACGTCTCGAGAATCTTGAAGAGCAGATGGTGGTGCTCGTCGCAGAATTTGGAGCTAATGCAGAGGAACTTGCTGAAGGCGAGAGTCGCTGCCGCCCTCAGTGTTCGATTCTAGAGCAAAATTGGTTAGGTGTATGAGACTCGAAACGAAAGGTCTGCTTGCCTTGAATCTGTGCGGACTACCGCATATATGCACTGTCATGGGCCCGTAACTAGCCAGCAGTGACTCAGGCCCGTACAATAGCTCAGACTCTCGGATTGCTGCTATCCTGTCACCGATCTCGTCCTCCGCATTGCCTGCGACTTGGTCAAGCTCTTCTTGGTCCTTGGCTGCGTTAGCTGCGCTACCCTTCTTGGCCGCTTTCTCCGCTTAAGTGGTGATATCAGTAGACCGAGATGAGCGCCTTGCATGCAGTACGTACCAACTTCCTTCTCGTGCTTCTGGCGCTTCCACTCTCGCTCCACCAGCTCGAGGTAGACGATGTGCTTGATAGCAACATGACCCACCACGAACAAAAGCTGGCTGAGGATGAAAGCGTCGCCATTGTCCTTGGACTCATCCGACTGCGTATCGTTGCTCTGAGAATTGTCCGCTTGCGAGGTGTTTGCTCCCTCTTCCGCATCATCCCGGGACTCATCCTCGTCCATGGCGTCAGGATCCTTCGGCTGAGGCGTTTTCGCTCGCGTCTGAGCAGTGAACGCACGCCGAGTCAAGTTCCTGATGATACGGTCGCAGATAACGTCTGGTCGTTCGCCCAGAGCATAAATGGTGTTGATGGCTTGTTCCGTCATGCCAAACCATTCCTTCGACCGAGTCGGGTGCTCGATCGCGTCTTGCAGCTTCCGGAATAGGGGGTTCTCCATGTCTAGTCGCAACGTCTTATCGAGAAGCGAACCTATAGACGTGCTCATCAATCATACGGTATGTAGGCGGTCGACTTAGTGTTACCTTTAACCTTCTTCGCACTCCCGTTCAGTCTCTGCAGAGCAACGCAGGTATACTTCGCCAGTGTAAGATCGGCCTGAGCAGTGGTCAGTGCCATACCAACGGTCTGTATTGAGGACCATACCATTCCGAGCTTGCCCAATCCCACTCTGACCAGTGTCTCGACACGGTCTGCTACTACACTTCTTCGTGCAAGGGCCAGCATGCCGAGGATAATCACAGCACCCCTCCTTTGTTGCTTAGGCAATGGTCGTTCGGAGCCTGTAATGAATCGGTCAGTGTGCGGCTACAGGAGGCGTGTAGCAGATGGTACTGACCATACACCTGCCAAAGCTTGTTGATGACGTCTGTATGCACCTGGTTGTCGTCCATGAGGATGCGCATCATCTCTTCCAAGCTCGTTAACTCAGCGAGAGTTGCTCCGTAGGTCAACCTACGATGAAGTCATAAACGTCACTGACAGGTTTAACTTGTAGAATCGCGGAATGACTGACTCGATCATGTTTTTGGTAATACGACTTATGTTGCCCTTGGCGTCCAGGTCCGCTACGGGGTCAAAGTACAACTGGCGGTAGCATTCGAGGAGTCGCGAGCGAACGCCCTTGAGCTCCTTCCCGTCATCAGACGTTTGTGAGTTGTCTTTGGACCAAATCAAGTGCAGCATCTTCTTGATCCCACCCTGCAAGAACAAAATAATTACCATGTGACGCACTGCATCACGCTTACAAGGACCTACCTCTGCGCCCTCAAACTTGTAGTCATGAGCTGTCTTGAAAAAGTCCATCGCCTCCAGGACCTCAAGCTTGTTGGTCGAAGCGAGCAACTTCTGCACCGTCTGCATACCGTCTTCGACTTGGCGAATGAAGACGAGGCCTTCAGAACAGTACTTCTTGCGCAGACGCAGGTGCAAGATCTTGTCGCCCTCCAGCGCAGCGAGGGCCTCTTGCTCATTTGTCAGGGCGACCATGTCGATCTCGGACTTGCGTGCTTTCTTCTTCTTGGACTTCTTGGGCGGGCGCGGCTGAGCATCCTCGTCCTCGTCCATATCTTCATCTCGGTCTTCACCCTCGCCTTCCTCGTCGACTTCCATCTCGTTGTCGTCTTCTCGCTTAACCTTCTTCGAGCTACACACCGCCCCTCAGTAAGGTTGTCTCGAGACTTCGGACGAAACACCCACCGCTTGCGAGACTTACGCTCGCCATCCCCCTCACCCTCCTCGTCTTCTTGCTCTTCTTCCTCCTCCTCATCATCCTTCTCCTCTCCTTCTTGGGTGCCTTCTCGTTCTGCAGCCCGTCCCACCACGCCTTCCAACTCTTGCAGCTGCGCGCATACCTCCTTGTACCTCCCTTCCCACTCCGGCTGATTCAGCTCACCTCCGTACATGAGGCCATACGGGTGCGTCTCGATCAGCCTCACAAGCAGGACCACCGACGCCTTGCGCACTGTCGAGCCCTTGTCCTCGAGCGAGTCCACTGCCGCACGCGTCATCGCTAGGCGCTGTTGCGGGAACTTGTGCGGTAGATCACACAGGCGGGTCATGACGGAGAGCACCTTGGTGCGGACGTAAGACGAGACGTCGATCACGCGCTCAATGAGCAGCTCCCAAAGGCCCTCGAGCTGCTTGCTCATTTGCTGGTCGTCGTTGGAATTCTCGGATGCAGCTGCGAGCTCGCGGATCAGGCAGCCGATGATCTCGACTATGGCCATGCGCATCGGGTAGGACTGAAGGAGTGTGAGATTGCAATCATGGACTGCTGGGGATTGCACTTGCCTCGGAGTCCAGATGCGAGAGCAACAGGCTGATTTGCTTCAACACCGAACGGGGTATATTCTCGGCAAGGCGAACAAGGAAGCGAGAAAACGCCCGGGGGCCCTTCGAGTCCTGAGCACTGAAGCTCTTCGCCGCGATCTCCCGCAATATCTCGTCACCGAGCTGCGCGTGATCGAACTCTTTCGCAAGCACGATGAGCAGGTCGGCCATAGGCTCTGACAGGTGCTCGTAATACTGCAAGGATTGCATGATGCTAATTTGGGCGGCGAGGCCATGACCATGCGACTTGACGGCGAGACAGATGACCTTGTAGACACCGGTGCGAATGGCTACGGACTTCATGTATTGTTCGCTTTCAGTAATGTGGTATGCTGGACGAGTGATGCAGCTGCGGAGCATATGAGTTCAATATTCACGATAATAATCATGGCGCGAATGAGTAGATAGAATGGACCGAAGTAGAACACAAGCAGACGTAATATCATAACCAAGGATTATACTCACTTGATGAAGGTATCGCGCTCACCAGTTGTCAACCATATTCGCTGCGTCTTCAGCCGTAGTACCTTGGAGATCAATGCCAGTGTTGAGGGAATCTGGTCTATCCACGTCCACTCTTCTGTGTTTCGCTTCGCTGCTGGCCTCGACGCGGCGGCTTTCCCACCTCTCCCTCTCCGGGTCCTCGGGGCTGGTGCTGCGGCTGCGCCGTCATCTTCTCCAGGCCCCTTCACCTTCTCTGCTGCACCCACAAACCAGTTCAAGAGGAAGCCATACATCTCGAGCGCTTTCTTGTGAGCCGCGATAGTCTGTTGGTCCTCCGTATCCAGGTCCCGGTTGGTGGCTTCTACCTGCGCCTGGAACCCAGAGGTAACAGAGTCAAGCACCTTGCTCATGAGCGGCCCAGGCAGGCTCTCCGCGTGTTTCAGCAAGCTACGGTAGGCATCGAATACCTGAGGTTCCGTGATAGCGTCGGACGACTCGGCGAGAGCCTCAACGGCAGTCTCGAGGATGTGAGCGACAGCGCGGGCGTCCAGGGATGGGATGTCATCCTGATTGGGTATCTCGTAGTTCGCCTGGTCTTGCAGGCCTTGTAGCTCCTCTTGCAGTTCAAAGTCCATGGCGGCCCAGGGTGGCGGTCGTCGCGTCGCCGTTCAACTTCGAGTTCAAGAAACAACCGCGACGCGCGGGGTTCAACGCGTCGGTCACATGGGCACGCGAATGTGACACGGACGCGGTCCCGTCACGTCACGGTGGCGGAACGTCGAGCTTGCTCAGCGGCTGCAGTCTTTCTGCAGACGACCGCATCCGTCTGGCCTTCCTCCACGATGGTATGCCCTCACAGCACGATGCCTCCTCATGAGACTTAGACTTGACCTACGTAGATTATCCCGGTGCGTTGCTTTTCCTGCGGCAAAGTCATCGGAGACAAATGGAACGGCTACCTGGAGATGTTGTCGAAGGATGTTAGCGAAGGGTGCGTCGGCTCACTCACAAGGCACTGTCATCCAACTCATCGTATGTGTGTAGTGATGCGCTGGATCAACTACAGCTGAAGAGATATTGCTGCCGGCGCATGGTCCTTACTCACGTCGACCTCATCGAAAAGCTCCTTCATTACAACCGTGAGTCGATAGCATTCACTCGCTTTGTGGTGCTTCTGACAGCGCGACTCTTATTTTCAGCACACGAGCGCAACAAAGATAAGCAAGCTTATGCATAGTCATGTTGGTCCTGTATTCTATATGTTGTACTATCTATTGCCAGGTCGTTGTTGAGTGACCCTTCCGCCCAACGCATTTCCGCTGACATGACTGTCAGCGGATAGTTGATGTCACTGCAGGATATTAGCTCACATGTGCGCATACAGCTAACGGATTTTGCTCGGAGGTGCGTTTCCCGACTTTCGAGCCCCGATCCTCTCCTAGTAGAACTCGTGTACTTTATAGGTGAGTGTTCGCACTCAACAAGCACTGATCCGTCCAGTATAACATAGCAGGTGTCTACATGTACAAAGGATACATTAGAAAACAACCGGACCGTGCTCAATTTGCTGCAAACGCTCTCCCTACGGTCCCCACTCGACACTGCCAGGCTTCACGAAGAAGTCACAAGAGTTCCAAAAATTCCGTCCACAACCCTGGAGCGGTCAGCCACTACTGGCTATAGATATCGTCGAAACTATCCCGCGAAAATCATGATGGACAACGCATCGCCGACTCCGTACGCCCACTCGGTACTTCCCTCGTATACCCTGCCTGTCGGCGAGGCTCTGAGCTATACACCTCTGACGGCTGCACGACGATCAGCGGCTCCCTGTGTGATTCGTCGTCCAGGGCATCGTACAGAGGGACCGCTCGACGCAACGACCAGTGTTACCGCCACGTCACTGGCAGGTGGCGACGTGGACGGCCTCAGGATCGCTCACGCGTCGAGGCAGTTCCGGGCCCCGGCGGGGGACTACCTCGCGCTGGCGAGATGGGTATCGACCATCTGACGGGCAGTGAACGCAGTCTCGCCGATTGCGCACACGGTGTACATGATGGTTGACTTGGCCGAACGGGTCCGACAACCACGAATTCGGTGAGAGACACATGCAGATGTATGGCGGCGACGAGGACGGACGGTTGCCGTGATCAGCGGCCCCGTCGACCCATGCGAGCATCGCCGTACCATGCTGAATGTGTCCGGCTGGCGCTGCAGCACCAGCCAACTCAGAGCTCGTATGGCAACAGATGGGCAGCCAGCCCATCCATCCACGAAATGCAGACTCGGCACCGATAGGAAGATGTGTGAGTGTTGACGAAGGTCCATGGTGTCTGCTTCTGACAGCTCAACGCGGCGTCGACGACAGAGTGTTGTCGACGTCACGGATGCTCAGTTGGAAGCTGGCTGACCGAAGCACGCTCGCGAGTGTAGACAGCGCCGACGCTGTCTTGTACGTGGCGAGTATCGCGGCCTCTGGGTGGACGTGGTACATAGAGAGGCGGAAAACGGAGAAGGTTGGCCTTTTGTAGCTGAGTCCGTCACGTGGATCACATACCGCTGCCAACCGCGAACTGCAGAGGCGCTGGTTGGAGACAGGTATGTATGCGGTTCGGACGTTGTGCTATTCCTGACCAACGCCTTCCGAATGCCCCATCGTTCGCTCCATTGCTACAGGTCGTTCACGAGGGGATGCATGCCTTCTTCGCCAATCTATTTTCGTCACTAGATACAGTTGAGTTTGACGAGGTGGGGCCGCTATTTCTGACCACGCACAGTGCACGTCGATGATGACATGCATCCAACCGCAGGCTAGCCCTCGCAGTAGTCGTCCGCTTGCTTGAATTCAGTATATAACAGTGACGACCCTCGCTTAGCCTGACATATTCCACTAACAAGATTACCCCCCACCATGGTCGAACCAGTCCGCGACAACAAAGGCTCCAACATCGTCGGGCCCCGCAACCCCGACAGAGAGCGCCAGAACCCGGACATGATGCGTCCCCCGCCGACCGACTGGGGGACTGTCCTCAACATGAAGTGGTCCTGGGCGGACTCGCATATGCGCTTGGAAGAGGGCGGCTGGGGGCGCGAGGTCACCGTGCGCGAGCTCCCGATGTCGCGCGACCTCGCCGCGACAAACATGCGCCTCGAGGAAGGCGCCGTGCGCGAGCTCCACTGGCACAACGACTCTGAGTGGGCGTATATCCTGGAGGGGCGCGTGCGTATCACGGGGATTGATTATGGAGGACTCTACTTCGAAGAGGACGTCGAGAAGGGGGACCTGTGGTTCTTCCCCCAAGGTGTCCCACACTCGCTGCAGGGCCTCGAGGGTGGTTGCGAGTTCCTCCTGGTGCGCTTGACCCGTCACCGTTCGCCTTCAACAACCTTGACGTCGACCTTTATGCCCCGCAGATCTTCGACGACGGCGAATCCTCCGAGTACAAAGCCTTCCAGCTCACCGACTGGCTCGCGCACACGCCGCGCGACATCCTCCGGAAGAACTTCAAGGTGCCCGAGTCCACGCTCGCGCACCTCCCCGCGCGCGAGAAGTTCATCTTCCGCTCGATCCTCACCAAGCGGAGCGCCGCGGGCGAGGTGCAGCCAGGTGCGCCGCTCACCCGCCGCCGGCTCACGCACAAGATGCTCGCGCAGGAGCCGATCAGGGTGCCCGGCGGCGAGGTGCGCATCGCGGACTGCTCGAACTTCCCCGTGACGACTATCAGCGCGGCGCACGTCGTGATCAACCCGGGTGCGCTACGCGAGATGCACTGGCACCCGTATGCGGACGAGGTGCGTTGTCTCCGCAGTGGGCGACTCGGAAGCGAGAGCGTGGATTACTGACGAGCCGTGGCCAGTGGTCGATGTTCCTGAGCGGCAAGGCGAGGGTCACTGTGTTCACCGTGCAGGCAACGCGCACCTACAACTTCGTCGCAGGCGACGTGATGATCGTCCCGCGCAACTGCGGGCACTACATCGAGAACATCGGCGACGGGCCTATCGAGATGCTTGAGATCTTCAAGTCGCCCAAGTGAGTCTTCCGATCCGCGACTTTGGCTGTGCGCGAGGTTGATCTTTGGATTGCAAAGGTTCGAGGAGTTCTCTTTGAACCAATTGCTCGCTGTTACCCCGCCGCACCTCGTCCAGGCACATCTGAACGTCGGTGAAGAGTTCACCAAGGCCCTCGACAAGGGTCACACTCCAATTCGCGATGACAGCGTGCCACAGTGAGTATCAGCCCCTTGTACCGGATCTCTGGGTGCTCATGTTCGCGTCGCTTCCAGTGAGAATGCGCCAGGGAAGCCTTCTGCAAAGCTGTAAAATCGGGAGTTGATGAGGGGATCGCGATGTTCAAGGTGTACACGGCGTACCTGCAACCCTACTTACATACTTTATCTTATGTGAACGCCCTGTACAACATGTTTTTGTAAAAGTTGTAAAATATAGGAGACTCGTACTTGCCTGACTATCAGCCCGCAATGCCACGCCGTGGCGGTCCTTATGTTATACCAGTTAGAAGATATTCTACGCACGCTTCCATGGCAATCAGCATGTATTCTCACGTCGATCGTCAGCCCCAACTCCACCGCTGACATAGACAGGCAGTCAACTCGCCATCATCCAATTCATCGTGATTCATGATACATATGTACAGTATCGTTCCCGCGCGTCGACTTGACGTCGACAGTCGATCGGTGAAATTGGCTGTCAACGATGCATCCGGCCCCGACAGCGGCTTGTCCTTGGCTAATCCGACAGTTCGTCATTCGTGTGAGTAGAGAGTGCGCCGCCGATAGCTACAGGTATCAAGGGGAGCATAGCCTCACCGTGATGAAGGTAGGGATTCCGGGCAGCGGCCATCTTCAGGCCTGTCTAGCCAGCCATTTCCAGATCGCTGTCGATGTCAGGACCGTTTTGCGACTTGTACCTGGGACGAGAGCGTGGTCAGTCGTCTTGGTCACCTGGTTTGAGATATGGATGTGAGTAAAGCCTCCAGTAGCAAACAAAGAGCCGATACGATACGATACGTACCCTGCCCTGCACGCCTTCCGGCCGCGGTCGCTGTCCGAGTCGTCTGCTGGTGGATCCGTGTGTTGCAAATCGTCAAATGCCTGTGAACGGTAGGCGACTCTACTCATGGGGAGAAGTCAGCGCCACGAACACTCGGTGACCGATCTCGTTGATGCAGTCACTTGACGAACTGCATGACAATCGCAGGCTTCCACTGCTCGTGCGACGACGTATCTGCGAGGAGTAATACACCCCAACCACGGCCCCGGCCGCAATAGGGTCACTCTTGGTCGGCCCATTGCAGGCGAACAGCACAGCTCCGCCTATCTTTCCCGCAAAAAGCGCCGGATTTTCCGTGCACACTCACGCTTCAAGTTGTCTTCACCGGACGAGAGATGCTGAATGAGCTTCTCTCTTGGCCGCACCATGAGAACGCAATAGACCGGGTGCTGTGTTCTTCAGCACTTCGAAGTGTGTGACGCTCCGGGCCCATCGTACAGTGCCCCGTGCCTTCATGGACGTGCCTCCGTCAAATTCGCACTCTTGTTAGAAGGGCTGGACTCACCGTCGGGCCCGATAGTCCGGTTTGCAGAGAAGACAGGCGTAGATATCCAGAGCACAACGCCGCACTTACTCCGCGGCAGCGCTTCCACAAGGCCGGTCCCTTTCTAGCGGAGGTTAGGGCACGAGGGAGTACTGTTGCAGTCTTGCCAAGAAACAGTTTGCACTCTCCCGCGAGCGTGAAGAGAAGTCACCGGTCTCTCAATGGCACCAGCATTCAGTCACCAGAGCGACCCTGAAAGCGTGTGAGTGGACTGTTCAACCTTTCCCGTCGGGAGACGGTGGGAGAGGCAGTAGGGCAGTCTTCTAGGAGACCAAGACTCCAAATACTTAACACTGACAACGAAGACGAGCTATATCGGCCTGTGCCGGGAGGCTCTTAGGCAAGCTATAGCAGCCGTCGATACCGCCCTATGCAGCGTCCGTCGTGTGGCTGGAAGCGATTCAGCATGAGAAGAGCTACTCATGGCGACAATTGCGACTTACCTTCGACTCGGGCCGAGATCTATATATCATTCAGATGAAGTAAACATCGTGCATTGCCCGCGACAACTACTTTGACACTGCTAAAGCAGACATTTGACAAGGAGGTTTGACGACTTAGTATTCAGTAGCCGATAGTAGGGGGTCCGAAGTGAGACAGTGGTAAGTACATTCGAGCATAGCGATCACCCTCGCAGTCGTTTGAGCAACCACGTCATATTCCTTCGGACTGCCGATTGTCCTGCACACTGCATCCTCAGTCAGTGAATGTCCTCATGAGACCAAGCGGAAGAACAGTGACGTACTGTGGGACAGCAGTATGCAGGCTGAGACGCAGTATCGTTGCACAGCTTCCACCTCTCCCCATCCACCAACTCGGGTTCGCCACAATAGCAGCATACGTGTGCGAGCTCATCTTCGTCGAGCAGTATCTCGACCTCCTGCGCGACGCGCTCCCCACCCTTCAACTTGTCTGCCGCAGTGCGCCCGCGACCGGTCAGCCGTACTACGGGAGGCTCCGCCGCCAGCAACGAGTTGAGCAGGCCTCCCTCTGGGAACGTCGAGTCGCCCGGTTCGCGATCCCAGTTGGCATCGAACCAGATGAGTGGGTGGCCGGCGGGGCTGAGGGCAGGTGCGTTGGCGGCGCTCGATGATGTTGTGCAGTTGAGCGTGGCGCCCTTGCGGGTCTCCGCCATGCCGTAGCCTGTGGCGAGGACGAGCATGTACTGGTTGCGGTTCACGTCGTCCCTGCGGGCGAGGGCGAGGCGGACGCCGCCGCTGGCGAAGGCTGGAGTCGAGAAATCACGGATGGGCATGGTTGTCCGAGTCGTTTGTCGTTCAGTACTGAGTTGGGAACTTGAATTGGAGGCGAGGTCTGTGTCTGTCTATGTAGTGGGGATAGGCAACCCCCCTTAGCTGGACGGCCAGCGTCTATTTGTGCCGGGATCACGGCCGTGTAATCTGGTGACATCTAAACGAGCGATAGTGCAATATCTCATCTTATCGTTGTCGTGCCGATCACACAGAACGCGATATCGTAGATAGGCATGGTACATAGTGCTAGGAGGTATCGGTGTGCAGTGGGAAAGAGTGGTAACTGTATAAAATGAGTGCTGGAGGTACGTTACATGGATTTTCTGAATTATAGGTATAGATAAACCTGTTGTATATATGCAAAGTCACAAGTGGATCGTAGAGATCCGCCGGCGGTAGGTAGAATGGGGGATTGTGAAACTCATCGTTTTGGGAGTACGAACATCGGTCCGCCCACGCTCGAAGCCGAGCTCGTCGGGGTCGGGGCGGAGGTCGATCACATCGACGTCAGTGAGCTGCTCATCTGCACTGGCAAGAGCGACGCGGCTGTCTCGTCCTCCGCGGTCCAAGTCCACCAGTGAGCGCGAGCCTTGTGCCATGCCCGCGCGGTGCTTGCCAGGTACCTGTGATCCTCTCTTGACTGGCCAGTCTTGGTAGGGTGTGCGGGCGTCGGGAGCGTGAGCACGGCAACGGTGCTGGCCGCGCGGAGGGGAGCTCTGGAGAGCGGGGGCCAGGGCAGCTGCGAAGTTGTGGCTGCCTGAGAGTCCGAGACGGTGCCAGCAACACAGAGGTTGGTTCGATGTATGGGTGTGGGAGCCACACTGCAATTGGTGCGAGACGTGGTGAGTGTGTCGTGCGAGTAGAGCTAGAGACTGCCGCTGCCGTGGTGGTAAGGATCCAGTAGTATTAGCAGTGCTGGTGAGTTTCGTTTGAGCTCGCCGCCCGAATCAACCTTCTTGTCCCCGGTGTACTAGACGTCCCCCTCGTTCTCCTAGTCAATACTGATGTCCATATTGATGTCCCGCGACGCGCGCTGCTTCTGCTTCAGGCCAGACACAGATCCCACGACGCGATCACGAGAGCAATGCGCCGGGCAGGCGTCCGCAGCGGCTTCAATGTACGCACCTTGTCGATGAGCTTGAGATTTTGAAAGTAGGAAACAGTTTTGACGAGCACGTCCAGCACAGCCTCTTGAATTTCTGGCATGTCACACTCCGCTCGCGAGTCCCTCCGCAAATTCAACCACTCCCGCATCGGAAGGCCCGCCAGACCAAGATCAGCCTGGCAGACGCCTGTGACACTGTGTGCACTTATCATTGAGGCTGAGCAGGAGAACCCCTAGGAAGCCGGCGAAAAACGAGGCAAGACGAATGCGAAGGGCAGGATGGACTCGTGCCAGGCTTGCGGCCGCGACGGGTCACGGCGCTGGGCTTGTATCACTTCGTCGCCAGAGTTGGAGTGGAGTGCGTCTGGCAAGCTGGTCCTAGAAACAGCGCTATTGCGAAGGATGGCACTGGCCGGCAGTGAGTACCGTCACGGTACCGCCGTCGTGACACACCGAGGTCCACGTCGATGCGGTGCTGGCAACACAGTTGCACACAGTGGTAACGTGAATATGACTCACCGTGTTGCCAACGATAACATGGGTTCCTCGTCGGAAGGCAATTGCCCGCGTTATAAGTTACTTGCAGCGCAGACATCCAGCATCCCAGTGGCACACGTACTACGGCGCTTGGGCGATGTATGGGGACAGGCCGCTTATGTAAGCTGTACCACGAAGTTCAGACTCAAGAAACTCACCAATTCGCACCTGACGGTTATGAGAGAAGTTGAACCAACATTCATGGACTCAATCTAAAAGTATCCCAACTACATTGGATAGCCAACGTTGAGCATACTGACAGGGGACACGCACATGGCAGCCTCATCCCACACGGGCGCTTGATCTGCGAACCTCGAAAACGGCACCTTTTGTGTGGTCTCGCAACGACAACATTTCACCCATCCAACTTTCGGGATGACCGTTTTTTGATACGACGAGTCGAACCTTCGTTGCCAAATTTTCACTGCTTCTCATTTAATGCACAATCTCAGCATGCATATAGCGAGATAAATTACTTCTCGACACACAACAAAAAATCAGCAACCAACGTTTTGCTTAGAATCCTTATCGTAAACGCACTGTGTACAAGATCTACGAATAAAGCCGCTGTTGCAGACCACAGTTTTCGGTACCGTTTGCTGCTCACTGTGGCGCCTGATATGAAGACGATCGCTGGACTATCTGCAAGAGATTATATGGCATCTCGGCACGATGGCCAGCTACCATCAATCGTGTCCGCTTCCGTCCTCGGGCGCTTGGCCGCGCGCTAAGGCCATTTGGCGGGGGCGTTGCCTATCCCCATATGTAGGCTAGGCGAAAGGCTACACGTACACACATGCAGTGCTTGACATGCCATCTTAGGTGTGGCGGTGGTGCCGTAACAGGCTGTAGCCCGTTACTGACCTGTTGTGGCGATGCCACACCCTCCATCACTGCACAACGATCTTAGATCTGCTTTGAGTTGTTGACGGTTCAGTTTCGGCTGCTACTACTTACTAGCAACACTCACCGTGACCCGCCTCCGATTGGTATCTATATGACTCTGGAGACTCACTGGAGGATTCTCGTTGCCAGACCATGGGAATGGCTAGACGTTGGACTCTTCGTGCAACTTGAACCAGTGCTGGCGGTATGTACACACGGCCGCACGATCATGATGATGCTACGGTCCGAACTGTCAGGAAGACTCAGCCTCACTTCTTACGCCGTGACGTGCACAGACCTCAGGGGAGCGCTCTCGAAGCTATTACGGGGAAGAAGGTCACATACGGGCTGTCATCATCGTGCATGATGAATCATGATAGTAAGGACATAGCATGGTTCGACACCTGCAAGAAACACGATGCACGTAGGATCATACTCACAATCAGGTACTCCTATGCCCTTCAGCAGTGCTCTTAGGGTACGCAGAGATATCGACTACCGGTGATTTTCCTGCGAAACACTGGTACGTTGTACTCCCTAGGCCTCAAATTTTATTCAGCACTGACGGCGGACAGACGATCTTCACCGCCAAAACACGATGGTGTCCGAGTTGGTTTTGCCTTGCAGGGACACTGAGCGGTCGTCCACTGCCACCCGGACTTTTCCTACGCATTTCATCCGCTTACCGCCATGGTGGACATATGGTACTGTACCTCCGCACGCTGTCATGCATCTAGTAACCATCACCTGTATGATCTTTGAGCGCGATCTCGACACTGAGCGCAGGTGCCCGCCGTGTGCACGCAACCACACATCTTCTAGTTTATGGCACTGCCAGTGCCACCGGAGCATCGGTCTCCGTTCGACGTCGGCGGCTGCACTGCAGCCCATTGAAAGGAATTGTTGCAAGACACTGATGCTTCAGCGGCCGTCAAGTCATTGCTGCGGCGTTCACGGATGGGCGTGCTTCGATAAAAGCGCGAGTGGATGGAGATGATGACCCAGGGCAACTGGATTCCCTCTCTTATTCCTTTCGATCTTCATTTCTTTCCGGTGAGTCCGCGCTCCTTATCGCGCCTGAGGGCTTTCTGAATGAAGGTCTGACGACGAATGCTACAGCTGCGCGGCTTTTCACATCTTATCCCTTTATTTACGATCCCGACATGAATCGCTTCTATGCCCTGCTACTAAGCTTCGTCTTGTGCTTCACGGTCGTCACTAATGCCGCTCCTATCCGGGAGGGAAGGTCATATGCAGTATGTCCCACCAATCCCCTCTGAAGTGCTCGCACCTCAGGCTCACTGCTGAACAGGCTCATTACCCCCCTTCGAGCGGGCTTCATATTGTGGGTGCACCTGACGCTTTCGGGCTTTATACACCATCTCATTAGTCACTACATGCACAGATTGAGGAGAACATCGCCCGTGCACTGTACAACCCCACTCACGCGCTGTCTCGGGCTTTGGATGCTCTCGCTACCCTCAAGAGGCGGAACAACAGAGGTACGTACTGGCCCCATTACTTAGTTGCACGCTGTTACAATTTCCGGGACCATGTACAGAATTCATCGGATGGCATGGTACAAATGCTGTTTGTTTGTTTGTTTGTAAATCCCATTTATTGTCGCGTTAGGGCGAAGCCCTATGTAGACATGAGCTGCCGGGGTACTGTACTAATATAGTAGGTCAAAACGTGGGGTCGACGGGAACATTGGCTCGGTGTACCCCCGAGGAGGCCACCTTGCCGGGCGGGACGTGATTATCGTGTGAGGTGTATGTGGTATGTACAGTAGGGAGATTAGAGAGTTCGCGTTGGTAGGGTGTATGTACAGTGTAATGTATTCTAGTAGAGTCCGTATTGAGATGAAATGAGATGGTAGGGGATATGTATAGAAGAGTGTGAAGAATGCACGCGTCGTGTTCGTTAGTCCGTCAGGTTGGGTCGTCTGTCCCGTTCGCGTTCCGCGGTAGGTCGAGTTCTCCGAAGGTGTTGGCGAAGCGGCCGGTGGCGTGGATGAAGCGGAAGAGTGGGCGGATGGTTTCGGGTTTCGATAGCAGGTGCCGGAGCGATCCTGCTCGACGACCTATTTCGCGGCGTAACCAGTCGCGCTGAGGGGTGTACTCGGGGCATTCGAGAAGGTAGTGTCGGACCGTCTCCCGGCGTTCGTCGCAGGCGGGGCACCTGTCGGTGTCTGATCGGCGTATGCGGTGTAGGTGGTGGTTCAGCGGGGCGTGTCCGGTGCGCAGTTGGATGAGTAGGCTGGCGTGTCGACGGGGAAGGGGCGCGATGAGCTTGGTGAACTTCCTCGATGGCATGTCTGGGTTGATGCGACTGAGTGCGGCATGGCGTGGGGATTCCTTCCAGCGCTGGGAGGCAGCTGTCTTTATCTGGTCGAGGAGGTGTCTGCGGATTGCTGAGATACTCGCGGGGAGCGGCATGCGAAGGTATTCAGGGAGGTCGTCAAGGGGACTGCTGTCACCTCTCGCAGCTTTCTTTGCTTCCTCGTCTGCGCGTTCGTTGCCGTCGACGCCGCGGTGGCCGGGTACCCATCGGAGGGTGAGCTTCGCGTTGGGGTGCGTGGTACAGAAGCGGTCGACTGCCTGGTGGAGAGCATCGAGAAGGTAGTGGCCGGGTTGTCGAGAGCGTGTTTGCGAGGCACGGAGGCAGGGAGTGTTGTCAGCAGCACAGGATGTTTGGACAAATGCTGTGAGTACCCCAACTTATATATTCTATAACGCAGGACTGACGCTCGTCCGCAGGATACCGCCGCACTCTGGACGAAAGACGGAAAGATCGTGAAGCCGAAGGGTAAGGCAGGCACGGGCTCTGGTCTACACCTGGGTCCTGGTCTCTACGTCACAGATACCTGGTCAACGTACGTCCAGCACCTCGACCGTCGTCTGCATGTATATTGACGCTGCAACAATGGCGCTGTAGCGGGGTGTTCTACGCGAACTGGAACAGCCACGAAACGCATAAGCCGCCCAAAGTGTGCGCGGTCTATGCAAAGTCGGAGTCCGACTGGCGCTCTATGATGACCAAGGTCAGGAACCTATCTGCATGCTCCAACATCTCCGCTCTCTGAACCGATCCACGTCGTAGGTCTGGATGCCGGACAACTTGATCAGCGCCACAGCTACTGAGGCAGAGAGGCAAAAGTACATCAAAGAGAAGGCTCCGCACAAGATGGACACTACCGCCGTCAAGTTCGGTCCTCTAGACCCACAGAGTGCGTCGCTGTTTATGCCTGTCCATACAAGTCAATGAAGCTCACTAAGTGTCTCGTTGCCGCGACAGGACCGACCCAGCATCAGCTTGTCATTCCCGAGGCGATTGAAGACCACTTCGAAGTGGTATGCGTGAACCCTACAGCGAACCCGCCTGCGGGATATCCTACGCTGCAATACTCCTCTCCGGCGCTCAAGGCTGAATGGAAGATTATCAGTTAGGCATGCCTCCCCACCATGACGTTGATACCTGCTCGTTGCTGCAGGTTCCGGCGTGCGGCTGCGTTGGAGCGTCCCAGTGAGCCCAGTTCGTTACCATACATAGATTCATGTCCATGTAGTACACCATAAGATTCGTAAGAACCCGTATGCGAAAGTCCTCGCACTAGGTGTAACTTTCTGCGTATAGTTTGTAGATGCAACCCCCAAACGAAAATCATTGAGGCCTGCGAACCCGTACCTGCTATTGTGTACTAGTGCATGTGTGCATCGTACTACTTGATCTCGAACGTCGACGCGTTTGAGAGCATCGTTGTACTTCGATGCCCGCGCGATGTACCACATGCCTTTTACATCTGTGAACTCCCGTGAGTACATTGACGGACTTTTGATGCGTATAGCACATTCGCCACTACGACCAGTCACCACGACCAACTCGAAGATTTTAGTTGCGAAGAAATGATCGACTCATCGCCGCCAAATCACACACCCTCAGTGCTACGTCGTGGATCGCAAGCCAACCCCAGTGCGTCAAACATAGCTGCCCAGTTAAGTATGACGGCACTTGTAAGTGCCGCGTCGACAATGATAGACTCACTCGTGCCGCGGCCGTGCCGATCGGGTCGGGACGTCTCCCTCAGGCCCGGGGTGCAGTCAGCACAGACATGCTTAGTCTTGTACCACTGGACACGGCTATGCGGGCCTGCGACGTTCGGCCGTAGGCCGAGTCACGTGTGTGGAAAATAGATGTAAATAACGCGCTCCGCGTCGTGTTCTGCACACGCGTCTGCGTATTATCTTCACTGTTTGCGACTCGACTACGCGGTACGACGTCCGTCTGGATCTCGTGGAGCACGGCCGACGTGTTTAATGGTATGCAACTGAGTCAATGCTTGACAGAAGAACCGGTCTCTGTGTGCCTGCCTCAGACAAGCACCACAATCTGAGTACCTTGCTCCGAGCTGTGGCCCCGATCGAGCACTGCGCCGTCCGTCCCTTCGAAGTAATTGTCGTGTGGAAGAGCAAGGGTGTCATGCTCACGCCCTGGCGAGAACACTGCAGATTTTCGTGAAGGAAAACGTGTATGTGTGCTGCATGCGCGCAGATCTCTCAGGAGTACGAAGTTGTGCAGGACGTGGACGAGCGTCACGAGAGCGAAGAGTCGGAGGACAATAACTCCAGGGCGTCGCTGACGAGACGCAAGCGTGTTGAGACGCAAATACGGCGCTGGGGCGCTGGGGAGGTCTTCATCGGTGAGCCCCTTGCGGCGCTCAAGCAACTGTTCGAGGAGGAGAGGTCATTTGACAGAGTGTTCAACACTGTCGCAGGCATAGAGATCTGGGAGATGACATAGAGGCTGCTCGCGGCGCCCCCGTTGATTTCGTGTGCAACATCGGATGTCGAGGACAACAGCGACGACGGGCGCAAGGTCTTTGTCTGCCCGGCGCAGTTCACCACGCTCGTTTTGTAACATGATGATACTCCTCCCTGAATTTTCCATGCTGAGTTTAGCCCGCGGGATGATATATCACTCAATCTGATGCTACCCTTGGACAGCAGGCTTCTCGAATGCTGCAGCTTGAACGCGATGTTTAAGCTCATGCACAAACCACAGCGCCAGTGATAAATGTGTCCGTCGCGTACCAATCTTCTAGTGCACGATGGAGACCAAAGTGTTACCTAGAGCAAAAATCAAAAACAGTACCTCAGTTAAAGCTCCTGGGCGATTTTTGGCTGAAGGTTGTCACTCAAAGAGACTCAAATCGCCAAACTTGAGCGTCCGAGCAAACGTACAACGTGAGATTACATAAGCAATACCATATGTGGACCATCCGCACCTTTATGCACGTCTTCATGCCGTGCAACCAGCCAAACCGCACCGTGAAGTGCACAGACTTATCAAGGATCAGAAACATTCAATTCTGTAGCAAATTCTCGTTATGTATCGTCGTAGTCCAGCACGACACGAGACGCGCTCTGGAGGGAGAGTCAGGAGGCAAATCACTACTTGCCTTTTATATCCGGAACCCTTCAGGCCCGGTTAGGCAGCGCGTCTTATTGCAGACCAAAAACGAGAGTAACTCTTTTTGGTCAGCAACGGAGACTAAGACATGCTGCACCCTCGTCGGTCATTCGGAGGGTACCTTTTCGAAGCTTCATCACGCACACTTCGCGCGGCGTGCTAGAGAGCGGGGTCGCACAATCGTAGGATGGCACGGATGAAGTCATAAGACTGCAGGATGAGACCGGCGAGAGGTCGCCGGGTGTCTGGCTCGGTACGGCTTGGGGAGGGACCCAGGAGATGCAGTTTGGAATACGCAATGAGTTGCGGGTGCCTTGGGTGAGAAAGGGGGGCTTGGGACTAGGAGCACGACTCGGGACAGCGCGCTGCAGCGAGGAGATGACCGCAGTGATATTAGTGTATGTAGCCTACGAAGCGGTACATCGCTGCTAACTTACCGCGGCTTGTGTGAGCCAGCCTGGGCATACATACAGCGGATACTTAGGAGGAGCCAGGCGACAGGCACGGCCGATGCGACGTCCAGCGAAGACGGTGGCACTGACAATGGTGACAGTCGGTCGGGGTGAGAGCCGCCCACACGCATGCCGACAAGCCCGATCCGCGGCGATCGCCATCGGAGATCCACGCGCCCTTCCTCATCAGGCAGACTTTGGGTCCAAATCTACAACGCCCGCCACCGACGTAGTCCATTCTGACAGCCTCCGTACGCCTTCTACTACGTTCCAAACGCCTGCGCGTAGCGCGAAGCACAAATCACTTTTACCAGGCGCAAGCGACGGCGGCCAGCTAGACTCGTCGCTATTTTTGCGAGCGCACCTTGTGCACAGTCGACGGCCCGGTGGAAGCCAATGCGAGTGAACGGATGTTCCACAGCCGCGACGGCTCGCCGGCTCGCCACTGCGTGCAGCTCGACAAGAGGCGAGCCACGGCGTCGATCTTCATACGGGCTAACCTACTCCTCTGTTATGCCTCAAATTCGGTGTTGCGAGCAATAGAGAGAGCGGGATCTGCAAGGGATCGTCGCCTCAGGCTCTCAGGTTCGGGCTCTCATGACGTTGTGGTGCGCCGTCTCAGTGTTCTTGAAGAACGAAGGAAGCTGAAGCTGAACCTGAAGCCTCAAACCTGCTCCAGAGTCATCCATCGATCCTCTCCCCTTTCCGCGACGACGTAAAGATAAAGGTGGGGCAGACGGAATTTGGAGAAAGGAAGCCTACAGGTGTGGTCAGTGGCGACTTGGCGCGACCACGGATAGCTAGAGCCTTGCGCACCCGGGTCTCAACGAGTTCATCTCGTTTCTTCCGCATTGCTCTACAGGTGCGATCTTCCACAACCGACAGACACTTACCCATGGCCTCCGTGGGATCGCCGATGCGTACGGTGGTATTCTCTGCCAAAGTGGCAACCTGCGGACCTGAAGCACAGGCGTTGCACGGACCGCTGCCGCGTAGCAAGGAAGAAGTATGCCCAAAAGGTTATGCAACGATGTGCAGAACACACAATCGCTGCGAAGACACGCCGTCGTAGCTTTCCGGGGGTATCATTTCAACGAGCGTTGGCAACGTCCTGCTGCGTATCTGCGGATATGGGCGTCCGGCACGCAGCTTCGTCCGTCGCCCAGTAAGTTAGCCTCTACATGCCTGGGCTTCATGGTTTCTTGGTTTAGGTGAGATAGCGCCCGGAAGTAAGCACGACCCCATAACGTTGCAGCGTTGCCAAGGTGCGTTGCGCAGTGACTCCCATTTGCGCTTCTGTTCAGAGGTCAGTAGCGGGCTTACGCGGGTCCAATGTTTAGGCGTTGAACGGTGTGTATGTGCCAAGAATGCGCGTCCAGGGCCAACTCGCGAGCACAAGGTATACGAAAAGCAATCCACCGTGCCCCATACTCCGGATCCGTGCATGCAGGCCTACACACATACATGCCTTTGTTCCAGGAATTCCGCGCGTCCTCAGTCTTCCTGTCGTCTCGCACTGGTGCGCACATCCGAACCTGTCCCGATCGGATAGTCTGGCCCGTACACCTCAAGACGTCAATCGATGTCGAGGGAAAGAAAAACATACATCATGCAGCTCGACGTAGCCCAGCCCTTGTGCAGATCATAAGAGAAAGCGGCGCGAGGATCACCACGCGATCGAACTGACAGCCTCTCTGCTAAGTAGGAAGCGTCGGGTCGGGAGCCGCGCACGGACCCGGGTGCGCGTCTGCCGCTGAGCGGACTCGGGTCCGCGATGGCGATCGTCGAAGGGGATGTCCCCTCGTCATAAATTCATTTGTGATCTCGTATCGCATCCGTGCGCCGCGTCTCTGTCCATTGAGTGTCAGCTTCCAACTGTATTTGCAAGCGCATTAGCTCGCTATGACGTTGCATTCCCCGTAGTGCGCCCCGATCCACTCGGGGACTGCCCGTCGTATGTAACGCATACGGAGCCGCCCAGCGGCCAGCCCGACGCGTGCTTCGAATTCGCGGCGCTTCGAGCACGTTTTGTGAAGGGCGGTGCCTTCTGCTCCGTGCCTGTCCCCCTTTGGCATGTCGCCAATTTCCTATTTTTGGCTCGACGCGCAGCCAGCCCGATCTGGATGCGGTGTCCTATATTCGACGACGCGCTGCGCCGCCGCGAGCGTACTTGGGCAGCATTTGTGACTGCGTGGACGGATAGAAGGGGTCGTAGTCGCGTGCAGGGCACGCTTGCAGCTGCATTCGTCAATGCGGAGTGTACCAAGCACATCTTTGACCATGTTGCCCAATCTTATACGACACAGAAGCCAGACAGACAGATAGCACAGATAGGACTATTGCACCCACCTCAACGACCGCGTCGACGCTCCGCCGTCGCTGTCGGGCAGCAACTGAGCAAGGCATGCGGCGTTAGACCTCGCGCGACGGCAGAACGGCGCACCGATTCCTGTCAGATCAGAGGCGACGTCGACGGATCTCGCGTGTCCAGAACGTTGGTCCGGCGCGCCGCGCCAAAAATAGACGTCCCCCGATTCGGCGCGACGTCGACCGATCTGATGCCGATTCCCCGCCCGTGGCTCGCCAGATTCGGCGCGCCGCGCACGGGCGAAAGTGGACGGGAAATTACGACATTTTCCCCAGGAGCGTGCGGCAGGCGTGCGATTGGTCGCAGGCTGAGTCTGGGCGCTCAGCCAATGGGGCGAGGGTGGGTGGGAGGTGGTTGCGGCCAAGGCTCGAAGGACGAGGACAGGGAGCTGTAGGAGGGTTCTTGCGCAGCGAGAAGCAGAATCACCGTTGACGACGTCCGGGAGGCGCGATTCGGAGGATCTTGGCTGGAGCGACAGTCAAATGGGCGGGGTCGTGTGATGGCGTGTGCAGGTACGCTCGAGAGTGGGAGAGTACCTACAGCGGTGGGGAATATACGTCGGCCATGGTATAACATTTCCTAGCGTGACCTGCAGGGGAGCGACTGGGGTCTGGGGCAGGAGAGTGAGGTCATGCTGAAGTCTGGACACGAAGACGTCGAAGTAGAGCATCATACCGGCATCAATTCATAACTGAAGCGAGGAAGGAAGCGCTTCGAAGAAATGATATCACCATGCGTTGGCGGTGCTGCAGATACCATGACTGCGCGGCGGCTACTTGGACGAGGAGCGCTGGGATGCAGGGCCAGGAGGATGTCGAGGACGGGTGGAACGGTGCTGTGTTCGCCGCAGAATGGCGGGCAGCGGATGGACGGTGGGATACGGGTGCAGCGGGTCATACCTCGAGCGCGACAGGACAGGGAGGAGAGCCACAGGGCGGCGCCGCTTAGAGCCCACTGGGGGCAAACACGGAAGGCCGTCATGAGAACGCCAGTGCAGTGCGGGCGTATCTATCGTCCACCGCCATAGAGCATATTGCCCAGGCGCCTCAGTCAAAAATGGCACATTCTCATCAGGATGCCTCAGTCGGATGCATTCGACCGAACGAAGTGGATGGCTGATCATCACTGTCCCGCTGGGATCATGATGGCAGGAGGGGGATTGGATGGGGAGGACGAGGAGTAATATGAGTGTGGTACAGCCTCGGAGGCCATCGTTGCAGGACAGTAGTTTACTGGACGACTCACTGACGGGGTGGCACGACTGTCAATGTTGGCCATGACGACCTGGCAGTTGAGCAGCGGCGTGCAGCTGGGGTGCTCGTCTCTGCCAGATGGGTGTTTCTCGGGGCATTGATTTGTGCGCCACCGCTGGGGATGAAACGCACCGAGACCGTCCGACGCGTTCTTCCACGAGAGCGGCGAGTGCGGGTGGGCCGCTCCTCCCGACCGTGGCGGAGGGAGGGCATGCGGACGAAGATCCGTCGACTTCCGAGGCCCGAGCGGCTCAGAGAGAGGCAGCAGCGACTCCCTGCCCAGCAGAATCCCCGCACTCCCTGATCGGCCAGGATCCAGGCGAAAACGCGCACCGGCGGGGCAGATTCGCGCAGAAGGACGAAAGGCGTGCCCGATGGCAGCCCTCGGCACGCGGGACGGCACGCGTTGCGACGAGATTGGGTCCGCTGGATGACGGGAGTGGCTGACGCGTATTTGGCGATGTTGACCGGGTGATATGGCCGCTGGGTCGAACCAATATAAGACGCCGGCGGGGAGGCTGGCGCTCTATCCTCCCTCCCATCCATCCGCCCTCCAGCTGTGTTGTTCGTCCTCCCGTTTTCGCTCTAGCGAATCCGCTCGACATCGTTGGGGGTTTCCCTGCTCGTCCGCCCTCTTCTCCCCCGTCTGCCCTTCCCATGTCGTCCCCCACTGAGAAGGAGGCTGGCTCGACCGAGCCGGTCAAGGATACCAACCAACCTGAGATTCCTTCCGAGGAGCCAGAAAAGAGGAAGAGAGAGTATAAGGACTTTGGACATGATGAGGTGAAGGCTACGCGTGAGTACACCCCGAGAGCGCGACATCTTGAACTTTCATTGACGCGTCGAATAGACGCTAAGGTGGACATGTCGCAAATCCAGTTGCGTGCGGAGGATCTATACGACAAGGAAAAGGTCGACCTCGAGACCATCGTCGTGGAGGATGTTTTTAGACTTCTCCAGTGCGATGATAACGGTCTGTCGCCCGAGGAGGCCATCCGTCGTATCGAGCTGTTCGGCCCGAACAAGCTTGAATCGGAGGAACAAAATGCCTTTCTGCAGGTTTGTTGTCCCCTCCACTGCCGTGCACATCATTGTCTCATGAGCTGTCTAGTTCCTGTCGTTCATGTGGAACCCGCTTTCCTGGGTCATGGAGGGCGCTGCGCTTGTCGCTATCGTCCTGTCGAACGGCGAGCACCAGCCCCCAGACTGGGAGGATTTCATCGGTATCGTCCTGCTTCTGTTCGTCAACTCGGCCATCGGTTTCTACGAGGAGCGCAACGCCGGCAACGCTGTCAAGGCGCTCATGGACTCTCTCGCTCCCAAGGCGAAGGTCAAGCGTGCTGGGCAGTGGAAGGAGATTGAGTCATCGGATCTCGTCCCCGGTGACATGGTTTCGTTCAAGATCGGTGACATCGTCCCCGCGGACTGCCGTCTGACCGAGGCTATCAACATTTCGATCGACCAGGCTGCGCTCACGGGTGAATCTCTGCCCCAGAGCAAGAAGGTCGGCGACCAGTGCTTCTCGTAAGTGTATCTCCGTATTTTGTGTCGTGTATTGTCTCATTGTATGCGCGCAGCGGCTCGACTTGCAAGCAGGGCGAGGCTGAGGGTGTCGTCATCTCAACTGGTCCGAACACGTTCTTCGGTCGTGCCGCGTCGCTCGTCGGTCAGGACGATGACACCACGGGTCACTTGCAGAAGATTCTCGCGCAGATTGGTTCATTCTGCCTGATCTCTATTGGTATTTTCGTCATCGCCGAGATCTTCTGCTTGTACGCGGGCTTCCGCTACAACTACCGTCGCGGTCTCAACAACATCCTGGTGCTCTTGATCGGTGGTATCCCCATTGCCATGCCTACCGTGTTGTCTGTCACCCTCGCCGTCGGTGCTCAGCAGCTCGCGAAGTACAAGGCTATCGTCACTCGTATCACCGCCATCGAGGAGCTCGCCGCCGTCACCATCCTGTGCTCCGACAAGACTGGTACGCTCACGACCAACAAGCTCACTATCGACCGCGAGACGATCCGTACCTACGGCCCCTTCTCCGCGGAGGATGTCATTCTCTTGGCAGCGTACGCCTCTCGTACCGAGAACCAAGATGCCATCGACTCTTGCGTTGTTGGCGCCCTTACCGAGACGTCTCGCGCTCGTTCTGGCATCAAGCTCCTCGACTTCAAGCCGTTCAACCCCGTCGACAAGCGCACGGAGATCACGTACCGTGAGGAGTCGACCGGTCGTCTCAAGCGTGTCACGAAGGGTATGACTGGTATCATCATCGAGCTTTGCACGCGCAACAAGAGCGAGGAGCAGGAGAACAAGCTCGAGGCTGACGTCGAGGAGTTCGCCATGCGTGGTCTTCGTGCTCTCGCTGTCGCCTACGAGGAGGTTGAGGGTGACGACTTCGAGGGCGAGGGTAACGGCTTCGAGCTCATCGGTCTTCTCCCCATCTTCGACCCTCCCCGCTCGGACACGAAGCAGACGATCGACGATGCCATGGCTCTCGGCGTCAAGGTCAAGATGGTTACTGGTGACCAGCTCGCTATCGCGAAGGAGACTGGCCGTCGTCTCGGTCTCGGCGACCACATGTATCCCGCCAAGGTGCTCAAGGACGGACCTGAGGCCGGTGGCAAGCACGCTTCCCTCGACGAGATGATCCTCGACGCTGACGGTTTCGCGGGTGTTTTCCCCGAGCACAAGTACGAGATCGTCAAGCGTCTTCAGGGTCTCGGCCACTTGGTTGCCATGACTGGTGATGGTGCTAACGACGCTCCCGCTCTTTCCCGTGCCAACGTCGGTATCGCCGTCGAGGGTGCTACTGACGCCGCTCGTGGTGCCGCCGACATCGTCTTGACGGAGCCCGGTCTTTCCACCATCGTGCACGCCATCCGTGGATCGCGTATCATCTTCCAGCGCATGCGCAACTACTCGATCTATGCCTGCGCCGTTACCATCCGTATCGTCGTCTGCTTCGCTATCCTGGCCTTCGCGTTCAAGTTCGACTTCCCGCCGTTCATGGTCCTGATCATCGCCCTGCTCAACGATGGTACCATCATGACCCTCTCTGTCGACCGCGTCCTGCCCTCGAACTCTCCGGACAGCTGGGACTTGGCCGAGATCTTCTCGTACGCCGTCGCATATGGTATCTACCTCACCGCGTCCACGATTGCTCTCGTCGCCATTTGCATCAAGACGACGTTCTTCTACGACAAGTTCGGTGTCGTCTTCGAGAACGGCGCGATCCAGGCTACGAACCACAACGACCGCTGCCTCCACTCGATTGTGTACCTCCAGGTTGCCATCATCTCGCAGGCCCTGATCTTCGTCACGCGTTCGCACTCGTTCTTCTTCATGGAGCGTCCGTCGGTCGCGCTGTTCGTCGCGTTCTGCATTGCGCAGCTCATCTCGTCGATCATCGCCGTGTACGCCAACTGGGGCTTCACTGACATCCACGGTATTTCTGGTGGCTGGATCGGTATCATCTGGATTTGGGTACGTGTTCGCTTTCTACCAGCGGAAGTCGGTGACGGCTAAACTTCCTTGTAACAGGACATCATCTGGTTCGTCCCTCTCGACTGGATCAAGTTCGCGATGAAGGCTACCATCATCAAGTCGCTTCGCGAGCGCCACAACGCCGCGATGGCCCAGGCAACCATCGCCCAGTCGTCGGGCGTCCCCATGACCCGCACCCAGTCCCGCGCGGCCTCCGTCCACGAGTCGCTCTACAAGAACCGTGTGTCGTTCATCCGCCGCGCTGCCCGCAAGGTCGGCTTCGGCCAGAAGGTCTCGATGAAGCCCGAGGAGCTCCAGCGCTTTAGCAGCATCCAGGCCCAGCGTGCGGGTGCGACGCTCGCGCGCAACCCCTCCCGCACCGCTGCATAGATGAGTACGCAGGCTGCTGGCGCGTTGGTGGCTGGCCGTGGCTAAGACGCAGGTGTCTCCTTCCTCTCCGTCGATTTCGTTCGTGTATACCCCCTGTAATTCCGCCTACCCCTCGACACCTGTGGCACTGGTCTCTGGTTGGCTCCTCGCGCGTCGGTGCGTCTCGCGTGCTTGTGTTCCCATATTATTACTTCGACGACTCGTGTTTTACCATGACCTTGACTCTTTTTCATGTTGTACACGCCTCACGATGTGCGGTATCATTCCGTAGTTCGCATCACACGACTTGTATGGTATATACGTAGCAAAAGTAATCTCATGCATAGATTCCCGGGACCCTCATTGCTGTGTGCAGTCAACTGTTGTCGAGTGTGGCAAACGGCCTGACTGGTGAGCGCTTGCGCTGCCAGTGGTTGATGTAGAGCGAAAGTCGGCTAGTGCAAACCTTACCATTGCTACTTCAGTGCTGGCGACAGGGTAGCAATACATGCTCAGATCATCGACGTAGTATGCTTGACTGTGACTCCAGTACTTAAATAATACAAACCCACCATGCATGAAGGTCAGTTCGTCCGGGCTACTTCAGTAGATGATGACTATGTGAGATCGCTACTCACTCGAGCCTCGAGGTCGCCAGTCATGACCATCGTAGTCGCTCCCCGGGGGCGAGTAGAATTTTTCCGCCAGCGGGTCCGCCGAGACATGCGCAGTCTCGGCCACGTCGTCCAGCGCATAGCGCTCGTCTGAATCGGACGTTATGTTCTCGAGGAGCTCCCAGGTTTCCCATTACTTGGTGATAAGCAGCGTGTTGGTGACACTTGATTGTCCGATCGAAAAGCCTCCACGGCACTGCAAACCATCATAAGCCACGGAAAGCTATCCCGTCTTTCCGTATACATGCGCGCTCGATGTCATGATATGCCCTGGCAGACTTGCTATAATCTTAACTCTAAAAGCGTCGACATCAAACACGGCTGCCGGAACATGCGCAGCACGCGACTTACACATCCTATGCGCCCCTCCTCATCGCCGACAGCTTCCTCTCCATCCTCTCCATCCGCGTCTCGTTCCCCTTGACCCGTGCGGCCATCTCCTGCTCGATACCTTTGACGCTGCAAACGGCGTCCTTGAGTTTCTCTTTGGCCCTGTGCATGTCGGCCTCGGGGACCGTGCCCGACCCCGCGCGGAGCGCACGCCTGACGTGGTGTACGTGAGTCTGCAGTTCTGCGACCTTGACTTTGAGGTCGTCGGAAGGGTTGGACTTGTACTGTGAGGTCGGGGCTGGCAGAACGTCAGTGATCGAGCCTTCCCGAGGCTTGCATGCGAAGAAAGAGTGGGTTCACCGTGATAGTCACGGTCTTGAGTGACGCTCAGGTCCTCTGGACGCTCAACCACAGTGTCGAGCACGAGGAAGCGCAGATGCTTCGGGCGAGCCGCCTTGTCCGGACCTGAGTGTGGATCGCTGTCGACGCCAGGAGGGTGGGTGTATGCGGGGGCTTTCCCCTTCCCCTTCGCGTCCCAATCCCTAGCGCGTGCACTGTGCGACATTGTCAGAGCAGCGGCTAGGCAGTTAGGAGGGAAGGAAGGATTGACGCACGCGGGTCCTCGAGGCCCGCTTTATGTGGTGCCTTCAGCGGCGCACGCGTTCTCGGAGAGATCGCACGCTGGTGGTTGACGGCGACTCTGGTAGAAGGGGCTGTCAAGGTATGTAGGCATCAGTGGCCTCTGCGAAGATGGAGTTCGCCTGAAATGGATGTTCGATGGCAAGAAGTGATCGCTGCAGGCTTCTCAGGAAGCATCGCAACCAGATTTGCGCCCGCAATGACAGAACCATGACCTAAGCCGAACCTTGTGGGACGTCTGCTAGGCGCACGAGCATAGATTTGATGTTTTGAGGACTCTGTCATCCCCAAGCACATCACTTACATCAGTGCCGCTGCAGTATCACCGCGGGCGAGGCCATTCTATTCGGTCGAGGAGAGGCAGGCTCGGGCCACCGTCATCGCTACAATAATAGATGAGCGCACTGCTCCAGATATCGACGTCCGCTGAGGGGACGAGACTATTCGTGGGTTTGTCGCGGTCACTATGTACGCGCTGCCGGTGTGGAGGGAGAGACGCACCTGTGCTCCTACCCGAACGTTGCCCTCTCGGGGGCTTGAGTATTTCGACACACTGACATTGCACGCGAACGAGCTACGAGATAGCTGCGAAGGAGGAGCACGTGGGCTACGTACGGAAAGTCGCTTTTCTAGCATGTACCGTTACGCGCTGGTTACGCGCCAGCTCTAATACGCGTCGGACGAACGTACTGTGCCTCCTTGACTCATGATGCCTCCACACATTTCCTGCATCCGACACATCAATGGGCTCGGGGTGGACTCGGTGCGCGTCCGTCGCCGAGTCTTCTCAGCGGTAGTGTTCTATATTGAAGCCAGCGATGGGTCACCGAACGACTCGGACGCGGCGACGAAACTCTTGACCGCGGCGTTTGCGTAGCCGGTGAGTCCGGAATGCCAGGTAGCAGGGCCACTAGAATAACTGCCAGTGTAACGTGGTGTGCAAGAAGAGAAGAGTAGCCGTAGCACGAAACTGACCATGGTCGAGAAGGACCCAAGGAGGGGATTGGCAGAAGAGTGACTGACGTAAGCGGGGTATGGGTAAAGCATTCGTCCTGGTACGCCACATGCATCCAGCTTCAGCGAAGAGCCTCGAAGACCACTAACGTCCTCTTTCGTTCCCCTCTCTGCCGACGCCCAGGCTGTACCCAGGAGACGCATCTCTCTCGCGGATCGACGGCTGTCTCTCACGTTTCTGCCAATCCGGAGCGCGTGAGGCCTGCTCCAAAGTCAACTTTTCAGGTTGCCGCGAAATTTCTCTGCTGAGTAACGGCAGCCTCTACGTTGCTGACTTATCCAGAATCTTCGGCTCCTTACTGGGTATTGATTCCGCCATCGAACATGAGTAACGCAACGGAATTCTGCTTGCCGGCTTCCGGCTCTTCTGCCATATCCATGGGACAACAAATCTGCGATCCTCGCTATAAAAGTGCGGCTCTTCGGGCTTGGTTCTGCACACCGCCCATTCCTCCAACTCGTTCACCTGAACGCCATGGCCCACAACAACAACATCATCAACGCTCCTGCGCCCAACATCCCCTACTTTGCTCCCGCACAGTATCCTCCCGCAGGCACCGCGCTTGACCCGCAACCTGATGGCAAGCCCATCCCGACGCTCTTCAAGCCTCTGAAGATCCGCGGCGTCGAGTTTCAGAACCGCATCTTCCTCGCCCCGCTCTGCCAATACTCGTCCGAGAACGGCAAAGTCACGCCATGGCAACTCGCCCACCGTGAGTGTCCTTATCACTTTTAAAAACCGCCGCACTAACCATTACCATGTGCTGCTGCAGTCGGCGGCATCTTCACACGCGGACCGGGCCTGACGATCGTCGAGGCGACCTCAGTCGTGCCCGAGGGGCGCATCACGCCACAGGACGCGGGCATCTGGAACGACGAGCAGGCAGCGGCGTGGCGCGAGGTCGTGCAGTTCGCGCACGCGCAGAACCAAAAGATCGGCATCCAGCTCGCGCACGCGGGCCGCAAGGCGTCGACCGTCGCGCCCTGGCTCCACGGCGGCCTCTCCGCGCCCGTGGCCGACGGCGGCTGGCCCGACGACGTCTGGGGCCCGTCGGCGATCCCGTTCAGCGATGACTTCCCGCAACCGAAGGAGCTCACGACGGAGGGCATCAAGCGTGTCGTGGCCGCGTTCGCGGACGCGGCGAAGAGGAGCTTGAAGGCGGGCTTCGACGTGATCGAGATCCACTCTGCGCACGGGTACCTCCTCAGTGAGTTCCTGGCACCCGTTTCGAACCACCGCACGGACGAGTACGGAGGGAGCTTCGAGAACCGTATCCGACTGCTCTTGGAGGTCGTCGATGCTATCCGTGCGGTGATCCCACCCACGATGCCTCTCTTTGTTCGGTATGTCTCCGCCTCAATCATACCACCCATCTCTCGCTGACACCGACCGCAGTGTCTCCGCGACCGACTGGCTCGACGAGACTCACCCCAACGAGCGCTGGGGACACGAAGACACCGTCAAGCTCGCAGGCTTCCTCGCCGTCCACGGCGTCGACCTCCTCGACGTCTCCACGGGCGGCATCCACCCCGCGCAGAAGTTCAAGCTCGGGCCGCTCATGCAGCACCACCTCATGCAGGTGCCGTTCTCCAAGGCGGTCAAGGCGGCGCACGGAGACAAGCTGCTCGTCGGCGCGGTCGGCACGATCAACACGGGCACGCTCGCGCAGGGCGTGCTCGACGAGGGCGCCGCGGACGTCATCTTCGTCGGGCGGCAGTTCCAGAAGAACCCCGGCACGGTCTGGGCGTTCGCGGAGGAGCTGGGCGTGACGATCACGCAGAACCACCAGATCGAGTGGGGGTTCATTGGCCGGGGAGGTGTCGGTAGGCCGGCGAAGAGCCAGTGATCGTGCACTCGACGGCGAGGTGGTGAATCCGGTTTTTTTAGAGTCAGGTTAGATGTAGCGATAGATAATCCCGTAATGTCAGTGCACGATGTCTCCCCGTACTCAATAAAATGTCCAACCGTTCATTTCATGCGGGACCTCATCAAAGAGTTGTGGTCTTTGCCCGACCCCACTACGTGGCTATCTTAAGGACCCATGAGGCCGAAATCTATTGAGAACAACTTTAGGGTCAAGACGCATAATTGTAATATACGGCCGGGCGGATGGATTGACTTGTTTGTTGGTGCGTCCTGGGATGCAGAGTGCAAATTTCACCGTACCTATCCGTGGAAGAACAGCTTCTTCCGCGGTGGTGGATGTTCATACGCTCGACCTATTCAGAAAGATTGACTAAGATAATCTCGTACTCAGGTTGTGGTAGTGAGATTGCTCTCATAAGTGTGATGTTTTACGGTAAAAATTCCCTGATCATGACTCAATTCCGTCCTACGCGTTAGTGGGCCCACTATAAGCTTAGCTACATACTGCCAGTGCCAGGGCCCGGGACGCGAAGGTCACCAATACACGTGACCGTGATCCAACGCGCGTTCGCGCGCTTCGCTTCGGTACAAGGTCGTTCTAACTTCTCCTGTCCTCTAGCCTTCCCTGAGCTTGAGCTTGTGGCCCCACTTCTCTAACAAATCAAACTGTGCTGACTTCCAAAGCTTGTCAGCGGAGGAACTGGTCTCTTTCTCACACCGAGAAGTAGGGCATCTACACGAAAGAAATGCCGTTGATACGCATAGAAGTCAGTGACTTCAAGTCATATAGGTGACTATCAGCACTGCATCTGTGCATCGTTCTCTGTTTGACAAACTTGCAGAGGCCACCAGACCATCGGGCCCTTCACCAACTTCACCTCCGTTATTGGGCCCAATGGCGCGGGAAAGTCCAACCTCATGGATGCCATCTCCTTCGTCCTCGGAGTGAAGAGCGCGCAGCTCCGAAGTAGCCAACTGAAGGACCTCGTGTACCGCGGTCGCCGTCTTGCAAGGAGTGATGAAGGGGAAGGCGAAGACCCAGAGGAGGATGAAGAGGATGAAGAGGAGGGAGAAGGAACGGCTAAGAAGGCGTGGGTGCTGGCAGTGTTCCAGGATGCGAGCAAGAAGGAATGGCGATTCCAAAGAACGTGAGTCAGGTTTTGCCTTACTCCTTGTGGCCCTCATGCAGATCACTTTTTCCAGTATCACGACCACGGGCGCGTCCGAGTACAAGCTCAACGGCCAAGTAGTCACCTACTCAGCATACAACGCTGCACTTGTCTCGCACAACATCCTCGTTAAGGCGAAGAACTTCCTCGTCTTCCAGGGAGATGTCGAGGCAGTCGCGTCGCAGTCGCCAAAGGAACTTGCCAAGCTCATCGACCAGATCAGCGGCTCTCTGGAGCTTGCGGGCGAATATGAGAAGGCGAAGGAGGCTCAAGAACGCGCGACGGAGAATGCGACATTCAACTTCACCAAGCGCCGCGGTATTGCGGGCGAGATCAAACAGTACAGAGAGCAGAAGACGGAGGCAGAGCGTTTCGAAGCTCTGGGCCAGGAGCGTGTAAGTCACTCATTCCAAGCCGCCATGAGTCACTTTTGCTGATCTGTGCGACGGTACAGGACGAGCTTGTACTTCGACGGATTCTCTTGAAACTCTACCACATCGAGCAAGGACTTCAGGAACACGCACAGACGATCAGGACCCAGAACCGGACGCTCGCCGGGCTCCGCGCAGAGCAGCGTAAGCATGAGGGGGAGCTAACAGAAGCCCGTGCCGAACAAGCCCGCGCTCGTTCAAGCGTGATGCAAAAGGAGAAGAGGATCAAGAAAGCGGAGAAGGCGCTGGAAGGCAGGGTATGTTATTCGCCATCTCACCAGACGACGTGCGATGAACACGCATGCCACTGCAGAAACCAGACCTCGTGCAAGTAGAGGCTCAGATTATGCACTCCGAGCGGAGGCGAAACAATGCAATCCAGGAGAGGGAAAAGGCGGAGCAAGCAGCGGAGAAGCAGAGGGAGCAGCTGCGAGTGCTGCAGGCCGACCTGGAGCGGGTGAAGAAGGCCGCGGACGATGCCACAGGTGAGTTGTCAAGCGCACACACATAGGCTATGTTCGAGACAGTGCCTTTCAGAGGTGCAACGGAGGGCTGCTCAGACCAACTTGTCGCTGAGCGAAGAAAGCCTCGAGGAATACCGCCACCTGTATGTGTAGTTGTCCTCTTTTACTGCGGCTTCATTGATTGACCATTACGCAGTAAGGCGCAGGCGGCTGTTCTCGCCGTCGAGGAACGACAGTCGCTCGAGACGCTTTCTCGAGATGAGCGGACCTCTGCGCGCGCATTGGCACAGCTCAAGGAAAGGCATGAGGGGCAGCAGGAGAAGGCGGAAAGGCTCAGGCGCGATCGGGACTCACAGACCGAGAAACGCCAGGAGGTAAGTTCATGAGACTTCCGCATGTGAGGACGTGTCGACTGACAACATCATGCATCTCAGCTGGAAGAAAGGATCAAGGGGCTCCAGGACGGCCTCACGAACGCCAAGCGGGAGCTGGAGAAGCAGCAGTCCGAGCGCACTAGGATCGCGTACGTATTTCTCGCATAGCACGTTCATTCAATGCTAAGGCATACAATCGCAGAAACTTGGAGAAGGAGATTAACGAGAAGCTCGTTGATGTGCACAACAAGCTCCTGCAGGCGGGTGTAGATCAGAAGGAGTCTGAGCGTGAGGCGAAGATGAAGGAAACGCTGTCGAATCTGCAGAGGATCTTCCCTGGTGCGAAAGTAGGCCCGTGACAATCTCCTGTTGCTCATGAAAAATGTACAGGCGTCCGTGGCAGGGTGGTCGACCTGTGCAAACCTACGCAGAGGAAGTATGAGACAGCGGTCTCGGTTGTCTTGGGAAGGAACATCGATGCTGTGGTCGTTGATGAAGAGAAGACCGCCATCGAATGTATCGAGGTAAGGACTTATCAGCCTCGCCCCCGAGCAATGCTGACATCGCTCTGCACAACAGTATATGCGCATACAACGAGCCGGTCAAGCAACATTCATCCCGCTCGACACCATCCAGGTGAAACCGATTAATGACAAGTTCCGTTCGTTCGCGAAGGGCGCCCGCCTCGCCATCGACGTGATACAGTTCGACCCCGCCGTTGAGCGTGCCATGCACCATGCCTGCGGAAATGCGCTGGTGTGCGACAGCTACGAGATTGCGGCTTATGTTTGCTATGAGAAGAAGCAGGATGTTAAGGGTGAGTCCTGCACTTTTGATGCCGTCGCTTGCATTGATCGGGAGTGTAGCTGTCACTCTGGAGGGAACGATCATCCACAAGACTGGTATGATCACCGGTGGTCGTAGCACCCATGGGAATGGCCGGAAATGGGAAGAGAAGGATGTGCAAGGTTGGTTGAGTAACATCTACGTTCCGAGGAAAGAATGAACTGACCTCCTACAGGCATGCAGCGTGTCCGCGACAACCTGCTCGGCGAACTCCGGGAGCTCAACAAGTCTAAACCTCGCGGAAAGGCTGACGAGAATATGGAATCGGAGATCAGCAGGCTCGAGTCGGCTTTGTCCGTCGCGAAAGACGACTTGAAAGCGTGCCAACTACGCTTGGACGGCATCAAGGAGGAGCTCAAGCACGTGGAGAGGGAGATTCGACGTATCGAGCCTGAGCTCCGTAAGGTACGTGATAGCTCTCGGGTGGCTATTCGCCCGCTGTTTGTGCTAACGGGTTTCTTGTAGGCTCAAAGAGATTACGACTCGCTGAAGGAGAAGATCGACGAGTTGGCATCGGTAGTCAATGCTGCCGAGGACGGGGTCTTTGCCACTTTTTGTCGTAGTATTGGCGTGTCCAACATCCGCGAATACGAGGAGCGGCAGCTCAAGGTCGCCACGGCAGAGAGTGAGGCTCGATTGCAGTTCGAGAAACAGATCGCTCGCTTGACACATCAGTGCGTCTGACTTTATTTTAACCTAATGGAAACTCATGAGCTTCACCTCCAGATCGAAGTTCATCGAGGAACAGTTGCAGACGACTGAACAGCGTGTTCAAACTATCGACACCTTGATCACGACAGAGGATGCTAACATCGTGAAGTACCACGAAACGCAGGAGAACATCCAAGTGGAGATCGGGGAAGCAGAAGAGGCCATCGCCACCTTGCAAGAGGAAATGAAGGATCTCAATGAAGCCCTCGAAGAGAAGAACAAAGTCGTGGAACAAGTCAAGCGTACGACCTTGAAGTCCTCCAAAGCTTTGGATCAAGCGTTGAAGGAGATTGCCACTAGGGTGAGAGCATCATTCTGAGCAATCTGGAATCGTCCTCATGCCCCGATTGTAGAATGACGAAATCGAGAAGCTGGGTCTCGAACGCTCGACCATATACCGTAAGTGTAGGCTGGACGAGATCCGGCTACCTCTCGTCGAAGGCAACTTGAGGAATGTTCCCATGGAGGAGGTAGGATGAGAGTCAACCGCGTGATCAGAGTAACTCTAATACCATCTGCAGAATCTGCGTGAAGAGGTCGCTATGGACGTTGACGAAGATGAGGAAGGGAGTCAGCACGTCAAGCGTATCCCCGACTATGGCATCGAGGTTGACTTCGACAGCCTTGAAGATGACGAGAGAGAGGTAAAATCCCGCGCTGCGTAAGCTATAGCTATGGTTGATCCAAGAACACAGGAAAATCCCGCAGAGGCCTTGGCAGACATCGATTCGCAAATATCTAAGGTCAACTCCGAGATCGAGCGCCTAGCCCCCAACTTGAAGGCAATGGAGAGGTATGGATCTTGCATTTGCCCTGAGTTGGCAATGTTCATTTGCTTTCATAGGCTCGACGATGTCGAGACGAAGTTGATGGAGACAGAGAGGGAGGCAGATAAGGCTAGGAAAGACTCCAAGAATGCCCGTGACCACTTCAATGATGTCAAGCGCCGCCGGTAAGTCACTGGACGGTATTAAAGCTGCATGATACATCTGACAAGCACTATGCGACAGCTGCGACCTCTTCAACAAGGCATATAACCACATCTCTGAACGAATTGACCAGGTGTACAAAGATCTCACCAAGGGCAAGGCAGCGCCAATGGGAGGTGTGGCATATCTCAGTTTGGAAGACAGTGAAGTACGTCTGCATTGCCCGCTGATGGATCTGTGGACTGACAACCTTTGAAGGAACCATACAATGCTGGTATCAAGTACCATGCCATGCCACCTATGAAACGTTTCCGAGACATGGATCAACTGTCCGGAGGCGAGAAGACCATCGCTGCACTTGCCCTCCTGTTCGCTATTCATAGGTACGTCAGGCAGCGTACAGAACCTCAGCTCAGGATTTACCTGTCCTTGTTCAGCTATCAGCCTTCGCCGTTCTTCGTTCTCGACGAAGTTGATGCGGCATTGGACAACACGAATGTGGCGAAGATCGCAAACTACATCCGCTCGCACGCTTCGGAGAAGTTCCAGTTCATTGTCATCAGTTTGAAAGGCTCGTTATATGAGCGAAGCAATTCTCTTGTCGGCATTTATCGAGACCAAGATGTCAACAGTTCGCGCACGCTGACTCTCGATGTGAGCTGCGAAGTTATCATATCGCCTTCATTCACTGACTCATGTACCTGCCTCACAGCTGACTCAATACGACGAGTAGATATCCAGTCTCGCTATCGTTGTTGCTTGTTGCTTTGGTGTTGCAGTTGTCAATGTGTTGTTCTAGTAATGTGATGTGATGTACCATAATCCAGAATGTAGCAGTAGCATAACCATATACATAATATTAACGAAGCGTGAACAGAAAGCGAGGAACGTAGGAACGAACACGGATGCCATCGACGAATGCTCTACGGTATATTACTGCTCGGAAACGCCGTGAAGAGTGGGTGAGCGTAGGATATATGGGTAATGAAGGGACGTATACGATGCACAGTGCAGTCCTCAAAGTGCCTGTCCGATTTCGCTTTGACCTCCGAAAGTGGTGGTACTAGGCTCCCGAACTAAAACTCCTGGGCGCCGAGGAGAAAGATAACCAGTGAACTGATGCGAATCCCGAGAATCGTCGAAATAGGAATCGAGCACGGACATCTGATCTGGGCTGACGTCGGTCGGGGGCACTGGGAAGTCAGAGAGCCCAGACATCCTGGACATGCCCGTTCCGGACGTCATGACACTCGAACGAGCCGCGTCGGATATAGGGGCACCGAGACTGGAGTAGGCGGAACGAACACGCGGAACGGCAACGTCTTGACTAGAGCGCTCCTCCTTGTCCCTGAAGTTCACGAAGGAAAGCCGGGTGGACGAACGCTGTGGACTGGTGAGGAGAGCAGGTGTTGACAGAGCTTCCACACTGCCGACACGCATGTGGCCTGCTACAGAGACGTGTTAGACTACGCCAAGCTCGCATGAGACTATAGACTTACTATCTGACTCTTGTTGAGGTGCATACTCAATAAACGAAGAGGCCCGCGAGGCCTCCTCGACATCCTCTGGTACGTTGATCGTGGGCTGCGCTAGGGACGCATTCCGGTCGATCGGGAAACGCAGGGGAGGGGACGAGGCCTCAGGGGGTGTACTCCGTACAGACGATGGCCCAGACAGCACCACATTCGGGTCAGGTACAGCATCGTCCGGACGCTGTCCACGAAGTCCCCCAAACCGCCTGCCCCACATAGGGGACGACGAATCCGGTTCTTCCATGGAATCAAACGATGGTTGGCGCAGCTCTTCGAAATCGTCCACAAGTTGACGAGCCAGGGTTGTCAGGCCACTGACACTCCGCGTGCTGACATTGCTACTCGGCTGCCGCGATGGAACGGTTGGATGGCGGAAGCCCTCACTGTGAGCTTCCTCGGGTGTTGGCGGTCTGGGCGGAGGCTGGTAGAAGAGGTCACGGAAGCGTTCGAGATCATCAGTCGCGTTGAGTGAACGCGGGGAAAGCGGCGGCGAAGAGTCGTGCGAGATCATACCGGGAGACGAACCAGACGAATTACCGTTGGCCGTGAGTCGCTCGGTAGGCTGTATGCGGAATGACGGCGGGTTGACGGACTCCATGGGCGACGAAGCCAACGTATGATTTGAGGACGAATACGTCGCTTCTCGGCGGCCCATGCCGGGGCGCAGCCGCTCAGAGGGATCCTCGAGCGGAACGGGAGGCAGGTCGTCCAAATTGACTGCGCGCTGAGCTGGCCGGTCCGTGTCCCGTAGGTGCTCCAAGCTTTCGCTTGTCCCCAGACCGCTATCGACGCTCCCTCTATCCCTCAACGTCTCAGTCAAGGCATCCGCAAAGCCCCACTCGCTCATGCGCCTAGACTGTGCGACATATGGGTGAGACCTCGCGGCGGCGCCAAGGCTGCCCGCCTTCTGTTGCTCCACAGGGTGTACCATAATGAACGGCGAGTACCGCAGTTGTTCTGGCTGAATCTCCCGAATATGGCCCGGAGTAAGCTCCGCGAACATACTGCTCGTTGTGTCCGCGGGGATCTCGATCTCCTGGCCATCTTCATCCGTCGGACCATCCACAGTGACAGTGGGCTGCGCAGGGACCTGTGGGGCATCTTGTCTTCCCCACGCCGGCGGAACCGAGGCGTACGGATGGCTCGTCTGAGCAAACGGCGCGTACGGGTGAACGAGCACCGGCTGCCGATGTCGTTCAGAGCCATCTTCACCAACTACTTTCTCCTGCTGAGCATCCGTGGGGCGCGCTGCGAATCTCTCAGGCTCTGGAGACGACGAACGCACAGGGAAAGTAGCCCCTTGCGCGTACGGATGCGCGGGGAGCCTTAGACGCTCACGACCACCATAGTGTTGTCTGGCCTGCTCATCTGAGGGCGTAGGCGTCGATATGGCAATACCGACGGGGCTCTCCCCGGAGCTTGACATCGCAGATGGCACGGGCGATAGCCCCTTCGCGCCGCCGGGCCCTATGCGGAGTGTTTGCGCAGGGCCGTGATCGGGAGGAGACGCTGGGGTGATGAGCACAACGCTCTCGTTGTTCGCATCGCGCCGCGCCTGGTCTTGCAGCCTGTGCCCACGCGTGTCCTGCCGCCGCAACGCGCCGTCCCGCATGTCCGAGGCACCCGCCTGCTCGTCCATCGGCGTGCCAACCATCTCTATCCCGCCCTCGACCACCCGTTCTGCACTCGAGAAGCCACAGAAGCCCGCCGCCGTCGACGCTGTGTTCTTGACAAGCCGGAGCGCCGACTTACCCAGTGAGTGCGACCGCTGGTGGTGGCCCGCGCCCGAGCCGGTCCACATGAACGACTCTTCCGTGTGCCCATGCGAGGACGTCGCAGTCCCAACCGAGTTAGAGTGTGCGTGTGAGCGCGCGGGGCCATGCGAGTGCGAGTGCGACGTGAACGTACTGACGCCGACGCCACCGCTGGTGAACGTCGTCGTACCGTGCTCCTCTGATGACCTGAACATCTGCGACCTAGACTCGTGCAGCCGGACATGCACCGTCGGCGGACGCGACTGGTTCCCGAGCAGCGTGCGCTGCGCGAGGACGTCCATGGCGGACGTGCGCCCCTCGCGCGGGGGACGGTGCGTGGTGCTGAGCGTCTTTGCGCGGGCCCGCGACACGGACCGGGCACGCTTGTTTTGGAACGAGCGTGTCGCCTGCGACTGCCACGCCTGGCGATCGGCTTCGAGCTGCCTGCCCTCCTCGAGGACCCTGTCAAGGCAACATGTGAATACACCGTCTTGGGCAAGCTTGACGTGACAGAGACAATGAACGCCAGTAAGGGCGCCCGCGGAAGACGATTGATGGGAGGGTGAATTACAAAAAGGAGAGCGACAGCGACATACTTCGTCAGTGAGGGCACTGGACTGGGCAGTGCCAGATCGTCCAGTGCGAAGCTCTTTGGTCTTGGCGGCTTGAAACTCGTCGGCGCCTTACTTATACCCGCACCATGTCTATCTCCGCTACTACGTCCAACGCCCACTGCTTGCCTCTGTTCCTCCACCGTCACTCGCGAGGGCCCTGCAATAGGTTCTGCTGCAGGCGGGCTCGCCAACGGTCTTGTGCTCTGCGCCGTCAACAAAGGTTCGTGGCTATCAGCGGTAACACCAGTGTCCAGCCCATGGGATGATCCTGTCGTGGGCTCCTTCTCTGCACGGGATTGATAGTAGGTGATGGTGTTGGGCAGAACCGGACTGCCCGGGGGACTGACAATTCGACCACTTCCGCCACCTGGGTCTACACGAATGGCGAATCGCGGGCGAGGCAAGATCAGCGCGTCGCACCATGTCTCCGGAGATAACCAACGTTGTTTCCCCTTGGGGATCGACGTGGGTGGAGCGGGAGAGCGATGTTGGGAGGTAGACTGAGGATTTCGCAGGTTGGGGGTGGAGATGGAGCCCCGGATGCTCAGGCGGTTGCGCGGCGTGGGCCGCAGGAAGGCGGGAGGCGGCGGGAGGGTACGAGAGGGCTGCGGCGTCACTCTGATTTTGGACGGCGGGGAACGCCGGGCGGGAGACGTAGTAGGAGAGGGGACGCGAGGCGGGGAAGAGCTGGTGGCGGTGGTAGAGAATGGGAAGGCGTACGGATGGCGGCGCAGGAACATCGACCCCTGCGCGTTCTCCGTCTGCGGCGACGCATGGTGCTCCGCGCTACCCGCCGACGCCTGACGCGTCAATTGGCCCGCCGAGGCAGAGTGTCTAATGGTCAGACCTCGCCGTGTGCCCAACGTAAGGATACTTGCAAGGCTATGGCGCGTTGTCTCCGTCGTCTTCGGCTGAGTTTCCTGCTGCTCCCGCATAGGCACCGGAGCCTCTCCAACGCCTCCTGCCTGGTCTAGGTGGATGATCGAGTTGACACTGGGCCTGGGGACGCTACGTGTCGTAGAGAAGGCTCGACTACGTGCAGTAGATGCTGCGTTCCCAGACGAAGAAGTGAGAGCAGCAGCGTCGGACTTTGCACGATCACGGTTCATGCGGGCGTACCGGTCTTCCTTCTTCGCCAGCGGGTCCTCCGCCAGCCAACCACTGACTAGATTCCCCCAGCTATCCCTCTGTACGACTCCGTCAGGCATCCCGCGGGGTGGCTCGTACGGGCCGTTGTAGGGGATGTACCAGTCTTCTTGGTCGACTGGTTCGGCGTCGGGCTCGCGGGCGAGTGGTGAAGACGGGCCGCTGCGGATGAGGCGGGAGATGCGAGCAAAAGGAGAGTGGTTGTTCTGAGTCTTGGCCGCCATTCATGGGTGCCCGAGAGCGAGGGAAAGGAGTGACAGATTGAAGGAGCGGAGAATGATCCGGGCACTGCGCTTGTATCAGTGCTGCCACCAGTATCAAATGCACCATGCAGCTGGATGCGCGACGTACCTTGGCCGACGTGCTGCAGCTTGGAGAGCGAGATGGCCGTGGGTTGGACTCAACGCGAAGTCCGGAACAGGCAACCAAACTTCGGCTAATCGACGTGCCAGCGCAAGCTCAGCGTGGTCCCTCTCTGATCATCCAAGTCAGACGCACCTCGCGTATAGAACCTCGCTCGGTATCTGGCAGAGGAAGATACGTGGTTGTATGCGACGACAATCAGCCACGAAAGAACTGGCGGGACAATGCCCGTCCAACGCCATTGATCGCTTGGTGCCCAAACAGGCCATACATCAACACGTGACACTGCCGTCTCTGCTACTCGATCAAAGTTTGTTCAATCCAGGATCCTACTAGTTACAGTATGGGCATAACGTACGTCCTTTGGTCACGCTATAGAGTTTCAACGCGGTGCAAGTACTGATGCTGCGCCTATGCCGGACGAAACATCTGTAGCTAAGTTAAAATTAGTTGTCGGAGGTTTATATCGGCGTTCAAGTTTCTCGCAGCGATAGCCTGAGGATGTGCACAAAATCTTGTCGAGGAGTCGCGTCGCCCTTTAATAGGAGAGGAGCTGGTCATGTCTGATTCAACGTTTGGTCCAGAATTTGCTCGAGGATGTGGCTAGCCTTTTAAACGTTAACTTGAGCAGCTTGAGCCGGCCCGGGCCGGACCATTTGAGGAGGAAAGTCCTCCTCCGTAGGATGTTGCACCGACCCCTTTTGTCATTCTCCCATAGCTATCAGTGCCCCGGAATAGTCGCTGTATGGTGCAATTCACCGCGATCAGTTCGGGACACTTCGGGACACCGCAGAGCGGTGAGCAACCTCGGAACTGAGCGTGCGCGTGCTTCTAGCGAGTGGAGCGAGCAACACTCTGCAACAGTGCAACCCGACCTACAGCCGACCTACAGCCGTACCGCCATCCGAGTCGTGTCTCCTCCTACTACCCGACCTTCCTACTCTTTACCTGGCACTGCTCTGATTCATTCCTTACCTCTGGCGTATTCTGGACGACTGAAGATTGCCCGCCGGACCTGTGCGCGCGCTCATCATGACGCTCTCGTTCTACGAGTTCCAGCTCGTATGCCTCATCGCGCTATGTCTCTTCTTCATGCTGGTCGAACGCCAGCTGTCTCCCAAACGAAAAGAGGGTGTGCGTCTGCACGATGGCCTCCATGCGCCGACTCCGGCGTTGCACAAGCTTTCGAGACAGTATCTGTCTGCTTACGCGATAGTTATGGGTATGTCGCCTTCTCATACGACGGGTGTGTCGCGTCGCATGGTTCGGGGACTTGACGATGCACTGCGTATCTAGGAGCGGACTGGCTGCAAGGGCCGTATATCTACTCTCTGTACAAGGAACAGTACGCGTTTCCCGAGCGTTACGTCGCACTGCTCTTTGTCACTGGCTTCATGACGGCCGGGCTCGCTGCGCCCATGGTCGGAGTATGGGCCGATCAATAGTATGTCTGCTGAGACTGCTTGACCGTTCACGCTTACAGGAGTTGACAACTCCAATTTGTAGTGGCCGGCGCAAGCTTTGCTTGGCGTTCTGTATCACCTATACGCTCACCTGCGTGCTCATACAACTGCCCTACTTCCCCATATTGATCCTGGGCCGCTTCCTCGGCGGATTCTCTACCTCCATCCTATTCTCCGTGTTTGAGTCATGGCTCATCTCGGCGTCCAACTCCCTTGCCCTGCCGGCCGCTGACCTGTCCACCATCATGGGTCGCGCGTCCCTGGTAAACGGCTTCGTCGCTGCCACTGCCGGAGTGGCGAGCAACCAACTAGTCAGTTCGACGGGCTCATTCGCCTCTCCATTCGTTGCTAGCGGCGTGCTTCTCGTGCTTGCGTGGGTCGTCATCCGCGGGTCGTGGACAGAAAACTATGGCAGCGGTGGCGGCACTTCCGCGAGCGCGGACCCGCTGCAACTGAGGCGTCTCGGGCAAGCTCTCCAGATCGTTCGCAACGGTTTGTTGTTCCCCAGCTCAGGAGGCACCCTACCAACTCAATACGTCTGTCAGAGCCGTCCCTGCTTGTCATCGGCCTGACGCAGACCTGCTTCGAGGGGTCCATGTACCTCTTCGTCTTCAACTGGGTGCCGGCGCTGCAGGAGGCCGCGCGCCCGGGCGCGCTTCTCCCGCTGGGCTACATCTTCTCTGCGTTCATGGTCAGCATGATGATCGGCTCGCTCCTGTACACGTCGCTCGTATCGCTGTTCGCTCGCGCGGAGGACGCGCCGCTCGACGCGGGCGGCCCCGCAAGCGACGCGCCACTGACGCTGCACGCGAAGCTGAGCTCGCTCGTGTGCGCGGTGAGCGCGGTCGCGTTTGCAGTGAGCGTGGAGAGTGGGAGCGAATATGTGCGGTTCTGGGCGTTCTGCACGTTTGAGGCGTGTGTGGGGATGTATTATCCCATCCAGGGCATGCTCCGTGGATCGCTGATATCGAACGAGCACCGAGCAACGGTGAGTCGCGTACTCTTGTCCTTTCGCGTGCAGCTCACTCAACGGTTGGTCATCAGCTCTCATCGTTGTTCCGTGTGCCGCTGAACATCTTCGTCGTGGTCTCGCTCCTCACAGGAGTGTCCTCCGCACGGTACACCGTGCTCACCACTAGCTCACTCATGCTCGTCCTCTCCTCGCTCATGACCGCAGCATTCCTCGTCGAGCGCATAGAGTTCTCTGCTCCCTCAGTACCTCACCCCGCCTAATATCTGTATATCAGCATACAATCAGCATACCCTCAAAATGCCCACGGACATATCACGCCTACTGTACAGCCTTTCTTTGTCACTGAATACATATTCGATCTCTGATTGACAGGCTCGGTTTGGCTATCTCCGAGCAGTCTCGACACGGCTTCGGTGGCCCATACTCCGAAGCCAGGTTATGCTTGACTGTCTCCGAATCCTGCATGCGTAGTTCCTTGTACGCTGCAGGGTCGACCACGATCAATGATGGCATGACCTTCGTAGACCGTATGGGTCAAATCTTGGATTTCTACGGCATCCATTTGCCGCCTGCGACTGAACCACAGACAGTGTGACGGTCTGACCAGACCGTTCGACAGCTCTGATGAGTCCCCTATTTAGTGGCCGCGATCGCTGCGTACACGCTCACCGCTTCCTGCCAGAAGCTGTCACTATGCTGCGTTGCTCGATCACTCCCAGCCTGAAGCCGTGTAGTTTGATCAGCGGAGTCAGATCCGCTTATCGTTCCGCTATACATAAGGACTTCATGTAGGCTTCGCCGCGTATTAGAAGGCCTGATGGATTCCGCACATTGGACTGGCCTTGCGAAACTGGGGATGTAGTGAGTTCAGCTTCGACGATTCCCGGTACTTCATACTAGTCACTGACCTTCCCTCTGTAGCCATTGGTGCGGTGCGGCTTCTGCAGGTAGGAGTGTTGCAGTGACGTACAGATACTGCGTGCTAATGGCGGGGCATACACCAATGGCAAGCATTGCTCTTCTACGACTATACGTTGACGTTACCCCGGGAGGTTCGCTGTATATGGACGCGCAGTTTCTCGGGCGCGACATTGCTATTCCTTGTGAATCGGTACTTCACGATGCTCGTCGTAGCTCTGAACATTTGCAGTCTGGCCTTGTCAGGCAGCTCCGTTTCGTCTAATCGCCCGGCACACGAGGTGAGTACTACGCACAGACTTATGGCACAGCTCCCTCACCAGCAATTGCAGTTGTGCGTAATATGACATTCCCTGACTTACTATTGCTCCTGTACTGACGTTGTGGGATAGCTGCTTTGTGCTGTCAAGAATCAATCAGGCCATGTCCGTAGTCTTCGCCCTCGTCAACGCCGGTATGTCGTTTGCCGTGCATGCAATTACGCGTTCGTATTTGACGGCCTGTTCCCAGCATTCCACTCACTAAGAGTATTTGCAATCTGTCCCAACAAAATCCGGAAAATAGTCTTCAGCGTTGTCTTTGTACTCGAGATGATACCTATTTCTGTCGATGTGGTGGGTCAACCGGTTGCGGTCTCGCACAGCCGGCGACTGAGGCTTCCAGTTCTTCTTCACGAGGATTGCCGACTTTGGGGCCTCGTATCTTCCCTTCAATGGTTGCGAATTGTCAGGGTTCTCAGACGTCGGATGGTACTATCAGTAAGTCGTAGTATCGGGGTTTAATTTAGCTTGAAGAGCTGACTCACGATCACGTAGACGTATGTAGTGACAGTCGTCCTCAAGTGTGTTGGTGGAGCCCGTTGGCTCAGTTTTCTTTTTAGTGGCCTACGGAAGCCTCGCTGCAGCAATAGCTGCAGATTCCGTTGTACTCATGCTGACATACTGGAGGACATCGAACATTCACCGAGCGCTGCGGATGCAAGGCAGAAAGCGCAACCTTGCGTCAATGGTGTTGAAAGATGGTGCGTCATGAGAAGGAGACATCATACGTTCGCTCAGCCTGGTGTCAAGGGACCGTCTACTTTGCGTGCGTGTCTCTCCGGTGACTACACCAGAGGTCCGATTACGTGAAGCTGATGTCGAGCTCAACGTCCATAGTCAATTGACATTTCTGAACATCATGTCCGCCATTGGTGTCAAGTTACGGGACGGGGTAAGTATAACACATTGATTGACGAATGCGGGTTGAACTAGTCCATAGATCGTCGTGCAGTTCGCGCAAGTGTACGTCCATCAGGAGCCATGCATAACACGATCGCTTGTTGACTTAGTAACACATCAGCCTAGCATCCATCGTCTTCTCTAGGTTCATCCTAGATTTGCGCAACTTCTACCTGACGGATTCCGGCGGGGATACGGGATATGCTCCAAGCGATGCCGCGCTTCAGGGTTCAGGCACATTCTCCACTGTCGTCTTTTCGCACTGGAGGGTTGTGGGGAACTTCGGGGCAACGGTCGAGGACTGGTTGGGAGACAGTCATGAAGAGCACCTGAATACCTCTAGCGTGCAGAACGTACCTCAGTTCTCGGAAGATCCATTTTCTGCAGGGTTGTTACAAGCTATGGAGGTACCTGAAGGACAAGTGACCCCACCTATCATAGCGTAAACGATGTGTACAGAACAATCTTCCCAGTAGAGTGATAGCGAAAAGAACTGGAGCCGGAGCAGCAGAATCCCGACACGAATTTAGAGGCATGCTCAGAGCTCTGGGCGGGGCAGCAGCCGGTCGGGTCTTACGCTATGTGAGGGGCCTCACGTAGACGTCGGTACCTTCCAGGTAACACGCATCTCCGAGCCTGTATCCATGGAGCGCTCGCAGGGACGATTGAGTTGTCAAACCAGACAGGAGTCGAGATGAATAGAAATCATTCCTTTTCGTATCGGCGTGACAAGAAAGACATAAATACACGACGACCCGGCCACTCAGTTTGTTTGTGCTCCGACAGCCTACCGAGCCAGCATAAGCAACGTGCTGCAATGACCACCAACTGAAAGAGACACTCACCAGACGCTTGAGATGTTCCATGAAAACCTGCAAGCTGACGTCGTCCGTGAAGATTGCCTGCCCAGCGCTCGCACCCGTAGCCGTGCCGTACATGCTCGTCGACATGTGTGTCGTCGACGGGTTGAGCTTCGAAAGCAGGAATCGCGCCTGACTGCCACCCTGATCACAAACGATGTAGCGTGGGATGGGGAACCGGTCCGCGAGAAGTTCCTGGAATCCACATATTAGCAAGGTTAGAAACGGAGCAGTTCCATACAACACACCTGGGCATCGACGACAGGAGCCGCGAGGAGATCCTTGAAGTTTTCGTAGCCTTCTTGTTCCTGGTAGCCGGCCTTACGCCACTGTGCGATCGTCTCTCCGTGGAAGATGAGGATGTGGAAGAACGTGTCGAGGAGGAGGATGACGTCGGGCTTGATGGACACGCTGTCGAGCAACACGGGCTGCGGAGGCGTGTCGAATGTGTATGACATGAGCGTGGGTTGGATCATGATGAGAGAACTGTTGACATCCTCCTCGTTGAGAATGTGCCTGATCGAGCTCTTAGACCCCATTCAACTTAGAACGTCGTGATGACCTACCTGTAGAAGGCAGTCTCGTCCGGACTGTTGTTGAACACCTGCAAGAACTGGCTTCTCCGGAGGTGGAACATGAACTGCGGATAGATGCTGAAGTTGTCCGACAAGCGGAACGTCGACGGGTCCTCCTTTCTGTAGTCCGCGAACTTCTGGCACAGCCGGATGAGCATGCGGTCCAGCCACCTCAGCACGTCGGGCGAGTCGTCGATCTCCGCCTTGAAGACGGCGATCCTTGCCATGAGCACTGCGGCCGCCTCCTGGTCGAACGACGCCGCGATGCTTGGCGAGCCCGCCTCCGCGAAGTTCCGCGCGATCGTCGTCACACGGAGGCGCAGCTGGCCAGACGAGTGCTGGTAGTGCGTTACGAACTGGATGAGGCCACGCGAGCCTGGCTGCAGTGGCTGCCCGGCTGGTGTCACAACCTCGAAGTAGACTCCTGTTGCCGTGCGCGGTGTGATGGAGTTGATTTTCCATGCTGAGGTCTGGCCAATACCGATCTCCGTCTCGCCGACGCACGCAGACTTCTTCCCGGCTGAGATCGCGTGCCCGATCAGTCCGGATACCTTCAGCTCTTTCGTCGTTTGCACATCAAATGTAGCATTAAAGCCCATCTCGAGGTGGCCTTGGTCATCCTTGTTGAAAATACGCAGGAAACTCTGCTTGAAGATCGAGGTGGCGAACGAATCGGACAGTACGATCACACCGTTGGTAGAGTTTGGTAGGGACTTCATCTCGAGGAGACCGACTTGGTCAAGGCAGCCCGCAAACAGGTCGATGATATGCCCGTTGTTTGATGCGCGCTTGGCGAGACCGTCGTAGAACTACACGATGGTGAGTGTCTGTCGTCTATGAGTATACGACTGGCATACCTTGACGGCGCGCTTGTAGTGCTTGGCGCTGTCTCGGTCGATGTCGTGGTGCGACCGAATTGGCTCCTTCAGCTCGTTGCTCACGACCATACCTGGGCCTTCCGTCGCAGATCCACCCGAGAACACCATCATGCGTGCGCCGGTGTTAGGGAAGGTTGTCTGATGCAACATGAGTTAATGCACTCATGCACAGAGAACAGTACTCACCTCCAAGAGGCCGACCGCGACCGAAACAGCAACACCAGTGCAGCGCAGCGGTCTCTTGCCCGCCGCCACCGGCCATGGGTCCTGGTTCAAGGACTCCAGGATACCAGTGAGCTGGAACTCGCACTGCGAGACGGGGAGGAGGAACCGCGCCGCGCCGAACGTCTGCATTGGCTGTCCGGGGCGAGGAGCTGCCCTATTCTGCGAGCTCAGGCCGAGCATGTCCTGAATCTGCTTCGGGCTGTACTCCTTGCCCCCGCGGAACACGTATGACTTGTTGCACTCTGCATAGCCAAGTTCGTGCACTTGCGCCTGAAAGCAGCCTTAGGAGCGCAGACTAGACAAGCTTCGAGCACACGTACCATAGTGCCATACGTAATGAGACCCACGAGCGCGTATGGCGGGAGCAAGCTCAAGCTGACGATGATCGCATCGCGAAGTGCCTTGAGCTCTTCCGGTTCCTCGAAGCATGTATCGACGACGAAGAGGAATATGGGCGGGACTTGAGCTGGCCGGGAGAGCGTGTACTCGATCGTCGTGTATTTTGGCAGCAGCTCGGCGGGAAGATTGGTGTTCGAGATGTCCTTGTAGTGAGGCGGGAAGGCATTCCGCTGCAAACAGAAAGGGCAGATCCAAAGCTTTCCGCGAATATCAATCTGGCTGTAGTCCAGTTATCATCACCTGAACGTCAGGCGGTGGCATATGACGCGTACCAGTAGGGGTTGAGCACGGCGCGACATGGTGGTTTGCAGGTGACGGGTTCGTACAAGACCGGAGGCAGATCCTCGCGCACTTTGAGAGGCGTGTAGAGGGCCGAAATGGGCACGACTGTACGCGTCGCCTCGATCCTCGACGACGGCCAGACGTTCCATGACAGACGGACGCCTGCACGGCTTCGTCAGATTCCAGCTCGTATGAGATGGAACCTGCTACGCACCGTCGCGATCCTCTACATCCTCGAAATTAAGCATCGTAGTTGGTGGATATTAGGTCGACTCGTCAAGTATATGCTGTGCGTCGTGTTCCTGTCGTCGACGTGTCCTGTATGTTACTGTTTGTCCCCCACGACAGTCGACAGACTGCAAGAGTCCTGTAGGCGCGAGAGATACTGTATGGTTGAGTGAGTCCCGTGCATGTGCGCTGCATTATGTCGACGTACCTAAGTTACGAAGATTGAGGAGGACGTGGAGGTCGGTGACTGGCGGGGCACGCGGTACAGTGCGTCTGACGCCGAGTGCCCGATTCGGAAGGCCGCCAAATACGGCGACAGACGTCGGACTCGTTGTCTCGGACTTCGTACTCAACGTCGCTCACTACAATCATCCAGGCCTGGTCTGTTTGATAGAATTGTGTCCTATGATTTTCCACACAACTCTGCGGCATAGAGCCCGTACAATCGCTTTCAGTCTTAGCTTTCTCGGTGCGACGACTGTCCGACATTCTTCAACCGCTTGTCTCCTTCGGACACCGCCGTCATCTGCTCCTCGCGAGGTCCCTACCCCGCTTGTCTTTGTCTCGTCGAGCTCCTGGGATCCACGCTCGCAACAAGGGTGAGCAGCCTTGCTGCTACGTAGCTGAACAGCACCTCATCGCGCCGCGACGCCACTTCAAGGCTCAGGTCGCTGGCAACCATGTTCACCACGCGCGGGTTTACCTGTCTGGAGGTTGACTTGGCACCGCCCGAGAAAGCGGAGACGTCGGACGCACTGATGCAACACTACGAAGCAGGTAAGTACTCTCTCAACAGGGCCCATGTCATTGTCGAGGCCCATCTCTGGTTAATTCGCTATGGACCGGGGCGGGATCATCGGTCTGTGCATAGCGCCTCTCCTCGTCAATCACCTACGTTGCGTGTTCAAGATTACCCGCAACTCCCGTTCGAGGCTAACGCATCAGCATCCTACCTCACACTGTCGCACGGGGCACTAGTGCAGATGCAGTTCATGTCCCGGCCCTGACGCGGACGCCGCACTGCTTGTCTACATGGACCCCTACTGATCAGAGGCTACTTCTGGACGCTATGCTCATTCTCTGCCAGAGCTGTCGTCGCACATCCGTCTCACCATGATTCCCTTCGCGCCAATCATTGTCGCTCGGGGGTCGGGTGCACTCATCGCACAGACCTACATCTCGTCTCACCCTGCCTCCGGTCTGCTACTCATCTCGCCGCCGGTATCCAACGCTGCCCTCCAGTCGTCGTCGGAGGCCGAAGACAAGACCCTCTTGCCAACGGTCCTTCCGGAGTTCAACTTCGAGCCGAGATTTCCGTGTGCCGTCCTGTGCACACAGCGAGAAGCCACGGCGTTCACCGAGAACAGGCTATGGGCGGATGAGAACGTTAGCAAGTTGGTCACGCGGGACGAACAGGCCCTGGATGGTCAAGAAGGCTTCGTCAAGATAGAACAGTGGTTGGACGAAGTTGGCGTGTAACATGTGCGACGAGTGCGGACGGTATGATGCTTCGAGCTCCGTATGTGATACATGAATTTCACATGCATCTTTGTTGAATTCCATCGTCTTACCGCAGAGAAGTCCTCTCATCGCGCATCTGCGTGCCTGCCGGAGTTGGCAGATAAAGCAGACTGTGCATAGACCTGTACGTCCCACGCATCGCAAAGCTGCTCTACTCGGCTTCCTTGAAAATGGTCGGGGTGGTTGAGCGGCATCTTGTCATTGCGCGTGTATCCGGTGACCCGGAGCAAGACTGCAGACCATCGCAGTAGCTTGCTGCAGCGCAAGTTGGCCGAGCTTGGGTCCTCCGACCCAGCAGCAGAATTTCAAACCCCGGTCGGGTCTGGTGGATTTGAACTCGAATTTGACGATCGGCTACCGCCAGTGCCATGGAGACAGTCATCCATATCTCTCATCCTCTTCAGCCTCAAAATCGCCCTTCAACATCGAAAACCGCATTCTGGTTCCTGGATCAGCAAAGCCGAGGAAACATGCTGCGATCCGCATTGTGCTTCGAAACCAGTATTCCGGCCACCCCACATTTGTCGCCGAAGTCCACAGAGGCAGCGACTCGACTCGGACATCCTGATTCCTCCGATCTTCACTACCATCGTGATGACCACTGAGAAGACCTCGTAAGCACCTTGTGCACCCGGCCACGGTGCACGTACCCTTCAGATACACATGACCTTCGTAACCTGGAACCATAGAGGCAAATGGCACTGTATATGTCTACGCCCGTTCCTAGCCCCCGCTCCTCGCCTGTGGCAGAACCTTCGCCTTTTCTGCGAGCGAAAGCCGCATCGTTGCGTCGGTGAGTCATGCCCTCGATCATCCCGGCGAAGTAAATCTAACGGGGAACCACACGAGATCTAGAGCATAGCATCCAATTGACAGATTCCTGATGCCGGCGGGTGCGCTCAAAGTGAGGTGGCATCGCCACAACACCTGCACAGAGTAGGTAAGCGGTGCAGGCGCCACTGAATTGACCAAAGGACGAGCATTCACCGTGAAGCCCAGGGATGAAGAACTCAGCCTACAGCAGTCTCGCAACGCTTCATGTATGTCGGCGGTTGCCCCGAAGACGGACCGTGGAGAACGATACATGCAGTACCCCGGGTTGGATGGGGACCCGGATACCCGTAGCGGTACCCGCATCGGCGGTAATCTCCCCGAAGGGTCTGAGTCTGTGGCTCACCACGATGGTCCAATAGCTGCTATTCTGGTCGTGGGCCACCAGTTGTCGTGGCCGAAGCGGTCCAGCGCTGTTGCAGTCCGAGCCGATGATCTGTTCCATTCAAGGTTCAAACGTTCACGGCCGCCTGTATACTTATGTGAGCGCGGGGAGGCAGCGCGCACTCCTCGTCTCGATGACCCACAACAATCACACTGTCAAGACTCAACGCCCGTTCGACTTCTCTGTACCGCCGTGAGTGACAGCTGTCTGAGTCTCGGATGTGCATCTTGACTGCTGGCTGATGACGACGACGGCGCATCTCATAGGGCAGGTATTATATTAGCTGTCTCATGTCAAGTAAGGCCCCGAAGCTATATTCCGTTGACGTTTCGGATCCACGACTCGTTTATGAGCCTGCGGAGGCGTGGGGTCCGTCCTGCAGTAACGGAGACACGGGCACGCAAACAGCCGGGTCTAGCGTCACTTTCACATTCAACGGTGCGCGGTCATTTTCACATTCAACGCTGCCCACGAGTTCGTATTCTGACACCCATGTACAGGTACCTTTGTCGAGGTCTACGGCTCGTCGAGCTCAGCGCAGACCAGCACATCATTCGTTCTAGACGGTCAGCAGGCTGTCAACTACGCTAGCTCAGGAGCAAGTTCGCAGGACCTCCCTCTCTATCACTCGTTTACCCTCAATCACGGCGCGCACACACTCAAAATCACAGTAAAAGGAGACGACCCGTCACTCTGTCTTCAGCAGCTGCAATTCACGGGCACGCCAGTCCATTCAGCGTCGTCGGCATCTTCGGCTGTCGTACCTACACAGACTCAAGCGCTCAACAGCTCGTCCACCACGACGTCCTCCAACCACCTCTCACCAGGGGCGATCTGCGGGATCGCCATAAGTAGCATCGTGGTCTTGTTCCTTGTCATATTCACCATCTTGTATGCGTGTGGCCTTCTACCTCGGCATTGTAGGCGAGGACGACGTCCCTCGAAGGATGAGGGAGTAGATATCATCTTGGACGGTCAGTCCGCGCTCGGTATCCTCATCCAGACATTTATTGACATACGCTCACAGAGATGCCCAAATCCCCTCCTCCACCAGTGGGCATGGACATCTTCCGGAAAATGCTGATACAACACGCCCAAAACAACGCCATGACCCGTCTAGCCTCGGGACCGAACTCGAAGAAGAGTTCGTCGAACGGGACGCGGTCGACCGCCATCTTCTCTTCCGTCGTCATACTCACGCCACCCGTTTCGTCGTCTGGCGGGAGTCACGGCCGCTCGGAGAGACAACCTCAAAGACCCCAGCGAGCGCAGCTGAGGCCGTCCACACCTACTTTGCATATCGCGAACCAGGTTCAGAGTCCCTGACCACATTCCTTGTTAGTACGAAAGCCCCCATCTTGTGTCGAATTTGTATGGACATCAGTACCACGGACTCCGGAAGAGCGATTGCATATATTAGTAGTCTTGTATCTGGATAATCTCGATATGATATTGCGGTGAAGTACAGTATTAAGTATGTAAGTTAGCTTGGCCTCGGCCCTCCGGAATGCCACGACCTCAGCGCTTCAGCCACAACTTCAACTTGAACGTCTTCTTCCTCACTGTCCTCAGGCTGTTCAGTCCAATGTTTGGACTTGTCTAGTATGCCCATCTCAGAGGTCACTCACGTTGTTTGACTTCAAGTGCTGTTTAGGCAGTCGACCTGCGTTTTCATCTTCCTGCCAAAATTACCTCACGATTCTCCGCCGAATCGCAAGGCGAGATCATGTCCTGAGCTCCGAATTCGAACCCGATGCGACGAGGGCAACAAGCTAGCAGCCGGTACTAGTATGAAGTATATATTTGTTCACCTCTATGGTAATATGAGGAAGCTTGGTAGATCAGTATCACCTGTTAGTATAGACATAGTCGACATCTCCGGAGGGTATACAGGACCTCAATGGCCCCTCCGACTGAGACCCATGTGTCTTCGAACCGAGGGCGCCGGTACGGTGGTACGTGCCCTGCGATACTTGTCCAGTGGTATCAACTCAACGGCAACTCTTGACTAGGCCTGACTGAGCTACTACTAGCGTACTGCGCGGCGCAGGCTGCATGTAGCGAATGTCACAAATAGCGACCCTGTGCGAATGATCATCTGTGCCATAGGACAAATGTATCATTTCTGTACAACACCACTTCCGTCAACAATCACCTCGAGACACTGGCAGTCGCTGCAGATTCAGCTTCCGTTATGATGCTTCGTACATGGCAGCCTGCCCGGAATCAATTGGCATCATGCAGCAGCTCCTCCTGAACCACTCAGGCTAATGCCATCGGGGCAGCTACTCGTAAAGCGGCTACTTTGTCTAAGAGGTAGTATCAGGTGAGTGCATGTATTGACTGGTGTTCAATCGACTGAAGGCTGGTACAGCGAGGAGCCGGATGATCGGACACAGGCCCGGGGAACAGATGCGTGCACCGCATTCACTGCCGCTCGAGATGTCGAACGTCCTCTCGCTGTCAAGAATGCTTCAGAAAAATCAGTCGGACGGTCACAGGGCAGGATTCTATTGGCTCAGTATCCGGCCCCGTTGAGGTCGTCTCACGCCAAGTTTTCCTTCGGAGCCAGGATGGTATGATCCTCTACATAAAGCGGATAATGTTGAGAAACTGACCAAGTTGGTTACTCCTCCCAACGCTGCTCGTATCTGTTGAGAACTTACTTCTTTAGTCGCAGCTGAGCTGTCGGCCCGGTCACCATGTCGCAGGCCGATTCTTCTTCAGCTGTCTCTGCGCAGGTCGCGGTTTTGTCTCAGGAAATGTGAGTGCTCGAAGTACTACGCGGTAGACAAGCCGTCTGAATATGACTTTGATAGGCTGCTGGCTAACCTCTGCGGCATCGCAGCTACCAGTGAGAGTCGCTGTCCGAATATCCAAAACAAAGCTTGACATCCGCGCATAGTGCTCCTCTTCTATGACTATATGCTCACGTTCTCGCGCGAGGTCCGTTGTATTTGGAAACGCCGATTCTCTGGGGCGACAGTGCTCTTCATGTTGAACCGATATCTGACTCTCGTATATCGCGTTCTCATGACCGTGGAAATATTACCATTGGGACAGAACCCCAATTCTGGCCAAGCGGTAGCAATCCATCTGTTTACGTGCCTTCCTTCGCTCACATAGTCATTTTAGATGTATGAAGCACTCTTTACATTAAAAGTCTCGATCGTTGACGCGCCACGAGCAGTTGCACTGGAGTGCTTCGTACTACTCAGGTCTTGTCAACGGCGACAAGCCTGGTAACAGCAGGTACGTAGCCTTCATTCCGCGGCTCATCGAATCTTATAGGTCAAGTAGGCTTTACCTCGTTGCGCATGTACGCGGTCTGGTCCAAGGACCGTAGAATATTCGCTGGGATTTTGTTCCTCGGATTGGTCCCCATCGGCGTGAACATGGTACATAAGGCTCCATCCAATGCATTGTCGCGCGCTCACTGTCTCACGCCAGTTCTACTACACCAAGGTGGCCTTCGTCGTTGCCCCTCCTCCGCTCGTCGGCTGTGCGGATTTAGTGTACATGACCCCGGCTGCCAGTGACATGTACGTCCTGCCTCCGATCTTAACATGACCATCGACCTGAAATCTTGCGCAGACGTAAGCAGTAGTTGTGTGAGTCGGTTTAGACAAACATACCCACTCACGCGTACCATGTACAGTGGGCATGTTCAACTGCATCTTCGCCATCACCGCGGATACTATTGTCCTGATCCTCACCTGCGTCAAGACATTTGAGATCAAGCGCTCCTTCGCCGCCATTCGGACGAAAGCCAAAATCAGCGTTGAGAATCTAGTCCAGAACCGCGAAACTTCATATGTGTCCTTAATACAACGAGATGGTAAGCGATTCCACGACCATCATAGAGCATGCTATTCACAGATCTGATCATAGGAACGATATATTTTCTGTGAGTGATGCTTCTTAGTACTCGTCGTCACCTATCCGCTAATAAACTAACAGTGCTCTACTGATTCTCAACGTAGTGGACTTGATCGCGATAAAGAACCAGGTACATCGAATTACCATCCTATGCCGGTAGCCGTCTCTGACACGTCTACACTGGCAGGCTTTCGGATCTCTCCCCGCCCTGACAGAGGTGTATGTACCGGTCATCTAGTTCATGATGACACCCAAACCTTAGCAATACTGCCACAGGCTGACGTCAATCCTCATTTCCCGCTTCCTGCTCGACCTCCGCAGCATATACCTTGCATCTCATGGAATCGACAGCAATGGCAAGGACTCGACCATGAATGCCAATGCGTCGACTCTAGCATTCGGAGGGCATAGCGTGGCAGGGAATCTCGGCGCTCCTCTCGAATCTATGTTGTCTGACCCGGAGGAACGCTACGAGCTGATCGCTGCGGACGAAGCTGCGTACATCTCCGAGGACCCGTTGGCTATGGGGCTACGTTCGTCTCCGAGGCACGATCATAACTCGCAACACAACGACGCTGACGAAGCTGACGACACAGGGCTCCGTGTACTCAGACAGTGAGTCCAGCAACAGATTTTGTTTTGTACATATTCCGTCACTCATCTGCTCGTAGGTTGTACGATGACCCTGTATGATCTCAGTATGGATAGGATGTTCTCGCTACTGCGCCGAACGTACAGCGTACTGGGGAATGCGCACCGGTGGACCGCGGACTACGTTCGGCTACTCGCGCAATGCGTCCTCACCGAGATTCCTCGCCAGAACCTGTGACTGCAGGCTGGTCCTGAATCATGGAAGGTGATGAGCGGTCAAAATTCGACCGCCGCACAGCTTTAGCGCAGCCACGGACGTCCCTCCGTTAGCGACTGAGCGCCTGGCGAGGACCGGTCTTCGCGTTGACTCGAACAGCGACAGACAGAATCCGCAGGTTCTGCGCTGGTCGACCTACGCAGGGGGCCATGATTGTCTCAGAGACAAGTTGCACTCAACACGAGCGTGTATTAGAGGTTTCACTATGAAAATACACCATGATCCAAGAGTTAGCCCGCTATGCGTACGCATCCCGGCTGAACCGATACAACACGTCAAGCAACAAGTTCAATGCTTTGAAATCAGTTCTCGCCAGGAAGGGCCGCAATCAAGCCCTTGACTTCATCCCACCTGGCGTCATCCTTCCAGCCCATGCTCATGTCCTTCTTCAGAGCAAAGACTCGTTTGATGTCTTGAGCATCCGTGCTGGTCCCCTCTTCAACGGCCTTCCTCTGGGCGTCGATAGCATCAAGCCATGCAAGGACGACAAGGTGCTCGGGCTGCGATATCAATGTTTGACGATCAGCCCAGATCGTTCTGTCGAGGCCGTGGGTGACATAACCTTTGCAGAATGATGTCAGTGCGCGATTTTTAACCGAGTATGAGTACATCAAGGATGTTCTTACCGATAGAGGAATACACAGCTTGAGGCACCCATCCAATCTCATAGCGCAGCACCGGGAAGCCAGCATTGTACAAGTCCCGCGCGAGGAGCCTCGTCGGCAGGTACACCTGGCAGTCAGATAGCACCTTACCCATGAACCTGAACAGATTCTGTGGTTCCGTCTCGTAGCATTCGAGCAAGCGTGCCACGACGTCCCTCGGGTAGAACTTCCGCAGGTTCGCCTCGACGTCGGCGTAGCTGTAAACGGGGTGCGTCATCGCGTAGATAAACCATTCCTCGGTAAGGTCGCCGACAACGACGCTCCGCACGCCCTTCGCCTTGAGTGCGCGCGCGAACTCGCCGGAGCGCTGCCAGGTCATCGGGTCAGGTGAGTCCCCAGTCCAGGTGCTGTCGCGCGTCCCACGGAAGGTGTCGAATTCAGTGCCGATCTCCCCGCTCTCTATAACCTGCGTGATCTTGTTGAAAGGCAGTGCGGAGGTGTCGCGCAGCTGAGAGAGGATAGTGGGCGAGCGCGGGTCGAGGCCAAGCGAATGACAGAGGGCATCGAATTGCGGACGTTGCCCCGCAGGCGTCGCGGGATTGGCCCTACACAGGAGCCTGATGTCAGATCCGACTTTGGGGCGTTCCACATGAAGTCCTGATGTGGATGTACTCACATCATGCCATTCGACTGAAGCGTGGCGGATTGAAAGGGCGACTTCTCGCCTTCGGGCAGGCGGGAGACATGGTGCAGGATCTGATGCACGGAGTGTGCACCTGCCGACAGCCCTGTGAGCTGTATGTTCGTGGGATCACCTATGAGACGAGCGCCGTTCAGTATGAGAGTCTATACTACACCGCACAGACTGGCATTCGAGTCATACTCACCACCAAAGCATTCGATGTTATCCCGAACCCAGAGGAGCCCAAGCCATTGGTCCTTGAAACCGAAGTTCCCATCTAGCCTCGGCTCGTCCGACGCGAGAAAGCCAAAAGCGGACACACGGTACCCTATATTGACGTGCACCGTCTCCGACTCTTTGGCGATGTACTCGGCCTGTGAATTGAGTTCATGCGGCGATCCTAGCTGCAAGAAGCTGGCATATGATTATTTTGTCAGATCATGCCCTGGTGGACATCGGACCCCATGCTCACCCGCCGTGGATATAGATCTTGACCGGGTACTTACGGTCGGAGCCGGGACTCCAACCTGGCGGACAGACAATGTTGACGTATAAGCTTCAAGAAAATGTTAGAATGTGACAGTCAAATTGGTGGAGTCGTGCGCACGGGTTCTCGGTAGGGTTGCCCAAACCAACTAGGTTCTGATACGGTGTCCGGGGAGGGATTAAGATCCCATCGTTCGGCTGCGCGCAATCTTGGCACTCCATGATGTTCAGGTCTATATTCCAGTGATGGGATACTCACAGCTGGCTTCATATAAGTACTCCTTGGCTTCGTAACGATAATTTGCGGGCAGTGGTTCAGGATCCTGAAAGCGACCCGGAGGCAACGCATAAGGGATTTCTTGGAAACAATATACTGAGCACTAGTTCGTCACGTGAAGTACCAATTACAATACCTAGAAAACCGGCGGTGCCGGTGTGTGTGACTTGTCCACCAGTGACTGGACCATACTTCGTGTTGACTGTGATACGCGCAGAGCCACACACAAGCGAGTCCTGTAGGTGGGATGGTCGCCGAGTCCATTGGATTCCTCGGCGGCCGCCAGCCAACTTGTGGGCAAGACTTGAGTCTCTGGCGGCGACACTCGGGATCGGAGATTGAGTCCAGAGAGATCGGTAGGTAGGATGATGCCAGTGCGATGTTTCCGCGCATAGTGTGGGAGAAGCCAGGCGTGTCGCAAGCTGACGGGCAGCAAGGCTGCCAATGCGGCGTTGCGAGAGCATTCACCTAACCCCCTGTGTCAGTCGCTGACAGAACACTGGTGAAGTTGCTACGTACGTTTGTACTGAACTCTTAACCAACAGATGTCTGAGGAAGTAGTTCCGGTGGATCGAAAACAACTGCCGCATTGTTGTATATGTACTTGTTCAAGGGCCGAAGAAGATTACGTCCCCTGGTAGAAATCTGCATGGCACCACAGCCACATAAAGTAGAGAAGATACTGTAATCGCCTAACTCGCATCCAGCCTGTGGAGAGTCTCTGCTAACGTGTCAGGTTCTCCATTGCTGTGCACGGTAAACGAGGAGGGCGGAGGTGCGTCAGGTGTCTTGCTCGGCACCGTGCATATAACCTTTCAACTCTATAAATCAGCGCTGTAAGTCACCCGTGTCTCTGAGCGAGAGAAAGCACATCCTTCTCTCGTCTCAAATTTCATATTTTAAGAGGATAGGCGGTCAGTGCCATCGGACGACTCGGCGGCGGAGTCACACCTAAAGTACCACACACCATGCATGAGACTTCGCGTCCGCTTTGTTGGCCAATACGCTTCCGTAGTCCCGAAGAGTGTCTAGAATTGAAACGAAGAATGCTCAAGCACATGCAGCGTACTGACTCAGGATGTGATCAAGGACAGTGCCAGATCCGGCTGAAGCCGCAGACGCGTACGTCACAGTCATGACATCGTGACATCGTGTTCCATGCTGTCACGCACACAGAGACATACACCGTCTCGATACAAGCAACGTGACACAAGAAGTTACAACACTGTCGATACATACATGCAACACGACTTCGTGGTTGTTGACAGACCCGAATATTTAATACAACAACGACGTTCACTTCTCGCCAGGAAGAAGGGACGCCAGTTGCATGAGCTCGTCCCACCTCGAGTCGTCCTGCCACCCCGAGGACTTGTCCGCCTTCAACGCAAACACCCTCTTCATGTTCTTCGCGTCAACGTTGGTGCCAAGCTTCAGCAGCGCCACCTGTGCATCGACGGCGCCGAGCCACAAGTTCACGGTGGGGATCTGCGCGGGCTTCATCAGCGGTAGGCGGTACGCCCAGAAGACGCGGTCAGTGCCGTGCGAAACGTAGCCTGCCGTTCGCGCTCAGCATATAGTAGTGCATTGGGCGCAAGTAGCGCAGGAGCTCACCTCCTGTAAACTCTGACAGCTGCTCAGGCACCCAGCCGATCTCGTACCGCAACACAGGGTACCCAGCATTGGCCAAGTCCCGAGCGAGGATCCGCAGCGGGATGTAGACCTGCGCGTCCGAGAGCGCGGTTCCCATGAACTTGGTGATCTGCGCCGGGGTCGGATTGTCCGGAAGAGGCGGGTAGGCCGCGAAGAGCTTCTGGGTTACGTCGGGGGAGAAGTAGCGCTCCATGTTGGTCACGCAGTCGGCCATGGTGTGAACGGGGTGGATGATCCCGTACACGTACCACTCCTCCGTGAGGTTCCCCATGATGATGTACTTCACGCCCTTCGCCTTCAGCCCGCGTGCAAAATCGCCAGAGCGCTGCCACTCCATCATCTCGGGAGGAGGCGCGACCCACACGCCGTCGATGGTATCGCGGAAGGTGTCGTACGGAGCAGGGACGGCCCCGTCGAGCAGCGCGGTCATGATCGTCTGTGCTGGGTACTTGGTGGGGTCGCGCAAGTCTGTGAGCACGGTGGGCGAAGAGGGGTCGAGACCGAGGGCCTTGCAGACCGCCTGGAACTGCGGGCGATGGTCGGCCTTGCTGCTGGGCGTAGTCCTTATTCGCGGCTGGTCAGTGCTGGTTCCTAGGTTTATTGTGCGGAGATGCACTCACAAAAGCCCGTTTGACTGAAGGAAAGCGGACTGGAATGGCGCCTTCTGTCCTTCGGGAAGACGCGAAACATAATGCAAGATCTGGTGGCACGAGTGGGCACCCGCTGAGTCTCCAGCAATCTGAATCTTGGTCGGGTCACCTGGGAAATGACGCAGAGTCAGGCGCTACATTTGGGCGTGAGCCGTACAAGCGCACTTACCACCAAACGCGCTGATGTTGTCTTGGATCCACAGGAGTGCCTGCCATTGATCCTTGAAACCAAAGTTCCCGGAGATGTCCGGACTGTCGCAGGCGAGGAAACCGAGGATGGAGACGCGGTAACCAATGTTGACGACAACTTGGTTCTTATACAGCGCCAAGTGCTGCCCTTGCGAATTCAACTCGTGCGGGGAGCCAGTCTGCAGGAATCTGCACAGAGGTCAGCCTGAAGCGCACAGAACACTGTGCCACTGATACAGACCCGCCATGAATATAGACCAATACGGGATACTTGAGGGGAGACTTAGGAGTCCACTGAGGAGGGCAAACGACGTTGAGGAACAGCCTAGAGTCTGTGTGAGCGTTAATGATGGCGCTGGATGCTCCTGCTACACGCACGGGTCCTCAGTGGGCTTCCCCAAGCCAACCAGCGAGGGGAGGTTTAGGCCTAGGTCAAGTGTCAGCCTGACGTCACTTTACACCATCAAGTACTGGGCTCATACCGGGAACGCTCGTCTCCGGCAAAGGCTGCGCACAATCTGACGAAGTTTACTTAATATTGGACTCGTCATGGGTGACATTATAGCACTCACAGGAGCTTTCATAGATATAATCCTTGTCTTCATAGCGGTAGTCCGCGGGCAGAGGCTGAGGGTCCTGCCACCTGCCAGGCAGAATGGCATAAGGTATTTCTGAGTAACATTGCACGACTGTTAGATAGGCCTGTCTGGGTGAAAGGAAGAATGCTCACCGAGAAACGCGGCGGCGCCATTCGCTGCACGACCGCCAGTGACGGAGCCGTACTTGGTGTTGACCGCGAGCCGCTCCGACTGGGCCGTGAGCTCATCCTGAAGCTGTTTATCGGGAACAAGAGGGTTGAAGTCGTCGGTGGTTCCAGACATGGCGGAAGCGAGGTATCGAACAGAAAGTTATTCTTCGACGAAGGATGTTGTATGCGAGCCAGGCGGTAGCGCAGGATCTGGTCTGTAGCACTGCGAGGTGCCCGTATTTATGTATGCCCGGCAAGGGGCTGTGTAATCGAACCTCGAGCGTTGGAGATGGACACGCGCGCCCTCTCCAAAGGCATCTAGCGATGCGTTGGACAGGGTTCCCGTTCGGAAGTACATTGGGAAGCGAACAATTGGTCAGGTGAACGGCGTGCATCGAATGCCGTTAATCTCCAGGCATATTCGTCAATGCAGGTGTCCAGGGATGTCGATGAGCCAGGCTTCGACGTGCGCTACGAAGCCTGTGAATAGGATTAGTCTTTAGATGTAGTGTGCAGGCACACACCACCAAATACTAGTCTGTGACCCGCCACATGCTGCCATATCTGCGTCGAATCTCGGAAAGTCGGTTACAATTGGTCGTGCTCTTGGTTAGATGGTGTCATAGAGACCGTAGTGAGTCAAATCGTACCGATGTGTACCAGAGCTCCATTGGCGGCGCCGCCAAGACACGATCATCAGACAGCCCACGACTCCAAGCTGTCGACGATATCTTTGTTCTGAGGAAGAGTTGCTCGCCATCCACGCCCGGAAAGCCATCGACTTGGTGAACGTGGGCGCCTTGCCAGCCTCCTGGTAAATCAGGTGTACGCAGTCCGTCAAAAGGTGGTGCACCTTCATGACAGCGGTGTATGATACACCTGCCGCAGACCTCTCTATCAGCGGCACGACGTACAGCAGAGTGTACAATAACGTCTTTGGTATATGATGCCCTTGAAGAATGTCAAGCTCAAGGCAATGCCGTGTACTGACCAGTGATCTTCGCGGAGCTGCGCATCCACCGATAAGTCCGACGGCTCATCCAACACACCCTGTCAATGGTGCTGTTGCTAGTGACGTCGCCAGTTCAAAAGGTGAAAGTGTACACCTTATCGGGCACTTCTCGTACCTTGTTCTGCATGGCGCGTAATTCTGGTAAGAGGAACCCAAGTTATGTACTTAGAAGAACGCGCCATGGCACGCCAGCCTGCATCTTGATTCTTGTCCGCCGGCGGAGTTCATCCACGGTTCCATATATGACTCCAGAGCTGCTTGTTCCTACAAAAGAGTAGGTCTCCGCGGACGACAGACGCAGAAAGTTGCACTTCGAAGCCTAGTGAACCTTGTGCAGGCAGTATTGAACGTTGGACGTTGAACGCCAGTCCTCTCGCGTAAGGCTAGGAAGTCCACTCACGAGATGTAGCTGAAAATACCGGTCATATGTTACGAGCGTCATTACTCCTTTACTTGAGTATTCGACGGAGCAACCGCGAGCAATATGGTTCATCCCGAAGACTCACGGCAGCATTCGCTTTGAGACCCGAAACGATTTATGTGGGAGACGCATTCAGCGTTGATCGCTGAGGTGTCCCGTCGCCGTCAGTTTCGAGCTTGAGTATACCGCATACCAAATGTGAACCACTTCGCATAAGGAAGCATCGTGCTCATGCATTGTATACCTTCGAAAGGGCCAACCTATTTCCAGAGAGGAACATTCAGTAGTTACAGCCGGCCAACAGCAGTGTCGTTCTCCCCTGGAAGTGCCGTTCGGAGGCGCATGAGATGGTCCCACCTGTCGTCGTCCTTCCAAGCAACAGTCTTGTCCTCCTTCAAAGCAAGCACTTTCTTCGGGTCCCTTGCATTTACGTTCATGCCAGCTTCGAGTGACTTGGTCTCCGCGTCGATGATGTCGAGCCATGTCCTCGCAGCGACGATCTGGACCGGCTCCAGCGCAGGTAGACGTAGGGTCCACAGCAGCCGATCGGTACCATGGGTCACATAGCCTTGAATCGTATCAAGATTCGTGAGTCAGTCTAATGACGTACAAGGGTCACTGCTGCTCACCGTACGGCCGGTACTGCTCCGGCGTCCACCTGATCTCGTACCGGAGCACCGGGAACCCAGCATTCAACAAGTCCCTCGCAAACAGCCTCACAGGGAAATGCACCTGCCCGTCTGCAAGGATGTCTCCCATATAGCGCTCGAGCTGTTTCTGGTCCGCATCCTCGGGGGGAGCCGGGTAGCACGCGAGCATCTTGTCCACGACGTCGTGTGGGTAGTACCGTCGCACATTGTGCACCACATCCTCCGCTGCGTTCACAGGGTGGGCGATGCTGTAGAGGTACCACTCCTCGGTGAGGTCGCCAACGACGATGCTACGCACGCCCTTCCCGCGGAGCGCGCGCGCGAACCCGCCTGAGCGCTGCCATGCCATCGGATCGGGCGTCGTGGCGAGCCAGGTGCCGTCGAGCGCGCCGCGAAAGGACCCGAACTCGGTCCCAATCGCGTCTGTCTCGATGACATGCGTGAGCTTGTCCCAGGGAATGGTGGAGGTGTCTCGGAGCTGGGTGAGGACGTTCGACGAGGAAGGGTCCAGCCCCAGAACGCGACACAGGGCCTCAAATTGGGGGCGGAGATCCGTTGGTGTTTTGGGAATTGTTCTGGACTGGAATGAGACGACGCCTTGTGCTTATGATATGAAATGGAGATCCTACAGGATGGCGTTGGATTGCAACATAGCCGATTGGAATGGGGCCTGTTCGCCATCCGGAAGACGAGAGGCATGGTGCAGTATCTGGTGGACTGAGTGGGCTCCCGCGGAAAGCCCTGTCACCTGTATGTTCGTAGGGTCACCTGGCACGCTATAATGAGCTCACGTCATGGGATACAACTCTGAGGACCCTACCGCCGAACTTCGCGATGTTGTCTCTGATCCATAGCAGCGCAAGCCACTGGTCCTTGAACCCGAAGTTGCCCTCAACTCTCGGGTTGTCACACGCAAGGAAGCCGAACACCGATAGTCGGTAACCTATGTTCACCCAAACTTCTGACCTCTCGACGGCGACGTAGGGCGCTTGTGCACTCAACCCGTGTGGAGAGCCGAACTGCAGAAACCTGATACATGTGGTGAACCTAGGATCGCATGACCCTACAGACCTATTTGCACTCACCCTCCGTGAATATAAACTTTGACCGCGTACTTGGAGTTCGGTGTGAAGTTTGGCGGGGAGACAATGTTGACGTATAGTCTGACGTCAATTGAATTGGTATGCGTTGTGCAATTGCTGTCGATGCACATACGGATCCTCACTGGGCTTCCCTAGCCCGAGCCTGTCCTCACGCGGTATACCTGTCGAAAATAGTCCTGTATGAGCACGACGCGTTGTAAGCGGCAGTATGTTGACGCACCGGCGCCCTGGCCATCGTTCGTGGGTTGTGCGCAATCTAGGTCGGAGGAGAGTCAGGCATAGCTCGCTCGCTGCAATGGCAGTGTGGCCATATGCTTACACTTGCTCTCATAGACATACTCCTTGTCTTCGTACTGAAACCCGGGAGGCAGAGGCTTTGGATCTTCAAACCTACCAGGAGGCAGCGCGTAGGGTACCTCTGCCACGAGAACGAAAGTATGAAATCAGTGGCGATCGACGTATGTAGATCGCAGATTCAGGACGTACCCAAGAAGACAGCCGCCCCATTCGCTGCTCGTCCTCCTTTGATAGGACCAAACTGCGTCTGCACTGTGATACGGTCAGCGCTCTTGATGAGCTCGTCTTGCAGGTGAACGCGGGCCATCGTATGGTGAAGCGTAACCTACGAAGGCGGCGAGAGTAGACAATCTCGACGGACGGAAAGGACGGACTCCGTCGCTTGGCAAGTCTAGCCTATATATATGGCTTGTTGTACGCACAGGGAGCAAGTGTGATAACGCGGGCCGTAGCGGTCGGACGGTCACAAGTCCTGGTCAGCATTCGGACCAGTAACATGCGAGCTGGTCTCAACGGACTTTTATGTCCCACCGGTGACACGACCAAGACGAAACTATCAACACTCGCACTAATTCGTTCGACTTGTAGATTCTCCCTAACAATGAAGGCCGCGCTTCACACGGAGATGTCGAGATCAACCTTCCGTTGGGGGTCCACAAAGGTGACGATATGGAATGTGCGCACACGCCCGTAGACCGTGAGAGCTCCCGCGGGCCATCTGCTACAGCTCTTCACAGCTCAGGTGTGTAGCTGAACTTCGAAGGTAAAACTCGGAAACCTACAATGTACAGTTATAAAAATTCAGTCGATCAGAACGTTCAACTTTGACGCACCTATACGCAATGCGCACAGCATCCTCCCTACCCATCACCGGATGAAACTTTCGATCCTTCAAGTGAAAGATCGATAAAATTGACAAAATCTTTTTCACGATATTTCGTATGAAAGATTGTCAATAAAAGTCAGAAACAATCAATTAATCATTCAGACTCGAAGTATCAGGAACAGATCACAGAAGGATTCATTGACAAGTGTCTTTGATCTGTTTGTGATCCTCTAGGCAAATGATTGAGAACATGATTGTGAAAAATTCTTGAACACTATGTGGCTCAATTGTTCTGAAAGGATTGAAAACAGATTGTCACATGGGGTGTTACAATCTGTTCTCAATCTTTCAGGCTGTCACAATCTGTTTTCAGATCCTTCCAGCTGTTGATATCTTGGTGAGATTGGAAACAATTTGTATCCCAGGGGTTCAAAACAATTTGCCCAAAAGGATTGACAAGAGATTGTGACACTAGCTGTGACACTGTGCCACTTCCCTGTGACAGAGCAGTGAAGGCAATTATGCCAAACCTATGATAAGCTGCCTTCTGCTGGTATGCTCAGTCATTTCTGGTCCCTCATTCATTGCCTGCCATCACATGAGTCTCATTAGATGCACTCAGTGTACAGGGTTGTACTTGTGATTGTACATTCCTAGAGATGTGCATCTCATTGTATGACTAATGAACATGTCCCAGACTTGTGCATGTCCAGATGCAATGAAAGAGGGACCAAAAATGACTGAGCATACCAGCAGAAGGCAGCTTATCATAGGTTTGGCATAATTGCCTTCACTGCTCTGTCATAGGGAAGTGGCACAGTGTCACAGCTAGTGTCACAATCTCTTGTCAATCCTTTTGGGCAAATTGTTTTGAACCCCTGGGATACAAATTGTTTCCAATCTCACCAAGATATCAACAGCTGGACGGATCTGAAAACAGATTGTGACAGCCTGAAAGATTGAGAACAGATTGTAACACCCCATGTGACAATCTGTTTTCAATCCTTTCAGAACAATTGAGCCACATAGTGTTCAAGAATTTTTCACAATCATGTTCTCAATCATTTGCCTAGAGGATCACAAACAGATCAAAGACACTTGTCAATGAATCCTTCTGTGATCTGTTCCTGATACTTCGAGTTTGAATGATTAATTGATTGTTTCTGACTTTTATTGACAATCTTTCATACGAAATATCGTGAAAAAGATTTTGTCAATTTTATCGATCTTTCACTTGAATCACTTGAAAGATCGAAAGTTTCATCCGGTGCATGGCCGCCTTCATACGAGCACCGTTATTCAACCCTGAGTGCGGGCTCTGATGTATTCCGGGGCGAAACGACCCGGAGAGCGGCCAGGACAATTCACTTCCGCGCATATATCTAGCCATCGACGTGTACGGCTTCCCCCTTCGGCGAGTGATGAGTCAGGCACAGACTGGATGAGGACTGGTCGGAAGTTCCTGGGGAGTCTGCATGTCGAGAGTAAAGCGTTCTAAAGGATAGCTGAACTTAGCTGACTGGCCATTCCAAATCCAGCTGGTTGTGGCGTTCACCTCCGTAACAGGAAACTATCCTCTTTCGAAAATTGCGGCCCACTGCGCTGCGAATTATACCCTGAGCTTCCTGAGGCCATTCCTAAATCATAAATATAGACCCAGCCACGTATGATGCTAGAATCATTCCCAATCCCAATCCGCGAATACATAGCCAACCCTCCGCACAGCTCACAGCCCATGCAAGAGCGGTTCAAATATGCGTTCCCCGACACCAATCACAACACCCCCTACAAAGCTACTCATCCTCTTCCACTCCCTGCCCATCGAGTGCCTCTCCCTCTGTCCCTCTGCAAAGCCCCTGAATAAGCCCGCCGCCCCGCCGTTCTGCAGCCCATACACCGCGACGGCGACGCCGAGCACGAGCACCGCGCCCGCGACCATCGTCTTGCGCTGCAGCACGAGGTGCCGCGGTTTCTTCAGCCGGCGCCGGGCCCGGTCCCTGTCCCGCGCACGGCGCTTCCCGCGCGGCGACGCGCCTTCGTCGTCGGACTCGACCTCGTCGTCTGGCTCGATGTAGGGGAGGACGACGAGCTCGGGCTTCGTGACCATCAGTTCGGCGTCGTCGTCGGAGGGCAGCTCGGAGGGGTCCGAGGACCAGGTGAGCATCACGCTCTGGGGGCCCATGATCGTGGCAAGCGCGATGGAGGGGTGCGATGGAGGGAAGCGTGCGTACAGGTCATCGGCTTGTATGAGAAGGGAGGTGAGGGAGACGCGTGGGCGGGGAGGGGAGTCATCGGATTCAGTGATTGTGGATGCGCGTGAGAGGGGATGCTTTTCGAAGAGGTCTGATTGTTGCTCAGGCTGGTCCGACGGGTGGTCCGGCGACGGATGCTCCATCTCGGTGGACGAGCATAGGGGAGTCGTCATTGTGGTGGCTTTCTCGTTGATGATGTTGTCTTCCTCAACATCCGATTCGTTGACCGTTATGGATTCCTCGTCACCGACCGTGGACGATGTGTCCGACATGGCAGAGACAGAAGTCACTGCCGTCGTATCGTCGCTGAAGTCGACATGCTGCTGCTCTTCAGTGACAATGTTCGAGGCATCCGTACTCGGCTCTGCGACTGGCATTGCGTCCGGCGGTCCAGCAGGAGACGCTGCCACAGGCTCGTGTAACTCGTGTGCGGCACCTTTAGATGGGGCCTCGTCCGGAATAGCGTGCTCATCCTCTTCATAGAGATCAGGAAGTGTACTGAGTACTGAATGGATCATGCCGTCGTCGCCTTCTTGTGTGAGTTGCCTAACTTCATCTCGTCTAGACATGATAATCTGTCCTCCGCACCCCAACGTTAGCACTATCGAAGCGAGACCCCGAGGAATAAGACGAACCGCTGTCACAAGGTAGACGACGGCAATAGGTTGTCTGCATAGTAGGTAATCGAAGATGTGCTGGATTAAGGGCAAGCTTGGAACATCATGAGAGAGCAGTGTCAAAATGTTCGACAGTGCAAAATAAGGGAGCGGTGATGTTCTAGATATGGAACGCATGAGTGAAGATTATGAGCCATGACGACGCGCGGCACTCACTGATCTACGATTGACGAGAAGTCTGGGTCGACTGCCTGGAGTAAACGTTTTGTGATTCTATCATAGCGAGTGAGAATCTATCATACCATGTTCATGAGGCGAGACGTACCTCAGCAGCCCTACTACAGGCTCTAGCGTCATACCCATCGCATCGCGCACCCGATGCAAGCTCATCTTCTCCACAGACGGAGCCTGCAGCTCGGGTGGCAAAGTCAGAAACAGGACTGAGACGATGTCATGATAGCCCTGCAAACACGGTCATGACTGCGCCCTCACGCGTGATATGCGCGACTCTTACCTGGAAATAGTTGAGGTGACGGCGTTTCCGGAACACAGAAACAATCAGTTCGTGCAGCTGCTGCTTCAGACGCTCCCTGTCCGGACCCTCGTCTGCCAATAGGTTATGTGTTGAAGTCGACACATGGCGGAATACGGTCCTAGTCACCTACTGGGTACAAGACGAAACTGCGGTTCGTGTCCAGGCCGATTTGTCGTTCGTCTCTATGAGCAAGTGCTTCATCGATATCGGCGGAGATTTGTGGATCCTCACTTCCAGAAGCATCCTCAACAACTGGTGGCGGTTCTGACGAAGTGTCCGCCTTCGGTGCACTGGCTTCTGCGAGATTTACGTGCAGCAACTGTGGCCTGCCTCAAGAGTCAGACATTGCTTCTACACCCCGGCCCCCAAGATACTTACCAGAGTGTCTTACGCTCGTCACCAAACCCATGGGGTCCCAGGCTTCTCTTCCGCAGGGCATCCCAGTCTGGTGAGGCAGAGGTCGGGGTAGCGCGTTCCACGGCCTCGCCGTCGCTCATATGTAACGACCGTTGCGGAGATTACTGTATGAGAATTTGTTGAAGGGATGCCCTGCAAGGAGTATTCAGAAAGTCCGAGACGTGTGGAGGGCAACAGAGCGCAACAGCCCCAGGGCTGCCGGAAGAGGTGAGTGGTCGACGTCAAGCTCGGGCCCGCAGGCGCCCACGGGATGCGGAGACAAGCGCCCATAATCGCAGTCATAGGGAAAGTCGAAATTGAATGGGAATTTGACTTGTCCCTTCGACGCTTTCTGTCACCACTCGAAGTGTCATCGCACCCGGCGGTACGCTTCTTTGCTATACTATATCGCCCCATAATTCGCGGAAAGAATTCATCTGTCTGTTTGCCATCTCAGGTGAGTGTTGTATACATTGCATCAGCTAAGTCGGACGAGTCAGGCTGGTCCTTCTCACACCGATGCCAGTGACTGGCTTCTGCAGGACCCACGTACAGTGATCGTACCACCAACGTAGGAATTATTTCAGCGCACGATTTGTTTAACCCACTAGCTAACGAGCCGCACGAGTCATTAGCTTCGCGTACAAGATCACACACATTCTACCCCGCCCACACTCTACCATGTCTACGACCCTCGGTACCACCATGGACGCGCAGCGCTCGACATTGGGAAAGCCAGTTCCTCCGTTCACCGCGCACGCGATATCTGTGTCACTCCCGACCTGGGATGACAACGTCGGCTACGAGGAGGGAGCCAAGCGTGTGGTTGATACAATGGTGATTGGGTATCCACGATTCTTCATTCATCTGAGCATCCAAAAGGTATGTCATGATTACTCCGTGACGGTCAAGCAATCTGACGCTCCTCAGCTAGCTACGATTTGCGAACAAAAGTTTGGCACGCACGGCGAGCGATGTTTGCTATGCCCCACGCGCAAGGTCGCAGAGGCCTGTCGTGCCTTCATGGTCGATCGCTCATCTAGTACCGGGTCCGCCGTCCCAGTGCGCCTTGTGCAGTTCCTCATCTGCCCCGAGGACGACGTCGAAACCCTCAGTCAATGCATCGAGCTTCACATCGCTCTCTTCCCAGGTGACGCCTTCCCGCTAGCCAAGCAGTTCTGGCAGCACACGGGTAGCTGCGTCTCGAGTCGGCGGGCAGAGCGCTGTCTCGCCATGCTCGGAGAGTCTCCCGGGGTGGATGGCGCAGGGATCCCCTCGCTCGCTGTCTCCCGCCCACCCACTCGCGTACCGAACAAACACTACTCCAAAAAGAGCTTTGGCAAGTCTCCGCCTCGCTCACCAAGCTCATCCCACTTCCGCAACGGCCCATTCCGGTCGCCAGAGGAAGTACTGAAAGCGGACGAGATGCTCAGTGCAGATCAGAGTACATATCTGGAAGAGAGGTATGGGCGCAACCTGCCCCTTGAGTCCGCTGCTGCTTGCAAGCGTGCGCTCCGCCGCAGGATAGCAGGCGTTCTCGTGAGGGACACGCCGGATGACTGGTCGAACGCTGGTGGCAACAAGGCAGAGATCGGTCCCAGTACCAGGGGTGTGGACGATGTCACGGAGGACGACGTCTTCTTGTTCCCCACTGGTATGTCGGCGATCTGGCATGCGCACCAGCTTGCGCTGGCGGCGCGACCTGCTGCCAAGAGCGTATGTTTCGGGTATGTGGATCTGCCGTGCTACCACAGCCATTGCTTATGGGATGGCATAGGTTCCCATACACGGACACGCTGAAGATTCTGGAGAAGTGGGGTCCCGGTTGCTGGTTTCTGGGTAACGGACTGGACCAGGACATCGACGAACTCGAGGCCATTCTGGAGAAAGAGGCTGCAGCAGACCAATCAAGTCCACCAGCCCTCGCTCTCTTCACGGAGTTCCCGTCGAACCCGCTCCTCCGATGCGCTGATTTGCCTCGCCTGCGCGCTCTGGCAGACAAGTATGACTTCCTGATCGTCGTGGATGAGACAATCGGGAACTTTGTCAATGTGGAGGTACTGCCATACGCAGACATCGTCGTGAGCAGTCTGAGCAAGATCTTCAGCGGCGACGCAAACGTCATGGGCGGAAGGTATGCACTCCCATAGCTTTATCTCCTCCCCATCTGACGGCCCTTACAGCTTGGCCCTCAACCCTCGAGGGAGGCACTACGCCTCTCTGAGAGCCAAGATCACCGACGTCTACGAAGACGTCTACTTCGACGAAGACGCCGTCTACATGGAGCGCAACTCTCGCGACTTCCGGCAGCGCATCCACACCATTGACGATAACGCGCTCGCCGTCTGCTCCTTCCTCCACTCCCGCTCGCTCGCCACGTCGCCACCGCCCGCGCGCGCGGTCGTCAAGCGCGTGTACTACCCCAAGTACGAGACGCCACAGCACTATGAGCGCTGCCGCGTGCCCGGGGGCGGGTATGGCGGGCTCTTCAGCGTGACGTTCACGTCCGCGGCGGCGAGCCGCGCGTTCTACGACACGCTCGGGTGCCATAAGGGCCCGAGCCTCGGCACGAACTTCACCCTCGCAAGCCCGTATGTCATCCTCGCGCACTACGCGGAGCTGGACTGGGCGGCGCAGTTTGGCGTTGAACAGGGCCTCGTGCGGGTGAGCGTCGGCTTGGAGGACAGGGAGGCACTGTTGAAGGACTTTGGACGCGCGCTGCTGGCGGCGGAGGCGGCGCTGGACAGTGCTGACGCATAGAGCGGACTAGGGATGACTGAACGAACTGAAGCGCGGCTCACGAACCAAATTGAAGGCGCATCGAGCGGATCCAACTCCCTCGGTCTGGCGCGCCAGCATACCAACGACCAAGATTAAGTAGAATACTTGTCCAACCAAGATGTAGCAATAACCATAGTCTACTACGCTATCTGTATCATGTACCCACTTCTTCGTCGAAATGCGGACTTCGAGGCGACACCTCCTTGGCGCTCGGTTCTCGGTGGGGGATGTCCACGACCTGCGGAGCCGTCTCTTGTGCAAGTGCGTCGGCGTGCAGAACCACCTTCTCGTCGAAGGACGCGGGCACGCCTTTCTCGACACCGTCTTCGCCATCGTCCACGGCCTCCTCGATAACGCGACCTTGCTCGCGGATGACGAGCCATGTCCGCTCGGCTACTACGAGGTTCTGGCTTGCACTAATAGCCTTCACGATCTGGCCCTCGTGGTGTGCATGTAATGTGCGGCGTAATGACCGGGCGACGAAAGTAGAGAGGATGCTCAGAGGCCAGTCTGGAGGGATCAGGGAAATGACCTGGCGAGAGATGAGGCTTCACAAGTCAATCAAATGGCAGTAGGGACTCACGTCAAGCACATCTAGGTTCATTGCCTGCGCGTTGAGGAACTTCGCCGTGCGCTCAGCCGTCGCTTCTCCGCCGCTCATATATACCTCTAGCAATATCCGGATAAGGGTCTTCTTGAGCTCCCCATCAACCGTCACCAACCGATTCATCGACTGCGCCTTCGCTATCCCAGGCTTCCCAGGTACTGATGGGGGTGCAATCAGTGCCGACCACGCCTGGAGCTCGAAGCGCTCCCCGAGCGACTGTGCTGTCTTGGGCGGAACGATCACGCCACCGAGCGTGCAGTAGATCTCAGCCGATGTTGGGTCGTGGAGGTCGTGGACTAGGGATGTGAGGGCAGGGCGGTGTTCACCGAGCTAAATGGCTCTTCAATGTAGTCACGACGAAGGGGGGCGAAGGGGAACTGACCTTGCCCTGGACAATAGCAATCTCGAACCGCAGCAGCTTTTCGTGCTCGAGGAGGCGTTCCCGGATGGGACGTGGGTCGTATAATGATGAGCCCTGGAGGAAGAGGATGGTCTTAAGGCGTGTGCGAGTGGATGGAGAATCAGGGGTGGTGGATGCGAAGTAGGAGAGGAAGGATGTGTCGGATCGAGATGATGTGTAGGAAGACACTGAAGCATATGCTCGTGAGTAACTGTGATTCCAAATGATGGGGAGGAAATAGTACATTTGGCACGCCATAGCTTTGACGTCGACTCATCTGCCAGACACGAGAACAGCTCGTCCACACAACTCGTGGCGAGTTGCCGGTGCAGATCTACATCCTGCGCCTGTGTGTCAGCCACAACCGGGACTTGTTCGACTATGATCACCGACCTGACTGCGCTTCTGGAGGACAAGGTGCTCCAAATACCTTCGTCCTGCAGAAGCGTCAGCTTCTCGAAGCTGCGTGAGGAGACCTCGGTCGTCTTCCGTTGTCCGCTTCCCGGAGGACAGTGAAGTCAAGAGCTATCGGCACATACTCAGCTAATACGTACTGGGCGATCACCAAAGGAAACGGCATACCTTCAATGTACGATCCGGATCTCGTTTTGTGAGCCAGATGCTCCATTGTTGGATCAGCGTCCTGTCTCGCCGCTCACCGAGCAGCGCAAACATACTCCCTAATGGGTCCTTGACTTCGTCATCCTTCCATTCGCCATCTACAAGCCTGTGCAGAAACCGCAGTCAAGCTAGGTGAGCGGATAAGAAGGAACTTGCCCGAAGTCGGAATGAACGTACTTTGCCCACGCAGAGATGAGCTTCTGCTCCTGCCCATATTGCCAGTAGAGCCTGCAGAGGGCGTCGAATTGCCTCGCATCAATAAACGCGGGCTCGAGCTCTGTCAGCACGATGTGATTCGGTTCGGATAGAAGTGTTCGAAGATCCGTAGGTTTCGAATGGGCGACACACAGCTTCGCCAGAACAGTGTCGACAGCCTAACGTATCAAGGTGCTCACTATGTACCCATTCTGAGAAGTGGGAGTACCACCTACCGCCATGACTGGTTGCAAATACTGCACCCGCTTCGGGTCCTCCATTTTCAGCTTTGTCCGCCATTTCCTCAAGTACGCCTCCAGCATGTCCCGTGCAGTCATCTTGAGCATCTCCCTCAGTTCAACGGCGGGCGGCGCCTCGCGCGTGTTCGGCGACAGGTGCGGGGAGTAGTTGAGGACTAAATTTGCGGCGACTGGATTAGTCCCGACGGATGGCGCGGCGCGGGAATCGCAAATCCGAAGGGGGAGAGTGAGTTCGCGGGAGCGGGGGAGAAAGGGAGAAACATGAGAAGCGCGGAGCGTGCATGCGGCACGCGGACAGTTGGACGCAGGATGCAAATATGATACAAAACAAAGACGCGGTGGGACGTGAGGAGGCGGGTGGAAGTACGCGACACTCACTTATGTCGTCTATGGACTCTTCTTGGGGCAGATACTCTGCCACGCCCGCGTAGACGTCAATGGCATCTTCCTCCGAGAATAGGTCGCCCCGCAAGTCCGGATAGTAGCTGATGAGGACGCGAGGGTCCAGCTCGCCGGCAAAGAGATGCTTTCCAGCATCGTCAAAGAGTGTCTCAGTCAAGCATTGGAACCCTAGTCGCTGATAGACGTAGCGTAGTTGTGCCGCCTGCGTGTATCGCTGTCAACATGGGCGTATGCACCGACAGCGGGTCAGAAACTACTCACCTCGTGCTCGTCAACTGTAATCAAAGCCTGGAACTTTATCCGCTGCTGGTCAGCAAGGTCGGCGGCCTCCTCGACGCGGTGCGCTTGCAGCAGCGCGTCTGCTTGCGAGATGAGGGTCGAGGGTAAGAGCGCCTGGACAGAGTTCGCCCCAATGACTAGCACATTCGCTCGAGGAAATGATGGCTGTCCGGACATGTTCAGAAGGAAAGGTCGATCCTGGACGCAACGATTATAGCCACGGCGATACTACAGCCTGGTGTATGGCACCCTCAGGCCTCGAGTGCGTGGCAGTTGTACGCGTTCCTATGATGCGCTAAGAGCCGAGTAAAGTTGTGAGGCAGTCGAATGCAGATTTCGTACAGACGGTCTACGCCGTTGTAGGAATGCTGGACGCTTGAGGTTGGGGAGATGAGGAGGGCGAGACGCGCCAAGCACTGTCCAGTGTCACTGCTGGGCACAGGATCGCGGGAACAAGCTTTATGGGCGCTTGTTTGCGCAGGACGCGCTCGACCAAGTCCAACTGTCCAAGCCTCCTCCTCCCTTTTCATCTCCGAGGACTTGTTCGTTGTCCGCCACCTGTTCTTCCCTCGTGCAACAACTTCTCTACAATCTCAGCCAAGCTACGACCCGGACTAGCACCGCTATCATCTAAGGACATCAGACTCCCCTTGGGTCAAACGCGACTCTTCTAAAGCTAGTCACGTCGATCATACACGCTGCGTACGCCTAAGCAGGACCAAGTTTCTACTACGACTACAGCACAAGAAATACGCGTGTTGACAACAACATTCCGAAAGTCTAAGGACGAGGATGAGCTCCGCTCCGCTGAATCCGTTGGACGTGCCGCCATACCAACTCCAGCCTCTGCTCGCCAGCGTCGGTGACAACTCTGCACGTCAGTTGGCCGTCTTCGCGTGAAGTAGGCTGAGCGGCATCTCTAATGTAGGACTTCCCGGACAACAGGCTCATATACGATGTGCACAAGCCCTAGGTTCGTACTTCTGGACCACCGAGCATTGTGCAGCGATTCACGGGCGCTGCAGGTGCTGAGCTATACGTGGGGTGCTCGAATGGCGAGCTACTTCGCTTCTCTATCCAGTTGCAAGAAGGATCAACTGTGAGTACATTCAACGCGGTGTTGGTCTGCGCGGGCTCAACGTCGGACCCCTCAGGCAGACTCATATACCCTTCTGTCACGTCAAGCTGTAGTCCACGAGCGGCCTATACAGGAGATCGTTCTTCTTCCAAGTCTCTTGCGTGCACTGGTCCTGGCAGGTGCGTTGTATCTGTCTTGAGTTGTGAATCGAATCTCACTGGTATGCGTAGATCATCAGGTCTACATCTACACGCTTCCTTCGCTGGACCAAATACCGCCGACCGTCATCAAGCCCATACGCAACGTGGTTACTATTGCGGTCGACGAACAACACTTGCGGCGACCACCACCTGCAGACCCATTATACCCAGCAGACCCGGTCGACTTCTGCGTGATCAAGCGGAGCGCCATCTCGCTCTACAGCCTCTCCAAGGAGAGGTTGTTTTTCCAGAAGGTACATCAGCGCGGTGGACGCTGTAAGTCGGCTGATAGAGTTTCCACAGGAAATCCCTCTCCCCTCAGGGGGCTTCGTCGCTCGGCGCACAGGCAAGGCGCTGTGCATTGCCGACAAGGAGTATTACAATGTCATCGACCTAGAATTGGCGTCGATGGTGCCTCTCCTGCCACTCTCACAAGCGTCAGATGGACAAACCATCAAACCCAGTATCACCGTCATCAGCGAGAACGAGTTCCTGATTGTATCTTGGACGGGCGCGAGCAGCCTGGGCGTGTTCATTACAGGCGACGGAGAGCCTGTGAGGGGCACACTGGAGTGGCCAGCTCACCCAGAAACCATATGTGAGTGTCATGCAAGTCCTTTCCGCTATCGCGCGTGACGCAGTGGATGGAAAATGAACGTGTGAAGGCGTGCAGTACCTCACTGTTGCATAAAGATGAGGCCTATCAGATGCTGCTCTGCCGCCTTCAAGGGTCATGACGGAGTACTATCCCACCTCAAACTCCATGCATTGCATGGTGCCGTTCACGCGACATACATACACGTAAATCTGAGGTGTCTCGCGGCGACCCCGAGCGTCTTGCAGCCTGTGCTTCCCTGGTCGAACCCCGCGCTGACCGGCTTCGTTGCATGCAGCACTCGATTATCCGTATATGACCACCCTGCTTCCGAACGAGACGATAGAGATCCACAGCGTCGAGACACAGGCGATCGTGCAGGTTGTGCCGGCACCTGCTGACGGCGCGCAGATCCCGGAGCGGAAGAGACTCAACAGCTCGGCGAACGGGTTTTTCGTGCCGTCGAATCAACGCTCGGACAAGCTGCGCAAGACACCGGTGCGCCTGGTGCGGAGGAGGGGCACGAGCGAGGCAGGTGGATCGAGCGGGAAGGAGAGCGGCGGGGAGGACTTGGAGGAAGTTCCTGGGATGTCTGTATAGCGCGCCAATCTAATCTAATCTGCTTCTGGGACGACGTAATGGCGCTGTTTACGTACGAGAGGACCTCGACGTGCCCAGCTGACGGGCGAGCGACTCCGAGGATCCATTTCGTTTCGTTGCTCCAGCGTCCCGCTACTTGGCATGTAGTTGCTATCATCCCGCCCAGGGTGGCGCTCTCACCTCTCAACTCTTGTTCACCAACATGCCGCCCAGAAAGAGGATGTCCGTCTCGAGCACAAGCAGCCGCAGTGAATCCCCGCTCGTGTTTGCCACTGCACCGAATGCGGACGCGGAGGAATGGGTCAAGGCGTGGGCGCAGGTGCCTGCCAGAGGTGTGTGCTTTCCGGGGTTTTGACAGGAACGTACTTCGTGCTGAACGCCTTTAGAACTCATCGACTGCCCGGTCATTGCTATCGACGCAGACACTAGCGTAGAGGATGCCTGCGACGTGAGTAGATTGGAGACCGGCATTACGTGCTGCGCTGACCGGCCAGCAGATGCTCCTCTCTAAGGACATTGCCTGCCTCGCTGTGCAGGCCCGTCCAGGCAGTTCGCCTTCCGGTGCCCCGTACCACGGGTTGTTCGACGTGAGCCCGAGTGTTAGCATCTCCTGGACCCGCGTACGCTGACCACCGAACCCAGTTCTCCGACGTAAACGCGTTCTTGACGCTCGCGGCGACACAGCACAAGCTCGCCTCTGAGAACTTGAAGGGAAGGCCTCGCATCCAAGAGATCCTAGCCGCTGCGAAGGCCGGCAGGGTGCCGGTCCATCTCGTGAGCAGTGCGTGTGCGCTCGCGGTGGGGCGTGTTGACGAAACACCGCTGACTTGAATGGATGGTCGCCTAGATCTTTCCGAGAAGAATCCGCTCGAGATGCTCCCGTACGATGCAACGATCGTGTCTCTGCTGGGTGTCTTCTCCCGTGGTACGCACAGAGGTAAGACTCACGTCCGGCTCGTGCTATTCAAGAGGTCGCCAACGTAGATCGTGCTGTACAGTGCTCATCCAGTCCGACACAAGCTCCACCTTCGCCGGCATGGTTTCCGACAGACAATTGCCTTCATGGTTCACCTCGTTCAGCCAGTCTTCGTCAACCTTCCTCCGTTACCTCAGCAATCCCCTAAGCTCGCTTTCATTGCCGTCGATGTACCTGTACTTCAGTGTCATCGCTGCGAAAGCGAGCGAGAGCGTGCTCGACGCGATGAAGCTCATGAGCGAGGAAGGCGTGAGCACGATCGCGATTGTAGAAGAGGATGGTAGACTGCTCAGCGCTGTGAGCGTAAGCGACATTGGGAAGGTGAGGTCCCCGCGAGCGGATGTGAGTGAGCGATAGGAGATGACCTCGCTTGTAGATTGTGGTACCTCAGCAGGACAATCAGATCCTGACCATGCCGTTGCACCAATTTGTCACTATGATCAAGGTAGGTGCGATTCAGTGTCATAATGCGCATCGCTCACGCAGGTGCTCAGGAACCCGACGGCTCAACAGATGGTGTCGACAAGTTTCCCGTGTATAGCGTCTCCCCTAGCAGCACGCTGTACTACACCATGCAGAAGTTGCTTGCAAGTATGTTCACCATAGCCTCACCCTTGATTGTGTGCTGACAATGAGGTGATTGCTAGCCTCCTCGCATCGACTCTTCGTGACTGACGATGCAGCCCTCTCATCATCGACCTTTCCCCCTACGAGTGCCGGCAACCTCACAGGCATAGTATCCACCGTCGACGGTACGTCCCTACTTTTTCTCTCATCCCTTGTGCTCACTCTTGGGCAGTCCTCTCCCTCTTCGCGCGCATCGCGAACCTGCCCGACATCGACCCTACGCGGATGCAGCGGCACCGACGCGCCTCCTCCGCCTCTAGCAACTCCAACTCGTCTGGCTCGCGGTCGAGCGGCCGGAGCAGCTTCAGCTTTGGTACGGGCAGCGCGCGGTCGCGATCAAGCAGCAGGACGAGTCTCGGCCGGCTGTCGTTCTCGGGGGGCACGGGCATACCCAGCACGGACGGGAAGACGTTCCAGTGGGCGGAAAGGGTGTCGCCCGGAAAGTCGCAGTGATCTGAAGGACAAGCCGACGTCGCCTGGGGTCACATTGATGTTCCCCTGCGTGCGCGGAAAATGTGCGTTGAGCATGTCCATGCCTGGCAGCCTCGACGGCGGGCTTAGGAACAGGGGATACAGGTCCCCCTATAAAGCTAGAATTGTGTGGACGTTGTATTCGGACTTTTTCTAGTGTTTCTTGGAAGAACTTATGGCTGGATAGGATCACTTGCTCGCCAGAGCAAGGCTTTCCCAGGTCGAAGCCTCGCCGGTGGATGTTTGGCTTCCGACAAGGTTCACTAGTTCAGGACTTCATGATGTTCTGAGGCTTCACGGGCACCATACACAAGGGTTCGTCCGCAGTGGAGAGTGTTGAGCTTGTCATATGTACCTCTCGACTGTGTCATTGCCCTGCTGGTGCAACATGCATCCTGGGTGTGAGACAAAAAGTAAAACAAATAGATGGATTAAAATGCTCGGGGAGAGACTTGAACTCTCGGCCTTAGGATTGTATCACGTGACTGCGACTCATATGCAAATATGAGACCTACGCTCTAACCAACTGAGCCACCCAAGCATAAATATACGTTACTTATAATATTATATAAGCTATTATGTATTTCACAGCATACAGTGGTATGCTGACCCTGCCAACTATCACTTTGCGCTGTGTGAGGTACAGCATGTGCTTCTGCGTATGAATTCATCACAAACTAGTGTACAGCAGTCTAACTACCCTGTGTATAGCAGTACTGCCTGCCCACTAAAATGACACCATACATAACGATCTGCTGTGTAGTCTTTCCATATTAGGCAATTCACCTTCCGTTTCCGTCGTGTCTCTCACCGTTTTCATACTCTCCCTGCTTCAAGTGGCGTGCCATTCACATAATACTTATATGTAGAATTGGATGCCCTACTCTAAGCTTGGGCACCCTGGACTATCAGGTGGACTACATATTAAACTGTACATCGTGTCAATACTAGCCTCCGAGTCATCGGCCATTGACCTTGCATTGTCCACTGAAGAACACAGGGAGTTCACAGGGCAACGTCCTTTTTGCCCTCACGTAACTTTCGGCCCATCACAGAACGCTGATTGCCTCTTGGCTGACATCCGCGACGCTTGGCAGAGGCCTTTGACTCGACCTTGGAGAGCCTTGGAGAGGTACCGCCTTCGATCAATATATCAAAACTCTGTGCTTAGCACCTGATGCGGCATGGCCGTGCGGTGCAGCTGTCACCGTAGCGGCGCAGGGTTCCATACTGGCGACATATAATTGAGCAGCTGAGGTGTGCATGGAGCACTTCCATTTCTCTTCTCCTTCGCCTTTTTGGAGAGTGACGTTCTACTCTCCGCCAACTTACTTTTATTCAGTTCGCCGCGCTGCACCTTTGTTCATTTTGTTTCTTCCTTTCTATTTCTGAAGATGCAGCACTTGACCTTTATATCCATTCTTCTTGCCTTTCTTTCCCTCGTCCATTCTGCGACGAGTATGCCCATGCAGCGCGCAACATACAACAACCGTAGGTCCCACCATCTCGGATCCTCAGCGCACAACCCAGCGCTGAACGACCCGCCCAGCAATCGTGGCGGGAGTGGCCGCCGACCCGTGGATAATCAAGCACGGCGACGACTACTACCTCACCTTCACGACGGGCACAGACGTGCAGCTCCGCAAGTCATCGAACCTCGCCGAGATCAATGTGAAGCCGACGACGGTGTACACCCCGCCCAAGGGTGGGAACCTCAGCGCCGTCTGGGCGCCGGAGCTGCACTACATCGGCGGAAAGTGGTACATCTACGTCGCGATGGTCGAGGGCAGCGACGCGAACAACCACCACATGTACGTTTTGGAGGGAAAGAGCCAGGAGCCGCTTGATGGATTCGACGTGCGTATCCTCTGGCTGGGCGCCGATGACTTGCTGACAGCACGGTGCAGTTCGTTGGTGAGGTCGGAACCCCAGACAATAACTGGGCGATCGACGGCACTATCTTCCAGGTAAGCAATCATTGGGCTTCAGCGGCGGCATTCTAGACTGACCTCCCATGGCGAACAGTACACCAACGGCGACCTGTACTTCATCTGGTCCGGCTGGGCGAATACCACCGACAAGCTCTGGCAGAGCCTCTACATCGCCAAGATGGACTCCCCGACGAAGATCACGAGCGAGCGCGTCCTCTTGCACCAGCCAATCCCGAAGTGGCAACAGACCGTCGACGGCGGCGCGGTCCGCGGCATCAACGAAGGCCCTGAGATCCTAGTCCACAACAACAGGACGTTCTTGATCTACTGTGAGTCAGCCGCCCGGTCTCGGTGGACAGGTATTCACGCATCATGCGGCGCAGCCGTTGCTGCGAGCTGGACAGAAGACTACAGCCTTGCCATGATGGGCATCGACGGCGGCAAGGACCCTCGTACGTCCCACCCGCCCGCAGTGTCACGTCTGGACTCACGGATCCGCACAGTTGACGCGAGCAACTGGTGGACGCTCGACTCGCGCCCTGTGTTCTCGAAGTCGAAGGCGGCGTTCGGCCCCGGCCACGCAAGCTTCACGTACGACCACGACGGCACGCCGTACATCGTCTACCACGCCATGGCGAACGCGACGGCGGGCTGGAACGGCCGCACGATCCGCGCGCAGAGCTTCGGCTGGAACAAGGATGGCTCGCCCGCCTTTTCGAGCCCCGTAGGTCTCACCACGGAGCTGAAGCTGCCAGCGTAAGGGCAGGGATGTAAACGGGCCGGATCTCGCGACAACGTACGTAGTACGCATGTAATGACGGACGCTGTATTCGCGCTGTACCCTACATAATTCACTTATTACCTCGTTAGCAAGACCGTCTTGACCGAGCTCTCACCTTGGAATCTTTGCGTCATCGAAAATTTGCTGAGTCGCGCCTGCGAGGAAGTATCTTTTCCGGATGACAGAGTCTTGCGCTTGCATCAGAATCCAGAAGGTAGCGGCGATAAGAGGGAGCGGTGGAACGACCTACTGCGATTGACGTGGCTCCGCGATTGAGATTGCTTCGTGCTTGGGTTGAATTGTATCGCACGATTCGCAACAATGTGAGGCTTCGTACCTTTTAAACGAGCCCCACCTTGATACAGGGAAGTTGGTCCACGTTGCTACCGGTGAGAAGGCACTCCTTTGAAATAAGTGAAATGCTATGCAAGTAGTGGTTACCGAGTTGCTGGCAAGTCCCTCAAGGACCTGGATCCGTACGTGTACGTGAGACAGAATGCATTCAGCGGGAGAGTGACACGTCGCTTGTTCCGCCCGCCTCTGCGATACGCACCGCTGACCTTGACCCTGAAGTGCGCAGAGATGCGCAGGCCGCCAACAGCAGCCAGACACTTTTCGAACCGGCACTCGCGGAACGAGTCGCTGGAACCACTGGCATCCACGAACGCAACAGGCTATCGGTTGCCAGGAACTCGGAGTACACGAGGTGAGCAAGGTCGCAGTTTAGTAGGTTGAGATGAAGAGGCTTTACCTGACAGTGACAGTATCAAGCAAAGTCGTATGCAGTCTCGGCCGGCGGGAGAGCAGCGACGATGCATTGGGTGACGTATGACGCTAGACTCCTAAGCCATGAGCAATAGAGATACGCCGCCCGCGACTATGATCGAGGCTAAGTGCGATGCGGGGCATAAATGAACCTGGGGTTGGCTGGGGTTGATTAGCCTTAGGGGGCGGGGCACCCCGTACGCAGTGCGCTATACCGGATGCGTCGATACGGACAGGAGGCTGTTTGCCAGTAGCTTCATTTCTGTGGAGAGCTGGTAGTCTCCTATGGTTGGGCAACGTAGATAAGGTTCCACGGGGCTTGTTCCTGGCTACCGTTGTTGAATTTGCCCTGAAGCCTGAAGGACGATACCGAATCGGTAGGACACGTAGACGAGAGTTGAGCCTGCCGCTGCGCATGTCGTATCGATTTCGACCAGGGAAGTGGCATCTCGGCGGGTGGAACGCGACAGAAACACATGCGTCTGGGAGAACTGCGACAGTGAGCGCAATTTTCAGCTAAGCTTCTGCTCACCAATCGCCGCCTGCGCCTGGAGAGGCGAGACGGGGCGCATATGGGCCGGAGGCGGTGGTGGACGCACAGAAACGAGCGAGGACGTCTCTCGAGCGCTCGAGCACTCGGCGCGGCGCTTCTCGGGCTGATCGACAGGGAGGCGCCCGTCGCCGCAACAATCACATGCAAAACGCGCGACGCGATATAATTCCTGCTGCCCTGCGCGAGGCTGCTCCGCATCTTATCGCGGCTGCTTCCCTCACCGCACACGACACTCCTCCCACTCAGTCAACGTCGCGCACGACGATGGCGACCCAAACGACCCAGGAGACGACCCGCACGCCCGAGCTCACCATCATCTCGCGCGTCGCGTCGATCCCCCTCGTCTCGTCCTCCCTCAGCACCCTCCACGACACCCTCACCAACAACACGTACACCTGCCAGCCCTACACCACCGCCACGACGCTGTCCAGGTCCGCGCTCGGGTACGCAGAGCCCCTCCAGCACCGCTTCGCGCCGCTGCTCGTCCGCGCGGACGAGTACGCGAACCTCGGGCTCGACGCGGTCGAGAGCCGGTACCCGTACCCGTTCAAGACGACACCGGAGGACATCGTCAGGGACCTCAAGGCCCGCAGCGACAACGCGAAGGACCTCGCGAACAAGACCATCGAGGCGCGGGTGAAGAGCCCCGTTGCGAACGTCGCAGGGGGCATCGACCAGGTGCGTACCTCCTAGTACCGGCAATCATGCCATGCCTGACCCCCGGCCCTCGACAGCGCTTCGCACCCATTGTCGACTACTTCCAAGTCGCGGTTCATAAAATCTACCCCTCTGCGAACGGCACTGCAGAGCCCGCGTCCCCGGAGACCAGGTACCAGTACCAGCGCGCCTACGCGCTCTCGAGGGAGCTCTCCGACCAGCTGCGCACGTACTCCACAGAGCAGTTGAACCAGCTCAAGACACACAACGCGCTCGTCAAGCGTGCCTCCGAGACAGCCCACGACCTCTCCACGCTCGCGTCGACGGGCTACGGCACTGCCCAGACGAAAGGTACGCACCGGTTCTTCCCCGTCCATCACTCCAAGCGCGGCTGACGCGATATCTCGCGACCCCCGGTTGCAGTGCACGCGTTGTCCGACACGATGCTCACGGAGCTGCACCAAGTGCGCGCAACGACCGCGGCCCTCCCCGCGCACGCGCAAGCCGCGTTCTCGGACATCTCGCAGCAGCTCTCGTCGACGATCGCGGACCTGACGGTGATCCTCAAGTCCGAGGAGCCTGTGCACGCGAAGGTGACGAGGGTCAAGGAGACCGTGCAGGGGCGCGTGCAGCCGATCCTCGCCGCGGCGACGGCGCGTGTGCAGGAGATGCTGAGCGTCGTGCGCGCGCGCGTCGGCGAGAAGACGGAGCAGGGAAAGACGGTCGTGGGCGAGGGTATTGCGCTCGGCGAGGGCGCGGTGGTCGAGGTTGTGGAGGGCGCGAAGCCGTCGGAAGAGGAGGCGGCACCTGTGACGGTGGCGAACGGGAACGGGAACGGGAACGGGCATGCGTGAGGTCTCTCGGTCGTGTTCCTTGTTTCCTGTCTCATTGTGGAAGGCGGTGTGCCTACGACCTGACAACTATTCTCTCCTCTCTTTTCGCGGCTTGCCATAGACGTTGCACCACTCTCTTAGATTCCGGTACGAGCACATGTATGTATCATACTCGTAGACGACGCTTGTGAGGGCGTAGGTTGTTATGATACTTGGAATAGAAATGTGAACTTACGAAGTGCGTGTGTACGTCGATAGTAGTTTGAATGCCCGAACCTCGCCCGAGGCTGGTACGATCGCACAGACGCCGAGTACCAGCGGAGGCAGGCGACATGTGTGGTTCGCATCCCAGCCGCTTCTCGCCTGCAGGGCCTCTCCACCGCCTCCCACCGCTCGTCTCGCCGCACGCTCAGGCTCAGGCTCACCGGACGCTAGACGGCCCCCTTGTGCGGGACGCGCGTCATCCGTGATCGCCCGATGACGTGCCCCCATCCTCCCCTCCGAGGGCGGCCGTGGGCTGGTCATGCTGCAGATATATTGCCCTCGTCGACTCTCCACACCCGCCCCTCGCGCTAGCCTTCCCAGGACAGCGCATTACACTCTCCGTCTCGTTGGCTGACCCCACCCGCACCCAACATGTTGCGCTCCCAAGCCCGTGCGCCCCGCGCGACCGCCGCCGCCCTCGCGAGGCGCAACTTCAACGCGTCGGCCGCTCGCAGCCAGCAGCACCTCGTCATCCTCGGCTCGGGATGGGGCGGCTACGAGCTGCTGCGCGGTATCGACAAGAAACGTTGGCGTGAGTGCCGCGGTTGTCTCGTGTCCTCTGCTGCTCACATCGTGCGCAGACATCACCATTGTCTCGCCGAACAACTACTTCAACTTCACGCCTCTTCTCGCGAGCTGCTGTGTGGGTACCCTGGAGTTCCGCTCGGCCATCGAGCCGGTGCGTATCCTTTGCCGCATTGTGTCTACGAGCTAGGCTGACGATGGGATACTAGGTGAGGAGGTACACACCGCAGGTGGTCAGTCGAATCAGTTCTGTCCTTCGAGTGCCATAGCTCACTGTGTCTCTCCTACCTTCCTATATGCAACCCAAACGCGCGCGCTCGTCCCCTCGCATATGCGCTTCTTCCGTCGTACTTGCTCTAACCATATCGTCTGTCTGTCTGGTACGGTCGATCGCTTTTACCCCACACTACCCACCGTGGCCACCCCTACCCTCATTTACCCTCCGGCCCGTGTCCGCCTATCCGCTCTTCATGCACGATACACCTCTCTTCGACGCGTAGAACGCATATCAAGCGTGGTGCGACTCGATTGACTTCAAGAACAAGATCCTCAAATGTGTACGTTTCTCGCCGCTTCCCGAATTCCCTGCCCCACCGCACTCGCCCAATTGATATGTCCGTCGCCGCGTTCACTTCACCATCTCCCTCTTACCCGCCACCTTCCACAGTCGACCCACCCCGCATCCACACGCTCGCTCACCGCGCACGTCCGTTCCGCAGATGCCCGCTACCCCGCCGCTCCCCTTCCACCCCTCATCACCCGCCCGGACCGACAGCGCCTCGCCCTCTTCGTCCGCCCAGAACGCAGTCAACGCACAGACCGCGCCGACGCAGGCGAGCAACGAAGGCCTCGCCGAGCGCAACCCCGGCACGACCCATTTCACGCTCCGGTATGATCGGTTGGTCGTCGCTGTGGGGGCGTACAACCAAAGTACGTCTTCGGTTCTCACCCTAGGAACGGCGGCGTTGGGACCCGCGGCTGCTGGCTGACGGTGGCTCTGTCGCAGCGTTCAACGTGCCGGGGGTCAAGGAGAACGCGTACTTTTTGAAAGATGTAACGGATGCGAGGGCGATCAGGGCGAGGATCATCGAATGTGAGTGTGCCGCTCGTGTTCTATGTGGTTGTGCTGTGAAGTGATGTGGATGCATCGTACTAACGTTTCTTCCCGAAAGGCTTCGAACAGGCGAATCAGCCGACGATCACGGACGATGACCGGCGGAAACTGCTGCACTTCTGCATCGTCGGTACGTATTACCAGCTCACTCTCCTCGAGGTTGTGATGTACTAACCAAGCGACTCCCATCTTCTCGTGTGCCTTGCACCACTACCTCCACTCGTTGACCATCCATCTGCACCATCCGTACTTCCCTGTCCAGGCGGCGGCCCCACCGGCGTCGAGTTCGCGGCCGAACTGCATGACTTCCTGCACACCGAGGTCAAGCGGCACTTCCCGGCGCTGCACCGGTTCGCACGGATCAGTCTCTTCGACGTCGCACCCACGATACTAGGGAGCTTCGACCAAGGGCTGCAAACGTGAGTAGCCTTCTTCGTTCGCCTGCATCATCCCAGGGAGCGGGCGAGTGATGTGAATTTGTTCCCTATTAACGGAACGCGTAGCGTCTTGACGCGAAACACCCTATTCAGCTGATGTTGTTACTGCCCGAGCCCTTTGTCGTTTGCTGGTGTATGTTGTGATCTGGTGCTGACGATAGGCCTTTGACAGATACGCGACGCAGAAGTTCCAGCGGGAGGGTATCCGGCTGCTCACGCAGCACCATGTAGAGCGCGTCGAGCCGGTACGTGGCTGATAACTCTTCGGTCTATCGTTATGCTCATTCGGTCTGGCCGCAGGGCAAGATGCATGTCAAAGAGCAAGGCGACGGTGAGCTCTACCGTTCGTGCGATTGCTGTCGGTCTCACAGGACCCAGTGCACTTCGGGCTGCTCGTCTGGAGCACGGGGCTCGCGCCGAACCCGCTGGTGGAGAGCATCACGGAGGTCGAAAGAGACCCGAAGACGAAGAGGTGCGTGTCCGAGCTGGGCTGTACAGCGTGAACGTTGACGAGTGCATGCAGCTTGATCACCGACGAGCACCTCAACGTCGTCATGCAGGACACAGGCAAGCCGGACCCGAACGTCTGGGCGCTCGGCGATGCGGCGATGATCAGGGGCATGCCTCTGCCCGCCACCGCCCAAGGTAACCGTTACCACCCACCCCGCTCGTCTCCGCTCCCCGCCGGCACTCACTCACTCGCGCGGCTGCAGTGGCCAACCAGAAGGCGAAGTACCTGTGGAAGAAGCTCAATGCGGTCGTGAAGGAGCGGCCGGCGCAGGAGCCGTTCCGGTTCCATAACGCGGGCTCGCTCGCGTACATCGGTGACTGGCAGGCGATCTACGACCGCACGGGCGCGGAGAAGGCGAAGGGCAAGGAGGCGGGGCGGTTCGCGTGGCTGCTGTGGCGCTCCGCGTACTTCACGATGACGCTGAGCTGGAAGAACAAGTGGGTCGTCGGTCGTTCAGTGCTTATGTGGTGCTGACTGGCGTGCGTGTCTCGCGTTGCAGGATTCTCGTGCCGATGTATTGGTGAGTGGACGCTGGATGGGCTCTGTGGGCGCGCGGGCTGACTGACGGTGGGCATGGCACAGGTTCATGAATTGGATCTTCGGCCGGGACATGAGCCGGTTCTAATCGGGCAGCGCGGTGGGACGGTGCGGTGTATGTGGGACGGTGGGACGTAGTAGACACCCACTGGTTTGCGGTCTGAATGGGGAAGCGCGATGATCGTGCGTGACGATCGGGCGTGGTGGATGACATGGACAGGCGAGGGTGGGCGGCTTACAGTAAGTTGTGTTCGGACCTTCAGCAAAACAGCCTATGTGATAGAGCACGCGTACACCTACGGTTGGTACTGCATCTGGTTTTCGCGATAATGATCACATAATAATGCAGCTCCACACATGCACACAGGTCATAAGTGACTAGTGAGATCCGAGGCTTGCGTTGACATAGTCTAGCGGCGTCGCACAGCTTATCCAGCGACCGCGGACAACGCTCAGCCGGTCCCACCCACTGCGAGTGCCGACTGTACAGTGAGACCCAGGCCGAGTAAATATCGTTCTGAGGCGCGATACTTTGACTATACGGATACATGATAGTGTCTGAAGAAGTCCACAAGAGCACAGCGGGACTACAATACAGTGGTGATCATAAATGATAAATATTAGGCGTAAAAGCGTGAAAAGAAACGACACCGAAGAAATCACTTATTTCTGAAAATTGAGACGGCAACACTTATGAGAGCCACACCCTCGAAATCGCTACACACTGAACTCAGAACACCCGCACTTGACTTGTAATTGGCACAAGTCTTCACGCTGTGGAGGTAGGTAGCGTCGTCACGGGCTTCCTGTGTGGAGACTTCCGCTGCGTAGGCTTGGCCTCGCCCGACGACCGCGATACTGTACACCAGTGATCAGCGAGCACTCCGCACACACATCAAACCACATACAATTTGAGTTTTCTCGCTTCACCGCCTGGGCGCCCTGCAAGAAGCCCTCGACGAAGTCCTTGTTCTCCGCGAGCATGTTCCCATCCACGCGATGCTTGTGCAGTCCGTCGAGCGAGATGCCATGCCGCTGCATCTGCTCGACCATGATCTTCAACTCGGGCTCGACCTTGCCCGACGCTTCGAACTGTCCGTTCGCGAAGCCTGCATGCGCGACGTGGTCGAAAGTACCGGGCACGGGGCCGGATATCAACGAGCGGCGAATGCGGTTCTTGGTGGGGTTCGTCACGCTGGTCGTGGCACGAGCGGCATAGCGGGAGGGGGCCTTTGAGATCTTTCGTGCCGGGAGCACTGCACGGGGCGTACCAAGATTCAGGGCGAATGCCCGCAGATGAAGGAATATAACGTACTCGTAGCGTGTGAGTCGCTCATCTTCTTATAAAATCTCTCTGCATGCACGTCCTCTTCGAAACGAATCCCGAACATCCGGCTCTGCGAATGAGGACAATGAAATCTATCTGATGCATTGCGTCCGTACATGAAGACACCTACCTTCCCATGAAAGATATGGAAGAACGGCTTGTCAAGGCGGTATTGAAATTCGGTTGGGATAGGGTGCACCCAGATGACCCCCTTGCCCGGCGCGGTGTCTACGAGTCTAAACCAATACTTGTGTTCGAAGCTCGTCCCAGGGCCCGAGCCCAACGGCCTCTCCGCGTGCATGACGACGCGATCGCGGCCGAACACCAGCATGCCGTTGAGGCCGGTGTACGCCCAGGCGTCCTCTCGCGCACCGAAGGGGGCTTGATAGATACGAGAGGGAGCGACTGCGAGGATCTTTATGTTCTGCGGGAGCTTGGAGAGAATGCGGCGTCTCTCTTCTTCAGAGCTGAACGGGCTAGAGTGCGAAGACGACTTGGATGGTGCGTGGCGCATAATTGCCTAGGGCGAGAGCGAAGTGATTGGGGTTGAGTGCCGGCGGCTAGAGACAACAGGATAAGGAGAACCTCTTGAAAGAACTGTGGACTCGATGAGAATACGAGAAGGTATATGTGTCTTCCAAGTAGGCGCACAGGTATCGGCTGCGTGCCTTCTGGTGCCATGGCCGTGGTGCATCGTGCCGGCCGCATGTTCAGGAAGCACGCCCGCGTTTGTGCACGACGTGCCCGTGCGTGGTCCTCCTGCAGCACGTTAGACGAGCTTCGCACTGTGAAGGCTGCGTGGTGGGCGGAGACGGTGATATCAAACGAGGCAATGATCAAGTTCCACCATACGATTAGAGTTATGTGTGACCAGTGAACAGTCTCGGCCTCATGCACCACTCCTTGCGCTCGCATCAGTGCACTCGACAGTCCACCAACTCACCGAGAACAAGGGGTCTGAGACGAATAGCTCGGACACAAATCGCGGAGCATCTGTCTGTCGAGCGTAGGGTGGAATCAATATGGTATGTCGAAGACACGTTCAGTTAACACCTTACGCACCTGGATACTTGCGACTGCGGGCACTTCGATGGCACAGACTGATCTGGATCGATTTTGCGATGGGCTCACAGCGGTGCGCATATCGGGTTCTGCTGCGTGCGAGATGCGTGGGGAGTACTTGAATTGTTCCTCAGATAAGGCTACTTCGTCCGTCCGTCCTCAGTCATGTAACACGCAGCGATGCAACTGTAGACGTATCGTTCGGTGAGTGGTACTATGGCACACAAGGGCTATCCGCATGCGCACCTACTGTCTATCATGGCTTCACTGGCAGAGAGTATCCGCAATTCGCCGAGCCGGAGTCTGCACAGCTCACTCATAGCACAACCGAGCTCGCTTCATGAGCCATTCCCATTTGCTATATCCGAATACCCGCGGTCGCGCGCGCCGCGGAACTTCAAGCTTACGAGTGGACGATTTGAATTACGGACGTTCGCGGGCATCTCCTCACTCGCGCAGGGCTCTTGCAGTGCCCTAGATATGCAACTCTGGCTTCCGTCCGTTTCTATCACCAAGAAGGTGGAAACTTTGGAAGGTTATGGGTGAGCAATGTGGGCCCTTGCCCAATGTCTGAGTCGATCTGACTAGCTTGGACGTCAAGAAGTCAATAGTAAGAAACATGAGAACGAACTGTACGAGGTACACGGGAGAGGGCCCAGGGATGTTGCGGTAGCACCGATAGTCTGAGTGCGTCGACAGCATGGAGACCTCACCCACCAGCAGCCCATACACGTCAGGAACTGCAAGTGCCGAGTCCCTGATCCTGAAGGTACATCTCCGACATCGTCACAAAGCCCCCAGCCGACGCCGCCACGAGCAGCGCGACGCCCACATAATGCACACTCACGGGTACGACAGAGCCTACGCGCTTCCAGACAACCCAGAAGACGAGCGTGCCCAGGGATGACAGCTGGTCCGCCGCGAGCCACGCCGTCATCCACGCGCGCTGGGCGACCGTGCTGTGGCCCGTGCGGAAGCGCGTGAGCGCGTAGAGCAGCCCGTGCGGGAGGGTCATGGCGGCGAGGAAGAGCGTGAGGGTTATGAAGACCTCGACTGGCTTGAGCGCGCGGTGTCGAGCGACCTCGGGGTTGTCCGCCGCGCCGTCGTGCCGCAGCGAGGAGACGGTGAAGCGCGAGGCGCGGCACGCCTCTTCGCTGTCCTCTGTACAAAGCGTGAATTCTCTCTCCCATGCGGGCGTCGTCACGACGAGCTTCCTGTCGGAGGGATTGTCTTCGTCCTCGATCGTCTGCATATGCACCGCGACGTAGCCCGTGGAGCTCGCGTCGCCCACGACTGGCTTAGGCACCTTGCGCACCGTCCCGACTGCGCCGTCAAAGTGCCCACCGCGGCGCTCCGCCTCGTGCAGGATCGGGGTACGGAGGACGTGTCCGCTCGCATACTCGCCGACGATCGACGCACAGAGGATGTTCATGACCGACATCAGCGCGTAGGGGAACACGGACAGGCCGTACGCAGCGTACCCCCACGTCTCGATCTGCGCGCCCTCCGTGGAGTAGAGTGTGTACGTCGCGGCGATGATCTGGACGACGGAGACGAGCATCTGCATGACGCCCGACGCGCGGTGGATCTTGATGTTCTTCGTGGGGTTGAGGTCGCGCGCGATGAGGTGCTCGGTGTAGGACTTGTCTGCCGGGACCGCCAGAGAGTATCCCAGGGGCACCTGGATGTGTCCATGGATGCTGCGATTCCTGAGGTCTTTGATGAGCCAGTGGGTTTCCCTTTGGTCGTCGAGGCTGTCGACGATGATGACTGCGTACGGACAGGGATCGTGATCCGGACTGATCGAACAGTCAACCGACGGAGGGGCGTGATGAGGTTGTAACACATACTCAGCCTTCTCGTTGTCGGTACCGGGAGGGAGCTGGGCGAAGACGATCTCTCCGCTAGTTGGTGGCTCCCACCCGGGGGAGCGGACTACGACGAGAAGTGCGCCGTGGTGCAGTGCTGCGAGGACATCGTTGCCCTTGCACCGTACGTGTTCCGCGATGAGAATGATTGTCCTCGCGAGTGCCCCGAAAGGCAGGAATAGCGAGATCAATTGCGTCCAGTAACCCCGGTCCCGACGTGTCACTCGTTCCGTATATCGGCCGACCTCCGCTGAAATTGGGACAGCTGCTGCGTGTGTAATGTAGTTGGTGGTGATGTAGACGAGGAAGTTCCAGATGGCTATGGAATTTTGATGGCAAATGAAGCTAGGAACAGCCGGTATTTCCTGTGCGGGTGCTGAAAGGGTGGGGCTCGCCAGAGTCAGAGCGGCGCATGCGAGCGGGAGGACGAGTGCGTAGGCCATCTGTTGCGGCTTGTCATGGAAGCTCAGCGGACTGAAACTTATGTTGGGCCCAATTGAGTTCAATACACACCGTTTTGTCGCGTGTACGCCTTGCCTCTAAGGCATTCCGCAGTGAGAACTCTCGCCGAACGTGCTGGTCCACGGCAGCAAGGGACACAGAAGATTGAGGTAGAGATCCGCGCCCCTGCCAGCCGCTGGAAACGTCACTGAGCGCCGGGAAGACCGCAGTGCAGCGATTCTTGAGAGGATACGCCGCGACGGCATGTCAGCACGGCGGTTGCGACAATGTGGGGAGACTTACTGAGGACGTTTGGTAATGGTTGCTTCTGCACGACTACTGCGTCAAAGCCTGAGGAAGGGGGCCCCGAGCAAATTCTAGGGGACGCGGACACGTAGACGACAGCGGGCTTACTTAGAGCGCGAAGCCGCCATTGTTGCCTTGTTTGGATTTAATGTGATTGGACCTATGGCGGTCGCGCAGGCCGCTAGCAAACAGTACCTGTGGAAGCGGAGATATCTCAACGTCGCTGAGCGAACTTAGCAAGTTAGATGTATCTACTATCGGCGCCACACGACCGTGATGGTACACAAAGTCACGTGCATGTATAGACGTGTCTCGTGGAGGAGTCGCGTATATACGCGTCAACCGACTCGCAGTAGTACTACTACTCTCTACTTGCTAGTACCTACCACAAGTGCTCTCAGGCTTATATTGCCATCTAGTACATTGTCTCCTGCTGTTTGGTCAACATACGCCGTGCTGCGGTTCCTTTTCAGAACATTGCGGCTACCTGCTGCTCGCTCACCGTCTGGGACTACTAGCCACTGGCACAGCAATTTCATTGCTGCGCGCGGCTGAGATTCTCTCTGGGCTTGGACATACTATTCGAAGGGAGATCACATGCGAATGGTGCCATGCAACCCTCTCCTTGCCTTACTCGTCTCGCTCGTTAGCAGGAGCTATGCCAGGAGTCCTCCCGTCCAAGTCGAGTTACGGTCTTCATGGCCGGCACCGCCACCACTTCTTGAGTCAATGTGAGTACCGCACTCGAACATTCGTTCTGGCTCTCAACGGTCTATGTCAGAGAATCCATCGCTCTGGAAGAGCCGGAGGCCTTCTTGCCTCTGCTTGACGCCCTCACCAATCCAGAGACGCGACCAGACCCAGCCCCGACTTCCTCGGAGGCAGCGCACAAGTACGCCTTCGACACTGCACTGTCCTCGGGCTTTCTTTCAGGCCCTGGCGAGTATGCTTCGGCCGAAATGAACCTTGCCTTGCATGCCGCGACACCCAAAATAGAAGCGTTCTACCAGTTTTATACCGATCGTCATTCAAGTCGGAAGGAGGCCCTCAACATTCCTAACTGCGAATCCTGGGTAGACTGGTATGGAAAGGTTGTTTGTGATGCAGAGAGCCTTGCACGGCTCGCTACTGTGGACACCATCGATAACCCGAATTCGACTGACGTAGACAGGTGAGTGCATGGATTCTGTACACGAAGAACCCAACATATGATAACCATCGCCATAAGCTCATACACACCGCCTCAACTCATGTCCTTCGATCATGTCCACCCCTCGCCAGCGTCGATCTTGGAACGTCCGCAGCGCACTGCCATTCTCTACGCCTCACTATCCTCCGACAACTTCCGGGAATTACACTCCGTCCTGTTCGCGTTATCTCGTGCTCCCAATCCGCGTCTTGAGTACATCCTACGGCCGATACCACCGACTGGGGGCGATGTTTCGCAGAGGAGCTATCTCTCTGGTTACGGCGTTGCTCTTGACCTGAAAAAGATGGATTATCTCGCGCTGGATGATAGAACGCAAAGTAGGCTTGGCTTTCTGTTTCTCGATTCTGTCATCTAATAAGCACAGGCTCGAGCAAACAAGCGGACGATGCGGACGAAGCAGCAACGTCCATACAAGCCACAGACCCTGTTATGGCGTTGATCCACCGGTACCCGGAGAACACGACGACCGACGCAAGCGCACCCCTCACCGAGGACGAGCTTCTCGGTCAGTTCTGTGTCCTGCCCTCCATGACAGTCTCTCATCACTGGACGCGCAGAGATAGACTTCCAGGCTGCGCAGATTATCCGGGACGCGGACGAGCCTCTGCTGATCCTGAAGCAGCTCGCTCAGAACTTCCCCAGATACGCGACGTCCCTCGCGCGCCAAGTCACAGTCAACGCTGCCCTCGCTGAGGAAGTGGAGAACAACCAGGCGGTCGCGCGGGGTGGAACGAACGTCGCCTGGCTCAACGGCGTGCAACTATCTGAGAAAGACATGAACCCCTTCGCGTACGTCGTGCCCAGCGCATCGATGTGTGGGCACTGTCACTCACGGAGCATTGTAGCTTGTTGAGATTACTGAAGAAGGAACGCGGCATCATGCGGTCGTTGACGTCGCTCGGCTTGTCGACGACCCAGGCTCTCGAGCTCCTCACGCATCCTAAAATCAATGCGGCTCAGGGCGCGTCGGATGTCTTGGATGGCATCGTCGACGCTAGTGACCGGCAAGAGGGCGGTGGAGTGATCCAGTGGTGGAACGACCTCGAGAAGGACTCACGGTACGTTGCCGGTACCCTTGTCTCCATTGTTTTACGGACACTCATGGCGTATGCAGTTATGGTAGATGGGCGGGCACGCTGAATGTGGTCAGTTTCCTAGCCTACAGACTATGGCTTCGGCAGCGGGCGACTTAGGCTGACATTTGACCTACCAGTTCCTCCGCCCTATGTACCCGGGCCAGTTTCCGAACTATAGAGGCAATCTGTTCAACATCGTCATCGTCGCAGACCTCTCCCAGACCAGCTCCCTGCACTTCCTGGGGACGACTGTCTCCAACATCCTCGGCCGCAGCTTTCCCTTTAGATGGGGTATCGTGCCTATTGCTGAATCCGAGGAAGGTGCGTGGTCTCAAAATTCTGCTTCACAGCAAGCAGTTGAGCAGTCCTGTGGTTCCTCAATTTAGCGACGAAGGTGGCGCGTCTGGTGTACTTCCTGATGGAACGCGTTGGGAATGCGAACACCATGGAGTTCATTCGCCACGTATGTCGCGTCTATGCTGGGCACTGCCAGCAACTAAGATTTCCGCATAGATCTCGCAAGCTGACAGACCTGTGGAGAAGACCACTACTACCGTCGACTGGGCGTTGGTGCGCACTGCGTTCAGCTCATTCCGTGCCTCTAGCCAAGACCACGCGGAAACTCCCATGCCCGAGCTGGATAAAATCCTGAACGGCGAAACCGAGGGGCTGGACGAGAGCATCCAGAAGGCGCGGGCGTATGCAACCAGGTTGGGTGCCACGGTTGCATCCGCTCCGCATGGACATGCCTTCGTGAATGGGAAGCATTTCGAGTTGGATGATGTATGCGAGACGTTCTCGGCTGCGGCACATATCACTGATATAAGCGTTCTTTCAGCAATTCCTACAATTCATGCAGGTAGAGCTCCGGGAGGAGATGCGTTACGTCCAGGAACAGGTCAGTTCATCTATCTGAAGGCACGTTGAGATGCTGACGTACTGCGTCTGGTAGCTGATGTTGGGTGCGCTGACGGACGCCACAGCGGGCGATGTGTCCACGTATTTCTACGACGTGCCAGGGGTGTCCAAGCGGAGGAACCCGTACATCTATCCGTCGTCGAAGGCAGGCGGCCTGCGTATCAGCAATCTGTTCGATTCCGTCTTGAAGCTCGGCTTCCCGAGTGCCCAGGAGTCGTTTGTGTATCCATGTACGTCGTACTATGAGCTCAACTGACATAACGTACATTGACTATCACCGTCCAGCTGACGTGCAACAAGTTCCGCTGACGACCTACATCGTCGCTGACCTGGACTCCGATTCGGGCCAATCGCTAGTGAGAGAAACACTGGCAGCCACGGTACGTTCTCCACCTTGCCGGGCGAAGTCGTTTGCTAAGCCTTTCGCAGGGCGCGGAGTTCCCATCCCGCATCTCATTCATTCACAACCCGGCTGTTGGTTCCATCGAGCCCGTCATCCGCCCACAAGTTTCGTCACTCTTCGCGCAGCTGATTGTCCACGGGCTTCTTGAGCGGGCTTCGCCAAGCCGTCTTCTCGAGATTATCGGCTTCGGCCATGTCGCCGTTCCCAATCACAGCCCGCAAAAAGTGATATCTCCTGAAGGCGCTCTAGACGAGATCCTGGGTAAGACGGAGCTGAAAGACAGTGAATACCGAGAGTACGTCAAAGTCAGCCGACTGGTCGCGCGGGAGTTTGGTCTCGCCCCGGGAGAGCAGGGTCTCGTCGTCAACGGACGTGTACGTCAGAGCCGTGCCAAATGTGTCGTTCGTGCTCACCGTGACTGCAGATCATCGGGCCGGTCGCAGTTGGGGAGTTTGTGGCACAGGACTTCCCTGTCCTGTCAACATACGAGCTTCGCAAGCGCGTGCAGCCTGTCGTCGATGCGTTGCATGATGTAGCAGGGTCACTCCAGGAGTACGATAGGTAAGAGCGTTCATTGCGCGTTCGCGCCTATGCTCATATCGCGATGTAGGGCTTCGTATGCCGAAGTAGTCTCACTGGCTTCTTCGCTGATATCTGCCATCGAACTACCGGATCCCAGCGAGGTCGGCCTGTTAAACGTGCCCCACAAGTCTCGTCAGTTAAAGTATCGGCTGCTGGCTACAGAATACACGTGAGTCTGCAGACTCGATGCCCGGGCTGTTGCATTGACAAGGACGTAGCGCTTTCACGGTGGGCGACAACTCTACAGCGTCCTACCACTTCGGGATTTTGTTGGACCCTCTCAGCGAAGCCGCGCAGAAATGGTCCAGCCTGATGCATGTAAGCTTCATATACAGTGATTGTGTAGTGTGATTGATATTAACCCTCCTTTAGTGGCTACTCGAGATCCCCGGAGTGACGATTGAACTGCATCTGAACCCTGCCAAGTATGGGGAGGTAAGGTCGTAATGTTTATCTGACATATACGCAGACTGACTCCACTTCAAGCTCCCTCTGAAACGATTCTACAGATACAACCTCTATCCTAGAATAACATTTGATGAGAGCGGGTAGGTCGGCAACCTTGTGTCAAGTAATCTTACTGATATTCCTACTATACTTAGGAAAGAAGTTCACGTCCAGACGGTTTTTACTGGGCTTCCCATTGATCCGATTTACACTCTTGCGATGGACGTTCCTCAATCATGGCTAGTCCGACCACGCGAGTCCTTACATGACCTAGACAACATCCTGCTTGCAGGCCTATCCCCTCAAGATCGTATTCAGGGCGTGAAGGCAGTCTTCGATCTTGATTACCTGGTCGTTGAGGGCCATGCACGAGACATGTTCATAGGCGGCCCCCCTCGCGGCCTCCAGCTTCAGCTCGCCTCCAACTCGGGTGATCCTATCGCAGACACGCTGGTAGTTGCAAATTTAGGCTACTTGCAGTTCCGAACCAAACCAGGAGTGTTCCGCCTCGAAATCCGTCCAGGTAGAGGGCGCGACATATTCAAGATGGAGAGCGTCGGCAACGAAGGATGGCATAGCCCGTCTGTGGATGAGTCGGGAGACGAGATTACGTTGACTAGCTTCGAGGGTCTCATCCTGTACCCTCGCCTCGTCAGACTGCCTGGCATGGAGAGAGCAGACGCCCTGGCAGAAGTTTCCTCAGCTGGAACGTCCCCTATCGGTCTGCTTGATACCGTGATCTCTCGGTAGGTCGTTCATATATGTTCCTGGATACTGGTCTCTCAACATACACTCCATAGCATAACATCCCTATTTGGCGGGCAAAAGACTCAAGAAGTGACCTCGATTGAGAACAAGCAGGCCGACATAAACATATTCACCGTAGCGTCAGGCTTACTCTATGAGGTGGGCGGCTCTTCCCTCAAACGTCCAGCTGTCCTGACTACTTCATTGTATAGCGCTTCGCGTCCATTATGATCTTGAGTGTCCTGCGCAATACCAATCACAGCGTGAAGTTCTGGTTCATCGAGAACTTCCTCTCGCCCTCGTTCTTGGTGAGTATAACATACAAAATGCCTTGGCAATTGTATCCTGACTACGCTGCGCAGGAATTCCTACCTCACTTCTCAGAAGCGTACGGGTTCCAATATGAGCTTGTGACGTACAAGTGGCCTTCGTGGCTTCGGGCACAGAAGGAGAAGCAACGCATCATCTGGGCGTACAAGATCCTGTTCCTGGACGTCCTTTTTCCCATGGACCTGAAGAAGGTTATCTTCGTCGATGCTGACCAGATTGTCCGCACGGACCTAAAAGAGCTCGTTGACATTGATCTCCATGGTGCTCCGTATGGGTACACTCCTATGGGGGATGACAACGTCGAGATGGAAGGCTTCCGCTTTTGGAAGACTGGGTATTGGAAGGAGTTCCTGAAGGGCCTCTCGTACCACATCAGGTGTGATATATGACATCCTTCACTGAGCATATCATTGACAGTCATGTAGTGCGCTTTACGTCGTTGACTTGGTCCGCTTCCGACAGGTGAGTACGACGTTGAACTTCTGATCCCCAGCTGACCAAAGGTCGCCGTGTAGCTGGGTGCTGGTGTAAGCACAACCTCCCTCGGTACCATCGGATCGTATCGCTCATTTCTACTTAGGATATACTCCGTGGTCACTACCAACAGCTATCTGCAGACCCAAACTCACTGGCAAACCTTGATCAAGGTGGGACCATTCTCTACCGTATCAGAATTCTCTGAATATCGTCTTACCTAGATCTTCCGAACAACCTGCAACGGGACGTGCCCATCGTGAGCGCAGCTTGCTACGGTGTATGATGAGGATTCTCACGTTTTATCTAGTTCTCCTTACCCGAGGATTGGCTTTGGGTGCGTATACTTCCTGTCCTTGAGTCGTGGATACTCACGGGCATGTTTCATTTCACGGTCGTTAGTGCGAGACTTGGTGTGAGTGTAAAAGCATTGTCCTCGGTCACGAATGCTCATATAGATCCACTCTTATAGGCAGCAAGGATCGGCTGCATCGCGCCAAGACGATTGATCTCTGCCAGAACCCTCTTACCGTACGATACATTATCACGTCCAACGATACACCCTCTGATCTAAACATACCGCAGAAAGAGCCAAAGCTCTCCCGCGCACGGCAGATCCCCGAGTGGGAAGAGTACGACGCAGAGATCGCGCGCTTCGCGCGTTCGCTTGCTGAAGAGGGCAAGATGCTTTCCGGCATTGTCGCTGCGGATGTCAATGTCCTCGCTGAAGCGGGCTCTAACAAGCCGAAGCCTGAGCTGCCAGCCGAAGACATGGCGATGGAGAGCGGTGCTGGGGAAGGGGCACCAAGAGATGAGCTGTGAGGATCGATGGCGAGGGAGGTGTTGTGAATACTATAGATCCCTAATTGATGTGTTAAAGATTCGCGGACTGAGTACGCAGCCGCGCCCGGACTAGGTATGCTAACCATGACGACAAAGAGATTTGTTGCAGACGCGGCAGCCGAACTGGAAAAGGAGAAACTCGCCCGAAATATTGTCGCTGCAGATGTGGATGCTTTCGTTTTTGTTGAACATGGTGACCCGCTATGAGAAGGGTCGGAACCAAGATGCTTGTAGAAGGGGACATCGAGGGGTGAACTAGCTGAACGTATATCGTTATAAACAAGTTTCAGGTACATACGACGGTGAGTTACATAACTACGTATAGCAATCAGCATTCAGACGCATCTGACAGGTATCCAGTACAAGGGACATATACAAAATGGAGACTACCGTACGATGCATCATGACAATGCATCAGGCCATCCTGATTCCTAACGGTGCTCGGCCCCATGTTCCATCAATGCGAGAACTCCTCCGGCTTCAATCGCGTGCACCTGGTCCTGTAGCGCACCCCGGAGGCTAGCCGCTTGAAGGCCGCTTGGAATATCCAGTCGCTTGTTCTCCGAGAAGAAGGTAGGTGTGTCGTTGGGCCGACTAGGAAACAGGGCGCGCACTCGCACGCGGAGTTCAAGGTTCGAAGGGACTGCTGGGTTGTGAGAGTATTCCTCCAGGGCGCTCACGACATCGTGGGTCTTCCCGTCGGCGAGCGAGCGAATACTGGACGACAGATACAGCGCCTGTGGGCGTGGGCGACGAGGTTTTTGCCCTGGGGGTAAGTCCGGCCCTGCGAGCGAATACGGCACCGATGCAATGTCTCGCACGAGATTGCGTATCGACTGACTGCGTGAACCGACGATGAGGATAGCGTCCGGCTTCGTCGATGCAACCCGCGGTATGAACATCTCACGCGTGGTTCGGTGGTCAAGCCCAAGGAAGGCCTCGACGACGAGACTTTGGGGATGGAGCTGGGACCTGACGGATGGTGACAAAGGCCGACATCCTGTCACAACCGCGCATAGTCTAATCTTTGGTGTTGCTTCGGGATCTCTTTGCAAGAAAGGCAATAAGATATGCTCTACGCACATATTCAGTGTCATTATGCCGAGATTGGAGGACGTACACACCAGAGTCAAATAACACCAGAGCAACGCGGAATGCATCGGGCCAGGGGTATAGAGTCTGAAGGAAGTCGGACCAAGGCCGTATTACGCGCTGCGACAGCGGTACGACACCAAGTCTTGCGGTATCAATGAGAGGCTGGCCGTAACGACCCAGCTTACTCGTCCCTCCAACAGGATTGGCGTCCAAGGAGGCTCCAAAACCGTCACAATCCCTGAGGAAGGCATACGACCAGCGCTGAACAGACACGGAGTAGGGATCCAAGCGATAACGGTAATCGGTTGATCGCACTGCTGGTGCGCTGAAATCCCAGTCGATGATGCCGACGATGCGCCATTCATCGTCTACTATAATGTTCCTATCTTCGAGGTCATTATGAGCGAGACCGATGCTGGACAACCGACGGGATATCTCCAGTATTTGCGGTTCGACAATGGCGGCGGCGTGGGCACCATACTGGTGGAAGACGGTAGCGAGGACATGGCCTTGGATGAAGTCCATGAGGATATAGCCACAGTTGCCAGAGCGGCCGAACTCATGGACCCTTGCCACCGGGAGAATACCGGAGGCCAGACGCATGTTGTCGACGATGGATTGCACGTCTACAAGCGGAGGGTACATCTTGAGCACTCGCTGACCGTCGAGTACGAGAAGTCGCGTGGCCGACATGACCCGCGAACCGTTCGGGAGGATATGCATGTCGGTAACGCGAGACGCGTTGAGAGGGAAGCCCACCGTCAGAAGCGGGGCATATAAACCACGATCTCGAGGTGTACGCGAATAGAAGTATGCGCCTACGTCCGGGAGGGCATATGGAGGGGCAGAGTGACATCGTCGCCCATTGAAGGGAACCGTAGCTGAACTGAACGAATTAGGCATGGGTATAGCGTACTTGAAGCCAGGTCAAGGCGCCGATACTTGCGCTGAGAGGGTGATTGGGCTCGCGCTCAGGTGCGTAAGTGTCATATACGACCGCCCTCCTCCGTCGTTTGGAGCCGCCCTAGGGGGGACTGCGTAAGTGATCAGCGCGCCACAGCAAGCTGCCTCTCACAATATCGAGCGGTGGGTAGAACACAAGCACTGCCCTGCGCGGATGTCAGTCGCAGACCGCAGACCACCCACTAGACTCAGTACATCGTGCGGGCGCTGTCCCACGCATGCCAGATCAGGATCAGGTTGTAGTATACAGCATGACCGGGATGGCACAGATACGCCAGAATTACAATCCTGATACATACAGACACAAACTTCAACCCAATGGGTCACATTCCCAATCAGGAGGTACACATAACACATAACAAAAATGGAAATTTCAAACAGCCAACACGCAACCTCGGGGTCGGGTCGGCCTCCGGGTCAAAATTTACCTGAAGGCTTCCTTCCGCCGCTAGTCTAGTCAGAAGGCAGTTCAGAATGTGGACAGCTGCTTGAGATGCCAGAACGCCCCTATCGCATTGTGAGTGCTGTTAAACCGCACCAAACCTAACTTTATCGTGCGAGCTAGCTACTATAACTTCCAGCGAGGACACCTCTAGCTTCGATAAACCCCACACGTGAACTTGAACGTGAGAGGCGGCGTGGAGATCGAGACTAGAACAGCTCAGCGTATGGATTCAGTTTGGAGCTCTCAGATTATTATGCTCACCAATGTCTTTCCCTGTTTGTCCCGACGTGACAGGACTCGCCGGCAATGGCATGTCCTCGTATCAAGACCCTGAGTCCAGCCAGAACAGGCTCACAGCTGGTATTACCACACATTGCACAACCTATGGATCCTCCACGTTCGTCCCTTTGGGGTCGACTGACTTGAGGCGATATGGGCGAGGCGCCAGAAGATCATTCGAAGTGATGTAGTCCTCATGTCCGCATAGCCGTCGACCCAGCTTGGACCACACACTGTGGGCTGCCGTATAAAACCAGACGGTTCAGAGCCAGGCGGAGGACATCGCGTCTCACTTGCATTTGTCTTTGTCGTACTGTATTCACTGTAAGTCCGTTAGTAAGTCCGTTATGACTGACGCTACCGCCGTTGTCTGACTTGCCACGCTAGACTGCTTGGCCATCATGTCGCAACAAGATGAATCGAGGCGCGGACGTTACAACCGCGATGGCACCTATAACCCTTCTCCCCCAGGCGGTTCCGACAGCAATGGTTCTGGGTCTGGCGGCTCGTCGGGGAACCACCGTCCCCCTGCTACGTTATACCTCGGTTCTCAGTCGGAAGGTGCCCCTTCAGACACCTCTTCCGTGCACCGCAATACTCGTTACTATGCAACTCGTATAGGGCAAGATATTCCTGTGGTAGATCAAGCGAGGCGGCCAGACGATTTGCCGACCCCCGGATACTCGCGATGCCCCCAATGTTCCGCGTACTACAACACTTCCGATACGAGAATTCACGGGCACGTATGCGGTGACCATGAGGGCCGGCGCCGTCGGCTACAGCCCATCCCTGGGCTTAACGAGTCTCTCAGCCCTCGGGTTGGATCCACCCCTTCTGCCACGACGTCAAGTTCCTACATGACCCCCGGGTCGAGCTGGCACCTGCCCAGCCCTGGTTCCTCTGAGCCCGCCCATACCGTGGGGAGTGGTGTCTCTTACTATTCGGGCTTGCACCCGGGTGGGAGACATTCTGGCGAGGGTCACAGTTCCACCGGCTCGTCCGTAAGCTGGGACCCGCATTACCCCGCCGTGCAGCCGTACGGCTACCCTGTTCAAGGTCATGCTGGGGGCTGGGGCTCGCATAACCCCGCCTTGTCACTTTACGGGCAGCCAGTCCCGGGCCAGCAGTATCCACACGCCTCGAGCATTCGGACCACCACCTCCGCACCTGCTCGGTACCCGTCTCATGCCCAGGGAAGCGCCTTGAGCTCTACCTCTTCTCCTAGCGGCGGCTCCGGACAGCAGCCCGACACCCGCTCTCATTCAAGTTGGCCGTATTAGTCACGGAGGTGATTATCGACTCGCGCGGTTGTGCGTCTTCCGTCAAAGGTAAGTTCAATCCCATCGCTATCAGCAACACCAAAGTCTGCCCTGTTGTCATGATTGCGTTGTACCATGTTTTCCTTTCCTGTACGCTCCGCATATGTTCTTCTATATTCTCAACAGTCGAACGGCCATACGATGCTACCACATGTTGCTCGCTTGACCTCTCCTATTTTGTTTGGTACTCAGGCTGAGTATGCAATCATCTTACGGATATTGGGTTTTAGTGTCATACCATGTTAATTATCACAGGCTTCCTATACGAATACATATGTCCATCTATACTACAAGAGGCATCGGCTCTGCTACCACTAGATCTTCGTCTGTTGAGCACCATGTCGCAAGACGACACCAACAAACTTGGCCTCGGCCGCCTCCACCTGCGCCTGCAGCACACCCCGCATACGGTCACCCTGGAGTTCTTCGGGTATCTGTAGCTTCCGATTCGCTGAACGCAGAACCTTCGGTGGCTCTTTGGGGTCAGGGCGGAGATCGCAGATGCGCAGACGCAGCTGATACGTCGAGGGTTCTTTAGACGGATCTTTAGCGCGCCTGGAGAGAATTTCGTCGAAGCCATGCGCAGCGACTAACTGTTCTCCGCCGGGGACGCCGGGTTGGATGGTGGTGAACAGGTATACTGTTCGAGGATGTGGGCGGCACTGCGGTTGCCCGGTATGGGGATCCGGACGCGGGTCGGCGAGCGAGAGGGGGACTGCCGCAAGGCCGCGCACGTAAGTAGTTGCGTAGGGCAAGGGTCTGGCATGAGCCTGCGAGAAGGATGATGTGTGGTTTCTGTGAGAGGACGCGGGGTAGATACTGGTCTCGCGTCTGGTGGCGGTTGAGCGTTGAGGTGGGCCTAGCGGTGATTACGACGGTCTGAAGATCCAACCTGGACCTGATGGAGGCGGGGATTGGCCGGTCAGTCACAATGGCACATAATTTGTATGGCTGCACTTCTGCGTCGTTGAGGTCCAGGAGAGATTTCAGGTTATGATCTAAACACCAAGTCAACAACGATCATGCACCTAGTGGTGGTCGACATACCAGTGGCAGTCACCAGTATGAGTGCGACGCGTACTTCGTTAGACCACAGGAACACACTGCGCAGGTATTCCGACCACGGCCGTTCAGTAGACTCGACTGAATGAGGCACATCGTAAAGCCTCCCAGCGGCGCCAACGAGAGACTGATCACTCCCCGGTGTAGCGTCTCGTCCGGCGTGCATCGCAATGGCACTGGCAGGGGTGCTGGGATACGCCTCCTCCCACTGGCAGCCGATGAGGCCGACAATGTGCCAGTCATCGTCGACGACCATGTTTCTGTAATCTATCTTGAAGTTGCGGCTCAGTGCACCTATGGTAGTCAAAGCCTGCAGACGGCGTGCTATTTCCTCGACCTGCGGTACCACAACGGTGGCATGGCGCGATCGCCGTATCGTTCGATAACGCTGGAGAGGAGGTGTCCCGGAATGGAATCCATGGTGATGTACGCGCCGTATTTGCCGATAGTACGTCCATAGTCATGGACGTTTGCCGTTGGAATCACGGACGATGCGACTCGCAAGTCCCGAGGCTGCCAAACGATCGACTCAAGGTCCACGAGTGTAGTTTCGACACACGCTGTCCGTCGAGGAAAAAGCGACGCGTAGGGGGTTGGGGTGCCATGACGCGGTCGCCGTGTTGTTGTAGATGACTCGTGCACACAGGGGATGGGATGAGGAGACGAGGTTGTGGCTGGCTTGTGTGGAGCCGTATAAGTACTCGTGAGTACATCGCCACTCGCAGCCAAGAGTACAAGAGTATAAGAGTACAATACGGAGACGAAACAAAGCGCGGAGGCTAAAGGCTAAGCGCGACGCTGCATGCACAGCGGACAAATTGGTGTTCAAAAAGTTCGAACATTGATCTTAAATACTGTAGAAAGGGTCAGTAGTTTTCTAAGAGGCCATGTACGGTTCCGTAAGTACGGTGGCGCTTGGTGGCGCTGGTGGCGCGCCAAAGGGCGCGGGTTGCCTTCGGCGCGCAAAGTGCATAAGTAACTTCACTGCCACACACCTTGCACACACCGCTCGGAAAGAAGTGCACATCGACGCCATTAGGTGCGTCGAGGAACCTCCTTGCGCAAGAGCGGGGCGGAGTCCAGGTTCGCTTGGCTTACGTAAGGCGGCGACCACACCCGGATCTCTGCAAAGAGTTGAGGGGCACCTTATTATGCTCGAAGACCAACTTTCCATAATATTACTACTATTATACGCATATCCGGTGAATTCGTTGACGTCTGTTTGGCATCTCCCACATGCACATCCGCCGTCTTCGCCTTTCCCTTTATGTTCGACATTTGACTCATCTGATGACCTTCCCTTTCAAGGATAGGTTCATCACGGTCAGCCTCATGATTTGCTTTAGCTGCTTGCTAGGAACCTAGTACTCCTCCTCGAGCTCCGCATTAGGGGCCCGGGCAGCTGTTTAGATTGTCGCCCCTACGTGTGCGCAAACACCGACTATCGTAACCTCCGTCACCTACGGTTTTCTCATACTCGTTCAAGCAACCTCTGAGCAAGCTTCAAGCAAGCCATACCGGCCAGGCGGAGCGAAGCGAAGCAATCCCTTGTTTACAAGAGCAATATCCTCGGCTCAACATCCTCGACTCGAAAGGTGTCGCGTGGACATTGTAGCTAATGAGACTGAGAGCCTGTGCCCCGTCAGCGAGACACTGCGGAGGATGACTACCAAATTTGGGCAGTCACGCAATTTGAAGTCCGACGCGGCCGTTGTGGCGCGCGCAGAGGCAAATCATAGGCTTCGACCAAGCTTCGACTACGTCCACTATCCGCTCAGCTCTCCCCTCGCCGCCGTTCTCTCTGCACACATTCTCGGCACCATGGACGTGGACATGAAGATAAAAGACGACGTCGACGATAAGCGGGACCGCGAGAGGGAGCGTGAGAGGGATGCTGACCGCGATAGGGACAGGGAGCGCGAGAGAGAAAGGGACAGGGACAAGGAGAAAGACAGGAATCGCGACAAGCGCGATCCCGAACGCGACAGGGAGCGTGATCCTAGGCCGTCTGGTGAGTCTGAGCACCATACCAATAACAGAGTGTATTGACCCCTTTCTTTGTCTTCTTAGCCCGCAGCAGGAGAAGCGACCACTGGGAGCCTGAGGAGCGGCGTAATGGAGACGTGAGTAAAGCCCTAAACTGTACTTAGTGCGATGCCAATGAATTCGTGCGTTTTACAGCGTCGGAGAAGGTCACGCAGCCGCACGCCGTCTCGTTCACGTAGACGCTCTGCTTCGCCACGGCGGCGCTCGCGTCGATCGCATTCTCGGTCGCGCTCACGTTCGCGCTCGCCCCGCTCACGTAGCCGTGAGCGGCGGAATGCTGATTCCTTCAGCCGTTCGCTCGGCGGCCCGATGAATGCGCCCCACGAGGAAGCCGTCGAGTTCGCCAAAGTCAGCAAGCGCGAGAACCGGGTCTACGTCGGCAACCTCAGCTACGACGTCAAGTACAGGGACCTGATGGAATTCATGCGGGGAGGTGGGTGGGGGATCTTCAGATTAGTTCTTCGGTCGTCGTCTTTCTTGGAGGTGGAGATGGAAGTGGAAGTGGACACGGCGTGGCGACAGAGGCGCCGACTTTGCAGCAGCGACCGCAGCCTGCATACACGAGGGGCAGGCCATTGTGCGCGCGATCTCTGGAGAGCCGGCTTGAGGAGAGATGAAGGTAGTCCATGATCGCGATATCGGAGGGCAGCCAGCTGCGCGAGTCCGCTTGAGGAACGAGATTGCATTGCGAGGCCGGACCCGGGGAGAGGATTTACTGGAGTTTGCTGGTTTACTGATGGGTGGCGAGTTGAGAGGATGGCTTATTGATGGGAGCTTTCTTTTGGGGTTGTTAGCTGGAGAGGTCCTCTTCGCCGAAGTCCTAATCACGCCCACTGGAATCTCCAAGGGATGCGGGTAAGTCATTCGCCTTCGCGGGGAATCACCATATTCATTGTTACTAGTATCGTCGAATTTGCATCGCAAGAGGATTGTCAGCGAGCCATCCGCGAGCTGTCAGAGCAGCTCCTGCTTGGGCGTCCGGTCTTCATCCGCGAAGTGAGTTTGTTGTACCGAAGTCACCTACCACTCACTAACCCCGCATCCAGGACCGAGAGCACGAGTCGCGGTTCGGTGCGACACCCGTTCCAGGTAAGATTGGCATGGCCATGGCTGGCCAAGGCTTGAACGCCGCACCTCCGCCCCGCCCTGCCTCACACAACTACTTCGGAGGTCAAGGCGCCAACCCGGGCAACCAGCTCTACGTTGGCAACGTATGTCCCTTTGTGCGTTCGTTGCTCGAGCTTACTCATTATCGACTGCTCCTAGCTCCCTTACCAAGCTGGATGGCAAGACTTGAAGGACCTGTTCCGCTCTGCCGGAAACATCATCCGCGCAGACATCAATATCGGTGCCGACGGTCGCCCCAAAGGGTCCGGCACTGTGATATTCGAGACCTCAAAAGATGCCCAGCAGGCCATCAGTATGTACACCCCTCATTCTGGCCAGCCTGTAGCTCACCCTTCCGTCTAGGCATGTACAATGGCTTCGATTGGTACGGGCGCACATTGGAAGTGCGAGAGGTTTGTGTTCTTTTATTCTTACCCAGGGGCCTCACTTATCCTTCGCACAGGACCGTTATGCGGGTCTGTCCGGACCAGGGTCTTACCGTGGCGGGCTCCGTGGCGGCAGCGGTCCTCGTGGCGGGCCCCGGGGCGGACTCCGGGGTAGCGGTGGGCTCCGGGGTGCCTACCGCGGGGGCGCCTACGGAGGAGGTGCGGGTGGCCGAGAGTTCAATGAGGGCCTCTATGCGCCCTACTCCGGCCCCGACCAGGCTGGCGGTGCGGTGAACGGCTTCGATGCTGGCTATGGCGGAGGCTACCCTGGATATGAAGCTGAGCCGAGCCAGCAGATCATGGTCCGGAATGTGAGTGCAGCCTGGCTGTACAATTGGCTTGTAGCTGATGCTGTTGGTTTTAGCTCCCGTGGTCAACGGCGAACGAGGACTTGGTGGAGCTGTTCGAGACGACGGGCCAGGTGGAGCTGGCCGAAATCTTGTTTGAAGGCACCCGCTCGAAGGGCTGTGGTGTCGTGCAGTTCGGCCAGGTGCCGGAGGCTGAAACTGCCATCGGTGAGTCGCAACCATCCTTCGCGCCTTCGATACGGTGCTCACGGATCCATAGCAAAATTCCAGAATTATATGTATGGCGGTCGTCCTTTGGGTGAGTACAGGGTTGAGCCTGACTCCGCACCTCACTGATTCTGTCTTTCCAGACGTGCGTTTCAACGACCGTTGGCACACCTTCACCCCCAGCGCCGCCAAGGGCGGTCAAGCTGTCGTCCCCATGCAAGCAGAGGCTGTCTAACCATGCACATCTTGGGCACACTTTTCAAAATCTGTTCCACTCAGTGTATTTGTGCGAGATTCTCTATGCAGATATTCTGTTCTATGCTACGATACATCCAAGCGTGCCAGCTGCTGCTCTACGGTATTTCTTTTCTCTGATGTATGCTATGGTCCCTAAGTAGTAGATATTGCTGGGGTGTCAGAATATACACAAATTGGTGCCGCTGCCCGCATTTACAATGCACATTACACTCGTACAATCGCCGCGTATCTGTAAGACCTGTCCGTCGAGGGATCGCGAGTCTCGTGTTTGCGCCGCGGGTTCACTGTCAGGGACCGAGAGGAGAGGGAAGTCGTGATAGTCGTGAGGAGTGAATGCGAGCGGAACGAACTCAGAGCTTCGCCTCTGACTCATCCTTGGCGATGTACCCGAGGTCGAGCAAGTGGCTGATAACCTCCTCGGGACTGGGGACGTGCCATGCTGCCAGCGTACGCTTGCTGCTGTGGCCGACGGCAGTGCTGAATACGCCCTCACGGGTGAGCTGGAGGTCGACAGGCTTGAACTTCTCCGCGCCCTCGCCGGTGACGAGGGTGACGGAGAGCGGCGGGTCGAGCGTCGCCTGCGTCTTCTCGCCGTTGAAGAGGAGGAGCGCGCGGAACATGTCCTCGTCGGTCTTGTCGTCGCCGGCGCAGAAGACGAAGTCGGCATCGGGGTTGTAGTAGAGAATGCGCTTGACGATCTCGCCCTTGTTGACAGCCAAGGGACGGACCTCGAGGTTCTTCTTTCCAACGAGGACTGCAGACAGCTTCAGCGTTGGTGCCATGAATTTGAAGTACTGCTACTTACCCTCGATGGGACGCTTGCGAGCGAGGTTGTTCTCGAGCAGGTCCTGGCATTGCCGGCACTGGAAGAGACTGGAGGGGATTAAGCTTCACGTTCAATTCATAGGCGCTGTATAGACTTACCCCCACTCTGGGTCCGCCGAACGGTAGTGCCACGTAATCGAGCTCTTCTTGACCTCGATATGGCTACCCGTCGTACGCTACAGAGCAAACGCAGCGTCAACACTGATCCTCCCAAACGCGACACCGCAGGACTCACCTCAGTGTAGTACTTGAAGATCTCGAGCACCTCGCCCATCCACTCCATATCCAGGTTCTCCGTGAAGTTCGTCCACTCCCGCGAGCCCGGCTCGCGCACGAAGCCACCATGCTCCGCGCTCATGCCGAGCCCGCGGATATGGCCGAGGTGCTGCTCGAGGAACGCGCCGTCGCGGCCGGAGATGATGAACACGACGTTGCGGGGGTCCTTCGTGAGGTTCTCGAGCGCCTCGAGCGTCTGCGGCGAGGGGGTCGCCTGGCTCGGGACACGCACGATCGGTGAGAGGGTACCCTAACAACGCGAACCCATTCAGTCTCGCGGAGCCGAGAGGAAATGAAACTAGGTACACGCACGTCGTAGTCGAGCAAGAACAGCCGCTTCTTTGCGGTACGGTACTGCGCCTCCAAGCGGTCCTTGGGCATGGGAAGGGTCATCTTCGCGGTATTCTGCCCGCCGATCTGTTGGAGAAGGAGCTTTGCGAGCGTCGCGGCCCACGTATGCGACGTGTGCGTCCGCGCCGTGTCGTACAGCGTCGCGTGGCGGCGTGCCTTCTCGTCGTCAGCCATCGTCAGCCCACGGTGCATCGCCGCGGCGACTTCCTGGACATCACCGGCGTGTCAGCTCAGCATTCCGGCGCCTCAAGAAAAAGACAGAAAGTGGCATGACATGGATGTCATCCGCGAGCGTGGGGAGAAGGACGCACCACGAGGTTCCACGGGTTGACTTGGAGCGCATCGGCCATGTTGCTGGAGATACCCATGAACTCAGAGAGGACGAGCGGGCTCTTCTTCGTACGCCCCTGCGCGAGGACGAACTCCATCGAGGTGGTGTTCATACCATCGCGCAGTGGCGTGATAACGCCGAGGTCCGCAACGGACAGCAGGGCGTAGAACTCGTCCTTCTTGATGGTCTGGTGGCTGTGGAGATAGACAATGCGGCGTCAACTCAAATGCCAACATGCACCCGTAGATGATAGCAACGTACTAGTGATGCACAGGAATGAAGTCGAGCGAGCCATACTCGCCGTTGATGTGTGCGACGATCTCGGACACCTGGCGCTCGAGCTTGGGCGAGTCGGACAGCGCGGGGGACGTCACTTGAATGAGGACGACGTGGCCGATCCACTGCGGGTAATCATGCAGGAGCTTCTCAAACGCGCGAAGCTGGCAAGAAAACCCACGTCAGGCGGAACTCACGCGTGTCGGAACCAGGCCGAGCGCACCTTCTGCACAACACCCTTCACAACGTCCAGCTTGTCCCGGCCGACAATGATCTTCTTGCCCTCATACAGCGCACGGAGCGCCTCGAGCTTCGGCTGGATGCCCGGGCGCAGCCTAAATGCGAACCTTTATCAACACCACTCACACCCGGCACGTAGCTCCGGAACACTCACGTATCCTTCGCTACCCGGTCCGCGTCGACGCCTACCGGGCAGTAAGCAATCGACGCCACATGTCCCGCGACGTCGATGCCGCCTGTCGCCGTGATCTCATATCCGCACACACGGACACACGACGAGGTGAAATGCCGGGAGTACGAGTATGTCTACATCAGCCACCCAACGTGAATATCCCCAATTGGCAGGTAGATAGGATAAGACGAGGCGCACCTGGAAGCAGATGAGGTTCGCGCCGAGCATGCCGTCGAGGATCTCCTTCCTACGGGGCAAGCACCGGAAGATCTCCGAGCTCGGGAACGGCGTGTGCATGAAGAGGCCCAGCGCGACCTCTGGGAGGGCCTGGCGCAGCATCGACGGCACGAGAAGCAAGTGATAGTCGTGGACCCAGATCAGGTCGCCTACGTTCGTCGTTTGTGTGAGCACTCGCCGGGGAGAGCGGTGGGAAACGAAGCGGAGACGTACCAGGCTTGTAGACCTCGGCGACGCGCTTCGCGAACACCTCATTCACGGCGTTGTATGCACCCCAGTGCGCGTCCGCGGAAGCGTACTCGGTTGCAACATCTTGCCAGAGGAGGTAGTGGAAGAGTGGCCAGAGGGCTATCCGAGGTGAAGGTTCGTTAGCGTGCTATTGCGATACAGCAAAGAAAATGTTGAATCGTCATGACGTGGAGAGGAAAAGGCAAGAACGACTGCTGCCGCAAAATGGTACATTGTACAATCCAAGGCTTCATGATGGGCGCAGAAGTATTCACAGGTCTCCTGTGTCATAAACAGCGACCCCAATACCGCATACATCGACCGAAACTAATTAGCCCGACCCCATGGGGATAACACATCCACAGACAATCATTCTGCATCGAGCATGTCCCTGCAAACACTCGGAGCGGTAAAACCAAGCTCGCCGGCCCGCCAAATGAAAAGCCACCAGGCACGCCCGCACCTGATCTGCTGCCGAGGTTCAGGTCGAACGCAAATCTGACACGGTGCAACAGAAGAGTGCATCGAGGCGGATAGACGTTCAAGCTGCGTGACAGATTGGCACGGAACGTACGCACGCGTCTGAAAGCCTCGCGGGAGCGGCCCCGTCCGACCTCGCCTCGCGCGACGGTGACAGACAGGGGAGGCCACGGGCGGAACGTGCGAGGAACAGTGGCCCGCGCACGCCCCGCCCATCCGGGACGACGGGCGACTCCAGGCTCGGAGCACGAGCGCGTAGAGTCAATGCACGAGGCGAGGCAAGGAGCAATTACAGATTCGGGTGGGGGTGCGCCGTCGTACCGGAGCTGTCGCCGTGCTCGCGGTGTACGGAACGGGCTAGCGACTTCTCCATGCGGGAGATAGAAGAGTCCGGGGGTGCGTGCGGGGAATTGGCATCAGGGATTAAGGCCCAGAAGGGGCTGAGAGGAAATGGGAGGATTCGTCGGATATGGAAAGCGCGTGGACGCTATAGAGGAGTGCAGTTGGATGGTTATCGGTGGGGTAGAAGCCAAGAACGAAGAGGAGTGTATGATCCGGAGCGACGCTTCACTGATGTTATGGGGTTGAGGTGCACGAGGACCTTGCAGTGAGTGTGTACCACATCGAGTTGCGGGCGAGCCGTGCAGCGACAAGAGAAACATAATCAAATGGGCAGAAATACTCACTTTGTTTGCAGTAACCCTCGTAGTGGCCATGGGCTTCCGTGTCGTCTAGCCAAACGGGAACATAGGTAGTCTGCTGGCCGCCCTCAATCTCGACGTCCTCTCGTGAGCGATACTTCGCCAAGAGGCCTTCGAGGGACCGTCGGTCCTCTTCGCCGATGTCCTTGACTGGGACTTTAGAAGGGGTAGCATATGCCGACTCTGGCACGGTAGAGGCGGAGGGAGCGCCATAGGCAGCTGGGGGGAGCGTCGTCGGGGCCGACGTGATGTCGCCAGTCCAGCCAATGACGATCTGCTCGTGGGTCGTCGCAAGGCTCGAGATCCCGCTGACCATCGCGGAGTGGCCGTGGCGCGCGCTCAGAACCCAGTTTGTGTCTTCCTGCGTCTGCGCAGGCTGGGGCTGGGGCTGCTCGAGTGATGCATCCTTCGGCGGGGCGGTGGGCTCGGTCGGGCTCGCGGGGATGTCGGACGGCGCGGTGGGCGGCGTCGGGGGTGGGCTGGGGAGGTCGCTTGGTCTGCTGGAGAAGGAGGAGGAGACGGGGAGGTAATGGCAGACGTGGATGATGCGGCCGGAGAGGGGGATGCCGTTCGCGATGTGGTCGGTCTCGAGCTTGCGGACCTGCTCGCGGACGGCGGCGAGGGAGACGGGGGTTGCGGGGCGGCGGGGCTCTGCGAAGCTGTCCATGGCGGCAAGGAGGAGAGACGGGGAGGAGCGACTGGACGCGATGCGAGTATTTGTAGTCCAGCCTCGCCGCGTCGACTGCCCGCTTCCACTGCAATGCCCCGGGCCTGCTATCGCGCACTCGATCGGCACGTGACACAGGTACGTCATGCCCCGTCCGTCTCCCTTCCACACGACCGCTCCTTTTCTGGACTGCATGCCCCGCCTCCGCCCGCCCCGCCACCGACGCGTCCTCCGCCGGCCGACGCGCGCACCAGCCTGCACGACGCGTCTGGCGTGCCCGGCGACCCCGGCGGCTGCGCGGGTCCGCGTCCGGCGCGTATTCTCACGGCGGAACGACAGGACCTGCCATAGCGGTCTGGCGGCGCCCAATCGCGGCTGATCTGCCCGCTCCAGGCGCGTCGCCTCGCTGCCAACCATCCTTCGCTCGCGTGCTTACCATCTTTGGACATCGCCCCCATCTCCTCCTCCAAGCCTCTCGCAGCCTAGACCCTTCGTGCATGTCCCCCCGCGGACGCATGACCCCCCACCGTGCGTTCATCGTGCGGTGCTTTCTCGGCGCGCTGCTCTTGCGCGAGTCGCGGTCGAGGCGCCCTCGCTGGTCGCTAACGGTACCGTCAATTCGTAGAGCCTGAGGGACATTGATCGCAGCAACCTCTCCGTGCGTTGCGAGGTTCAGAAGGAAAACATGGCTGGTCATGAACCCCTTTTCCGCGCAGCAACGGTATGTTTCGTGAAATATCAGAAGCAGAGCACGCTGCTCGTGCTGTATCACGACATGGGTCCAGGTCAGCGTAACGTGCTGTTCATTTGCTACAGCTAGACTGCCCCGCATGCATATCATCGATCCTCTACCATGCCACGAAAGGCTACCTCTCCGATCACTCTATCTTCAAAGCTTATTTCGAGCATAGATCGTCGAGAACAACAGGCTTCTCGCCTTCCGCGATATCCTACACGTAACAACCGTACCATCGCCTCCGGATCCCTGTTAATCTCGTCCGCAGAGGGTACTATCGACGTCCAGGGCATGATCAGCAGTGCAGGATTGTGTACAACCCACGTCAAGATATCAGGATCCTCCGCCGCGCCGGGACGTTGGTCCCTTCCCAAACGGGTACGCCCGTGCTTATTACGCTTTGCGGTTAATCTGCGTGCATGGAACCGTGTCGATACTGAGCACATCATTAGCGCGTCATCTCACAATGGTAGAATTCGTTCGTTGAATTCTCCGGTGGGTAGTCAGATCGTTGGCACATGCGTTCATGTCCGAACCACCATCAACGCAGAGCATGCGACCCATCCCCTTTCACTCATTGAAGACGATCATTTGTCGGCATGTCAGGCTCGCTGAGAACATCTCAATCAGTGTCATTTTTGCGACTTGTTTGTTCACGGTCGGATGCGCATCCACGTTGCGAGAGGGAGAGTGGGTATCATCATGCACCATTACAACGACATACACTACAACTATTCGTGACGAGCAGTCCGTCCATCGCGACTATATTGTACATCCAGGTTTCATCAAGCAGGTCCGTGCAAAATCCGAGCTCACACCCGCACCCCAACGAGCGCCATCGGCTCCGGCGCATGCCTCCAGCTCTCCTCGAGCGCAGGCTCCGCACCAGAGTGCGCCGCCCACCCCCACGCGCCGTGCCCATGGCGCCTCCGCCTGCTCTCGACGTCGACGTGCACCTCCGCCTGCAGCTTCTTCGCGTTGCTCGCGCGGCGGCCCGCGCGGCGCCTGCGCACCGCCTTCTCGCCTGTACTCGGGGTCAGGTTCGGGTTCGGGTTCGCGGGGCGTGGTCCAGGCGCGACGAACGCGCGCAGCTCTTCGAGCTGTGATTGTTGCGCGGGGGAGACACCGATGAGCGGGGACGCCGCGAGGGCGCGCAGTTGCGCGATGTCGTACACGAAGGAAGACTGCGTGCGGATCAGGCGGCCTGGGAGTGCGGAGGTTCGTTCAGAAGGATGTTCGTGGGTTAGCGGGAGAGATGAAACTGACCGTTGTTCATGGCTGCGCTGACCGCGCTTCCTGCGTGCGCAGCGATGCTGACGTGCGGGTCGACCGCCCTGCGCTTGTGGACGGGCACGTACACGCCTGTCGGGGAGCCCGAGGGGCTGCGCGATGACGAGGCGGGGGACGCGCGAGAGCGGGGGATGGCGATAGGGCTAGACATGGCTGCACAGGTATCCACGAAGTTCGACTAATGAGGATGCGAAGGGGATACAACGAAGACACACGACAGGTCAAGTCTGTGCTTGCTATCTGCAGGGAACGGCCGACTGACGAGGAGGAGTGCCGACCACCTCCCAAACGCACGCACCTCTTATAGACACCCAAGGCGCGCGTAGCACAGCGAGCTGACGTGGCCGACACGCATTTCTGCGCGGAGTCATCCAGGAATGGCGCAACGTGGGTACGCGGGTTGGCACGGCCGCTCGGGGAGCATGGCGCAGCACGAGCGAGGAGGGCGCGGAAGGCGCAGGACGGATGGGGCATGTTCTCGGACGTTCGAGCAGCATCGGCCACCGACGAGCCACCGCCACCCAAGCCGAGGCTCACCGTATCTGGACCGACGTGGCGCCGTCCTGTACTTTGGCGCTTACCTAATCCGCGCCTTGTCAATGACGGTCTCGGGGCGCGACGGGAGTTTGAGTCATTTGACTGAGTGGGTTGTCAGCGCAATCCCTCAGCGAGTGCCTTCGGTAGACGGGATGAAGAGCGGGAAGGCGTATTATTAGTAGTGGAAGTGCAATAAAAGAGCCTATGTAGGTAAGGGGGCTGCAGCACAGACACTGCATCAACTTTTGTGCGTACGACCCAGCCGGGATGCGCGCAGTACACAGACGCAGCGCATCTATGCCTCGATGAACGTCTTCACCTGCTGCAGCCAGCCAACGTACTCCTACACAAACATGAGCAACCTGGACTCGAACAACGATCCTGCTACGACATACCTTCTGCTCCTTGTAGTCAGCATACTCCGGGATGAACGTCGACAGGTTGTCGGTGATGCCGCGCTCCCGGAGCCACTGCTCGAACTCCTCCTGCACGGTGACGTCGAGCGTGTCGAACTGTGGGCCGATGTACAGGCCGCGGCGCTTCCAGTCCGCCTCCGCCGTCAACTCCGTTCCGACAGCGGCGTCGCTGTAGAAGGAGATGTTGTCCACCAGGAAGGCGCCCTCTTGGCAGAGCGCGTCGACGTTGATCGCGCCGTTCGTGCCCGTCTGTAGCGACTAACGTCAGAAGCAAGTAGTTGGTTTTTGACTCGGAACACGCACCTTCGTGACGGAGATAGAGCAACGGATAGGCTGCGAGGGGACGGGCGTGTCTTCCGCCGCCTGCTCACCCTCCTCGCCCTGCTCGAAGTCGGCCTCCTGCTCGCTCTGGATGTCCGCAACCGAGAACATCAGGCGGATGCTGCACAGCAAGTCGTCAGCGGTCTAGAGCCAGCGGATCACCATGCATGACATACTTCTCGTTGCCAAACTTCCGGCTGAGGGCAATCTCGTCATTTCCAGGAGTGTCCACGATCTACATTCGTAAATAAGATTCCAGTGCCGACGCTGAACAGGCAAGACACATACCTCCCAGACACCCTGCGCCTTGAAATTGCGCACGAACTCAGGCTCGGCCTCGGAAGCACTGTCCTTCTCGTACTGCAACTCCTCCCCGAGCTTCTGTGCCAGCGCGACGTCAGCTGTCCCGACCCACGTCAGCACTGCCACACTCAACCAAAAGCCCAAAACGACTCACAAGCACCCTCGCCGAATCTACGCGCCGACACGGAGAACGCCCTTGACGAAACCGGGCCAGCACGAGCAGCGAAGACAGGGAGGGCCGCGCGCGATACGGAACGCGCGGCGCCGCGCACAGCGAAGGCGCGGCTGGAGGAGAGCGAGACGTGGCGGAGGGCACGGATGGCGGACATGGTCGTCGTGGTCGTGATGGAGAGAGGAGGAGAACGTTTACGTGGGCGTCGAAAACTGGAGGTGCGCCGGCGAGTGCTGGAGAATCGGCGCCTGTCACGTGTGGTATCCGTATTTGGATGTGATGTTTGCCAAGAGCCTTAGAACCAAACAAACGCTGCTCGATCGTCCGTTCTGGTGTCGTCCAGCTCTTAGTACTCGTACACCCTAGGCAGCATGACGAGCTGGTGAGCTCACAAAGTAATGAGAAGTCTTGGGTTCTGAGCAAAATTAAAGGAAATGGCCTCCGTGATACACTAAGTACTCTCGGACATGTTGCGACTCGCAGCCATTCATCGGCCGCGATTCAAGTTATGGTCACACGCCAAAGGCACAAGGTATCATACAGAAGGTTATATACAGTGGTCTAGTCCACGAGTGAATTCGGGGCGACATAGTCTGCTCGGTCACTCCTTGTACTCCCAACGGCGCCTGGTTAAAATAGCAGTCGCTCCCGCGATATGCAACAGGGTGGTCCCGAGGAGCTGCCATTCCACCTTGTCGGCCCACGAAAGAGCAGGATTGATCTGACCCATCTTCAGATCTGTTATGTGCGAATCAGTACGGTATCCGGGCTATGGCACACTGCCAGGCACAGCGCACTTGCGTAGAGCAAGTGCCAAAGGAACGAGGTCGAAGCTCGAGCATGGTAGACGCATTTACTCACACTTCCGAATGACACTTCCGATCCCAAGCAACACCGAGGAAGTCAGCTGCAGCTTTGCCATCGTGTCCAACAACCAATCAGTCCGCCCGGTCTTGCGCTGCCGAGCGAGCACAAGCGCGGCGATCCAGGAGAAGACGTCCGTGGTGACCACGAAAGCCGTCACAGGCAGGAACAAGGGCGACCGAGACGGGCGAGGCTTGTTGCCGAAGACCATAGGCACGACATAGAAGAAAGCGGGCAAGCTGGACGCGGCGAGTCCCGCTAGGATGCCCTGCGTCGCGAGGCTCGGCGAGGGTGGAGGGATGAGCGAGGTGCCCTAACGTAGCGCGTTCAGTTGCCTTGGTAGTAGTATTAGAGTGAGTAGGAAGAGTGAACGCACCTGGTACGCGGCGATGATCGGCGAGAGCGCGAGGCCTCCGCGAAGGAGCATGGTCCCGGAAACGCGTACATTCTCCCAAGTGGACGGCATCGTGATAGTCTCCTGCGAGTATCAGAACGATTGTGTGCGTGTCTTGGTGAGCAGCAACTTGAAAGTGGACTTTGAGGAACGCGGGCTGCGGCCTGGCTGCGGCTCAGGCTGTCCCACTCACCTCACAGGTCACTCCGACTGACGTCGACAATGACCTCCCGGTGCTCCCCGACGCCATCACAGCCCATATTGTCCACGAAATTACAGCGGGTCGAGCCTGCGCTGTCCATGGCAGTTACGAATCCGCCGAGGCATGCCTCCTTACGAGCGATGTGGAACGAAACGCACAGTTCGTCCAAGCCGGCGGGATGCGATGGGTGTGCTGGATGGACCAGACCAGCCACAGATCCCATCGCTACCGGACTCGGCGCCTACGTCTGTAACTCGCCGAGGATACATCGCCTGATTGTTATCAAGGTCTGCGCATCGTTCCGTTGCTGTTATGTGCCAGATATGCAGAGGGTAATTCGGATTCGAGATCCCTGTTAGGCGGTTCCTGTGTGCGAAGCACAAATGAGTTCATATTCAAGTTGCGTGGTAGGTACCTTTCCCATAAGCGGCTACTCACAGAATGCGCAAGCCAGAGTGGCAGGGGATCAATAATTCGGTCGTACTCACAGCCGTAAAATAACCAAGCGACGTCGCAACCGCACAGCCCTAGTTCTGCACCGGAAGGACACTCGAAGACCTCACTGAAGAATTGTCTAACGCGCTTTGCCTATCCAGGTTTTATTGCGGGGGATCTGCTCCACAGCCGAGCGAAAACTTCACCGTGAGTGTGTCCAGCGGCCACATATCAGATGCACAATTGACAGGAATCAGGTTCGACACAGGCACTACCACATTACTACAATAAATATTAACATCCATTCATCTGTTCAGGTACAGGCACATAATTTGTGTTACACACATCCAAGAAGCACTACCAGTCGACGAGCGAGATACCATAACAAGTTTACAGCGAGAGCGAGGACCACAAGGCACAACTACCGGGAAAGGAGATGGGTTCTAATCTATGTATTCTGCATGGCATGTACACCGGAGCCCGGGATCCTACCGCGCACATTTGGCACACCAAAAGGATCAACCACATGGGAAGACCCTTTTACTGGCTAAATGACACAACCAGGAGAATCCCTGAGACGACGATGCACCACCACGAGTGTCCATCTCTGAGAGTTCTCGTGCAAAGCCGAGTAGATGATAACAGAATCGGAGCAGACACGGCGGACGGAGATGACGGTAATACAAGTACAAACGACCCTGAGGGCCGCCACGAGCGAAGCTGTCGGAGCTGCCTGTCAGACTTGTCGAGAAACACGCTGGCCACATGCCGCATGGCGTGCGTGCCCCGTAATTAGACAGCCACCATGGTTCTCGACGCGTCGTTCGCGTAGACCGGGGCTGTATCGCCTTGAACGATAGCGCGCGGGGCTTCGCCGTCAGCGTGAAAGTCCCCGGCATGCTTCGCTTTCTTGCCCCTCGCGCCTCCATCTTCGTTGCTCTTCACGCGCGACCGCTTCTTGTTCTTACTCGCGACATTGCCATTCACCTCCGCAGGCGCGACAGTAGTGGGCTCGGGAGGCTTCGATGCGGGAGGCGCAGGAGGTGGCGCCATGGTCGGAGGCGGGTAGGGCATAGGCGGAGCGCCAGGGTACGGCGGATACGGTGCGTAGACAGGATAGCCTGGATAGTACGGCGGATGGGGGACATGGGCGCCAGGTACGCCTTCGGGGTGCGGCTGCCCGTCGTGAGGAGGCGGGACATAGGGGTGAGGATAGACGTAAGGATAGTAGCTCTCGGGAGGCGCGGGGTACGGGGCCGGCGGTGGAGCAGACGTTTCACCTTCGCCGCGCACAGGCTGCATGAGCACAAAGGTGAGCACTTGGGATAAGGTATGGAAGACATACCGCTGGTGGGCGGGTCGTCCGTCTTGCTCTTGCGCTTGTAGGGACCTCGCTTCACGCCCTTCTTGCGCTCCTTGCGGACGCCGTCGATGCAGGTATCCGCGATTCCATACTTGACGCAGCGTTCGCACGGGCGGGCCTCATCGCAGCGTTTGCAGGCAGTCGCACAGTTAGTGCACTAAGACGCCACTGAGCGACGATCGAGAGGCGAAAAGAGCAAACGACCTACTGCCATCTTTACTTGCTTACGTTTGGGCCGCACCGTACTCGGCGTGGGCTGCATCTGAGGCTGATATGGAGGGAAAGCTGCGAGCATACGTCAGCAACTAGGTGGCTTGTTCGGCTTACTGATCGCCTCACCTTGGCCAGGCGGAGGGGCAGGATAGGCATAGACCATTCCCGGCGGCGGGGGCGGGAGCGCCATGAAGTATGGAGGGGGCGGCGGGGCCCCGTTAGCGGCATTGGGGTCGTGGCTGCCATCGGGGACGGCGGCGTAGGTATAATAGGGCGGATAGGGGACAGGCGGGGGATACTGGCCGCCATACTGCTGAGGAGGATAAGTGACTATGGGATGTGGCTGGAGATGTTCTGGGGCCCCGGGATTCGAGGACTTGGCTGGCTCGCTCGCCATGGCGGCGGGGGGTGCGGACGTCGAGGGACTGGGGCCGGCCGAGGGCGGGCGGGGGGCTTGTTATTTTTCTGGGACGCTGTAGGCATTGCAGCGGGTGGGTTAGAACACGTTCGCGGGAGAGGGAGGCGTGCTCCGGGGACCAGGAGCGGAGAACATGAGGAAGTTGCTCACTCCGACTCAAATCTCGTTCCCGATCTCGTCGCCGCTCAGAACTCACCGACTCTCCTCCCACTCCGTTTATGTTCCGTTTCAACTGCCTTCCGTCTCCGCAGCCCGTCAATCCGTGCCCACGAATGCTTGGATGGGCTGCAACCCGGAAATTGGACGAGAGCGTGCGGAGCAGTCCGACGAGCGCGAGGGTTTGATGGTCAAAGGCTCAAAGAAGAGTGCACGTGTCGCAGGCTGTGAGCCAAACTTTGTTGTTGCCACAACCGTGGGCGCTACGCAGGCGCGTCTCCCCTCGACGCCGACGGGGCCATGCTCGACGTACGCGGCGGGCACGACGAAGGGTCGCGCGCTGCGACCCTGGGAAGGCAATGTCGTGTCAGCGCTGCGACGTTCGCCGGGGCGCCACGCGAACGTGGACCCACAACCACAAGGCGAATATTCTCCGACCAAAGTGTCTGCGCTCCGCGAACACTTTACATACCAGCGGTGCTACTAGACATACCTTAGTGGATGCCTTCCCGCAGAGGTTTACAGCGCGCTCTATCCTAAATTTGCGCTGTAAATCTCTGCGGCAAGTCGGCATCTCGTGTGTACCGTTGCTTCGGATCAGTACACCCCTCTTCTAAACAGCTCATTTGGAAGGGGGGTAGGACCCCCCCTTCTAGGTACAAAACACGTCCGTAAAGTTGAGTTTGAGCCTCCGACGAGATTTGGATCTTACCGTCGCGCACGCACGTCGCACCCCGACTATGCTCTGCGCCGTATTGGTACGGGAACAAGCGGGAATTCTGGGGATATTGGGTGGATGGGCGCCGGGATGGTCAGAACTTGACGGCGCTTAACCCGTCGATGGTGTCGGCGAGAGGAGGGGCGTTGGTTAGTGCCCCTCGACAATACAGGAGCCTGCTCAACGAAACTACGCGATAACACTGCCGTACTGTCCTGGGCTCTGGGGTTGCCGCGCCAAGTGCACCGCCAGGACCTACATGCGAACTGTGCAACCTACCCAGCTGGATCTACCGCCCCCGGGCCGATGACGCATCTGCGCGATGCCACTTCTATGCAATGCCGCCTCCGAGCGATGCCCCTTCTATGCGATGAGTCGCTTCGAGCGATGATACCGTCTTGTAGCGTAGTTATCGTTCGACGAAATCGGTACCGTCCTGTGGTGTGCTCGTTTGACGAAGCCGTTTCATAGGCCGACGAGCATGTCCACGCGACGAGGCTATCTCGTAGCGTGTTCGCTCGACGAAGGCGTCTCGTAGCGGTCTAGCTCGACAATGACAGCAGACAAGCAGTCCTCGCCCATGGAACCTGCGAGCCAGTGAGATATCTATGCTTGAAAATATGATGCAGACACATTCGCAGCTGTGTCTTACGGTAACGTTGTGCCACCACGGCAACGCGGCATTATTTGAGCTCCGCAAGGTATTGTCCATGGATTTTGAGTGGAGCTACGGAGGCGCACTGCAGATAAACATTTCTTAACCATAAAATCCAGGGCCCGCGAATGCATTTAGAATCGCTGAAAAGCCTGCGGGAAGGCATCCAGTCTTCCATCAATTGTGTTCGCATCTCTATGATATCTCAGCAACTGGATCTGAATCTCATACATTTCCTTGGGCTATACAACGGAGGTAAGTACACCAGCGCTTGCGAAGCGTTCAAACAGTCGAGCTCATCGTCTGGTGCTATTCAGGCTGCTTTGAATAGTCACGCCGCTTGGCACCTCCCACCTACGATTCCAAGTGATCCGATTATGTCTCCATCAGCTCTGGGCACCACTCCCTCAACCGCTCTGATTTGGACTGCTCTTGGGTACTTACTGCTATAGCAACGAACATGTCCGAGTCGGAGCGCACATGTCTCGTATTTGTCTCGCGGTGAGATACCTTGAAGGACTCGATTCCACCTCCGTGACAGTCGGATCCCCATCTCAGTGGTTGCCGCGCAAGGCGGTCTATAAACATTCGCATTGCAATGAATTCGTGACCGCTATTTTGGGTCTAATATTCGTTTCCTCACGCTAGCGCCAAATAGAATGTCTGAGACAACCCGCGGGATCTCGCTGAATATCTCAAGATGCATCAACTACTTCAAAAACTTGGTTACCCCGGTACAGGTGAGTTATCCGAACTTGACTTCACGCATGCTACAGAGGTCATAGCGGAACCGCCGGGTACTTCTTAGATGCATGACGCTGAAGGTACAGCTCCTCTCGTATAGTGGAGTCTATCATAGGTGGCCGTAGTCTACCCCAATTTGATGATATGCATTGGCAGCCCATCAAGCTGGGATGTTTTACTACGGTGCAAACGGCCGTGAACGGGCGCTTACTCTGATGAGTCTGGTACCGATGCGATCTCGCGTCCGCGTTTCCTGTCTCGGACTGCAACCAGACGGTAGCTCGATTCCATGGAACACTGTTGCTACTCATGGTTCTCTAGTTATTACTTGTGATGGGAGTACACTAAAGATACAGGATCTACAAATCCTCAACTTGGATAGTACATCCGAGTCGTGCCTGTCAGCAGCCTCTCTGCGGCGTGGACAAGTCACAACTTGAATGACATTGGGACAGTATCTTCGCTTCGAGGCCTCGTCGACTGTGGCAATTAGCTCAGATGTCCAGATGTTCAACACATCTACGGAACGTAAGTAATAGGGAGCGTCCCCTCATGCTTTCGCAGGTCCAATCGGTGGCAGTTATACCCAACAAGTTCGGAACGCCCATGAACGAGATATCCCCGTTTGACCAGTGCATCAGCGACGGAGGTGTTCCCAGGCAGCAGGACATCTTGTGCAGTGCACTTCAGCGCGGGAGACTCGCCATAGGGACCCTCGATCACAGTTAGCCTGCAACTCGAAGCTTCGCCGTCCGACGTAGGCCCGGGGTTGTAGACCTGTGGACGCGGATGAGGGTATGGTGAGTTCAGTGTAGGGTTCCACGTACGTCTAACCGCGCTCGGTACCAGAATGTGTACCATTTGCTCCCAGACCATGCAACTTCAGGTTCCGCGATGACTGGAAGACCGATATACACTGTCGTCTGGAAGCCATCAAGAGCCACGGAAGCCTCCGATGAACATCAGCTACACACCATGTGCTCGCTTCTCTGCTTGTATATCTCGTCGGGCAGAGGGTGGATCATACCGGGGACCATAAACTCGCCCACCCAGGGGACGACTTGTAGCCGGACGGGTTCCTTATCTACGAGTCGCTGCGCCAGCACGATGTACGTCCGCAGCACGGCTCCGTTCTGCTCGTCGTGAGTGCATACAAATTCCGGACACTCGCTGCAGTATCGCACTAACCACAGTCGTCGACAGAATAACCTTCTCCACGACAGCGTCCATCCATTCGCTGAACCTTCCGATGAAACTTGGGTAGGGCTGAATGTGGCCCGGCATGACGGCGCGCCAGTTGCCCTTGTGCTGCATCTTGGTGAAGTAGCGTAGGCGGACTTTGCATGGGTGCCCAACCTGGAGTCTTGTCAGACACTACTGATACACATGTGGCGTTGACACCGAGACTGCATGGGATGCCCACCGATACGGGTACTATGCGGTCTTCCAGGACAGTTGGGATGGCGTACTCCGGGGCGATGGATTCTAACGGGCCGAGTGGGTCTAGATCAGTAATGCACTCTCCCCATTCACAGTTCCCGAGCAAGTCCCTCGTCCAACGTGGGTACCGATGTACGCCGACAATGAAGGAAGGCGAGTCAGAGGCCATGAGGAGCCGTAGCGGGAGGGTAACGACAATCCCCGGGTACGATCCCCTTCGCGCTCCTTATATTTTCTGCCCAGACTCGACACTGCCACCACCGTCTCTATGGGACGCGTACGAGACTCGTCGAGGCGTTGTAACAACGTGTTTCGTGATATGCGCGTGCCCGGTGAGTATAATGCACTGGCTGCATTGTCCGCCTTGTTTGGGCCTAGCAACGACGACTCGCAGATCCATTACAATAGAGTATGGTCTGACCAGCGGCGTTATAGAGGGTCAATGCAGCCGCTGTGCATTCCAGTAATCTCTAACCTGGTGGCTGTCATGTTTCCTTTCGACGCACATCGTCACGGTCACCGTTGTGGCGCTGGTACCATCCCCTAGTACTCACGTAGCTCATTTGCCCACCAGGAGCACGGCAAGCTTCAGCCAAAGTACCTTGGTCATACGAGGATGCATGCAACAAAGATTGAGACAGATGAGAAGACGAATCATCTGGCGCACCCCATTCTTTCACATCCGAACGACGACCGCCCTCCCTCTCTCAATGACTCGCAGGTCGTACCGTGGCCATTGCCAGTGAATCATCGCGCCGCCATGACCTTGCTCAGCTCCTTCAGTTGCAAGCTCCGCCACTTTGCGTAATCCTCGGCATCTTGATACTCCTCGAGAACATCAACGCAGCTCAGGCTCGTCTCTACCGTGGAGTCGGAGTCTACGGGCCTCAGGAATGGCGGGCCAGGAAGGATTGCTGCGCGCTCGACATAAGCAAGTCTCAAGATGACATTGACGAAGAACACTGGAAGCTTGCCAACCTTGCCTACAACAGAGATCAGGCGAGAACAGAGGTGATAGCGGAGGTCAGAGCCAGGCTGTGGCGAGGAGGCTGCCAAACGACGGGCGGCAGCGATGTCTGATCCGCATCCCGATTTGGTAGTCTGGTACTTTGTTCGCTTTCGCGTGCCAGTGCCAGCTCCGTCACAGCGTGTCGCATCCAGGTGCCGACTGCCATGTAACTTTGTATGCTGTTTACATAAACCTCCATGAAGTGGTTCCATATCCAGTCTACGCCCACGTTCGAGTTCACGGTACAGTACTGGTTTTTTTTTTCCACGTGCACGGCCGCTTCGATCGTACTAATACGTGTCCCTCCGCTGGCTATGCTGTGCATCTTCCATCCAGGCCAATGTCGCTCACAGGAATAAATTCAATTCCCGGGCGCAACAGTCGACACGTCAAGAGGTAGGAATACGAGACGCCGAAGGCGTGAAGTCCTGACTCCATGACTAGTGACTAGTTAGTAGTGACTACTTGTCCGAAGAGGTGACGCGAACACCCTGAACTTGACCGCAACCATCGTGAGTTGCCCATCCCTCCAACGTAGCCGATCAAGATGACAGTGTATATTCGCGGACATCATACGACAGGCGAGAGCGCGAAGTATGGCAGCATGTGAGGATACGATGTATCAGGTATAGGGAAGAAAGAGCCTACAAAATACAGCCAGCCAACAGTCTATGAATCGGCAACGCGATCTATATCGCCGCATATAACCACGCACGCGCCCGATACCTGTCAGGCGCAGCCTCTTGAGGTCATTCGGCACACCGCGTCGCATGTACGAGAAAGCAGAAGTGAGTCCAAAATCAAGTCGGGTGCAGTCGTCATACGAGGCTACAGATGTGTCGAGTGGGATATGTCGCAACCGTCTATCAAGTATGCGAGATCTACGAGGGAGGAAACAAAACAGTAACGAATGGAAGGAGAGCAAGGACAGAAAGGCGCGAAATCAGAGCTTCGCGATGATCAAGCCGATGACGACGACGATAATAGTAGAGGGCGCGGTGAAGACAACGTACGACCAGAAAATCGTGCGACTGATGAGCCGCTCGAAGGCGTCGCCCGACGCCGCCTGCGTGATCTGCGCGAGCGTGAGCGCGGGCGGGGACGCGATGATGAGTACGTTCGACACGATGAACACAGGGCTATCAAGTAATCAGTAACAGACCTCTTGGATAGACGGGAGGCAAACGCACTCTTCGAGAAGCCGCTGAATGTTGTACTTCGTCGCGACGACTAGCAACGGCAGGAGCAGCAACGGCGTGATCACCATTCTCGCTAGAATAACGACGATGACCGTTGTCGTCTCCCCCGAGTTCTCCTTCTGCACAGACCTCGGCTCCCGGTTCCTCCTGAAGCTGAATTTCTCGCGCAATTGGCTGGAAAGCGTCGAGAACCACGCCTTGCTCCCCTTGCGGATCGGCGGCTGGTGGGTCGGGAGCTGACTCTTGTCGGCCGGCCTCCAGAAGTATCCACCGAGGACGACTAGCGTGATGGGGATGGAGCAGTTGCCCATTTGAGTGATCGCGCCTGTGATGGGCGGGACGTGGTCCTCGATGAAAGATTGCAGCGGCCCGATTAAGGCGACGATAATCGACGCGAGCGCAGCCCACAGGGGCACGGTCATGAAGTCGTAGAAACCGATCCAGAACCTGCGGAGCCGGTTGAGCGTGTGCTGCATACGGGACGGCTGTTCCACGGGTGTCGACTCCGGGATTGTGTTTTCCAAAGGGGGAAGCAACGTGTTCTCATCGAGCACGCCTTCTTCGGCGTACAGTGATGACGCGCCTGATCCTGATGCTTGTGGCTGGAGTTCGGGCGAGATGGGTCGTGAACCCGGGAGCGACTTGGACTCCTCGACGCGAACATGCGTGAGGGTCTTTGCATCGTCCACATCTGTCAGAGTGGAGGCCTCGTGTCGCAGGGTCCGCTCCCCTTCGGCCGAATTGGAGCTCGCGACCTGTACCGGCTCGGTGGGAGATTGGTTAAGGTGTTTGTCTGAGTCTGGGTCGCCCGACGCCAAGAGCTTGACGCCAAAACTCCATCGGACCTAGCGAACCACACGTTAGAAGCTGAAAATCACTGCGCAACATGTTCTACGCACAATCATGCCAAGGGTAGAGTAGAGCACGAGATAAGTCAGTGCTCTACTCAGCATGGCGCTTTGTGAGTCGTCGCTTCCCCACTTCAGATCGGGGACGGTGACGACGAGACTCTGCATCAATGCTATCGGAAGTGTGTTTGAGTTCATGAACATAGCAGCCGCAATGGAATAATTCCTGCATTGTAGAGCCCAGTCAGCATACATTCGCCACGCTATTGCACGGATAATAAGTCATAATGAACAAGATCGAGTGTAGATTGACGTTCTGATCGACAAGACTTGTGATTTGCCTCCGCATGCTTATCCGGTGGCGGAGATCGGCCGCAGCGTTATCTTATCAAGACAGTGCCCGGATCAGCATCCGCCACAGAAGGGCCAAGGCTGGCCAAGGCCACAGATGAGCAGAGCGCTTGGCGATTTCGAGCTCGGCTCCGTACCGAGAACGCCAAGGAGCTCGCGTAGTTCACGAAGCCTGTCCGAAACGTCGAAGCAGGCTTCGCGGCACAGAAGCAGCCGGAATGACGGTGGCGGAAGAAGGGTTGCTCACCTTTGCGACCTCTTCAGCTTGAAGAGAGTTGAGAGTGCGAGCGCGACGACGGCCGAAACTACAGTGATGATGACGAAGAAGACTGGTATGACCCATAGCTGGGCGAGTTTGGCTACGGTACGGTAAGACGGTGTTGTGACACGAGTGGCCTTCACAACGCACCTGGTGTAAGGAAAAAGGCAACTTTGCCAAAGAGCAGTGCCGGCGTGAAGATGGAGACGTTGACGCGGTTTAGTTGCTGTTGCGTAGTCCATGGATGTCAGCGGCCTGCGGCATACTGGAAGCTGTGGCTCACCTTCTGCGTCTTCTTGTCAAGAATGCCCTGTACGGCAAGGATATAACCAGCAAAAGTGATGATGAAGACTTCAATGATAGACTACGGGACCGGTCAGCACCTGTTCCGACGGCGAGGATAGGACGTACTTCAAGGACAACCAGGACAAGTGGAGCAATTGGTGTTGAGGCCATGGTGACACGGGGCACTGCCCAAGGGCAGATCAGTGGAAGGAGAGGGCGCTGCCCGGGGGCGTATAGTGAATGAGAGGGCGCTGCCCGGGGGCGGATGGAGAATGAGAGGACGAGAGCGGTTCTGCCGATGCGTCATTTGTAGGGTACGCGGTGGCTGATTTCTTGAGTAACCAGAGCCACCCCCGGCGCACCCCATAGTGTCATACCAAGACCGTGTCGCAACTCCTCTGTCCCATGCGAGCGCTTCCCCCGCCACGATGCTACCTATATCCGGCTTCCCTCCCTTCCCTGCGGGCCATCCCCGTCGCGTGAAGGCTTCTTTTCTCGTCGCCCAGCCTGCGCAGTCGCCGAGCACCCCATATGCGGCACTGCCTCTGTCGCCTCTGTCGCCCAAGGCAACTCAAGAGATCTGCCCGCTCCATTTACCATGTCGAGCCTGCCCGACACGGTGTTATGGCCGAGAGTGCGTTACCTGCGCCCAGACGGCGTTGCATTCGTGGTTTGCATCTATTCGGCCTCCGACGCACATTCATGTTCGTAATAGGGTGTGATGTGATGGTTCGCCGCGTCGGCTATGACCAGTGGTTTCCTACGATTGGAAGTCGCGACCCTCCGTGAGTACGCTTCGTCTCGGGTTATCGATGGGTTTTGCCAAAAACAGACCTCTGGATCTGCGCAGTCAGAGATTCCACGTCGCAGGATTACACCCGGTGAGGCGTCCCAATTCAGTCGTCGGGATCCTGTTTGCGCGAAGTATTGAGCGAGAGAGCTGGTAGGGCATAGAGCCTTATAGATCAAGCAGCTGACTGATGTATCGCTAGCCTCCGATGAGGTTTGTTCTAGACTCTGCATGTCCAGAAAACCAGCAGTGCTTCCGTCAAGTGAGTTAGTTCCACTGAGCCACTCAATTTCTCGTCGACATGAGAGACCCCTGTTCTTGGGACCTTCTGCGTTGGTTGAGCACAAGGTCGCAGTCTGGCAGAAGACATACCGATCGAGCACCAGCGACGCTTCTGTGATCGTACATCCTCCTCACCCACCCGATTTCTCGTCGACCTGAGAGACCGGGGTCTGGGGCGACTGCGTTGATCGAGGTCACATCCTGCATGTCCGAGGCAGACAAATTTCGATCGATGGTCAGTACTCAGTAGCAGGAGCAAAAAGACGCGAGATGCTACCACTCACTGCAGCCAGAATTTGAAGCGTTCTGGAACGCATGCTCGTTCTCGTCGACCTGAGAGAGCGATGTTTGGGGTGCCTTCTATATTCATTCAGCATCGATCTCACTCAGGCTTTGCATACGAAACAGACTGAATACAACGGTGTTCACAGGCACCTACGTCATCGCTACCGCATGTTACCAGAAAGTGGAAGGTCAACAATGTTGCGCGAGCTCTTCACAGCTCTTGGAGCTTGAAGCTGAAGGTTGAACGTTTGAACGCGTCTCCGAGTCTCTGCGAGTCCGCGCCGACTTGTCTACAGATCCGATCGGCACGAGCGCTTAGGAGTGTGGCAACACCGTGATCGTCGAAGTTGAGGTTTGTTCTTCAACTGGACGATATGTATTATGTGACTGATGTTTACATAGCCCCAGGCCCTTAGCTCGAGGCTGGTCAGTATATGTTGGTATACGTTGGGGACGGCAGCGCATGCTGATAGTTCTCACATTATCAGTGACTTTGAGCGAACAGAAGGGAACAGCTTCCGAGGTAATTGATCGAAGACTCGGAGGTGAGCCTGAGTAATGATTCATGAATGACTCAACGTACAGGGTGTTCACTACTAATACCACTAACTTTATGAAAAGATGGCTGTCGCGCCCGTCTACGCCCGCATATGTCACAGTAATGAGTCCATAATTGAGCCGTCCGTGTCTGCAGAGCGGCCACGATATGATGTCAGGAAGACCGGCGCTCGGCGCCCTCAGGCTGAGGTGCGCACCGTGGCTCCCAATTGAAGCGTTATTGAGCAACAGCTCACGCGTTAGCCTTCGATAATATCGAATCATTCATGGTTCGAGGCCTGTGCCCCCGGTATGTAGCTTGGTTCCATTGACGATGTGCGGCCAGGTAGTCCACAGTGGGGATGATTGTCGTACTACTAACACTGGCAGCATTGACCAAAGAGGCATCGCATATGTTGCCGGTACATTGCGGCCCATTTGATGCCAAGTTTACGGGTGTAGTCGCTGCCTTCCGCTGTGTGGTCACTCATTGCTGAACGCATCTCTTCTTTTTCTCATCACAGCCACAGGCACACCACGCAGTCTCGTCGTGTTAACATGAAAACTGCATGTGGTACGAGAGCCAGCGCTCCGGTTCCGAGCCTGCCAAGGGATATCTCGCTGGTGGAGACTCCGGGCATGATCGCATTCTACTTGCTCCACGTTCTCACTCCATCCGCGGCATGCAATAATAAGACCTTACTACTCGGCCATCTCCCGCTGAGCGCACCCCTCACCGACAATTCCTCCGGCGATTCCACTGCCAGTCGCACGGCATTGCACCCGTCGACGACCGCTCGTCATTCCCCGTGCGTACGTGATTCTGCTGCTCTTCGCGTTCTCACAATGAGTAAGGGCTAAATGATTCCGTGTCCAGCGCGGCGCATCCTGGTTTGTACGACTGCTGACGCAAAAATGTCTCATGTATCGACGGGCCGCGGGCCTGCGCATCCTGTTGCGGCCCCAGGGACCCGAGGATCCGGAGCCTATGGTCGGATTGACAAGTCGGCCGTCATCGAGAAGCCGGCACGCTCGAAAAGGCGACAGGCTTCGTCGCGGCTGTGACTCACACTAGCTCCTTTCACCACATCGTTCTCGGTCGCTGCCAGTGGCGCGGTGTCTCACCTATGGATCTCGCAGTACGGCATTGTTGTGGAGCATGCGTCGTCTATGACTGATGGTGGATCAGGCGTGGGGTGACCGCTTTCTTGCCTCGGTGAGATGTTCATCTCTGTCTTTCCTACGGTGCTGTAGTGACATTCCGATGGGCACTGCATGTCCCTGCAGAATATTCCAGGCATTGGCTCAATTCAGGGGGTTGTCTTGCGAATAGAAGCGGAAAGATACGCTGAAGACTAGAATGGCTCTGGTGTAGCAGCTGAGTCGATGTTCTCGCCCCCTACGTCTAAGGGGTGAAGGAAGGTTGAATGACCTCGCGCACCTGGTGTCGGTGCCTCGTGCGCCGCAATGCTTTGCCGAGGCGACGCCCGCCTGAGGGAACATCTGGAATATCATCGAGCCACGGTGATGGTCCGACAGGGACACCATCGATATGGTCCACGCTTTCCGCCGACGCAGCTGAGCTAAGGTAATATGGTTCGCGAAATCGCAAAAGCTCTGAGCTCAAGGGCCGGAAATATATCGGTGGATAAAGAAGTTCTCAGTAAGTAAATGCTAGCACCCTGGTCGAACTCATTCAAGCGAGGTAAACAGCACCGACCGGGAAAAGGTATCCTGAATATGAATGAAAGTCCTTTGATATGTGCGCGTGGATTTATATTCTATGTGCTCCCAGCCTGAATGGGCAATACTTGTCTACGGCAATGAAGTTCATATGATACTAGCGTCGAGGAGGTTGCCTCTCACAGACTATGCTCAGTTCCTCCAACCCATCCATCCCAGACGACAGTACTGACATTCGCATGCAGCCACTCCTTGTCTCCAGGCTCGAGCTCGCAGCAGCCGCGAACTTCCAAGTAGCTCACCGACGACACCACGAACTCCTGGTCGCCATTGAGCGCGAAGCCCGTAGCCTCATGACATACACGCCGCGCCTCGAGCATCGCGCGCAGGTCCGAGCTGCGGAAGTTTTTGCACCCTTCGATCGTGAGACCTTGGAGGATGGGGCATAGCCAGTCGTCGTCGTCCACCTCCACCTCGGATTGTGCGGGGATAGGCTGAGCGAGCTTGCGCAGCACGTCTGCGGTGAGGCCGTCGCAATTAGTGAACCACGCGTCGCCGCAGTGCAGGTCTTGCGGGTCCGCCGCAAAAAAGTGGATGAGCGCTGCCGGGGTGTCAATCTCCACCATCGTTATGTGGTGAGCCTCCACGAGCGCTGCGCCTGCGGGCGAGGGGGCTGTGCACCGCGTGTACGATGTGTAGTCGACGACGGGGTACCCGAGGAGCCGGCCGTACTCCGCGATCACGGCGCCATCCATGTCGATGAAATCGACATTGCCCTGCCAAAATGGCGGCTTAGACGTATAGATGGGCGGCCCGCCATAGGAGCAGTCAAGATGTAGATTGTTGAGCTGAAGCCTAGATAAATCAGGGCAGCTTCTGAAACAGGTAAGGAGGTCGGCGAGCGAAAAGACTGCGTTGCGCGAGTCGTAGTCGGTAATACTGAGGATGATGATTTTGGGTGGCATCGCGAACAGAGGGAGAAATCTCTTGTACGAGTTGTTGAAGGCGACTCCACCAATGGAAAGTTGTTCCATGACAGGGGTGTAGAACTCGCCAGTGAGCGGTGCCGTTCCTTCGGTGCTGTTGATCGAGTCATCGACTACGAAGTCGAGAATGAGTGTTTTGAGCTGCTCTGCGCATCCTACGAGGTCGATATGGGGAAGCGGAAGCGAGCTGGAGTGCAGGAGCTTCATGCATAAGACCCTCCACCGTTTGACAGAGGGTAGGAGCGCCTCAATGGCGGCGTTCACCTGGGCCTTCTCCGTAGGGTCCTCCATAGATGGATCGAACCGGCGCACAATGTATATCTCGAGGGGATGATTTCGGGACCACGCAAGGTGCTGGTGTATCCTGGAGAGCGGAGTAGGGTCCCTGCCGACCCAGATCACGAAACGCGTCCAGAAGTGCGATGAGTTCGACATGGCTTCTCGCCACGCGGGTGAGACGGAGGCGAGACATTCCGGAGATGGGTGCTGAGGATTCGGGTCATCAGATGACAACCAAGGAGCTAGCGTGATGCCGTAGGAGTTTTCAACGTCTTGCCGTCTCCGTGGAGGCCCTGCAGCCTTGAACACATCGTTGAAGATGAGGAGGAGGACATCGGCCGGAAGATCAAGGACGGTTGCACAAGGCTTCCGGTCGCTCCTGATGCTGCTGTTCTCGGGCAAGCTGTCGGCGGTATCGACACTGACAGCTCTGGACGCGTTTGCACTGTCCACTGACGAGGCTGCGGTGGCTGCCTGCTCTGCCTGCGTACAGCGGCGTAATGAGTATGGTAATTAAGTTGAAATGAAACGAGACGAATGCTCGTTGCCTACCATGCTCTTACGTTCGTGAGTCTCCTGTATGAAGGTGCACTCTAAGTACTGTTGCTCGGTTGCAACTCGGTTGCTATGTGAAGTGGATGTGGATGTGGATGTGGATGTCGGCGGGGAGCCTGCGGGCCGGCGGGGCGACGCGCACCAGCGCTTCAGCTTGGCTTGGCCTGACCGCCGCCATGCGCGACTTCAATTATGCGCGAATCATCCCAGCAGCCTGAGTACAAGGTGTCCCTACCTCGTCCGACTTCCCACTGGCACAGGGAATGCGATCAGGCTCACACTAATTGACTTTTAACGTGCCTATCGCAAATTACTGTGTATCGCGACAACACGGCGTAGCTCGGAAATGAATATGAATACTTCAGTAGCAGTCTCAGTGTTAAACTATATATGTACGTAATGTACACTGTGGGATACGTGCGTCACGGTGTCAGGCCTAGGTATACTATGGATGAATAGTAAATACCTATTATTATAATATTACTTCCAAGCGGCATCCGAACCGTGATCGCATGAGCGATCATGCTGAAGTGGGCACATGTCTACTACGCATCGAAGAGATCACCTCTTACGCGGTAAATCCATATCCTCCTACCCAGTCATCCCAGACAACTAGTCGAACGTTCGCGTGGAACCACTCCTTGTCTTCGGGCGCAAGGTCGCAGCAATCGCGAACATTCAAATACTGCAGCGACAACACGAGAAATCCCGGATCGTCTGGACCTACAAATCCCGTTTCTTCATGTAATTTGAGCCGCATCTCAAATACCACACGCACGTCCGTGCTGCTGAACTGCTTGCACCCTTCGATCGTCAGCGCCTCGAGGTACGGGCACAGGTAGAACCAAGGGTTTTCCGCTTCTGGCCCAGCAATCCGCACGCGCCCCGCGAGCTTGTTCATTATGTCCGTGGTTAGACCATCGCAGTTTTTGAACCACGCATCCCGGAATTGACTGTCGTACGGAACGGTGGTGAAGAGGGTGAGAAGCGTCGTGGCATCGTGGATTTCTTCCAGCTTGACGCAGTCAGATTCCGGCAACCTGAGTTCATGGAACCCAGCAGGGGCCCAGCAACGCGTGTACGACATCCGCTCAACGCAGGGATGACCGAGAAGCCGGCTATATTCTGCGATGACGCTGGCGTCCATGTCGATGAAGTGAACGTCGGCCTGCCAGTGCTGCATGTCGAAGATTTCGCCGTGCGATTCCCAACAAAGGAGATGGAGATTGTCCAATGTGAGACCACGCAGGCTCCAACAGCTCCTGAGACAAGTGAGCAGGTCGAAAACGAGGAAGGGCGCGTCATGTCGGCTGTAGCCCGCGATGGAAAGGAAGGTGAGGTTGGGTGGCATGGCTAGGAGGGGGAAGGGTCCGACAAACAACCAGCGGAAGTGAACACCACCCATGGATAATTTCTTCAACGCGGGAGTGTGGAGCGCACCGGCCAGGTGTGAGTCCATTTCCTCGCGATAGACTAGATCGTCTATCAAGAAATCTAGAACAAGCGTCTCGAGCATGTCTGCGCGCCCCACGAGGTCGAGACACGGAAGCGGGATTGAGCTCGCACGCAGGACCTTCATACACAAGGTCTCCCACCGCCTGATCGATGGCAGAAGCACTCTGATGACGGCCTTCACCTGTGCCCTCTCCCAGGGAGCCTGTAGAGACGCGGACGGGTCGAGCCTGCGCAAGATGTAGATGTGGAGGGGGCGGTCCCGCGACCAAGCAAGGTACTCGCGGATTCTAGGCAGTGGGGTTGGATCTCTGCCGATCCATATGACAAAGTGCGGCCAAAAAACCGAGGAGATAGACATCGCCTCCCGCCACAAAGGAGAGACAGACGCAAAACATTCCGGGAAGGGGTATCGGGGATTCGGATCGTCGTACGGCGGCAGAGCAGCGATATGAATTCCAAAAGCGTGACCTTGTTGTATCTGTGGATGACAGACAGCATGGCTCGCATAGTCGATGATGATGATGAGGATCTCCGGTGGAAGGTCAAGGACAGTGATACGAGGCTTGGAGGCCCGGGTAGCACCGCTGTGCTTAATCGCGGCAACAGCGAAATGGCTGGACGAATGTGCACTGTCCGCCAGCAAAGCCATGAAGGCTGTTCGCGCTGCCCGGATCCATGCCTTTACAAACTTATTAGATGGGCCTCCAGATGACACGCCACATACTACATGATGACTTACCGCGCTCAGGCTTTCAGCCACGGTGGCTCGCTTCTGCCCGTCCATACAGTAGGTGCGTACTCACCTCAAACCAAGACCTCGGAGGAGGTTCTTTATTGATTGCTGGAAGCGCTGTAGATATACTGCTTGTTCCAATTCAAGTTGTTGTGGACCGTGGTTGCTACGTTACGTTCAAGTTGTGGCTTGTTGTGGCCAGGTTGTGGCGCACTCAGGTAGCGCGGAGCCCCGGGCCGCCGCGCCGAGGTTGGCCTCAGGCCTGAGCTGGTGATCAGTACAACAGCATTTGGTGCGCTCGTTGTATGTAAACACAATGACAGCGACGTACCGGTCACTCTGTATAACAGTAGGTATGTTGCGTTGTCGCAGCATCGAACCCCTCCAGCAGTAACACGCCGCAAGCTTTACATACCCGTCAAACTCACGCTTGCCAGTGATGACAACTTGAAATCTGCGATGCATAACAGGGATATATGGTACTAGATGCCTACAGTACAAAAATGAGTTAAACAGTCTATGAATCAGCCACACCCTCTACAGTGCAAACCACTATCACCACAACCACACCACCACCCGCCCGGCCATTCCAAGGCCGGACGATACATGCACAAACCCGTAAACAACATGTCACCACCAACCCGCTCAGTAGCGAGTCACGCCATTGCCGTCACACGTATGCACAAAGAAGTATGCGTAGACGAGATTCATCGCAATCGTGTATCATGATGTAAGATTGCGCATCGTAGACGAAAGCAATTCGAGATTAGAGCTTCGCGAGCACCAGCCCGACGACGACGAAGAGGATGGTGGAGGGCGGGGTCATGACGCAGTACGACCAGAAGACCGTGCGGCTAATAAGTCGCTCGAAGGCGTCACCAGACGCGGCCTGAGTAATTTGTGCGAGCGTGAGTGCGGGCGGGGACGCGATCAAGAGGACGTTCGCGACGACGAACACAGGGCTTGAATAAGGCATGTATCAGCATCAAGCAACATACAGGCACGGAACATAACACGCACTCCTCGAAGACTCGTTGTACGTCGTACTTCGCCGCGAGCGCCATCAGCGGGAGCAGCAGCAGTGGCGTGATCACCATCCTCGAGAGCACCGCCACGGCGACCGTCTTCGTCTCCCCAGGGCGCGCCTGCCTCCTCGTCGGCGGCCGCACCTCCTCCTCGGCGTCCGCCTCCCTCCTGCGCAAGCTGAACATCCCGCGCACCTGGCTGTAAAGCGTCGAGCGCGAGGCCCAGCTCGGGGAGCGGCTGAGCGTCTTGTGCGCCGGGAGCGCGCGCGCGTCCTCGGGGGGCGAGTAGAAGTACGCGCCGAGCACGACGAGCGTGAGCGGGATGGAGCAGTTGCCCGCGGCGTTGAGCGCGCCCTTGACGGGCTGGATGTGCATCTCGAGGATGTGCTGCAGCGGCCGCACGCACGCGACGAGCAGCGACGCGAGCGCGGCCCACAGGGGCACGGTCATGAAGTCGTAGAGCGTCCGCCAGGCGCTGCGGATGCGGTTCCGCGTGCGCCGCATGCGGGATTGCCAGAGCGAGGAGGTCGGCTCGGGGATTGGGCGCCCCATGGGCAGCTCGCTGTCATCCTCGCTGTCCCCGTCCGAATAGTCGTGGGCATAGACGGAGGGTGCGCCGGATGTTGACGCTTGAGGCTGGGGCTCGGGGGAGAAGGATCGAGAGCTGGGAAGCGACTTGGGGTCATCGGTGGTGGTGGGCGGATGCGTGAGGGTCTTCGTGTCGTCGACGTCAGTCAGCGAGGATGGTTCGTGGCGCAGAATGCGATCTTCCCCTGTTGAGTTCGGGAAGGCGGTCTCATCTCGTTCAACAAGGGGACTCGCAGGCAGTTCTTCCACGGTGTCTGGGTCTGCACTTGACAAGAGCCTAACTCCATAACTCCATCGGAGCTGGAACGAACCAGATGTGAGGATGCAAGAGATGATGAGAAGATGGAGTGTACGTACAACCATGCCCAGGGTAGAGTACAGCACAAGATATGTCAGTGCCCGACCGACCATAGCGTTTACGTTGTCATCGTCGCCCCACTTTAAGTTGGGTACGGTGACGACAAGACTCTGCATCAGCGCTATTGGCAATGAATTCGAGTTCATGAACATGGATGCTGCAACGGCAAAGCTCCTGCATCATGTGTCCAAGTCAGTACTGCGACTCAATGCTGGGATCGCTCAGCCACGGAATGGACACGATCGGAATGAGATTGGCATTGATGGCACATGGCCTGTGATTTGCTCCCGCACGAACGTGCCTGCCAGATTAGGCGCGTACGATCAGCCGCAGCCAGCATCTTATCAGATAAGCCCGGATTAGTCTTGCGCCCCTGCGCGCCTTATGGCGCAGCAATTGCACCGCCGGCGGCATAGGAGGCGATAGGGCTCGGAGAGGGGACAGTGCTCGGAAGGTGCCTATCGACAACGGAGCTTCCGGACGAGATGCTGGCTGAGGACGTGGCCACATGTAAGCAGCTTGCTGGGCGACCCTGCCTCGGCGTCGCACCGAGATGCCCAGGGTCTCGCCTAGTGGACGAAGAGCACTGCACGGCGAGGAACAAGCACTGGGGTGTGCGGGAGCAGAGCGAGGAAAGAATCGGAACGTGGACACTCACCGTTGCGACTTCTTCAAGCGCAGTAACCATCCGAAGACATACGCGACCACCATCGAGACACCAGTCGTGAAGACGAAGAATATTGGAATAATCCATAGCTCGCGCAGCTTGGCTGTATTCCGGTCAGCGTGTATAATGGTTGGGCGATAGCGGAAGCATACCTGGTGAGAGGAAGAAGGCGACTTTTGAGAAGAGCAGCGAAGGCGTGAACAGGGAAACATTGAGGCGGTTTAGTTGCTGGTGGGCAGCAGAGAAGTCAGTGGATGGAATGGCACCCGCAGAAATGACGCACCTTCTGTGTCTTCCTGTCAAGTATGCCCTGTGTTGCAAGGATGTATCCGGCAAGACACATGAGGAAGACTTCGAGAATAGACTGATGACCGACTCAGCACGCAGACCGTCTGCGGATTAGATATGCACGCACCTCGAAGACGACCTTGAGAAGGGGGAGGACTGGCGTTCCGGTCATGAATGGCGTGAGTTGAGGGCGCTGCCCGCGGGCGGATGGGAGGAGAGGGGAGGGACTGCAGTGCTTGCCCGATGCGTCATATGTAGGAGCCGCGGCGGCTGAGCGCCGCGCCTGGCCCATCCCATGCGGGCGCTTCTCCCGCTCTCCTCTTCCCATATCCGGCTTCCCTCTGCTCCCCGTCGCCGCGCCGCTCGTCTTCTCTCGTCGCCCAGCGTCCGCAGCCGCATCGCATCGTCGGCGCTGCTGCTGCCGTCGCCTCTGTCGCCCAGCACCGCGTAGCCGCTGCGCTTCCGCCGTCTGATGTGCCTTCCATGCTTCAGCCGAGAGCTTGTACGCCACGCCCAGACGTGCACTGGTAGTGGACCACCTTCGGCGACCGGTGCAAACGTACGGTTCCCAATAGGGTACGGTGCGAACCGTATCTACAGCAGTCAGTAATGCACTTGTCGCCATTGGATCTCTCAGCGGGTCACGACCCTCCGTGAGTACACACCTTCCGCGGTACTTACAGTGCCAAAGCGATCCACGCAGCCTGAGAAGCTGGAGTGCACAAATTACGCGCCCATTTCACCGATACGTGTCCATTCAAAGTTGGGACCCTGTCTGCACGAGGGCATCCCAAGCGCTTGTCTGGGAAAAGGGAGGGAGAGGTTAAGGAGAGGTGGCCGGGATCGATCGTTGTGGACAAGCAGCTGACTGAAGCTGAGTAAGTTTGTCACTGCGAGTTGCTCGAAAAAAGGTTGGAATTCAACCTGGACAGCAGGAACACTAGTTCCGCCCGTCAGCGGTCCTTCCGTGCTCAACTTGCGCTTTTGGGCTGTATCCTTCGTACTAGTTCATGAACGCCGACTTCTTGCTGCCTGTCAGTGACAACCCACTCCTCCTCCTCCTCCATCATTGTCGGGTGCAGTGGCGAACTGTCGGAAGCGCTCGGTGCCATATAGTAGTACACTGTATGCGCTGTTAACCAGTATTGAGCCGCCTCACAGGGCACTCTTACAATACTGACTTTATGCAGCTTGTGGCTACCTCCGTGCTCTGGAGACTGCGTCGAAGTTAGCCCTAGAACGGGGAAGAGAGAGGTGGGTCTACTGCTATACTATATGCGAGCGCCACATGCTGAAATCTTCGGGTTCAGGACATGAGTGAGATACACCTATACGCGTGTCACATATGTTGGCGTTGACGTCCTTGGGTGGCGTCCACAGTGATCGCTGTGGTGAGCAGGAACGCAAAAGCCCGAGGCCAAAGACGAGAGTGAATGTGTCGTCAACAAAGCGTCCGCTTTGTCCTTTGTTCTTTGTCTTCGCATCCCTCATATATGTGGCGCGTCCCCCATATGTTCTTTATATCCGCAGAGACAATCTCATAAGCGGAAATCAAATACAAGTCTCGCATGAGATTGCTTCAAGTATCGTCAACGCTTGACGCCACGCCCCTATATCCCTCCAATAAATACGAAGGATCCAATCGTATTATGTCTCCCCTTCTCTTTGGCACAGCTGCATCATGCCGCCTCCTCGTACTGACACCCGCAGAGATCAAGTACCCAGGTTGACAGATATCGACCGCGTTCTCGACGTCCCGATCTTCGAACCGCCTGACATCATCGCGTCCGCCAACCCGCGCGCATTCTCTGCATTCAGGATCAATTGTGGCGCCCCCTCAGCATCGACATCCAATGTTCCTCGATTCCCCTGGATGCTAGTCGCACGTCCTGCTGCTTTCGTGGACGATGATTCGCCGTCTCATCCTGTACGCACCCTTCTCAATTATTTTCATCGATTCACGCTGAAATGACGCGTCTAGCGCGGGACCTTCTGTTTCGTGCGCTTGCGGATGTATACATGTCTACGCTGGATGAACGTACCGCGGGTTTATTCCCAGGGCAGCACGCCCAGCGATCCGAGGAATCTCTGGACGGACTGGATGTCCGCCATCATCGAGGAAGAGTCGGGCTCCCTTACAGTCGTAAGTCGTGGCCCCTCCCGCACTTCACTTCTTAAGCTAGATATCTCACCCTCACATCGTGCATTTCACAGTGCGGCACTATTATCAAGTCATATATTGTACGCGCAGAACGTATGCACGACCGACGGCTGATCCGACTCCGGGTGATCCCGTACTTTGGGGAGATGTACGTCCCCGACCTTTCTATGGCGCGAGGAGCGATACTGCCGCGGGTGCCGCTTGCCTCGGTCGAATACTACCGGCGCTGTTTGGACGCAGTAAGTGTATCTACGAACCGAGGCGCCAGGACAGGCTGATCCGTGGATCATTACAGACCACCGTCTGGGCCGGGATCCTCACCGACGTCGTGTCCAAGCAGACCGGCACACACACGTTGTCACACATCTGGTACAGAGTCGCGCTGGAGGTCTGTACTCTGCCTCTCCCCGCCCTTCCCTTCATACTCGTACTCACCGCATAACTCAGCTGAACGACCGAGCTATGGAGAAACGGTACCTGGCGACGGTCCACGGCGGTCCGTACGACATCCCCAGCCGACGCTGCTACCTGCGCATCAGCCTCGGCGAGAGCGTCCTCTTGCTCCCGGGGGACCTCAGCAAAGCCGTCTTGCGTGCGATGGGGGCGACGGTCTGGGACGAGGCGGAGGCAGTGCTCGGAATGGCCCATACGGAGTATGCACCGGCGCGGGTTCTACCTACCGTTTGCTGCGATCCTGGGCGGGGCGTGCTGCGGACCACACCAGCGACGGTTGAATGGGTGCGTTATACCTAATCACAAACGTCTTCTCGTGAACTCGAGTCGTGAAGCATTGACTCGGAATACACGGCGAGCGACGGCGGCGCGAATCGATGTGCAAGCATCTGAATCAGAATTCAACCCCTCCTTTCCGGACATCCCAGACAGCCCACGCGCGACATGAAACGGGGATTGACAAATCCAGAATTGACTAAGTGTACAAATGTGCTAAATGTCTGGTATGATATTGTATACAAATTGCAAGCAGACGGCTACATGCCTCTATAACATTGCCTAGGCAGCGACCGAGCTCAGCGAGCTCGCCGGGGCCTTATCCGGGCACTCGAATTGGTATGTCCAGTCAATAAACGAGAAAGATTAGAAGAAACGACGAGATGGGGTGTACCAATGACGGCCCCCACTCTAGAGTCTAAACTCCGAGGGCGAGGACGTCCGCCTCGCTCCAGTCACCATCCTCCTCCAGCTCAAATGCATCACATCTCATCATCGTCAGCCATCTCGCGCGCTCCTCGGCCTTCCTCCCGCTGCCTGGCGTCGCAGGTTTGCTCCCTGTCACGACTCCGTCACAGCCGGAAGCGTACCCGCGGCGCTTCCGCAGCATCATGCCCACGCCCATGGGGACACCACCGAAGGGTAGCGTCGTCGGGTCTGGCAAATTTCCTCGGGACGTGAGCGAAGGAAGTAGGGGCGGAAGAGTGGCCTGCGAGGAGGCGTACGTATAGATCCGGATGCGCTGTGCCGATGACAGGGTAGGCGCGAGGAACGACAAGATGTAGAGCTGAAGCTCGATCGGCAGGCTCGTAAAGCGGAAGGGTAGTAGAGGCGGCTCCGCAAGGCTGATCGACGAGAAGAGGCCACTTCGAGTACACGGTACTAGTGCTCTTGACGCGGAGGGCGAACGGACACTCCTTGGTTTAAGCAAGACCGCCCGCGCGTACTTCAACAGGCTAAGAGCCTCGCGTTCAGTCGCCTCCCTCAGGTGCCTGTTCCGCTGGAGCGCACGCGCCAGCTCCTTCTCACTGTCCTGCCAGATGGCATCGCCTGCCCGCAGCGCGCCCTCGTCGTCGCTCGCGGACGTCTCGCCGGACGCGTCGGGATCAGCATCGGCCAGCCCGTTGGCGTACATCTCGAGCTTCGCGAGGGTGAAGTTGTGTCGGTGTATCGCACGGACGATGGTACGTGCGCCGCGCAGGCCGAGTCTGTTCCCGTTCGCACGGAGGGCGCGCAGGCGGCAGCGAGGAGAGGATATGTACTCAACAATGTGTGGGGCAGATGCATGCGTGAGGCCGAGTACGGATAGCTGCATCTCCTGCAGGTGCGGTGCGTCCAGGACCGGTAAGAATCTCGCGATGAACTCGTCGGCGAGCGCGGTGTTCGTGGTGAGGGAGAGCGTCTCGAGCTGGGATGTGTTCAACGCCTCGGCAAACGCAGTAGCGACATCTGGGTCCGCAGAGAACGCGTTCTGACACCAGTCAGCTTGACATGCTCGATGATATGGACTGGCGACTCACGTTCTGCAAGAAGAGTTCCTTCAGTGATGTGTTCTCCCTGAGATATTCGATGATGGCGCGCAAGCCTCCGTCGCCTATGCCGTTCGAGTTCAAGCTAATCTCGGAGATGGGGTACTGCCTGCCCTTCTCCGTGCTGAGGAACCCGAAGAGTAGCTCGCATCCCGCGTCACCAAGCTCGTTGTGTCCAAGGATGAGCTTGGTGACGTTCCGGCGTGCACGTATGTCAGAGATGACTTCCGCAGCACCTACGCGCGAGCTCAGTTAGCCTCTCGTCGCAGTGCTATCGTCGAGTGCCTACCTTCCACTGAACAAAGTCCCGCATCCAGGCTCTCGATGTGGCTCCGGGCCGAGAGCGGGACTTTCGCGACCGACATACGCCTCGTCGTCGCTGGCTGAGACAGCGCGAAGACGCGCGGATCCATCGCTAGCGATGTTCAGATACAAATACAAGCGGTGTTTGATATAACCAAGGTCGTTAAATAGCGAATAGATAGAGGTTGTAGCCGGTGGTGGTGGTAGCGGTTGAAGGGACTGATGCACGATGGGCCGTAGCAGTAGCGCCACAATTCGCACACCGCTCTTCTGAGTCTTCAGGGCGTCGCTGCCGCACCCTAGCCACAGCCTGACTTTCATCCCTACCACCACCGTGTCCTTAACCTTTCCTGCTTCAGCGCATCTCCGAAGTTGACTTGCGTGCTGTCTGTTCTCCTGGACCGCCATTCGTCGCGGTAGACCTTGGAAGAGTCCAATCCGATGTCAACCGCGAGTCTGTCAAAAGACGAACAAGAAACATTGCGACTCCTCGTCCAGCATGTCTCGCGAGCGTTCTACGACCCCAAGCACACGGTTGTGATGGACCAGCTGGCTCGGCATCCTGTGTAAGTGCTTTGAGGACAAACTGACGACTCTCAGCTGAACACAGAGGCCGCTGGTGGTGGTAGTCTAAAGGACGACGACCTCGCGGGGCGGATGGGCTTGCAGCTAAAGGAACTCAACAAGGTCATGGCGGTACTGGAGGGTGACAGACTGGTTAGGATGTGAGTATTCCCAACGTATGCGAGAGATGCCTTACGAACTGGCGCAGCCATCGTCAAAATGAGCTCAAAGAGGGTGCGCAGCGCTCGGTCGGCCGTCAATACTTCTACATCGACTATCAGCATTTCTGCAATGTCGTCAAATGGCGGATAGCAGAGATGCGGAGGATAATTGACTCGTCGTTGCGAAACGTGCGTGGCCTCGCGTCTGTGACTGAGTAATAGGCTCAAAGTGAAGATCTGCAGGAGCTTGATAATAAGGGATACATCTGCCCGCAATGTCACAAATCGTTTTCTCCCCTGGAAGCGGACAAACTCATCGACTTCTCCGCTGGCACGTTCAACTGCGACGTATGCCATGCCGAACTCGTCGATAACGAGAACGCGGAGAGTGTGAAGGGTAGCCAGGATCGCATGCAGCGGTTCAACCGTCAAATGCGGTTCATCCGAGAAGGGCTACGGCGGACTGAGGATATGGTGCTACCTGCGTACGTTTGCTTAGGTCTCGTGTTGTCCCTGTGTTCACACTGCGTAGTTTCGACGTGGCCCTCTGGGTTAAAACCCATATCATCGACGCTGAGAAGGCCAAAGCGGCTGCACAAAACGGTGGTCTGAAGATTGCGGGATCATCAGGCGAGGCGAAGCAGGAGGACGCCTTTGGCATCATGTTGTCTGTCGACAAGGATGAGGCAACGCGGAAGGAGGAGCGCGATCGCGAAGCTGCAGCGAAACGCCAGCAGAACCTCATGCCATCATGGCACCTGAAGAGTACGATCACTGGCGACTTGACCGCGCTGGGTATCAAGGAGACCGCGAGGACGGAGGATGGTCCCGCGGGCGCGAACCAGCTACCCACCTCGAACGACATGATATTGAAGGGGCTGGGTGTTGTCGGGGGACCACCCCCTCCTCCACAAACGAATGGGATCGATATCAAGCCTGCAGCCTCAGCCCCAGCACGGACGCAGGAAGCAGACTGTAAGTTGCGCAACAGATGCCTCCAGTTGACTCAACACTTCCATATATACAGACTATGACCAGTACTACGCGTCGCTCGCTGCCTCCGCAGCGACGTCCGCGCAAGCGACGCCTGCCGTGGCGACGCTCGGCAGCGATTTCGGGGAGGATGAGGAGGACGTGAAGCCGTCGGTGGAGTACCTGAACTCGCTGAACGAGCATCGCAAGCGGTCGCGATCCCAGGAAGATGTTGATGATGACATCACCTCGGCGAAGACGCCGCGTCTGAATGGCCACGAGTCGGTGCATGCAACGACGCCTGCAGCAGAACCTCCTCCAGCGGACGAAGCTATTCCAGAACCTGTTGGTGACACTGGTGCTGCACCGGCTGATGACCCAATTGTACATGGTACGCTGTTTGTTCTTCGTATCTTGAGATCTATATTGATCGTGACGTCTTAGTTGCTGGAGAGCCAATACGTCTCTCCGAAGTGACTGAGGAGCATCAGGAACAGATGACCGCGGACGAGTACACCGCCTATTACGAGGTGGTCATGGCGAACTCGTGATATGTCAATTTTTGAGGGCTTGGGTTATCGGATGGACATTTGCGCAACACATTCACGCATGGCGGCATGTATCACGTACAAGTACTGTATCACTTAGCTTGAGCAATACAATTGTTTGCTAATCTGGACATTGCCTGCGTGGGGGTGTCGCTTGCGTCAAGGTTCCCGGCCGAAAACAGGTCGGCAAAAGAGGCTCGAATGTACGTTCTCCCTACTTAGTCTTCACCGCATCGCTACTGATACATTGTTCGTCCTCAGGGCCTCTTAGTATGACGAAGGGTGCAAGAGCATAGTCTAGCAAGCCAACGTTCAGCATGATGATGCACAAGCAATCGTGTCTTACTTACCCCTCCGTCAATCAGCACTGTCTCCCCATTCACGAACCAGTTCCCGACCAGGAACAAGGCCAATGAGCCCATGTCCCGATTAGACCCTCCGTACGGGGCTCTTCCTCCTTGCACAAGGGCTGGCTGCGTCGCGGGAACTTCGAATTCCTGTTTCGCGCCTTCTGGAATGTGCGACTGTCCGACGGCATCTGCGGTCCCTGGGGCGGTCATCTCTGTTTGAAACAAGCCTGCATGCAATGGCGTCAACTCCTTTCGCCGACCGAATGATCGAAGAGGACGTCGACCTACCAGGCGCTATGCCGTTCACCCGGATACCGAGTGGGAGGAGCTCGTGTGCGAGGGTAGCAGTGGCTTGCCCGATGGCAGCCTTTGAGAACATGTACGGGTACGACCGCCCGGCCGTGTTGATGTCCTATAAAGTGCGAGCAAATGAGTGAGTGGCTACTCATAATAACAAGCCGCCACAGCTGATAGCTTGCCTTCGTCCAGCCGTTCATGCTAGAGGTCATGATGACTTGCGGCGCAAACCGCCGATTGCCGCTCTCGTACGCCTTCCACTTCTCGAGCAGCGGCAGGAACGCGAAGGTGAGCCAGTACGGGCCGACAGCGTTTGTGTTCAGGCTGTTGGCAAAGTGCTCCGGCGTGATTGCGTCGAGGTAGGCAGAGCGGAACGCCTCGGCTGTGTTCGCCGTCGGGTGGGCGGAGACTCCTGCAAGAACGCTGCACGCCGTGAGATGATAGAGATGACGCCTCGAATTGGTGGACCTACCCTGCGTTGTTGAACAGTGCGGTGACATGCTTCTCCCTTTTCCCCACCTCGTCTGCTAGGCGTAGTGCCTCCGACTATCGATGTCGAGGTCACTCGGATGAAGATGTTACAGACTCAGTTGTTGGACGCCATCTTACCTTACTCCTGACATCGCCTGCGAGGCCATACACGCGTCCAGGACGCCCAGTCTTCTCAGCAGCCTCGTTATAGATGCCCGCAACTCTGTGACACTTCTCAATCGGATGCACCGTAAGGTCTCTGCAAGGTACACTCACTTGTCCAGATCCACCTGGTTGGGCCCAATGATATAGACCGTGGCGCCGTTTGCCAACAAAGTCGAACTAATCATCAGCCCAATTCCCTATATCTCGATAGAGAAAGGTCAGTTGCTGCCACATCTGCTTTCTGAGTTCCACGGACCGTGCCTCCACCCGTGACGACTGCGACGACTCCACGCAGGTCGAATATGTTGGCTGCGCTAAGCTGGTTGAGGACGGCGTCAGCCATGGCTGAGACTCGGGCTCCTGTGGCTTGTAAGGTATTGAGAATAGGGAGAGTAGCGTTTCGACACTTCGATTAGTGTCTAGTATAGTGGCGAAGGTCAACTAGCCTGGTCTACCTATATATATGGAGAGCCTGAAAAGGATAAGACAAGTACTCGTATGGGTCAACGTCATCGCCGATGCGTCGTTCACGGCCAGTTCACGGCTGCATCTCGTGTCTTTCGAACTAAGACCCATCTAGAACCTCTTCTCCCCGGTTCCTCGCCGAATGCGGCATCTAGTGACCTCATAGTAGCCTGCTGAGTACTACATGTACTGTTACATGTCTGGTACAGAGCTCCGCCTGTTGTTCACATGTTCGACTATAGCCTGAGACCCACTTCACAGTCCGGCCCCGCGTACGTTCGCAACTCCCATTGTACATTTAACGAACGGATTGAGCGTCTCCATAACCACTTCGCGATAGGTTGCCCGCACACTTGACGAGCCGTACCGTCTGCACATGTTGTCCGTCATTACAACGTAGCAGCCTTCCACATATCCAAGCTCTGTTCGATATCGACCTCATGGTACGTCACCCGCTCGTTCTCCGGGACGAGGTTCGGGAACGTCGCCATGCTCCATCTGAACCATCCGACGCCCACCGCCGCGCCCCACCTCGCCACGGGGTTCTCGAAGACCATCCCAGCGATGCAGGCCGGGGCGTCGCACTCGCGCTTGATCCACTGCGCGAGCGACTCCGGCCAGACGTCGCCGGCCAGCCAGGCGTCGGCGTGCCGCCGCGCGAGGCAGAACATGATCGTCTCGGAATACCAATAGCAGTTCCGCACGAAGGCGTTGAAGTTCGGGGTGCGCGAGTGAATGACTTCGAGGAGGGAGGCGAACTCGCCGAGGGTCGGCCATCCGCTGGGGGACGCGCCAGGATAAAGGTGTCCGAGCTCGCGTGCTTCGCGCATGAACACAGAGGAATCGTCAGAGAGCATGACGACCTGCGAGACGGGGTGCTCCTCGAAAGCATCTTTGCCCCAAAACTCGACGCGGGCGTACGTCCGGAAGTGGTCGGGAGAACCCTCCTGGTTCAATTCGATCGTGACCATAACGAATCGGTGTCCTAGGTTTCCCCCGGTCTGCTGGACGATGAGCTCCTCCGTCGCGATGGACTGATACAGAGCAAACGAGATTATGCGCAGTGTGTCCCGCAACGAGCTTGTGCGGACATGCTCTGCGAACTCCTTCACATGCATCGCGGAGTCGGTGTTGAACTCCCTGCTGAGAAGCGACGACGCTCGCGATGCGCGTCAAGATGTAGGAAGTGAGTGATAAAGCCTTGAGGCCTAGACTAGCGGGAGCACTGAGTTTGAGTGCGGCCGTCGACAATGTGTTTGCAGTTGCGAGAGTGGACAACATAATGCTGCGATGATGCGGAAAAACGACGTGGTGGGTTGGTTTGCACGTACTTTGCCCGTGGTCCATTTATGAGTGATTCAACACAAGACATGCGGATCCCGTGTGTCAGGCTTCGCAGACTTCTTACGCGGGTTGAGAGCTATTCGGTACCCTTAAGAGTTGCTATCAGTGAATCGGGACGCAACGGAAGATGCGAAATTACGCACTCAAGTACTCTCGGCTAACATACTGCGCTCTGACCACGCTACACGACGTGAGTACAATAACGGCACAGTAGAAGTTTACTAATCTTGCTTGTATGCTTCTCGTGAAGACACGTAGTCGTACCATCCCATTAGCATTGATCGTAGCCTGTCGGACCATGGTACATGTCACAGATTGCAACACATCGATCCAAGATCATCCTCGTGTCTATCGGCTTCTCTTCTTCCCAGTCTCCGCCGCAACCCATCGGTTCAGAGCCTTGGGAAAAAGTGGCATCTCATCGAGCCTCTCCTTCTCGTGCGCGAGGATAACCACGACATTCTCCAGACGATGCATAACCTTCACCTTGTCGACGGTCTCCCGCGCAACATCGAGGTCGTGGTAATTCTCCCGGCTGATAAGACGCTCTCCCGGGGAATAGCAGAGACGATTGTGGCAGCAGTCCGCAGCGAGCAGGACGAACGTATCCGGCGCCACGCGCGCGAGGGCCGCTAGGTGGCCGGGGAAATGCCCTGGCGCGTCGAGCAGATACAGGGAGCCGTCGTCGTAGAAGTCTAGCCCACGCTCGAAGGACCCGAGGGGCGCGACATTGCGCGATGGCGCGAATCGCACGACGCCGTCGTCGAAGTGGATGTAGCGCACGGTCTGGTGCCTAGGGAACTCTTGCCAGGGGCTGTCTGGGTAGCGCGGGTAGGGCTTCTCCATGATTTCGGCGGCGGGGCCACCGATGACGAGTTCGGCGGCCGGGAAGTGCGTGAGGTCGCCGACGTGGTCAAAGTGAAGATGACTGCGACACGAAATAAGTACTCCTACTGCGTGCTTGACGGAGAACGGTACCTGTATATGATGGTATTGATCGAGTTGGGGGAGATGCCTCCGTCTTGTAGGATATCAGCGACGTCGTGCGGACAATCGACGGTAAACAGCTGCAAGGTCTCCTTCAAAGCCGGTGGGTAACCTTCTCCATGCTTCGCTCGCCCCAGGTAAAGTCAGACACGTAGTCCAATTATTCAAGATGAAACGCCACCTTTCTCAGCCCAAGGTCGAACAGGAGCTTCCCATGCTGATCGTGTTCGATGAGGAATGCAAAGCTAGGCACCTTCGAACCGGTGTCGCTGTCCAGAGCATCGTCGAAGACTTCTCGGTCTGGTAGGAATAGCGAGCCGGCGTGTAGGGCGTACACGGAAACGAATTTCTGTCCGGAAACATCTGAAGGGAGTACCGGCGGTCGACCCTCTGACATGCTGCTTTGTTCTAGACTGCCAAAGCGGTGACGGTAGAGACTGAAGTGGTGGTGCTCACAAAGCACCTCCAGCCTGCTCGAACTGCTCTATGGCCGAGGCGCCGCCCCCATGGCATAGCGAGTCACCTTGCTCTTTCCCGGATTGATGACTCGCAGGACGCTGTCCGACGCCGGGGTTTTCTACATCCGCGAGCCTGAGATCGTGTCGAGTGCGACTGGAGGGCGCAAGGCAAGATGATACCATACTGGATGCTCAAGTGAGTATCCCTGTGTATTACCGGTCGAGCCCATGACTGTCGTTGAGGAGGAGGATCGCGACCGCTGCACGCTGAACGCGGCGGGCCGCGAGCGCTTGCGGAGGCTTTCTCACCTCGACTCCCAACGTCCACCGTATTTCATCTCTCTCGCGAAAGCCTTACATTCTCATGCTCTGACTGCTAAGACGACATATGTACTCATGGATTTCCTCAAAGGACCTGATTATTCTGTGGGTAGACATTGTCACAAGACAAGCACTTCCAGGCACTTCCAAGGCACTCATTCGGCGATAAGGCGCATTCAGAATGGCTATGGCTGCTCTGGACAGAAATAACCTTCGCGGATAGGCTTCGACTTACTGTCCCTGGTTCATCCATCACGTCGGGGCAGGGGTCCGCCTTGCTCGGGCAAAACGATAGGAAGTGCATACGCCCATATCAGCGTGAGCGTCTACAGTTGGCTTGCGACCGCGCAGCCTGCAGGGACTGTAAGCACGTAAATCAAGGGAGACATTTGTCTCTCAGTTCATTTTACTGAGGCAATGATTCTGAGGAAAGGTGGGTACGATGCAAGTGTTCCCCCGAGTCTGCAGATCTCACCAGTCTTCCATCAGCGTGGCAAATTTCCAGGTGCACCGAAACACGCCCGTACTTTAAGACTCTTATCAGCGCACGGGTGACCATGTGCAACGAGCCCGACGGTGCTGTGTACGCTGCATCCCGTGCGATCCGTCACGGCAGTGACCCCTGCCGCCGTCGCATATAAATATCCCAGCATGATCCTCGGCCTGTAGGGTTTCTCCTCTGGTGGTCCAGCATGGTCTCCGCGCTCCTACTCGCCGCCCTACCCCTCGCAGCCGCGTTCCCGCACTCGGCCTCAATATTCGCGGGCTCGACGACGTCCGCGGCGTTCCCGCCCCCGGGCGCGACGGGCACGTCCTACGAGGAGTACTTCCCCGCCGCGGCGGAGGTCGGATTCGCCGGACCCACTCCCAGTACGTGTTTGACGCGTCTTTCACGCGTCGTATGACTGACCGCCGCGTCTGTAGCTGGTGCCGAGCCTGAGGCTATCCAGACGGCTCCTGCTGCTCCCGTGAAGTTGGACACGTATCCCCTGGTCGCGGATGGCGCAGCGTACAACCCGTCCTTCAACCCGATGCGCTACTGGGGCAACCTCTCGCCGTGGTTCTCGGTCGGCGGCGCGTTCGGGCTGCCGGAGGCGTCCCCGCAGGTCCCGTCCGGGTGCGAGCTCACGCAGGTGCACATCGTCCAGCGGCACGGCGCGCGCTACCCGACGTCGGGCACGAACAAGTTCGCGGCGCTCCTGCAGGACGCGGTCGTGAACGGCACGGGGTTCACCGCGCACGGCCCGCTCGAGTTCCTCAACACCTGGACATACAAGCTCGGCGCGGAGATCCTCACGCCGTTTGGCAGGAAACAGCTGTATGACCTGGGCGTCGCGGCGAGGGTGCAGTATGGGCACCTGCTGGATGAGTTCACGCGGCTACCGGTGTTCCGCACGACGTCTGAGTGGCGGATGGTGCAGTCTGCGCGAAACTGGGCTGCGGGCTTTTTCGGGCTTGAGGAGTATCCGACGTCGTATCACGAGGAGATCATCATCGAGGAGGAGGGCTACAACAACACGCTCGTCCCCTGGAATGACTGCGATAACGCGAACGGCGACTTGTACACGATGGGCAGCTGGTATGCGAACAACTGGACGGAGATCTACTTGAAGGACACCGTGAAGAGGCTGCAGCAGTACGTTGACGGCGTCGAGCTCACGACGACGTACGTGTCGGAGATGCAGGATCTGTGCGCGTACGAGACGGTGTCGATCGGGTATTCGAAATTCTGCGAGCTGTTCACGGAGGAAGAGTGGAAGGGCTACCAGTACGCGAACGGTGAGTAAATAATACTGTTCTGGGTACAACGGTGCTACCATACGCTGCAGACCTGGACTTTTGGTATGCGGACGGCCCAGGAAACCCGACCGGCGCTGCTCAGGGCATTGGCTACGTGCAGGAGCTCGTTGCGCGCCTGACGCAGACACCCATGACCGTGTTTGACACGACGACCAACGGGACACTTGACGGGAACAACATCACGTTCCCTCTCGATCAGCCGATCTACATGGATGCCACCCATGATACCAACATTGCATCCAGTACGTTTACGTCTAATCCCTAGTGAAGAGCTTGCTCAATGTATGTAGTCGCTGTTGCCATGAACTTCACGAGTATGGTTGCGAGTGGTCCCCTGCCGGTGGACTACATCCCTGAGGACCTGGTGCGCATTTTCCTAGTATGCTGCCTCGCACCCGCACTGATCTTCACTCATAGAGCTACAACACTCAACACATCGCGCCCTTCGCCGCACACCTCGTCGGGCAAGTCATGACCTGCCCCGTCAAGCACAGCACCTCCGACTCGGAGAAGTACATCCGGTGGCTCCTGAACGACGGTGTGGTGCCGCTCACGGGCATCAAGTATTGCGAGGAACCGAACAAGGATGGCTTGTGCTTATTGGATAACTTCATCAAGGGCATGCAGGAGCGCGTCGCGGAGGTTGACTTCCAGTATGACTGCTTCGGGAACGTGTCCGTGCCGTACCCTGATAACCTCACAAATGGGAGGTATATCCGGTAGGATGTGTAAACGCCGTTGCCGTACAAAACACAGCAGCACTTCAATACTTGAATACATGGCAGTCCAATGTTAACTGCATGGGTACACGCACAGACAACGTTCCACTGGATCCCGGTGGCTGAGCGCTGAGCGCCGGATCGCCGGAAACGTGTACTGTACATGATGTACTTACTGCGCGATGAATTTTGAATACTTAGCAGTGGATTCCGCTGTTCGTCGCATACAACTCAATTCAAAGAACCGTTGTGCTAGGGGAATGCTGTCCAAGGGCCTAAGACTATGCGCGTAGTCTGGTGCAGCGCGGTCGCGTGACCGCGTATGTTACGAGGATTTGTCGGCGGCCTTCCATTTTTAGTAAGCAGGACAGCGAACGAGAAATTGTCTGGCAGCGTCACTTCACCTCCTCGTCGTCGTCGTCGTCGTCCGGACTGCCACATCCTTTCACGCATACAGCCTACCGCGGTCGAGGAAGCGAATGCAAGGCCTGACCGGATGCTGGCCAGATCGCTCCCTGTTGCCAGACGTGCCCGACTATTTCATACTTCTCTGCCCGCCTCTGTTACACAGTACAAATCTCTGCCAGCAAGCACGACAGCGCGCGCAACTTATGAGAAAAGCAACGTCGAGTGGGAGGAATTGTGGGCTCGATCTACCCAGGAGGTCGCCGGACAAGATGGTGCGTCACAACATCTATTTGCTGCACATGTCACTGATGTGCGTGCAGAGGTCAAGCGGAACCAGGTCGGCGTGCAGCTCCTCTCGCGCCAGCTGCACAAGCAGATCTTCCGCAACGTCTCCTTCCCCGCCCCCGAGTCCTCGTATGTGCGCATCGCGCAGGAGCACCTCAAAACGCACGGACTCGACCCCGCGCAAGGATCCGTCCTCCCCCAAACCGACTTCACGCTCCCGCCGCTGCAAGGCCACAACCTCGATGAGCACTTTCACGCCATTGGCGCAAGCGCGGCGCAGCCCTGGCTCTCGCTCGCGCAGGATCTTGCGGGCGTCGAGCTTCCCCCGCGACCCGACCACTGGAACGTCCAGGCGGGATGGACGCGGTACCTCTACCACCCGGACGGATCGAGTTACTACGAGCACGTCGAGTACCCCGAGTTCAACGGCCAAGCGGAGGAGATGCTCGTGTTCGACGTGGAGACGCTTCCGGCGTACAGCCCGTATGCCGTCATGGCCTGCGCCGCGTCGAAGAACGCGTGGTATTCCTGGGTCTCGCCGTGGCTTCTGGGACACACTGAGGAGACGAACCAGTTGATCCCGATGGGCAATCGTACGGTGCCTCGCGTCGTGGTCGGACATAACGTGTCGTACGACCGTGGTCGTATCCTTGAAGAGTACAACGTTGATGGTACACGGACGCGATTCCTCGACACCATGTCGCTGCACATCGCTGTGAAGGGTATCTCATCCAACCAGCGGCCTGCGTGGATGCAATACCGCAAGTCGAAGGAGAATGAGCAACTGCGAAAGGAGGAAGCCATCGAAGCCGTCGTGGAGCTCATGCGACAGGCCGAAGAGCGACTAGTCTCGGAGTCCGATCCGGCAAAGATCGAGGAACTGAAGCGGCTGCTGCAAAGCCTGGACGAGGGTCTTCAGTCCTTGCAGAACGAGGGGTTTGAAGAGGACGAGGAGGAAATCTCGTGCAAGCGCTGGCAGGATCTCACTTCCGCGAACTCGCTCGCTGACGTAGCGAAGTTGCACTGCGACATCGACATCGACAAGGAGATCCGCAGCGACTTCATGTCGAGCACGAGAGAGGAGATTCTCAATGGCATCCAGGACTACTTGAACTACTGCGCAGGCGACGTTGCAGTCACTCACTCTGTGTTCAGCAAGGTCCTACCTGCTTTCCTCAGCGCGTGCCCGAGCCCTGTATCATTCGCCGGTGTCCTGACTATGGGCTCGAGCTTCTTGACGGTCAACGAGCAATGGGAGGCCTATCTCGCCCATGCCGAGCGCACGTACAAGGAACTCGAAGAGAAGGTTAAGACACGCCTTCACGACTTGGCTCTTCAAGCGAAGGACATGATGAAGGACGACCGGTGGAAGGCAGATGTCTGGCTGAGCCAGTTAGACTGGACACCGAAGGCTGCAAGCACATCGCGAGGCATCAAGGTAAGTCATTTGGGTGAGCTGGGACGCGATTGAGTACTCAATATTAGTCTTAGAAGCCGAAACTCACGGACTCAGACAAGGCCATGGTCCCAGCCTGGTATGCGACTCTCCTCAGGTGGGGCCCGTTTCGAAATACATTCTCGCAAAAAATATTACCGCACCTGCTGCACGCCAAGTACGAAGGAATGACTCTACATTTCTCCGAGGAGCATGGCTGGTACTGGTATGCGGGAGACGAGATATGTCAGCCTACGAAGAGGGGCGGTACCGGCCGTAAGGTGGTCGACTTGTTTACGGTTGGCGTCGGAGTACACGCCTTGGAAAACGGCAGGATGGTGACCGACGATGACGAGCTAGCGTTCGCCGTCAGCAACAAGTACAGATCCGATTGGGTAGCGGCGCGCATCGTGGCCGTGGCGAACAAGATTCTCGATATGGACCAGGCTGAGATCGACCAAGACCCCAGGCTCAGGCAGCTGGACTGGACTCCCACAGCAGCGCCGAAAGCACATCGACTGTGCACTGGCTTAACGAAGCCTCTGGTGAGGGAGAGACCTACATCCGTTGTCGTGGAGTGGCCTAAGTGGTTCTGGGACCTTACGAAGCCGAAGAAGGGCGCCAAACCCGGCACGCTCGACCTTACCGTGCGGAGCCGAGTCGCACCGCTCCTCCTACATCTCTCCTGGCAGGGCTGGCCGCTCTTCCACTCCCGGAAACATGGCTGGACCTTCCGCGTTCCCCCCGGCGCGAAGTTCGAAACCCGTGCGAAACCGTTGGCCTTTACACACAATGGGCTCAGTCCAGCAGACGAGCAACTTCGGGCGATGACCAACGAGGGCTACGTGTTCTACAAGCTTCCGCACAAGGACGGCGAGGAGGCGAACGTAGGGAGCCCCCTCGGCAAGACGTTCATGAAGTTTGCGCAGGACGGGACGCTAACGAGCCCGGGCGACGAGGCCAAGGATGCGCTCGACATGAACGCGCAGTGCAGCTACTGGATCAGCGCGCGTGACCGAGTGCTCAACCAGATGGTCGTCTGGCAGGACGAGCGCGTCAAGGCGGGTCTCCCGCAGCCCGCAGAAGTGGGCAAGAAGTGGGGCATCATCATCCCGCAGGTCATTACGATGGGCACCGTCACGCGGCGCGCGATTGAGAAGACGTGGCTGACCGCGAGCAACGCGAAGAAGAACCGCGTCGGGTCGGAGCTGAAGGCGATGGTACGCGCTCCGGAGGGATACGCCATCGTCGGCGCCGACGTTGACTCAGAGGAGCTGTGGATCTCGAGTGTTATGGGTGACGCGCAGCTCGGTTTGCACGGCGCGACAGCGATCGGCTGGATGACGCTCGAAGGCACCAAAGCTGCGGGCACGGATTTGCACTCCAAGACTGCGAGCATCCTGGGCATCTCGCGCGATCAGGCGAAGGTGTTCAACTACTCGCGTATCTACGGCGCTGGGATGCGCCACGCAGTCTTGCTGCTGCTTCAGTCGAACGCGGGTATGCTGCCCGAGCAGGCACAGAAGCTCGCGCAGAACCTGTACGCGTCTACCAAGGGTAAGAACACCCATCGCGCTGATCTGTTCGGACGCAAGTTCTGGTACGGCGGTACGGAGAGTTATGTCTTTAACAAGCTTGAGGAGATCGCGCTTTCCGACCGGCCACAGACACCTGCACTTGGGTGCGGAGTGACGTACGCGCTGTCGAAGGAGTACCTACCTGCGACGTTCGGCGACGACTACATGCCTTCGCGCATCAACTGGGTCGTCCAGTCCTCCGGTGTCGACTACCTGCACCTCCTCATCGTCTCGATGGAGCACCTTATCCAGAAGTATGACATCCAGGCACGCTACCTTATTTCCGTGCACGACGAGCTGCGGTACCTAGTCAAGGAGGAAGACCGCTACAGGGCGGCGCTAGCGCTCCAGATTGCCAACCTCTGGACGCGCAGCCTGTTCGCTTACAGACTCGGTATGGACGATCTCCCGCAGGGTGTAGCGTTCTTCTCCGCTGTTGATGTTGACAAGGTGCTGCGCAAGGAGGTCGACATGCCCTGCGTGACGCCGTCGCAGCCGATCCCCATCCCGCCTGGCGAGAGCTTGGACATTGCCAAGGTCCTAGAAAAGACTAACGGTGGCTCCCTCTGGCCTGACGGAGCTCCAATGGTTGAAAACGACGGCATCGACTGCGGGGGCAGTCTCGTCGGTTATCGTCAGCCTGATTGCCTTGTCCATCGCGCGCACAGCGCTGAGTGGTTGCGAGCGCAGGCTAGCTCCGACCTTCAGGAGATCAAGCAGCTTGCGATGGCTCACAAGGCGAAGTTCGGCGACGGCTTGAAGTCAAACCGGCAGGCTTCGAAGAACATCTCTGGGCTGCGGCGCCTGCGGAAGGTGCGCACCCTGGGCGACGGGAATAGCGTAGACTGGAACAACACCATCGAGCAGCTGCTCAAGTCTCTGGACATGCATCCGTGATTGCGTTCTCCCATGCTGTCTGCGTCATTTATGGCATTCGTTATTGTACAGTTCATTTGTTGCGGTATGTTTAGGTTCAATTAATGTCACGCATCCCATTCTCATCACACCGTGAGTAGTGTGCGGTGTGATGTTCACGCGCGAAAACCTGAACGGCCATTCAAACGGCGCCGCCGCCGTGTCCGGACGGAGCTGACTGCGATATGGAGCTTGTGCACCGAGAAATGTGTGCGCCTTCGGAGGGATAATGGAGGTCATGGCGCATTGTTCCTGCGGCGTATGCGAGCGGCGGCGCAGCCTGGGGCGGGCGATATGGATCGATGGTCACACCGCCCCTGCTTCCTGCGGACAAGGCGGAGCCTGTTATGGGAATACGCGCCGTCACGCGCTGTCCGCGAGGTCCAGGGTCGGTGTGCCATGCGGCGCGCGGCGTGGGTAGAGGGCGCGATGATACCCCATATGGCAATGGGCGCTATCCCAATATGGCAAGTCGCGCCTGCCGACGTGGGAAGGCGCTCGGCAGACGGGATCCCGAGCGATAAGGCGCACTCGCCATCACCGCCGCACGTCGGGACTGCGACGACCGCATGACTCGACCGCCCCGCCTGCGGCGGCATTGTTTGGCGACGTCGCGCACCATGCCCCATACAAACACAACATGACTCGTATAAATCAGCCCGCCCGGCGGGTGGGTTCCATATCAATCTGCCCGCCCCGCCTCCCGCCCCGTCCGCCTCCGCGCATCTGCCCGCCGGCCCAACCCCAACCACCTCGGTTAGCAGTCCACTGTCACACATTAGCTACCAGTTGTCACTATGCAGTATCCTCCGACCCCATCGTCGAGTGCCACGTACGTCCCAACCACACCCAACGCGCCGTACATGAGTCCGAAGGATCTGCCGCCGTCACCCGTCACGCCTACCCACCCCCTTCCCGGGCACGGTGCGCACGCCGGCGCACCGTACATGTACGCCGTAGGTCACGGCGTTGCTCCGGGTACACCGGCACACAGTACGCATACTCCTCATATATTTCCCGCTCCGACTGTTTGTTGACAATCGTCGGCGCGTTACCATAGATGGTCTCATGACTCCGCCCACTACCCCCGAACGGGCACGCGGTCGGCGTGGTGGGCAATATGTGGTCCACCCGATGTTCCAGCCCAGTACGCTCAGATTCGACGTCGGCGCACAGCTGCCGCATACGTTCTGGGCGCATCACAACCCCACCGATAGCTTCATAGACCCTCCTGCCCGATGCGTCTGCATCAACGTCATTGGCGTATTCAGAGTTGAGGTGCGCGCCGGCCCGATGGGCTATGTCACCGCACAGGACGTCCTCGCTACTATCTTGCGGGAGATGTCACAGACTCCGTCGGGCAACGAAGTCAACTGCTTCACCATCGAAACCCGCCAGGCCGTCGCTGCGCACACCCGCAATGCTCGCCGCGTCCACTACCTCGGCACCAGGAGGCTCTACAACGGCCTTGAAGTAACGCAGGTGTCTGGCGGTGTTGTCTACTGTGACCTCCAGCTCGCCATTACACCCGCATGAATAACGCGGCTGCCCTCATCCCCCCTTTATCTATCTCCTCAACCATCGCCGCCTCGAATCGTCCCCACCTTTTCTCCGCTTGATATCCCCACTCGTCGCACTGCAACTCGTCGTTGTCTCTGGCCTCTTCGGAGCATACGCGCTGGACGCTCGTAACCCCCATCTCCTGTATCATCTTGGACAGTCTTCTCTGGTCTCTATTCAATGTACAGGCACCCTCTCATGTAGCTATCTCTCCCGCTCGGACGTCTCCTACTGTACAGTAGATACCCTGCCCCCGCTCAAAAAGATACTATGGTTCGCACCGTGTACCTAATGCAAAATTGATACTAGATGTTCTGCCTTCTCACGAGATGCCGCGATGTTCCCTGCGCATGCAGCGGCGAGTACGTGCCCCATTGAGCAATCTTAGTCTTCCTCGGCGCTTCTCATTGGTACCTACTCACTTGGCGTAGACAAGATGTTTACAAAACAGTAGGCCCTTGTACCGGTTGAACGCTGTAGGTTGGGCTGCTGCATTGCTGTATGTGTAGATCGGTGCAACCCGGTCGAGACGAAAAACAAAAACCAAGAAAAGAATTCCCACAAACAGATTTGAACTATTGACCTCGTCATGTAATCGGTTAACCCATTCTGGGATACTAGTGACGCGCTCTACCAACTGAGCTATGTGGGATGTGAAAGTGTGCAAGCATAAGAGTATAAGTCCGTAACATACAAAACCCGCGTTGGAGCAGTGAATGCACATTCAGCGTTTGGGTCGAAGTCCTCAGGTACTGTATGCCTGTTTGTGCGAATGGCTCTTGAATAACATCCCGGGAATACATATGAGGTAGAGGCTCCCGCGCACGGCGGCGAAGGCGCATCATACAACCAGAAACACTGACCGTGACAGGCATGACCTTGGCTCCGTACATGCATGTATCCCCGGCGCCGGGCTAGTGCGCGCAACTTACAACACACAAGCTGGCGGTCCACGAGTTGGAGATCATCCGTGCATATGCAGGTATGTGCAGGTCATGATTTCATCGCGCAGCTCATATATGATGTAGGCTGTCGCGAAGGGAGAAACCCTGTCAACTAGGAATGTCAAGGCGTAACAGTGCTACTAGTACTAGTTAGTAGACTGTGAAGTAACCGCGATACGTTCGATCTACTAGCGCAAGTTGCGCAACTGCACCACAAGCCCATCCGCGGACCACCCGCTTGGTGTTGCTATGGCAAAGGTGGTAATACTTCGCTCAGACACTTGAAGCAGGGCTCAAACACTCACCCACCGACTTAGTGGAACCCTCCACGTCACGGCCCGGTTCCGCACCAGTGCGTCCTCGAGGCCGCTGTTGACTTACTCCGGCTTTGGTCGGGACCAGCGTTGCTCGGACCACTCTGTGGAGACAAAATGGTATGTGTAGCTATAGCTTCGGCGACACCGACGCGTGTTCTACAATGAGCTCACCAGCACCCTACTATCCTCAGAGGCAGTACCGCGGCCGATACCGATGGAGAGTCCCTTCGCTGTCAGCGCCGGTCATTCCCGTGGGCGAAGCGAACCGGATCTCAACGTCAGGTGTCCCGGTCTTAACCTATGTACGCTGCGCAGTGCGGATGATCACCCCTACGGTTCTGGGGTTCGCGGCACAATGATCTCAGACCAAGATCGGGTGGTACGTCGACGTCTGGACTTCCAGAACGCGTGTGTGGACCTGGTGTGGATGGCGCAGAAGTGTGTACTCTTCTACCTATGTACGTGTCTCAGCGCGAGATGGGCGGTAATAAACGTCGAACGTACCGCAGTGTGGTCACACGACGAGCTTGTTTTGCGGGAGCGAGGTACCTATGCTCTTCTAGTGTATCTGCCTGCCGGGACGCCGTACATCTCATACGCACCGTGGTGGCACTGTGTACTGGCATGTGCCCAGCGCGTTCTTGGTATCCCGGCGTTCGGGCTGACTGCACCCTTCACCTTCACATGTAAGCGAGATAAGTAGACCCTGGCCTTTAGAGCATACGAAGCGTGAAGTGTCGTCATAGTTGCCTGACAAGGTACATAGAAGACAGAATTGCATGGGCATATGATGATGCATTTGCCTGAGCTGGGGATGCGACTAGTCAGTAGTAAGCGGTACAAAACTATAAACACAAGAACTACAAGTGCGCGATGGATGTATAGTACAAACGTCCTAAAATGCGAATGCTAGTATCATCGTTCGTGCGTGAGCATGTATAGTACAGATGGTCATAATCATAATCGTGAGTCGCGTCATGAGTACCCGAGCGTCGTCGAGCGTGAGTCGTCAGATATCACCTAAGGTGAGACAAGACCGAGAAGGAGAGAGCGACGAGAGCGAGAGCGAGACGAGAAAGCAAAGCAGACGACGAGCAAATACGCAAGTACCTGCAAATGTTTTGAGCCGGACGCGGACCGGCGAAGACACCAATAGATCACCGAAAACCCAAGGAAAGAAACCAGAATAAGAGGGGGCAGGCCACGCAGTGAGAAGCGCCTCACGGCTTCTCAAAGATAAGCTTGCCGGTGCCACCACCACCACCGCTCTTGTCGACCTCGACGCCGACGAGCCGTGTCTTCTCACCGAGCCAGTCGACGCGGCGGACACCCGCCTCCCAGCCACCGCCCATGCGCGTGCACCGACGCTCGTACGCCTTCGCGACCTTGTGCTGCGCGCGGCTCCCGTTCCCAAGAGCCGCCCACTCCTCTGGCGTCACGGGCGTCATGAGCGTGGTGTGCACAGCATACAGGACGTCAAGGTTCGTGATGGTTCCGCTCGACTTCGGGGGACCCACGGTGAAACGAGGACCGGGGGAGGCCGTGACCGAAGGCGCAGATACGATGACGGGCCACGGGAACTTCGAGGAACGGAGGACGAGACGGGCGCCCGCAGGCATGGGCGGCTCCGTGGCAGGTTGGGCAAGGGTATGGGAAGGAATGGCAGAGTGGGTTGCACGGTCCAGGACAGTCCGCGCGGATGGCGTGAAGGTGACGTCGTACGTGAGCGGCGCGTGGTGAAGACGCGTATACGCGAGCAACGGGTGCATGTGCAGCATAGGCGTGCGGGGCCGTGAGTAGCTGCTAGAGTGCGAATGGGTCGAGGATGGGCCACCACGGAGCGATCCGTCTAAGTTTCAAATGAGCCATCGTTGCCTTCGCAGGTTCATAGAGAACTTACAGGATGACGCAGTGCCGACGCTAGACTGGAAACTCTGGTTCTGCCTCAAGGGCGGACGGACAGAGTCAACGGAAGGGCGACTACTGTGGTGATGGCCCATGTCGGAACTGGACGACCGCGGCGCCCCCATGCCAAAGAGTGAGCAGCTTGAATTCGATCGAGACTCAGGCGGTGTGATACGACCGCCGGAAGAGATATACGTCGCATGCTGGACTATTTTCGGCGTTCCGAGACATTGAGCATAAGTCGAGTCAAGCTACGACAATGCAACTTACCGGGTTCGCGCGTCTTGTAGCTCGCTCGCCGCAGGCTGTTGGCGCGCGGTTCCGCGTATGGCGAAGTGGCGGCGCGCTTGGCGTAACCGTGCATTGTTCGTGTATCAGTGCCGGTGGCATAGCGGAGTGGCGAGGGGTTCGCTGCGCGAGAGGCGGAGAAGCTGTAGCTGCGCTGGACGTTGGCGCTAGCGCTGGAGCTGGAAGCAGGCGCGTAGATGGGAGCGGGTCCCGAGGAGCGCGAACGACTGTGAGACTTGGACGAACTCGCGGTGCTGCCCGAGCCACCAAACCAGTTGCGGAAGTAAGAAGGCATGATAGTCATTGGTACAAGAGCGGCAGGACTTGACGACACCTCGAGGTGGCTGAAGACAAGCTGTGGAGACGGTGGCGGTCTTGCAGGAGAGCACAGGGACAACTCTTCCTCGCAACGGCTGCAGGGGGAACGCAGAAGCTGGACCTGCGACGGGGCCTTATAAGTCGAGTGACGCGGACGGAGAATGTACCTCGTTTTGGGCAGGTACGGTTACGTGACTTGGTGCACCGAGTTCTGGACACCGCCTGCCGCGCTGGGCAGCGTGGAAAGCCCCCCAGAATAATGAAAGGACGTGCGGGGAGGCCTGGATCGTGCTGTCCGATTCTAGGCAGGGTGTGCATAGCCGCTGCTCTTCGAACGCACTTCGCCGTAAACTCCGTGATACGCAGGTATTACAATCACCCTTAGCGACACCACCCCGCGTCCAATGAGCGGTCGACAGCACAGGCCAGGTGGCCTTTGGGTGGCCCTTTCCAGCGGAAATGTTGGAATGCGATGTACAAAATCAGTAATAATCGTGATTGGCGGCGTGACAAGGTCCTGCCCCGGGCGTTAGGCCGCTAACAATGATCTTAGAACCTGGAGAAGCCGCGTGGCGGAGGCGTGTTTTCCCGTTCTAGGGCGGCGCGGCAAGCGCGCTGTACTGTTTGGGCACTTTACCGACGCGGGGGATGCACGCTGGATGCAGCAGACGACCAGTCCAGGTGTCGAAAGAGCGCCATGATGCTTCCTGCAGACCGCGTCTTGTCATTCTGACGTCTTCGTCGCTGCAGATAAGGAGCGCACTCCCACAGACTTCAGCAGCCCACCAGGAGCTGCGCAGACGAGTCGAGCTATGCTTGGACATAGGGCACCGAAGACAGGACCGGCAAAACCCAGAGCAGGAGGCGGATAAGTGCAGCAGTCATAGGCATGATACGGGCAGACCGGACGCTGGACCGGTTTGGGCAAAGTAGCGCACGTATAAGGCATGCCCTGCCTGCTTCTTCGGCCTAAAATGAACCACGGGTCCAGGCTGTGGAGATCAGCACCCTAGAACCGGGGCATCACAAATGAGATGCAGATTCCGAGATCTCGTTGGTCGTTGTGGGACCCTTCGACAGCACCTTCTGGCACAGATACCGGCGGCTCAACGCCGAATCCCCATGCCGCCGCGGTGGCCAAGCTGCCCCGACGCGCCAGCCGCCCCGCCCATCGAGGAATGGCGAAGGCGGTGCGGGGCTGGGCTGAGGCAGGCGAAAGAGTGAGCATGTCAGGCGCCGTGGGACCGGTTCTAGAGCAGTTTCACCGCGCCGACGGCAGACTGATGGTCGTATCCACCTCTGCTGCGAACTATCATTCAGCCTGTAGTTTCAACTGTTCAGTTGCGGCGTCGGCGTCGAGTTGACTGAAGGGGCAGCTGCTAGACGCCGCCAGCGAGGCGCGTGAGCGCGGATCGTCGAACGGAACTGTGACGCAGAGGGAAGTGGTGAACACAAAACCAGTTGCGATACCAGCGAGAGCGATCGAACACATGTGCAGCATCTAGGCCAGAAGTGACGAAGCACGATGTATGTCATACGCGCTGCACCAGCTAGAGATACCCGAATGCCTTGAACTTCGCGAAATTTCAGAGAAGGAATCGCAGAAAGCGAGCAAACGAGCGACAGGTAGGTCCAGGCCTCGGATAACAGTGACCAGGGATTCCACTGAATGACCGCTCGATTTGAGTCTTTCCACAACGATTGAGGAGCAACGCGCCGTCAGATTTGCGGGTAGCCGCAGCGACGACACTCAAAATACCATAATTGCCGAAGTCGCGACAGGTATAGCACTTCCGCAAGAGACCGCAATCCCCCGCCAGACCGAGCCAGACCAGAGACATTGTCGAGTGGACCAGTGCAGCCGTCCAGTCGCCGTACGCAGTAGAGCATTCGTCCCCTCGCAAAAGCTCCGCATGTCATGACACGTTGCAATGACGGCTGTCCTCAGGCTGAGAAAAAGTGGAGGTTCGACGTCGTCGGCTATCAGCGCCCCGCAGCACCAGGACCAGGGACCGAAGGACTCATCCTAAGGTTCGTTTAGCAGCAAGAAGGATGCGTTGGAAGCTCTCTGAGATGCATCACGAAAGAACAAAGATGATACGAACACGAGGCCGAGGTAACTCCTGGGTATGAGAGCCGTTCGCAGGCCTACACTCGAGGAGAGGAACAATCAGGCCGCATGACGAGAACCAGAGATGAATGTCAGCGTAGTTAGATAGATCCTAAGGGGATAGACCTAGCACAAACGTGGCTCGGACAGGATGCGGGAACGTACCAAACAGAAAACCCTGTATCCACCAACACGACGGCGTACAGGCATCGGTTGGTCGAACACACGAGATCAAAGGGGATCGAGACTTCGCTGCTCAACAGCAATCTCCAATTGTATGAATGCAGCTGGACCTTCGCCGCAGCTACATGATCATCGTGCGCACGTCGCTCGTAATACGATGCCGCCGGTACGACGGACTTTACGCATCACTTCAGGCGGGTACCCTTCCACGGCCAGGCCAGCCATGATCCCATCAGAACGGGACGGCCACGGGCAGTTCTAGGGTGCGGAGAGCTCAAGAGTCTCGAACGAGCGCGACTCAGCGACCAGCACGACACGCCCGAAGGACGGACTGAGCGGGGCAACGCGCACACTCAACAGGGCAACACACAGACATCCCTATCCGTGCGCGGAAACGACCCCATTGATGCGCATACGCTAGAGCACTAGAGCCGCGCCTGGTATGGCATAGGATACCCAAGGAAGGCGGGAGGCGGAGGAGCAGCGGCCTAGACCGCAGGCAAGCGCGCAACATACGCGAGTGCGTCTGCACAAAACAGGGTGTTCCACCACTGCGGTGGAGCGGTCCACAAGCAGACCAATGTCAAGGTCACGTCAAACGGCGAAGAACGTTGGTGGTAGGTAACCTGACGAGGATACACCGTGTATGCGTATATGCAATGATCACAGGCGAAGGGGACTGCTCCGGGCGCGACGAGGCATACGTAGTAGGTGGTATGATGCCCGTGTTGTTGGTATTCGTCCTCAACCAGTGGGTCAGAGGGCGTTGACGCAAGCTGTGCGAAGTCGAGGTCGGACTCCATCATAGATAGCAGAACACCGTGTGGCCAGATAGCACATCCCCATAGCCTTGACATAGCCTTGCACGAAGGGAGAAGCACACACTTCTCAGTCGTGACGCCCGCCTACTCCTCGAACGGCAGGAAATCTACATAGCATCGGCACGTTCCAGACCTCGGTATCATGCCAACACCGAGGACCGTCGAGGAAACAACGTACGGCATACCAAACTCTGCAGAAACTCATTCCGGTTTGGGAGGGATCGCGCCGCGTTCTCTGCCTCCTGTGCGCGCAACCGACCGCGAAGCAGAGTCCAGACAAAGGAGAGCACAGAAAAAGCGACGCGAATTTGCGATTGGTCCGCGTGGAGCCGAGAGAAGTCGATCCACTGCGTGTCAAAGAAGCTCACCGGCATTAAGTCATTCTGCGAAGCTTCCGACGCACGGCGCAGTGGCATAACTTGAGGTCGTTGCCGCTCGACATGAAACAGGCGTCAGTCGTGGTGGACGGCTTGATAATGAGAATTGTCCGTTAGTCCACCATGCTTGCTATCAGTGGCGGTCTAGACAGACTCACCGTCGGTCTCCGTATCGCCCGAGTACATGGCCATGTACACATAGTAATTTCCGCCCGCGGAGCGCCAGATTCAGAGTTTCGAACCATATCGAACTGGTCGCAGCTAATAGCTATCGAAGCGCTGCGTAACGGTGACGCGTCCAAGCCGCGGCGATCAGACTATCTTCAGGCCGGAGACATGACGTGGAGGAGTACACGCTAACGAGGCACGTTCATGAAGAGGCTGCCTTGCCCAGTCGTCAACGTGTTGGAGGAGATATAGAAAGTCGGGGCCATTTGCATACCTGTCACCTCATCTTGAAGATACACGGCTAACTCCAGAGCAGTCAAGGGTCTTCGGCGTGTCGCAATGACAATTCCGACTCTGCAAATGTCCGATTTCGCGCAGTGATACTCCTTCAGCTTCAAGACACAACTGAACTTGAAGACGCACTCACCTCGGTCTAACTCGTTCTCCCCGCACAACATCTATGTTCGCACGGGAGATGACAGTAAACAGGCCGTGGCAATTCCGTGGCGCATCCCTCCTCCATGCATGTCGCGCGACTTATCTGCCGGAAGGTGGAACGACGATTGAGTTCGTCGCGGGCACAGACTGGAACATAGACTCACCTGCAATCAGGTACCAGCAGAAATACGACATTTTCTGAAATCATAACGACCGGCACCCAAGGCAACAGCCCTCGCCTCCATCAATCAGCTGTGGCATTGAGCGGGCCAACACAAGCTGGACACCGATTCGCATGTCGGAAGCCTTCACTAGCCTTCACAGGAGGTCGATTGTTGACAGTTGTTGGCATTGCAGTGAAATGAATTGTGAGGACAATACAGACGCATATATGCAGGGGGCTGTGAGATAACCAGCGTTGCGGATGAAGACGAATGAGCGTGGTACAAATGCAAGAGACGCGACTGGTCTCCATCGGTCAGCGCGTCACGGTCACGGGTTGCAGCCAATCAGCGACCGTGATTTTTCAGCGGCAGCCCCGCGAATGCCAAATGTGACCGTGACGTAGACCCTCTCAGCTGCAGTAAGTTAACGTTCTCCTTACTCGCCTATTGAACGAGGGCTTCAGCCGCTATGAAACTGCCTCCAGGTCTATGTTGCTAAGTCTCTTGTGTTGAGACCCTCAGAAGTACATTTTGGCCGCATTTCGACGTAAGTAGGCTTGTAATATAGTGGGCAGCTACCGACGTGAATCGCGCGCCCGTGCCAGGTGAACCCCCGTTACGATGCTGTCGCTCGTTTAGCACAGCGATTCTGACGAACGCAAAGGCAAAGGCTCTCGCTGTTATCGCCTGCTACGGTCCGCCAAAATGGTATGTACGGCGGCAGTGTTCGTCACAGTGATCACTGCCTGCGGCAACGCGGGCATTATTGTGGTGCGTCCCTCTGTGTTCTTTTACTCCCGCTAAGAGGTGATAATCACCTTGCAACTGGTAGATTCAGGCTCGCCGCTGGCTTTATACACCACGCAGGTTCCTACCAGCGTGTGTATTGCTTTGTGATGCCTGGTGCGTCGGCTAGCTTTCTTCTTTGTGTAGTGGCTTACACGCCGGTTGCACGCAGGTCGAACAGGGCTACTGTGTGAGGCAGATGGGAGTCGGAAGCTTGACTCTTTGCTTGCGTGGATCTCGTGAAGCAAATACCCGGCTGGCATTGAGGACCCTTCCGGTGAAGAGCAAGGTCTGTCTGGTCTCTGTGGGACCTTGATGAGGTCTCCGTGTTGGGATGGTAATATTGTGTAAGGCGTCGCTTGATCGCATGTTATGCGAATTCTCTGCCTGTAAAAGCACTTTACTGTGAGCCCATATATTGCAGGGACTGACAACTGTAATAGCAGGTGGAATACAACGCGGTCATATGACGGGTAGCGAAATGACGTCACTAGGGTGAGGCTGGAGGCTTGTCCGCACGCACAAAGACGCACAACGACTGACTCTTCTCTTTACACCACCAGCATGCACAAGGTCGCCAACGCTCTGAAACAACATCTCCATCCCCAGCGCGAAACGCGCGCAGAGACACTTCCACCAGTCCAGGCTCTGCCATCTACGTCGTTTACCGACGTCGATCTGTACAGCTATCGACAGCAGCGCGGAGTTAATCTCGGTCCGCATCCGTTCCTGCTGTATCGTCTCGTAACTCGATCGATTGATCATTCCATTATGCAGGCTCTTGGTTTGTTCTCGAGCGATGGATCGCAGATGCGCCTTTCCGTTCCGCCGATGGCCCCGCACAAAGCGATCTCGACGTCGCGCGCGGGTCCCACGCCAAAGAGGTGCTCGAGCGGCATTGGGACACCTGGATTACCGAGGAGGACTGGGCGTGGATTGCCGACAGAGGATTTAATACAGTCCGCTTGCCGGTACGCGCTTCTTCTGCTTCCTCCCTGCTCCATTTCGCGTCCTGTCGTGAGACCTGCTCGTCATTGTCATGATATGTGTCGAAACACTCGTCCCAGTGGGAAGGGATCTGCGCAGAGCATTTCGGGATGGCGGGCCGATTCTCGGCATTGCCAGCCATGATGCGCGTGTCGTAGAGGCTCCCAGCTTCGAGGCGCAAACGGTAGCACTCGCATCACCGCGACGCGACAGGTGGACACGTTACAAAACATGTGATTCGCGGTACTTACAAGATGTTTATGTACCTCAACGCAGATTGGCTTCTATCACATATGCGGCGTCGATCAGACAGTCCTGCAGGGCACCGACTTCGCCCAGCTCGGCCACGTATTCGACGGGGCCTGGAGCAGAATAACAAAAGCCATCGCTACCGCGCATCGGTACGGTCTGGGGGTTCTCATCGGTGAGTCAACGTTCGTCCGCTGAGCACGTAGGGAGTCGAGCTCATCAAAGCCATGCAGACCTACACGCTGCTCCGGGTAAACAAAATGCCGACGCGCACTCTGGGTCGTCTTCGGAGCCAGCGTTCTTCACGAATCCTCATAACATGCCTCACACGATCCACGTCCTCTCCGTCCTGCTTTCCCAGCTCATAGCATTCACACGTTCACACAACCCTCCGCTGCCCAACGTCGTCGGCATCGAGCTTCTCAACGAGCCGCAGCCCGGGCCGCAGAACGCTTCGCTCGAGCGATGGTACCTCGACGCCTTCCGCGCGCTGCGTAGCATTGACTCAAGTATACCTCTGTGCATCGGTGACGCCTGGATGACGGATCAATACGTGGAGTTCCTTAGCAAGTCCGGAGTGCCGTTCGTCGTGCTTGACCATCACCTGTATCGCTGCTTCACTGAGCAAGACATCTCTACACCTGTCTCGCAGCACGCGCGTGCCCTGTCCGACCCGAACGAATGGGCACCCCAGATGTTCGCGCGTGTCTCGCAGAAGCTCGAGGGTGCAGGTTGCGCTATGATAGTCGGCGAGTGGTCCTGCGGTCTCAATCCTGGCTCTCTTCAAGGTATAGGTGATGAGGATCACGCCAGACGCGAATACGTGGATGCTCAGCTGCAACTGTACGATCGCTTTTGTGCGGGCTGGTTCTTCTGGACGTACAAGAAACAATACGGAGACAAGGGCTGGTCGTTGAGAGATGCCGTGGCCGCAAACGTGTTTCCGAGCTCGGTCGGGCTAAGAACGAACAGACCGGTTGTAGACGATCCCGAACGCACCGCACGGAGAGATCAGGCAAGAGACGTGGCTTTAGGTGAGTGACATCATCGCTAGTACCTAGAGAAGCCCTGCCGACGTCCCGCACCTCCGAACAGGCGAACACAGCTCCTTTTGGTCTCAGTTCCCAGGAAACTACGAGCACTGGCGGTTCGCGGACGGGTTCACAGAGGGCTGGGAAGATGCGTGGCATTTCTTCTTCATCTCTTCCCATACGCAGCGCGCCGGCTTCATCTCCGAACTTGGCTTCAAGGGTCCGTGGGCGAAGCGACGAAGCCAGGAATACATCAGCAAGAAGGGTAGTGGGAACGTTTGGGAGTACGGTGAGTCGCCATGCGTGGTGGGGTTTGATACCAATGCTCGTGCTCATGATGTCGATGCAGAACACGGCTTCTCTCAGGGCGTATCATCGGCTCGTGAAGACTTCGTGCGGACGTATTGCTAGCTTGCATGAAGCATAGCAAATGTCGGGTCAGAGCGTCATGTCTCGAAGGCTTGAAAAGAAACGTAGAATAAATTGAAGGTGAACACTAAATGCGCCCGGGTGAGTACCATGCATCGAATAAATACAGCTTGTCTGTCTGTCCATTTCAGTCTTTGTAAGTAGCGGCAAACGTCTCGTACTGCAAGGGCAGTTGATCGGACTTCTCAGCGCCGACCGGCCTGTACGTCCTCTGTGGGCTCGCTCGTGCTCTACGGACCAGCATCGCGGCGATGACGATCAGGAGGAACAACGCCCCAGCCATAAGCCCGATGATAATGTAGGAGTTGCGCATCAAAGCGGAGTAGTCGTCTGAAGACGACGAGGAGGCTGATGGAGACGAGACTCCCCCCGCGACTGAGAGATCGTCGTCGTCATCTGAGCCCGAGCTGGACGACGTCGAGTTCTCGGATAGGGCGGCGGCGAAGGCGGATAGCCTCTCCTGGTTCGCCTGCGCGAACTCCTGGGCTGCGGCTTCGGCGTCGGTGGTCTACACGAAGCCATCATAACTGGTTAGACCCCGGCTACGCTGTCACAATAAGCGCACTCACGCTGAGCATCTGCACGTATGGCCCGATCTCAGCTTGAGAGCTGTTGCCGATGTTGAGGTTGTACAGGGTGTATGCGTTTCGGAGGAACGTGTCGCCGAGGAGCAATGCTGGATACCCGACAGTGGTCAACCCGAAGTAGCAGCATGCAGGAAGACAATGAACACCTACACCCATCGGGGAAGCTACCTGCGAGGCGACCAATTGCTCCCTTGCAGATCAGCGAACCGTTTTTGGCGAGGGCAACTGGCTGTATCGCGTCGATCGGGTTGATCGGGAATTCGTTCTCACTGTCGAAGTCAGTGGACGTACGACAGCATGTTCTGGCCGGCTTACCCAAAGACAAGGGAAATGTTGACCTGCGCATTGCAGTCCACGACCGAGTAGTCCGTATCGATTTGTTCCGCGTTCGCGCCGTACATGATGTCCACGAACCTGGGGTCGACCAATGCTAGAGATGGAGAACAAGGGTCAACACTGTCCTTCTGCGCGGACAAACCAATGGTGAAGCTTACCGGTCGGGGTACCAGTGTCGAGGATTGCAGAGAGGTTAGCTGCGCCGCTCGAGCTGCATGAAGACGCAAGTCAGCAGTTGATCCTCGACCCATCTGAGACCGAACAGACCTGGTGTTGTACCACTGCCCGTTGATGATGATGGCATCCATGTGTACAGTCCAATGTTGAGCTATCAGCGGGCTGTCACTGCCCACCGGCAGGATGGGCGTATCCTGGATGGACGCCAGTTCCGGGACGGGGTCACCTATCAACCACAGTGAGCATTGCGCCAGACACCGCAAAGTACGAGGGCTCTACCAATGGTGAAGGCGCCGCCGGATGTTTCATTCAGGCCGTCGTTGCGAGACATCAGGATAGTGAACTGTGGCTGGATGCTGGGGTCGTTGAAGAAGATCTGCGTCCAGGGCATGCTGAGTTATGGCTATGCTACTCGATGTACAACTCACGTTCTGCAGTGTGTTGTAGCCGCTTGCGTTGTAGTTAGCCTCCTTGAGTTGACTCGCGACCGGGCTGGTTTCCGTCAATCTGTAGTTACGATGGTGAGTCCACTGCACCGATCCCGAATTGGTGCAATGTGTACTGACGGGCTAAGGCCAATGAGCCCGCTGATCCCAGGAGCCACGAGACCATCCGAGACTGTTGAGTTCTGGACATCGACTGACAATACGTCAACATCGCTCGATGAGCCACGGGTTCGCGACTGGGACACTCACTGTACGCTTGCTGCGCGATGGTGAAGCCAGCGAACTCGACTTCGGCTGTGAAGATGTCGCCGTGGATCGAAGACCCGTCGGCGGCATCGGTACCGTAATTCAGTTTCACAGAGACAGAGGTGTTCACGGCGCCGGGCAATGCTGAATCCGTCACGACCCACAGGTCAGGACTGCCAGTATCCAAGATTACCTGCAATGCGAATACATGCATATTAGACATCGTTCACAAACGTATACGCAGGATAAAACACACCTCATACGACTGCCCAGCGATAGTGATGTTGCCAATGTAGCGAAAATCCCCATAGTTGACGAAGCCAGAGAGGTCGTTCGACGTCGATGACTTGGTGACAGTGACTTTGTGTGGGCTATCATCGCGACTGCTGACAAAGCCTCTTCGAAGGGGAATGTGAATAGCAAAAGCAGAGGAAAGGACAGTACTAGCGAGGAAGGAAAAGGACAGAAGACGTTGATACATGGTCGTTCACCCAGGGCGGTGGGATGTTCCTGGGAGGTCGAAGCGACTGGCCTTATGAAGGGACAGATGGGCGGTGGCCATCACTCAACGGGATCCTGCCGGCTACGGCTGCACCCCATTACTGTCTGACACTTCCATTGCATGCATCGGGCGGTAGCGGTGCAGCAACCAACGACTCTTGAGCGTCCGTCCCACGCTTGCCCCGCATGTCCTTCATTTCCGCCTCATGTCACAATAAATTGCGCCTTCCAACCTACCTCGATTTGAGTCTGTTGAACTTGTTCGGACTACTTCTGCTTGGCGATAATGCCTGTTATTGAACACGGATGCTGAGCTTGACCGTTAGCATCGGCGAACGACTTCAAGTGGCCGACAGTCTGCATCACCGCGCAAAAAGCGCCGTGACGCCGCTGGCCAGTGCTCACTGATCCAGATCATGATCCAAGCTGTACATATTCAATTCATATTCGTCCATGCTCTTTCTAAATTGGATTGCAGTCAACACGTTGGGTACGGTACATACACTGTGTCTCCTACCTGACATCTCCTTCTGCTAGACCATGAACTTGTGTACGCTCAAAGCAACATTCAAATTGTCTTCCGCTCATACTCCTGAGTCCTATGAGGTCCTCACGACGAACAGCCCGCTTCGTGCAGCAAAGAAGCTGTGATCCGAAGGTGCGCTCCGGACACCGCCGGATAGGAGCGTCGAATGGGCGTCGAATGAAACCGAGTGGGTCACCGAGCGAGGCGAAGCCGGCGACGCCCTGCACTCGAGCGCAGATCGTGTAAACCGGAAGAAAGTGCGACGATGCGAGGTCTCGGGAAGCTGTGAACAAGATCATATCAGCGAGCGTCGACCCGCATGACGTGGCATTCGAGCGGTGATTGTGCTTGAGTCGGGGCCGGGCGGGCATACCTGTAGGCTTACGAATGGCGCAGTTTGAGTATGTACCAGTGTTGCGCCTAAGTAGACGGTACCGGGTAAGTACTTAGGCTGTAGCTAAGTACGTGGATGAGTACATAAGCACTGTCAGTACCAATACTTACCAGATGAGGAAATGTCCTGCGGTGGCTGTGACAGTCGTCATTGAAAGTGGCGCTGCTCTGAAAATGCGGCAACAATCTTCTCTGCATGTCGGGCTCCTATCTCTCCGCAATCCGCATTTCCTTGTCGCAAGAACCTGTCGTTACAGGCGATGTTAGTGAAGGTACTGTGCGCCTGGACCTTCCAGCCTTGGGAGAAGAGAGGGTAGGAGAAGTGCACGCTCACTTGAAAGGCTTCTTGACCACGTATGGTGCTATTCTGAGTCTATGCCTAGCTACGGTTCTGACGAATCAATGATTCATATAGGACGCTCAACCGTCATGGGCCTACGCTCACAGACACGATCTCCCTTCTACAGCAAAGCATTTTGCTCTGGAAACGAGGGATGCCTTCCCCGTCGTCAGGCATCCTCACCGTCCCGTTCAGGTTCAAGCTGCCGGACAATCTACCTCCCTCGTTCGACTTCAGTGACGAGGGAATCAGTGTCCGGATCAGCTATTCCGTCGAGGCTGCTCCAGATCGTTCGGGAATCCGGAGTGAACGAGTAGAATCTACTGTGACCGTCGTTCAGAATGACCCGGAAAGCTCGCAGATTAGTCTGCGACTAGCTCAAGGCTGGAATGAACCTTGGACGACAAAGACCATTTCTAAACGATTTCGCAGAGTACATGGTCTTGTCGGGGATGCCACGTTGAACGTGCGTAAGCCGGATTCCTACCTCTTATGGCAGTGAACTGTACCGACGTTCCTATGTTCGCAGTTGACGTACCCATCGTCGCCTGCTCTGCCTACAAATTCGAACATCCCTTTCAAGCTGCATGTCGTCACTGTCAGCTCCTTGATGTCGCGGGACGACGACGGTAGGATATGGCCATCTCCGCCAACTCAGCCTCGTGAAATTCTCGCTGAACTGCGACAACGGGTCTACTCCCGCATCGGCTCGGAAAGCCATGTATTCACCACGCCGGTCAAGTCACTGTGGGGCGCTGTGGAAGTCGGGCCGTTTGACAAGGAATGGATCCCGACCGAAGGGAGCGACACGACAGGCAAATGGAAGCAAGAAATGCCCCTCAGGTCGTCTTTTATGCCGTCAAACACACCTACATTCGCCTACTCGAGTGCTGGTACGAGTGAAGTCCGCGTCGAGGTAACGTGTTATGGTGCTGTTGCTCTGCCGACGCAGCTGAACAGTCGCTCCTTAGTATTCGATCCACCTCAATGTTCACTTTGGGTCACATTACAGTCTTGACCTGGACGTGCCGGTCATCATTGGTTCTAGCGTGGGACCGGGCTCACGCGACAAACCCGCCTCTTTGTCAACAACGGAAGCCGCACGATCACACGCTGGGATAGACCGAGTTGAGCCTCCTATGTGAGCGCTTATATGTATTTCTATGCTGACAAGCTTGACAAAGTAAACGTCGCAGGGATTGGTTTCTTTCTGTCCCAGGCGCTTCCTTTGAGAGCAACTCGTCAAACCCTCTGCGTCGTGTGATCACTGCACCCGAAACGAGACCGCCTTGTCCGACCACAGCAAGTGATCAGGACAGCAGGCTCACTGCTCGTCTGGAGCAGCATGACCTCCCAATGTCGGTCCAGGAGATATTGTTGCTGGTCAATAATCGCTCACAACATGTTTATGTAGGAGCTGGTTTATGCCTGGCACTGGTGCTTCTGCGTCCGGGGCGCCTGGGCACGGGTACACAAGAAGCCTAGAGTTACTGGACAACTCCATGTGCGTTTCGTTGTCTGTGTTAGACTGAAATACTCGCTGACTCGGTCTGGCCACAAATTACAATACAGCGCGCTCTTCGAATCTGCTTCAAGACTCAGGAGTACCAGCCACGAACGCCCCATACCTCTGCGGCAAGTCCGATCTGCAAGTCCCGCAAGGGCATCCATCGCGCGAAGTGGCTACGTGCGGAACTTCGGACTTGCCGACTTACCTGAGTAAGTTCACATCCAGACGTACCTCTTTCGCACTGTTGAGTACGACTATACGTCAGGGACATGTTCACTGGAGATTTCAGAGGTGTCCCCGCGACTCCTAGACGGCCAGCTCGCAGGCAACCAGCACCTCCATCCGGAAACGCTCGTCCCGTAAGCGCCGAGTCAAGTACATCTGCACGAGGCAGTCGTGTTCGAAACTACGGGGCCGCTGACGTACCCGAGTAAGTTCTGATCACATGTTGGCTATATGCAGGCTATTGAGCTGAATCGTGTAATAGAAATATGTTCGGCGCGGATTACGGCGCAGTCCTTACGACCTCTAGACGTCCTGCACGCCGGCGCCCGGCACCCACGTTCGAAACGAATCGCCCGGAGGAAGCGGAGTCGGCGGATCTGCCTTCGTACGTCGTTGTCATGCTGTCTCGGTACAGCTCCGCTGAGTGCAGGAGGCAGGTATGGCGACAGTCTCGACGACGGACCCCCACCCTACGAGGAGTAGCGCGCATCAATGCTCTACATCCGCTTCTCCCAGTGATGGTGTGATTGCTCCGTGCTTCTGCTATCTAGCACTCGTCTTGCATTCACTTACCTGGTGCGTGTATACCTATGTATCTCATACTAGTTGATCTGTCGCCTCAGAACGGGTCATATATGCCTACCCGCTGCATCCCAGATAGCCTCGATGACAGACGTCGGTTCTAAAGACGTGTGGGGCCGCACGAAAGATGCTCTGTGATAGAGTGGCACCTCCCAAGCTATAGCCTATCGCGCGTCCTGCCAGTACTCACTCTCACGGCAAGGGGTTCCCGAGTGATGCATCTGCATCAGCCATGATTTTGATTGGCATGCCACTGGCACGAAAGCTCGGGCAGTCAAACTACCATCCCTCTGCATTCGCAAAGTGGGTTGACCGTAGACTAAGCGATCAGTTGACCCACTAGGGCTGTACTTGATACTGACCTGCGATCCCGTGCATTGACCGCACAACACCTAGTACAAACCATCTGGTCGCCTCGTCAGCGCGGAATCACGTCTGTCGTACGTAGACCCTGTGAGTGTCAAATTAAGATTGAATTGATGCGGCGTCTCTGACTGACCTTGAAGCTGTTCCCTAGCCTCGGGGAGATATATCTAGCCAGTGTAAAGTACTGGGTTGTTGCTAGTAGTCGACTCAGGCTGCGGGTCTGCCGCGATGACTTCGAAGCCACCACTACACCTCGTCCTTGCTCATCACACATGCATTGCTGGACAACCTATTCGAGGCGCGGTTGCGCTGAACCTTCGTTCTGTGCGAGATGACCCGTTGGATGAAGTGCGCGTGGACTTGAGAGGGATCATGCACATGTACGTCTCCTCGACATTCCACCGAGTATGCGCTGACACAGCTTGAAGCTCCTATTCACGCCGTCACGGCTGTGGGAAGGAGGACATTCTCCTTGTCTACGAGAGCAAGTCCCTCTGGAAACGAGAGCGCTACCCTCCGGCTGGAACCCACTTTCTCCGGATCCCCTTCAACTTAGAACTACCTGCCGATGTACCACCCTCGTGCTACGTCTCAACTGGCGGCACCGTTGTTCGGGTCGACTACAAGGTCGAGGCTATCGGCGTACGGAGTAGCATGCTCCGACTGCACGAGAAGGTCGATTGTTCGTTCAAGGTCGTCACGTCTGATGCCGTAGGCGCGCCACTCCGGGCAAAGCTAAAGGGTGGTTGGCAAGGCCCGTGGGCCACAAAGACAGCCAGACGACGTATTCGCAAGGGGCTATGGGGTGCCCACGCGGATGTTCAGTTGGAAGTGAGTGCACAGCTGCGTTTGTCATCACCCTCTCAGGAAAGGGGCTCTAAGTGGATTCGTAGTTCACATATCCTGCCATCCCTGTACTACCGCTATCTTCCGCTATCCCATTTGCTCTGTCTATCGCCACTGTCAGTCGGCCCCTGCCACGTACCTACGACAGGCGGATCTGGCCCAGTCCGCCATTCAAACCGCACGAAGTGAAACTCACCCTGAGGCAAAGTGTTCGCGTCAAATCGCGGACGTTCGACCGGACGTATATATTGCCGCTCTCCTCACTGTGGGGTTCTGTCGACATCGAGCGCTTCCCAGATGAGTGGTACCCCATCGACGACTTGGGCGTGAAGGGTCGGTGGAAGCAGGAGTCCGTCTTCACCTCAGTGTTCCGCCTGCGATGTCCTTCTGCGTTCAGATTCTCACGTCTTGGGCATGAAGTTGAGATACAGGTATGCGCCGCAATTTGTTCCCCTCGTGAATGCTATTGAAGAGCGTGCCGCAGTATTTGGTACACATCCGGGTGAAGTTCGACCGGTTCCACAAGATGAGCACAACAATACCCATTAACGTTGCATCTGGTATGAGCATCTAGTGCATTGACCCTTCACATACTGTCTGTGTGAGTGCTGATCCGTTATCTGCTTTCATTCACTGATGTCGGACGTCATAACGGTCGCAGCCTTAGGTTTCGCTTTTGCCGCACGGACCATCTGTTGTGACCTCATTGTCAATCATTGCGCATTAAGTTATCCTATAAGGTACGTAACCATCCTCATCCTCATCCTCATCCTCATCCTCATCCTTATCCTCATTGTTGACCTCATCCTCACCATCGACCTGCATAGTAGTACACACATCCTTGTCAGAACCTTGCTCCTCAACACGCAGCCTCTTATTTTGCCTGTATGGTCCTTTGTTGCCCAATTTGTCCGAGTCTTCTTTTTCCGTCATCTCTAATGCCTTCCTGCGGACAGCTGGAACAGAGTACACTTCTTTGTACAAGTGACTATGTTCCGTATGAACTCACTGGTCATATGTTCTTCCTTCTCCTCCTTCCGAGCTTTGCTAATGGAAGTCGAACCAGCCGGGTGTTTCGTGCCTTCCCGGCGGCTTGATTGGGGACCTTGTTCAGTTCCCTTAGAACGAGTGACAATACTATCCGTCATGATGTCTGCTCAGCAAACGTAGCAGCTCAAGGTTATGATGGGCAGAGACAAGGTCAACTCACCACCGCTTGCGTTGGGGTCGCGCGGGCATGTGGCGTGGTACTAGTACATACAGTACAATTATAATGTAGACTACTGGCTAGTACTCGGTATGCTTTTGCCTGTCTGTCCGTCCACATATCCGCCCTCCCTGTCCGACGCTTTGCTCGCCAGGTGTCGGTCCATATTCGTGTCGCGGTTCGTACCATTGCGCCGAACGGCAACCGTTGCGCGCATCGCGATAACTCCCCCACCTCAGGCTGTCTGACCTGCGCACCCGCTCACCCACGCTCCCATTTGTCTGTTCGCCCACGCCCCGTTCGCCCACGCCCCGTTCGCCCACGCCCCGTTCGCCCACATACCCACCGCCCCCGCGTCTGCCTGATCAACTGCCTGCGAGTCTACCCGCTCGACTGCCTCAACTCAAGCCTCGAGCGGCGCTTTTGGGATACTGTCGCTCGAGCCCGTCATCCCCGGTTGAGATGAGTAGAGCGCCCGCCAGCCAGATGAAGGACGCAGTTGCGCGTCCCCTGCGCCATGCCAAGTAGGGCAGAGCATGGGTCAACGCACGGGTGTCCTGAGGTGTACCCGTACCCGTCCGGGTACAGAGCCGCTGCAGCGCGTACGGGTCATGCGCGGGTAGACACGGGTTCGCGGGTGCACGAGTGAATTTGTGGGCAAGTGGGTGAGAGGGGGCAGACCAAGGCATTGTGGTGAGGATCTGGTGGACTCGCAGTTACGCGGCTTGAGCACGCATGCTGTGCCCTCGGCGGTCATTGCATTGCTTGAGGATGCGGGCTTGACATACTCGCGCAGTGCTTCACTGGAGGGTCGAGCGTCGCTGCGTTGAGCGCGGGCGCGGCGATCCTCGTTCGTTGGGTCAGCGAGGACTGACTGGCTGCGGAGGAGCGCGGAGAGGTTGCCCTACCTCGTAGTTGCCTTGAGGGCCTGTTGCTTGTTGGAGGTACGGGAGCGTTAACGGGAGGTAGGCAGCGGGCTGTGAGGTGTGCGGCAGAGGCGGGCGGAGGTTCAAGTGCACTGGCCATAGCAGCGCATGCGTCGTAGTCGTGAGAGAGGTGGGGTCGGGACGTACGTATGGACCGCGCGCAGTCCGTTCGTCGGTCGCGTTTGCGCGCTGGGCATTCGCCCTGCGTGCTCGCGGTCGTCGTGCGTGTCGTGTCCTTTTTGTTGCTGCACTCTGTGTCTGCCATCCGCTCGCCTGCGCCTGCGCCCATGCCCTCCTCCCTGTGTTTCGCTGTGCCGGCGACCGTGCTGAACTCGTCGGGTGTGTTCACACTGGCACGCGGTACCTCTGCCGTGCGTGCTCGCCGTTGCCGTGTGCTTCATGCTCGCATGTTCTGCGAGTGTGAAGGCGACCTTCCTACCGGGACAAATGACATCAGCGCGTGGCTTATCCCACATATATCAATCCACAACCAACCATCCATTAGGACTGCCAGCATGGGTGAATTGCTTTCCGTGAGAGTCTAGACAAAATGGGCTGATTGCTAGCTGTCGCGCCCGAGACCACGGATAAGGCACTACTGACCTGCTCTCGCCCTCGAGCCTTCGTCAATTCCACTGGGCAATAGTGAATTGCTTGCACATACCTGCAAGCTTTGCCAAAGCAGCGCGTGTAGCTGCGGCAGGACGCAATGTGCGCCGCCGCCGTTGGCTCGTTGATGATACGGATAACGTTGAGACCGGCGATAGTGCCCGTGTCCTTGGTCGCCTGACGCTGCGAGTCGTCGAAGTAGGCGGCGACGGTGGCGACAGTGTTCGTGACTACGAGGCGGCCAGTGCGCAGCGTGCGGTTCGACGCGAGAGTTCAAGTTGAGTGCTCAGGCCGAGGAATGGGCACGAGGGCATTGCTGCACAGTTGTACAACTGGCTGACTGACAACTCTGCTTCCACAGAGTTCCTGTGCCAACGCACCACACTCAATGAAGAACCGGGCGAAGGTGGGAAGGTGCAAGCCATATCATGATATCATCGTCATACTAGCTCTGTGCATGGGCATGTTCGAGAGCGAGGTGCTGGAAGTCGCAGGTCTTCGCAGGTGCAGTGGTCTAAGTGAAGGGGAGACCCAGTGGGTGACCCAGGGATAGACACAGTGAGTATGTACGATGTCCGCGCGGTCTTGGCGTGGTCGCAAGGGTCCGGGATCTGGCGCGCAGGAGAGTATATTACTACTAAGCAATGAGGGGGTCCCGGGTCTATAATATAGAGTCTGCCTATGCTCGAGTGCTTCGCGATAGGGTTACTCGATGACCCTCATCCTAAGTATCATTAAGAGTACATCGGATATCGCAAGTCTAACGATACATGAGATCGTAAGTCGTAACAATAGTACATGTATCATTCGTTCGTTATGAGTCGTCGCTAAGTAGTTGTCGCTAAGTAGGGACATTCAAAAGCGTCAGAGCATCACAATAGCGTCCAAACCTTGCGACATAGCAAGCACCAAGAGAGCAGCAGAGCATAAGATAACAGAAAAATAAGAACCCAGTGATAGAGACGTAGATGCGCAAAGTGGCGGGGGATGCGACGAGGGTGATCAAGGCGCTCGATGACCAAGGTGAGGATTGTCGTGTATAGATTGCAGGCCTAGGTTCAGGTACCACCTGTTGTCAGGACGAACAGCGATCCACGTCCCCCACCAAGCCGTCTGGTCCTGCAGACAGTCCGCGCGTTTCATTCCTTGCCGATACTCGTACCCCTCGAGGGCGTGACTCGTCCGACACCGTCTCCAGAACGCCTCGTACATCCGTTCGCGGTTGCCCGGCCGTAGCGATGACACGAGGTTGACATCCTCCTCCGACATCCGCCTCTGGAAGAAGTCGTGGATTGCGAAGAGTATGTCGCCGAGAGTGATGGCGCTGCTCTTCTCGATGACGATCGGCCCCCAGCGCACGCTCGCCAACCCGATGTCGCAATGGATATGCATCGTGCGCACCTCGGGGTAGGTCGCCACCTGGTTGAACCGCTGCGACAGTGGTACCCAGACATGTCGCCCAGTCGCCCATCGCGCTGTCGTCGGATGCTGCGTGATGTCCCAGGCGACGTGCGGCATGGACGGCATCGCTGGATTCGGAACCAACCAGGGACAGAGCAGTATTGGCGAGTCCGCCTGATCCGTCCGACTGGGCGTCGGGGGCCACGCCGCCGGAGCCCCATCTGACGGGAAGGCTCCTGGGAGGGGCCAGCCGCCCGTCAATGTCGCCACTGCGGCCGGGCTAAACGGCGACGTAGGCCATGCTCGGGGACCGTTGAACAAGTTAGGGCCCCAAAACGCATGTGGCGAGATGTTGGGATGTGGGTACGGATGAGGCATCCAAAATGCAGGAGGAGGGGTCATCAGTGGCGTCGCAGGTTGAACATGAGGGAGCGCGGGCGGGAGTAGAATGGGCTGAGGGACGCCCATAGGCGCGGCCAGGAGTGTCGCATATGCAGGGACTGGAGTCGGCATGGGCACCATGGCGGGTATGAAGGTCGGTACAAATACCGTGCCCGCGCCTGCTGATGCCTGGGGGCCGGCAGCAGATGGCGGTCGTGGCGGCAGAGGAACCGCGAACGGCCCTGAAGAGTGTTGTGCATTCGCTATTCAACACATGTATCAGGGGAGTCTAGAGCCACATGTAGCGATACATACGTGTATACGGATGGTGGCGATCCCGGAACAAGTGGGGTGGTAATCGAGGATTACGCGTCCCATGAGACCTTGGTGCCCACGGATCTGTTGTAGCACTTGCATGAGTACATGTCTCAGGGATAGTGACTCGCAGTCTCACCTACGCCGGGAGCTGAGGGAGGAGGCCGTAGAGCTGTAGATGATTGTGGTGCGTCGCGAAATAGATGCGGCGGCATGCCAGGAGGGCGTTGAGACGTTCGAGGCGTCCGCGGCTGTGGCTCCGAGCGAGGAGGTACAGGATGATATGGTTGAAAACGTGAAGAAGAGGGACCGGCGACTGGCGCATCCCTGAACAGGTGTGGCGGCACGCTTGAGCGATGTGGCGAAGGTACGGAATGCGAGGGAGGCATCGCCGCACTCATGGGCGGGAAGTCAGGCGAAGGGGTTGCACCGGGAATCGCCCAAGGAGGAAGGGGCTGCATCCCAGACTGAGAGGCCGAGGCATCCCTAAACAGATGTGGCGGCAGTTCCGCTCGATGCCACGACCCCTCGTGAGCATTATGAAGGATGCCTCGATCAGGATGTGCATTACGGTGCTGCGGCGTGTGATGTGTATGGTCGTCGCGTTGCAAACGATCGTTGAAGGTCACCGACATTGGTCTATGCCAAGTCTCCCCGCGCTCCGCAGCGCACCTGGGACACGAGCAGGTGCTAACTCCGTATGTCGGGATACAATTACGGCTGAGGCAAGGAAAGCAAGAGGGCCAACGCATCCAAATCTGGGTGAGATTCCAGTGGGACACGATCCTACGCGGTGTTGCTGCTAGCTTGCGTAGGCAGACCCGTAGTAGGCCGGCAGGCTATGAAGCTCGTTCTCTAGAGCGAGAGGGATATAAGGACTTAGTACACGGCACTGGCACAATCCTCCTTAAAAACCATACTTTTCAGGGCCAACGGTGGACACATCGTCCACAGACATCAACTGTTCGCCCCTACTCCGCCTGCGGCCTTATGTATTCTGGCATGTTGCTAAGCGATGTTTTTGTGCCGCGTTCTCCTCCAAGGGGCCAATCGGTCATAGACAGCGGCACTCGAGTACAATAGTCGACAAGCATCGAGGCTTAGAACAAGAAGGTTGTGTAACAAGTTTGTCAAGTTGTGGGCAGGGGCTAGCCTCCGTTGCACCGACGCCGCCAGTGGCGCCGACGCTCGCGCAACCGAGGCCAAACAAGGCTGCCACCACGACAGTCTCTTATTCTTCAACTTACTCACAAAACTTCCTCAGCTTCGAGTCCGTAAAAGCCCACCTACACGATTTAGGTGCTCAGATTGTTCCTCCCAGCGAGGCGTGTATACGTAGACACAGCTTACCGCAGACACGGCGAGTCGCGAGCCGCGACGTCCGAGTCCGTTTACCCGGACCGCACAACTTGAATGAACGCGGTCACGTGTCGGTGTAAGGGAGCAGCGGATCGTGTCGATTATATGTGGTGCTTAGCGTAACGAACTACAGATCTATCAATAGTAGTATCCTAATTCCATCCTGACGCAGCTTCGCAGAGCTTTTATGCTAAGTAGCCACTTTCCGCCTTCTAGGCAATGAGACGATCAGAACTCGAAGACGATCACCTCCATGTCCTACAAGGTTCGTTAATGAGATAAGAATGAGCGCATCTCGGACATAATCCTACCAATTTCTCTTGGCTTCCAACCTGCAGCGGATAACAAGTCTATCAGTCTAGCGCAGATCATCATCTTACCCGACGTGCTCACCTGTACGTCCTGGAAGTTGACGCCGTCCAGAACGCACGACGAGTCGTGTCCTTTCTTGCGTTGTCGCTTTGCAGCGGCATGTAGTCGCAGGGAGACATTATCCCGAGCATGCCTATTCGATGATATTTCGCTGAGTCCACTTGTCAGTGATCACCTTAAAGCTACACCACGCACATCAGTCTCATAACAAGATCCTTCAACACAGGATGCGGATTACGTCCTGAATAATGAGATGTCAGGTCAATCACATGTGGCGGATGTCTGTTCACTCACGTAGTTCTTCTACGAGAGTCTTTACCCGAAAATCAGTCTCGCACGCGATACACAACAAGACATAGACTTACCATCGACATAGAACGGCCCCTCGGATCCTCCCACGTCTGCTGTGGGTCACCGCATGCTGCTATGGAGATCTTCGCGGCATACGATGTTAGAAAGGTATTCATAACCGTGAATCAATGCAATCCACGTACCACTCGCGGAACAGATTTCATACTCGCACTCGTAGGCACGCACCATCCATCGCACCGTATGCTAGGCACGGGCGATGGTGATTGATACCTCCGTATCACCAACGCAAACGCCTCTTTCCACGGTCTGACGAGGGTCCTTGTCGCTCGCGCAATAACCCGACCTTTGCGAGGTTCAGGCGCACCGGGGGCGTCGCTAGACTCGGCCTCTGATACTACGGACAGCCTACTCTGGGAGAGGAACGTTGGCGTGCGGTCGACTTGCGGCACGGAGTCGCGGAAGACGGAGAAGATGTGGTCCATAGACGACATACGTGGCGGGGCGGAGAATCGGCGGCGAGGTTTTGTCTTCTGTTTCTGCGGCGGCGGAGGCACTACTGATGAAGGGCGTGATGCAATGTTATGCGTCTCGGAGGTTTGTGACAATTGCGAGACACTCACTAGCGGTCTTGCGTTCTGAGAGCTGGGGTAAGTGTCAAGTGTCGGATATGACAGCGTGTCAACTTACGAACGGCCTGTCTCCACGAGCCAGACCCTCGAGGTCCACGAGAGATCCTAGGTGTATATACCATATTGCACATGTAATGATCTAGATCTGCGCATGTGTCAAATGATTGCTGAAAGAACAAGGGTACTCTGGCTCACCGAGGAGAGTTCCCGAATGACAAGCGTCAAGGATCGCCTACGGCAGATCCATCAGTTCAGTGGTATGTGCCGACGATCAAGGTCTTACGGTAAGTCGGACTCCCGGACTCAGTGGGTTCACGAGTCGCTGACGCAGGTGCTGGTAGACGCTCAAAGTAAGTTCCAGCAGATGTATGCACGACGTACGTTGTCGATGATAAGTTTTGCTTTGTTTCGCGTCCCTTCATGATCCATGGGCATAAGTGCTACAAGTAACGTCAGATTGAAGTGCCAAATGGATGGTACAGTTACGAGCACGGACCTTCATCGAAGTCGTCTGCCTCGCTGTGGTGATGACATGGAATCTGACAACAGTGTCCGGCGACTAAGGGGCACTTGAGGAAGAAACCATGCAAGTTGACGGCGGGCGACTCACACATGAAGACCAAGCGATCGCCAGGACGAGCGCCCTTCACCAAGTCATCCATAGCAAGGATCTGCGCAGATCACAGGTCAATATTTCGACTTGAAGCAGGCGGGGTAAGTGGTAAGACCATATTGTTGTGCGTAGGCTGCAGATAGTTGTCGGCATCGAGCATAACCACGATATCAGATGCCTTGTAGCTGTAGCAATCTGCGTAGCAATAGTCGAATGACGGGTAAGCGAATCCGCTATACTGTCCTCGACGTTCACTCACCAATGAGTAGCTTCCGCATAGCCACAATATCCCGATGGCAATTGAGCAAGGCCGTGGCAGTGCTGTCAGGATCCCGCGAAGCCTGCGTGTCGTAGTTGATGCCAATCAGCAGTGCTTTCCTCGCACCCTGGCGATGTTCTGAGTCGGTCGTGCGCTTGTACAATGCACCGATCTTCATGGTTGCGAGTGAGATGAGTCTGTCTGCGCGCGTACAGGCATCAGACTATATGGTCGCGGTGCGTGGCGCAACTTCGAACACTGTCGCAGTTCATCATATCAGGACGAGTCTGCAGCACAAGGCAACGATGGCAACTGGTGTTGAACGTTGAGTGCGAGCTCCGATCATGACAGGCTCGTGCACCGAGAACTCGAAGTGCGGCCGACGGCTCTTTGCATTGATGAAACACTGGGGCGGGGACGCGTTTCAAGCTGAGAAGGTTCAGTCAAACCGCATTGTTCCCAGCCTGGCGCGTCGGCGTCCTCCTCCACGTGGCCCGATATCGACGTTGGGAGCAGCGCATGAGTACGTGTGCTTGATGGTGGAACATTGACAAGCATTCCGTGGCCTGAGCTAGTGGGCCACAGCGAGTTAGATTGGTCTTGCGGAGCATGTACCAAGTCGCTCTGGTGTGTCCGCGTCAGGGCCAGGAAACTGAAAAGTGCGTCAAGCGTGCCTGGCTGCGCCTAGTCGCCAAAGGAAGGTTAGTCCCAACAACTACGATTAATCTACACCGTTCGTGGGGTTTGTGTAGCGTTTCTGTTACATGGAGCCTAGCCCAGGAGAGCAAGTAAGCAGTCATGCCACCAGGTCCGGCATCGTGTGCCATTTTGCTTGCGGTGTAGATCACATACTGGATGATGCCAGCTGCAGCGCTTGCACATCAGGATATCAACGCGCAGGTGGATATCGACCGATCAGCTGTGCATTGACGGAGCCTCTGCAAGTAAGAATCAGTGTCGGGCGCGACACGTTGTGGGAGACTCACCGAACGCAGACACTACTTCACGATCAACATACGTGCTCGAAGATGTCTGACGAATAATTTAACGCGACAGAATGTACCGGAGAAGCTCTCGAAGCATCAAGACGTTGAGAAACGCGACGTCTGCAATTGCTGGGATCATCATCAGGAACATCACTGTTGAACATCGCTGGACCAAAACGAACGCGGAAGGAACCGCGACAGTTTCATAGCCCAGCGCAGCTGGCCGCGTGTATCACCAGGCTGGACGTTGGCTAGGTACTCTGTTCTGCCACGACCCCATCTGCGTTGGCCTTTCTGTACGAGCATCTCGGCTCACTGTGTTCGTTGAGCATGTTTCGATGCGAGTGCAACGAACATTGCATGACTCCGGGCTGAGATCTTTACTTAGTACGAGATGACATCAATACGCAAGCGATCGTTACCAAGTCTTGCGCAAAGCCGAATAGCAGCTGTGCGCCAACCCGAGCTCGTCTTCCAGTTCCGTGTCGAAAGCTGGTTCGTTGTATTGAGGTCCACGGATCGCACTCGAGCCGTGCCGATAGCGAACAAAACAAGGGTGACAGCCAAATGAATGCCTGCACAGGTGAAATTGGAGGAGGACAGGAGCGCGTAAGCGTCACCGATATAGGCTCGATGCGAGCTCGTTCCGGCTTAAGCAAGAAGGTGCAGACAGACACGGCCGTCAGGAGCCTGGGTACGTTTGTCAAACATGCGGTAGGCTGTGGGCCACGTCGACGAACTAGGAGGACGATTGCTCATGTGCCCACGAGCGCACATCGCACCACGACGGGGATAAAGCGGTAGTGCGAGGGTCTCCGGAGTCAGCGCAGCCGACAAGAGATCCCGACGCACTTGCCGTGTAAGGGTATCAGTTAACCGGATATAGAGTGGTGAGTCCCGCAGCATAGGCATGACATATGGCAATGGAGCTCGAGCGGGCACGGCGCTCGGGCCCAAAGAGCTGGTCGTTGTCAGACCTTGCTACGCGGACGGGCGGAAGGAATATGCCATGAGCCGCCGCCACAACCATGAGCGCGTGCCAGAGGAAGCCTCGCAGTAAGACGTGGCTTGGGATAGAAGTGACGCGAAGGATGCATCGGGCGCGAAACGCAGACAGCGCACGCGTGCGCACGACCGCCGTTATCAGTCCATCCATGGAAGCGGTCAGACGGTGTCAAATTGGGTTCGGTATCGCTCCACTAACGTGTCATTCAATGGACCACCAAACTTGGGCATCAGCCACGTCGAGGATTAGGATCACTTACCGCTGAGGCACTGCGCAACTTAGGCTGCGCGCTCAGTTGACGGCGGGACATAGCAATGACAGCACCGCGTACATCTGGGCTCTTGTGAGCATCCCGCTTCAAGGATGCAGCGCAGCGTCGTCGGCGCCAGTGGTGCAAGGTGAGCGTGGGACGACCTGCGAGTTCTGAAACGATTGACGTTCATACTTGACGTGGTGCAGGTCATTAAACACCGACAGCAATAGCGTTTCGACGAAAGCTTACCTCCACGTTTCTCGGCATCTTGATTCCGTGATATCAGACAACTCCTCCTGGTGTGTGACAAGTCACTCGAGACGAGCTGCGCTGCCAATCGCCGTGGAAGCGAGAGCTCTGGACCCATTGTATGGATCTGTCACAACCTGCACTGATCAGTCCTATACATTGTCACGACTTGCCCATTCCTGTCATTATTAGCGTTCGGTCACTCGCGTGCTGGGAACGCGAAGGTGTATGTTCCAAATCCAGAGGGTGGAACCGCGGCAGATGAACAGATGGTTCACCAATCTATCATAGCTCGGCGAGAGCCGCGAGACAACCTCAAGTCAGTGCCATATTCGTCGAGGAGAATCCGTACAACTTGCAATCGCAGTCCCGTCCAGATCGCAGCCACCCGCAGCAACTTCAAGGGTCTTGTGCCGGTCTGGTCTTCTGCGCATTATGTCCGAGCGGCGAGAGTGCCACTGCCAAGTGCCAGTGGTTATGAGCGGCGTTGCGGTAGCTGTGCGCACGGCTTACGTAATTGTCCTCTTCTGGTAAGTACGCTGCTGGCGCCGAGGTACTTTTTCTTCATCCCAACATCCCTTCCCCGCCAGATCTCGCCTTGCAAGGCAACTCTCGCCCGAAATCAAGCAGGAACTGGCGCAAATATGGCACACTTCGCATAGAAGGCAAGTGGTGGAACTCGGGGTGTGACAGACGTTGACTCACGTCAGGGGGATGTGTTGCTGTGCCAGCCATAAATCATTCCGCTCCCGACAACCAAACACAGCTCGACGACACTCCCTCACCACCCTTGTTACCGGTCTTATATAACTATCATGTCTGCCTAGCCATGACCCCTCTAAACTATCCCAGTCCTCTACATCCCGACTTCGCTATGCCTGGCACGACGAAGCGCGTTCACTTCGACATCCCCCCGACGCCGCCCCCGAAGCACTTCGAGGTGCCGCCAACGCCATCACCTGTCCACTCGGACGTGTCGTTGCCGTCGTCGGTCGGGATCATCACTCCCCCACAGCTCGCATACGCGCAGCTATCTCCCAAGTACCCACTGCAGTATGTGCCCGGCTCGCCGTCGTCCTTCGGCTCACTGCCCTACGTCGCCGGGCATGTCATGATACATCCCGTCCTCGCCGCGCCGCGCACCGCGCTCGCATGGGACCTCATCCTCCCGCCGTCGGCAGCAAACGTCCCCACCACGTACGGCTCGCCCTCACCTCTCAACCCCGCGTTGCTGGCGGAGCCCGCGACCCACCCCGGGCTCCCGTCGCTGACAATCATCTGCGACATGCTCCCGTGGTCGATCACCATCACGCCCTCGCGGACACACTTCGTCTCGGTCGGGGACGTCCTGCACGCGCTCTATCGGATGCTCCGACTGGCGGTCACCGAGACCGAGGTGGGCGTGCTCCCGCCGGACACGCGTGTGCGCGTCCATAGCGCGTTCCACGCGCGCCATAAGATGCTGCCCGACGCGCGCTCACGGGCGGAGGAGAAGCAGAAGGGTGTCAAGCGCGTCGACTTCCTCATGGACCTGCGCCGTTTCGCGGGTCTGTCCATCGTCATGAGCGGCGCGGCGCTCAACGGCAAGGGCCTCGGCGAGGTGTGGGCGCTGCAGCTCGCCATGGCATGATGCGGCGCAGTGGCACGGCATGTGTGCTGCGCTGCGCTGCATATGGCGACTTGACTTATTCCTTATTTGCGACCACCCCGCGACGGCGGTGACGACCACGATCACGGCGACGACTATGATGGCGACGCCGGCGACGATTGACGACGGACTCCAGACAACGATCATGGACTGCATAACTGTAGAAGAAAACCCCTTGCGTTCGATTTCTCCTCGGTGTACACGGTTTCCCATTGACGACGAAGCGCATATTATTGTACGGTACTCTCCCCCCATACCCCGCATAGACTCCCGAACTCGTCGAACACAAAAGCAACAATCACTGTAATTTTTCCCCTCGCACTTGGTAGCGCTAAGTTATTGTACTTGTCGTCTACTTGTACTTGTCACTGTAACGAAATGACACGTCGCCATGACCTCCGCTGCGGTTCGACTAGGCGCTCCGTGATTGGCTAGGCGATCCAGCAGCGATCGCCCGATATGGTATGCCTGCTCGTTCGTTACCACCTGGCAGCACGAGTCGGACCCGTCCGAGCCTCACGTTCCGTTGAATGGGACGCACTCACGCTCGGACGACTGTGCGAAGATTCGGACGCATGTTTATGACGTGGATGAAGATCTGGGCCGGTTAGCCTAATAAATGAACGAAGCCGCAGGTACGCTCCGCCAAATCCGTCCGGCGTCCCGAGGAACTAATCCCTCCGTTGTAGCATATTTGTCCATTCCGTACAACCAAAACGACCGGCGAGATGCACCTCCGTCGAACTACGCCGCATTGTTGTAGCAGGAGCGCAGTGATGCTTTCATGCTTTCAGCGCCAGCCCGATGGAGGAGGTCCGAGCTGACCGGTCAATCGGCGACTGGTGAAGTCGATTGTTTGCGTTCCGTGACTGCCGGCGTGGGGCGGCTTGCATCCCGTGCGTATCTTGCAGCCATAGACCCCCGCGTCTCGACGTTTTTGGGCGCGCTGATCTTGTTCTTGACGTACTAGACACTCCAACTGCCATTGCGCCCTCAGGGTCCCGCAGCAACCTGGTACTGAACACCTTTCGTGAGCCACGCGCTGTTCCGCATCGGAGCAAAAGTGCTCCTCAGCACGATGATATATATACTGCTTAGGCAGCCAGAACAGGCCACGCTGCGGCTGCAGTGGGTCATATGTGCTTTGGCGCATACGACCATCACCGTCCGGCATGATACTTATACGCGTCTTGCCTCTTCCGGACCTATCATACGCGTTGTTTACTGGCCATTCTAATCACAGCTGTGCTCCCCGATGCTCTGGCAGGGTCTAGACCACCCGGTGCGGTGATGCTTTTGCCCGTTCTTCCCTGTTCAACGCAAGTTCAACGCGCATGTTCAAGTTATCCGTTGCAACGGAACAAATTCGGTTGGCGAAGGACGCCAGTCAAGATGTTCTCAGAGCCTCGAGCCGCGAGGCGCGATGTGAACAACTCGAGAGTGGATACAAAATGCCATTACCGGGCTCATCGTGAACCAATATGGTATCATCTGGCCGGTGTCATGGACGAAGGAAATTGGTGTCAAGAATTTGCCAAATGCACGCCAGACCCTGCGATGTTCAAGGATTAATGAAACTCATGAGCAGATGCCTATTCCCCATCGAATGCTTCATATGTTACCTTCCATATTGTCGTGTTCAGCTCATTTCAGGGAGCTAGAGTCGCGCCTCTCCGAGTCCGTCTCGGACGCATCGACGCGATGTGCTATATCATGATCATGTGACCGTCTACCAGCGTCACCCGCTCGATCATCATCATATCAGCGCTAGCGTGCGCAGGTTGCGACCGGCGACCGCTTCATACAATCGTCGAGAACTCTCACTTCTAGGCCCTACGCGTGCAATTGGCAGCGCAGCTCGTCTCGAATGACCTGGGAAACCCAGAAAAAGACGTCCCAAAGACAGTCTCATTACGGAATCAAGATACCGAGAAACGTGGAGGTAAGCCCTCGTCCGAGTCGAAGCGCTTTTCCCGTCGGTGTTTCATGAGCTGCGCCACGTCAGGTTCGCACGTCAATCGTTTCAGAATTCGCAGGTCGTCATACGCTTCCGCATACCACTGGCGTTGACTCGAACGACGTCGCGCTATATCCCTCCGGAGTGGCTCAAAAGAGCCTGGTTGCCTAGGACCCCTGACAAAAGGCCGAGAGGCCAGATCCCGAGCTGAGTTTTTCGTCCGGATGGAATGAAGCCTCTGGTCATGCAAGCGCACTTCTGTCCGGACTCGGGAGGCAGAAAACAGGGTATGATCCCGGGTTCGAAGTCGACCTGTAAGTCCGGATGATTCTGAGCGCGATATCTTTGTCCGGACAATCCTGGGTCAGTACTTCGGCTTGTCTGTCGGTCCCAACGCATGGCTTACCACATATTCGTGATCAACAGTGCAGCCCGGGTGCCGACGTCCGAACAGTTGCATCATGCCTTGGCCAGCGCGACGCACCCTTTCGTTCGGTCGGGATCAGGCCTGAGGCCTGAGGGCCCGAGCATCCACGTTATGTGTCCGGATGAGCATCAGGCCTTCCCGTCTATTGTCAGGGTCCTAGCCTGACGTATGCGGTGTTGTCACTGCTATGTCCCACTGTCAACTGAACGCGCGGCCGACGTTGTGCAGTGCCTCAGCGGTAAGTGGTCCTGATCCTCAACGTGGCTAGTGCTAAGTGTTGGCGGTCCAAGGCATGGTACGCCAGTGTGGCAACAGCGAACCGAACCTGACACTGCCTTACTGCTTTCGCGGATGGCCTGACGACAGAGGCCGTGTACGCATGCGCCGTCGTCGTTTCGCGCCCGATGCATATTCCTGGGACCTGGACTATCGGTGGCTGCTACGCTATCACAAGCCACGTCTTATTGTCACGCGCTCATGGTTGTGGCGGAGGTTCACAACATGCAGGCTATGTCATACGTAGCAAGGTTCGACAGCTACCAGCTCTTCAGCCTCCGAGCGCCCTGTCCGCTCCATTGCCTATGTCATATCCTATGCTGCGGGGATCGATACGCCATATATGGTTAACCGAGACCCTTACACGGCAAGTGCATCGGCATCTCTTGTCGGCTGCGCTGAGTCCGGAGGCCCTCGCAGAACTGCGTTGCATACCCCCGTCGTGGTATGATGTACGCGCAAACGCTGAAGCGCAGATACCTGGCCATAAAGTCCATTGGCGTCTCCCGTAGTAGCCACCTGGCAGCTTTGCCTACTACTGCGGGATGGATAGACATACCCATAACCGGGCTCCCGACGTTTCTGCAGGCTGCACGGTCTGCGCCACGCTGCGTCTTGTGTCAATAATGCTTACGCGCTCCTGTCCTCATCTGCGCAGACATTCTTTCCGTCTCCTCCGCTATCCACATGTCTCAGCACGCGACCCCCGTGCTCAATACAACGAATCAGCCTTCGACTCGGAACTGGAAGACGAGCTCGGGTTGGCGCATAGCTGCTCTTCGGCTTCGCACAAGACTTGGTAACGATTGCTCGCGCGTTGATGTCATCTCTCACTACAGATCTCAGCCCGCAATCATGCAATGTTGGCCGCGCTCGCGTCGTATCACGCGGAGCGAGTATAGCCCGTGATGCTCGTACACAAAAGCGATGATCAACAGTGATGTTCTTGACCACGGTCCTATCCAACAGCGGTTTCTGGGTGGCCTGTGATTGCAGACGTCGCCTTTCTCATTGCCCCGACATTTCGAAGACCTTTTCGGTATGTGATGTTACGCTATCGGACATCGTCGAGTCCGTATCTTTGCAATAGGGCTTAAATGTTACAGCAAGGAAAGTGCTACCGAGAAGCACCGCCGCCCTGGCGCAGCGCATGAATCACTCCTTCGTCCGCGTAAGTTCAGTGCTCGATGATGTTCAATGTTATCTCTAAATCGGCCCTCCTGCCAAAATAGATTGCATGTGTGGCCCATCTATGATCGTGAACCTTATGCTATATATAAGGTTCACACATCACCTGCATGGATGCGTGGGGTAAATTCTGACGGTGAGTAACTGCCTGCTTCGTTTCACAGGGATCGTCACCATGCATGGAACTGTGCCCGACTCGCCAGCGTATCTGCTAAAGTGCGTCTGAGCTTGTTACGCAGTCCGCGGACTGCCTGATCCTCTGGACAGGCGGCGTGTGTCCACGATAACCCTAGTTTCCCATTGAGCTCGGGTGGGCACAGTGCCCGCTGCACTACCGGGTAGTTGCGAACAGCGTATTCAATCGTAGCGACGATGTGTATTTGGACAGATGGGGTGCGAACAACGGTGACAGGGAAACTACATCGTTAGCGCGAGGATCACACATTCAGCTGGGTGCTTACTCTCCGCGCTCGGCCAGGGTCTATTGCAGACCCCCGACTCTGCAAAGGGAGTTGGGGATCCGTTCCACGAGCACAGGAAGCGCGTTGGTCATGAGTGCGCCACCACCCCGACGCTGTATCTCCGATCCGCTTGTATGATCCGTTTGCGTTCCTGCGAGCCCTGACGGCGGGCGTGATGCGCGTGTTCCTTGTCTGCGGTCGAAGACATACACAATCTCGCACCACGCGCATCATGGGCTCTGTGGCATGACCAATACCCTGGTGACCTCAGGCTCTTGTGCGAGCCGTGCGGCCTCCGAGAGACAGCGCGAGCCCGCGTCCGGCCCGCGCGAGCGTATGTCATGTCGCTCGGTGAGCTGATCGCAGGAGATTGCGGCCGAGTGCCTGCTGCATCGGAGGAAGATCAGTCCTCCTTTCATCTCCTGACCTTGTCCGTCCTGCGATGGTATTCCTGTCTCCCTTAGAACACGAGGCCGACGTGGAGGCCAACGTGGGATATGACGCCAACATCTGCGTTGACGTTCGCCCACTGTCAGACGGGGTATTCGAACTGAGCTCTGACAAATGCTTGAACTCACGCGGCAGCTTTGGGCTCCGGGGGAGTACAGGACTGTTCTTTCCGGGATGTGCACGACTTGCATCGGCGCTAGTGCAACGCCACACCTCCGATCGTGCGGGTGAAGGCTTCCTGGGGTATTGAATGCAAATATTCTCCTATGGCGCATCACCTCCGGCCTGAGACTGCCCTGAGGCTTGTGACTTTGATCCTACAAAGTGGTATCCTCAGGCTGGTTGTGATGGCTGATAGATGCACTACAGCTCGAGCAGGCAATCGCAGCGTTGCACAACAGCCAGAGCCAATCAACCTTAGTTTCCTCCTGTGAGGGAAGTTGCTGCCATACAATACAAGGTAGCGGATCGGTAAGAAGCTCATTCGCTCACGGGTGTCGGAGCCTCATTGAGACAACCAGACAACTAGACATCGCACTCCGCTCATCGACCTCACCTTCCTCCTTGGGCTACTGCGTCAGTCTGCTTCCCTAGGATATCTTGATTGGGAATGAGTGTCCGGTGAGCCCACACGCGGCGATAAGCGCACACTTACTAGGATCTGTGGCCAATTCGATCCCGCTCAATTCCGTGCGCTTGCCGCACGCACGATCTCATCGTGATCCTGGCGTCTCATATGTGGTGCCTGCAAACCTTAAGTCGCATCGCTTGGCTGTCAGGACAATCCTTCGCTAGCTAACCTTCTTCTTACATCGCCGCATCCGTACGCAGCCACGCCATGGCCCACCGTCCCTGTCAAAGCAGGCGGTCCTACTTCTCCTTCGGCAGTGCGGCGTCTCTCAACGGCTCAGGGCCGGACTGCCTCTTTGCGTCTCCCGGCCACGCCTCTGTCTGCAAACCTTGTGCCCGTAGGTCCAGCGGGGCGGACCGAACTCGATCTTACGGGGCATTCATAAAGTGAGCGTCCCTGCTCTACCATGTCCCTCAGAACCGGACTCTTCAGGACGCCGCCCCGCCATCCTCGAGCCCACCGCCGCCTCACCCCACCCCATAACCTGTGCGCCGAGGGACCACGTCGACATGGGCGTCGCAACTGTCTACTCCTGCTATTCACAGGATAGTGCGCCTGCCAAGCACACTGTCTGTCCTAGCCATCATCACGAATCCCATGAACTATGCTCATCGCCATCCTCGATCGTCACCCAAGCGGGCTCATCCACTCCTCGTTCACTGTCCCATGCCACTGCGACATACACATACTACCACGGACGCATAGTCCCATTGCCCGCAATCTCGCCTCAACGTCAGCCCAAGGAGCTGAACCAATCCACGCGAGATATTAGTATGTCGCATCCGACGAAGGGCATGCGACCAGCGCCCGCTGCGGTCGCGCGTCTCCTTTCACGGGCCGCTGAGGGAGGGAAAACTCCCTTGAAGTGGGAAATGGCTTCGGACCCTCTTCTTCACTCCTATGATCGTACCCTCAGGATGGCGACTGGGATTTCCGTTAGCCTCAACGATCCCGCCACCTCATTTAACACCACATCTCTCGTCGTCTCCATTTCCGGAGTACATTACCCCTACGCGATCACCGCCAATCGAACCCCCGGATCCGCCTCCCCATTCGTAACCGTTCGCGACGTCCTACTCGCCATCTACGCGAACCTGAATAAGGTCGTCGAGCTAGAGGAGGCCAAGAGCGCGATGCAACGGAGTGACATCTGGCACGCGGCATGGCGAGTCTACCGACATAGGACGCGGGGGAACGACAAGGAGAGGATGAGGCGCAAGGACTTCCTTGGCCCATCTACCGTTTTCCTCGGAGTCGTCTTCGCGGATCATGAAGGAAAGCTACCAAGACTCGAGCTGCTGGTCGGCCGTCGCGAGTCGTGAGCAACAGTTGCCTTGCATCCCAGTATACCCGTATACCCAGCTTCGCCCTCGTGCTCTCGTCCCCTCATTCACAATACAATGTACCTTATAGTCTTCAATCACGCTGCCAATTTGATGGACTCTCGATCCACGCCTGTGTTACTACGATGCATACTGTGTTTATTACTACATCATATTTCGCTTACGATACTGTGTATGATAACAGGGAGATACTGTACTACGACGTACTCGTACTTACTAGTTCAGACTTAATAGCCTGAATGATATTTTGAGCTTCGAGACATTCTGAAGCTGCGTTATCGCTCTATGCAATTTGTCTCCTGAGGAACATATTCACTTGAACGCTCAGTTTGCGGTCACATGGCCGCGCTCATTGTGAGGATGACAGGCGCCTGTGTATCGCGATCTTGCCGCGATCGGGCTTATAGGCGCGCAGGATCCACCTTCTCCTCCTCCAGGTCAGCGTCGTACAATACCAGCAAGAGTATCCTTCTTGCACAGCTTCCAGGACTGAAATCCATACCAGCACTATTGCAGTCATTATGTGACGTGGCTCTCTTTGCGTCTTTGCAGTGTCCTGGACCGAGTCCGACGTATTAGCTTTACGCCACACGCACCGCCTGGCACGCATATCCTGCCTATAGCTATCCTGCCAGTGCCTGGCTTTCACTGCCGCTGTCGCGCCTTCGAGGTACGCCACATTCCACATGCTTTCTGCATTGTGATTAAAAAGCCAATTTTGTATGCAGGTTTTCAGCCCTATGCCGGGGCGACGAGCCAGTGCCAGCGCACATTGCTGTTCGGCGTGCACGTATCTGGACTGACATGTGGTTTTTACTCGGCTATGCTCTAGTTGTTCCTGTTTGCGACACGGACACTAAGACTTAGAGTTGCCTGCATTCCTTTCATTACCACCGTGAGATTGAGCGAACTTTTCTTTCGGCTGGTCTTGAGCATTGACTGAAGAACACAGCCTGGGGATTGAAGCCACTAGGAAGTAACGGCACTCAAAGATTATCGCTTTTCGACGCTATGTGCGCACGTCTGTAAGTCATGCCGTTCGTCAATACCCGATTGCTTAGCTGACTACCGTTCTATCCATCTAGCAACGTGCCCTATATCCTTGGGGTCCCAGGATATCGATGGCGAACGGGCGGACGCAACTACCGCCCGATGTCTGCTTACGGTCCATTTCGCGAACGTTCGCAGGGCGGGGCGCGTACACCACTGCCTCTGCGACACACAGTGCAGTGTGGCCGGGCATGACTTGTAGCGCCGTTGCGTATTCCCTGACGCACGGCCTCACCGAGCTTGTGCCCGACAGCGTGCTGACCGCGGTAAGGCTCGTGAAGTCATCCCTCTTGCCTAGATGGGCTGGCGCTTTCGGGACGTGTGGGCTCTTCGATTCCATAAAAGATTTTTCCAAGGTTTGGAACGGAAATCACACTGAAAACTATTGCCATCTGAAATTCTATTAGGTCATGGTCTAGATTGGCGGGCATAGCAAGCGGGAATTCTCGTTGGAGAAGAAAGCGTGCTCGAATAATTCCATCGATGCGCCCAGACTGGGGTAGGCACGATCACAGGAGCAGAATCGCGCGGCGATGCACCCCCAGTGGACCAGAACTCTCAAACAGTCTCGGAAACGCGTTGGCATCTCGCGGCCTACGTGATCCCGAGCTACACTTCCGGGACAAACTCCGCCGTGAGGAGCTCCTGCTTGTGCGGTCTGACGTGTGAGCCGCTGACGTTTTTGCATAGGAGGGCCGCGCAGGAGCTGCTTTTCCGAGGCGCTGCGCGCTTCCCCAGCCACACTTCCATGCATTCATTTTCCGTCACAATGGTAACAACCCCTTCGTGTCGGTGGTCCTCCGCTGTGACATCGTGATTTCGGCGTCTGCGCCGCGGTGTCACCGACCGCGTTCGTACGGATGCACACCGAAGTCCGTGTGAGCAATCACCTCCTTGTCTTCACCTACTGGGCGGCCCGCAACTGATCACAGTTTCCCTGGTCCTTCCCCCCGGAAATCAGATCGATGAAGTTCCTTACCTGAAGAAGAGGCGAGCAGTCCGACCCATGCCCGTCTACGTGATGTGGACACTGTCCGAGTCTGACAGCACCCGAGGAATCACTCGGGAAGAGCTCATTGTTTGAGTCATCCAAAGAATGACCACGATTCTCCAGGACACTGGGTTGCTAGTTTGGAGCTGCTGACCAGCGTTCCTGTTTGCGCTGCTGTGACGGCACGAATTGCAGGCGATAATAGTTGATTAACGGCCCTCTTCCTCACTCGGACGTTCAGTACACACGAGGGGAGCAACAGTTCTCGGGCGCGCGGATCGTGAGGCACATCGATTTGAGCTGTCAACCGGTCACTCAGCCGAAAGGTGAGTAGGTAGTACGAATGCCGTGCATAAGCGCTTAGTGACAAGGACAGCCGTACTCCAAGAGAAGCCAGACGGGTATTTCCGACCGCTTTACGAGCACCTGGGTCGATGTTGCCAGAGGTAATGGCAACCCCGTACTTGTCAACGGAGCCGTCGGAGGAGACAAGCCTGTGGAGCTAACTAAGGTTGGTCAAAATTGCGCGGCCGTGCGTACGAATTCCTAGCGCGCTGACAGAACTCTAGATCCCCTAGCCGGATAAATTGCATGTGTTCTAGTATTCTACGCATGTGAGATTTATCCAGCTTCTTATGTCTATTGTAAATGCCGACTAACCACTTGTGCTGACCACTGGTCAGCAGATCCGACCGCCGTGCCCATCTATCAGTTCCTTGACCCTGGCTAGAGAAGCATGGCCTCACCGAGCCGCCGACCCATGCCGGCATTACGCCACGAAACCCTTCGATGCCACAACGCAACTCTGCGCTTGCTGATACTGTGGCTCACAGTGTCGAAGGATACTCCTCCTGTTCTCTAATTGCTTCTCTTGGACCATAATCCGAAGCTAGCCATGGGTACAAAGCGCGGTACTGAACTTCCAGATGCGTCTGCAGCGTCCATTCATTTCGCTCTCGGCTGACCCAGACAGACGTTCGGATGCTGGCGGGTCTAGACAAATTGTGCATCAGCATCGGGATTGGTGCGCTGAAGCAGTGCAAGCGCCTGGGCAAGGTGGTCATTTGCAAACCTTGTTCACAACAAGATGCACACCCAACAAGCGCGTATGTCCCTACCCCGTCCTGCCTTGCAACGTGCCTCCGCCGATACGTCGGCGGAAGGCGACGTATCCTGTTTTACCGTAGCTTGGTGAGCAACATCCTTTGCACAGGTGACGTTCTCCGAACCTACGAAGCATGCTAAGGCGAAACATATTGGCTTATGGGCGCCGCGCTCCAGATGGCCCGCCAGCGACGTCCGTGGTCCTATCTTGACTAACAAGCAATAGGTCGCGAAACGCATGTTTGCCTCCATACACATGTTCTTGCGCTGAGGATGCTCATTTAGGCCAGCATCGGGTGGTGTGGACTTCACATGGGTCTCACGCGTTGCGATAGCGGTGGATCCCTGCAGCCTGTAGTCGCAATGCGCTCCGTCAGCCTCATCGGCACTCTGCGCAGAATCGATGCGTACCGGGCATTGAACCCAATCGCAGGTGCCTTCATGTCCGGGTCTTCTCCCATGCTTATCACCGCGAACGCTTGTTCCTTGGCGGCCTCTCAGCGCATCGATGCCCTTACGGCGTTCGGCGTTGGCAAGGATAGACCACGCATGCAGTGATGTTGCTCTTGCGACCGTTCCAAGTTCAGGCGGATCATACCCACGTCTGTATCATGTTTCTGGAGTGGGGCAGCAGGCCTTCGCAAGAATCAGGACACGTGTGAAATTCATACCACGCTCAATGCTACCTTTTCGGGGTGCCCACACTCTGGCACTGCGTTCCTACTTGCCATTTCGGCTTAGTGCGATAGTAACGCACCTGGAAACATCCTCGCCGCTCGATCTGACGAGATAGCGCCAGCGAACCCTGAGTCCACGTTATGCAGTGCGGCCGACGTTACCGCTACGATCCTGGACACGAATTCGCGGAGAATCAAGTTGTCGGAGACGGCGCGTACTGAAGACATGAGTATATGCAATTGCATAGTCCGTAAACTGTGACAAAAGGAAGTCCGACGCCGACGATAAGTAGGTACCCATGGATGTGCGGGACGCCTGACCAGACGCAATGTGATGGCTGATTGCGACAAGGTTCGATGCCAGTACTGGGGTCAAGTTCCTACCTCGCGTATAGCAGCTGCGTTCTACCCGTCGAGTTCGGGGTCTGTGCAGTATGTAGTGAGTGGCTCGCACGGTCCCCGGAAGCACAGCGTCGTTGACCAGAATGGCAAGTGTAGTACCTGCCTTCTATGGGCGCCCTGCAAATATCAAGACACGTCTCGGGATCGATAAGGCGTTGGCTCCGGCGCATCTGGCCTGTCGCCACTCCCCAGAAGCCAAGTGGTAAGTTACGTGAAATCGTAGATTCCGCTGCGGCCCCGATTCAGAAAGAGTCAATCGTCAGAGCCTTGACTAACCACTCGGCGGTAGAGCTGTGCATACTGTGACGGCTCACAGGCCTGACGTCGCAGGCCGCGAGGGATACGCACCACCGCGTCCCCAGCTCCGCATGTGTGTATTTTTGGATAGGTATGAATGCACATGAGGGGATCAGGATGATCCCTTCTGTGCAGGGCATTTCGGAGTGGCGAGAGCATAGGCGCGTACCGTCGTACAGTCGGAAGCGCCCTCAATGATGAGTGGCGAGCTGTTCCTGGGACATCGCGTACCGCGCTCCCGGTCGTGGATGGCCCAATTGATGCTGCTTACATACACATGGCTGTAGTGGACCGCATTTCATTTGCGCACCGACAGATGGCCCCGCCTGCTTTCGCATACTGACATGTCCCACAGATGGCAAGTGAGCGGTCGAGAGGCTGACCGTGACAGCCGATCCCCCGCTCTGGAGCACCGGGGCACGGCGGGGGCTGTTCCGTTAGCCGGTACGTACCACACTTCTTCGTCGAGCGCACCGAGTCACTGCGCTACATGGCTCCGAACTTTAGCCCGACCCGCGCCACTGCGGACGCGGTGCTATACACGGAACTGGGCCAAGGTATCCCTCTATTTGGGCTGTCAGAAGCGGTCCTCTGACCAGATATATGAGGGCAGTACCGTCCACGTTTTCCTGTAGATCGCTCCCCTCACTCGCACCGAGCTAGTAGCGGCTAGCCACTTCACCCGCCCCTTGCACTACCCCGCCCTCCGTGCTCACCGCCATGACTACTCCGCGCCGACGAGTCAAATTCGCCGACGAGGCAAGCACTGCGAGCCCCATCTACATGTCCCAGAGAACACCCTCCAGCCCTGCCTCGAGCCTGAGCTCGGCGGGCCCCTCAACTCCGCCAATGGCGACGTTCTACCACTCGCACGTCGTCCCGCTCCCACCGATGACGCCAGCGCTGGCTTCGTCTGACCTCGACCGCCCGTCGAGTGTGTCGTCCTTCCGCGCACCAGCGCAGGCAGGCACGCCGGTGCCGGTATCCGCGGTGCTTGCCACCGCGACGAACGGGGGCAAGCCCCGAATCAAGTGGGATATGGCGTGCGACCCACTCCGGTGGGCATATGACCGCGAGCTCAAGGACACCGGCCTGTCCCTCGTACTGAGCGAGCCCGCCGCGTCCCCGGACGTCGCGCGCCTTTTGGTCACCATCTCTGGGGCGTCGTACCCCTACGAGATCTTCGTCGAGCGGCCGACGTCGCTCACTGCCCCGCTTTATGTGAGCATCCGCGATGTGCTCGTTGCGATTTTCGACAACCTTTGGCGGCCTGTCACCGCCGCCGAGCAGCAGGGCGCTGCACAACAGAACCCCCGTGCGTGGCAGGCTGCGTGCGCAGCGCACCGACAGCGCGCCGCCGGTCGTTCGGGCGAAGATATGCGCAGGTTGGATTTTCTGACGGGCCGCACGGTGTTCCAAGGGCTGGGGTCGAAGGGGGTGAACGGTAAGATACCGCAATTGGAGGTCCGGGTTGGCGCGCGCGAGTCGTGAGCGACAACCTGTTGGCCCCCGTTACTGTCTTATTATACCCCTCCGGCTCATTGATACCCTGTCGACGCTGTGCTGTACGTCATGATCGACATCGAACCCCATACTGTACCATATACATCACTCACCGATCAATCGCATACTTGTACTCAACCCCCACCTCCCATGCTCTCGATGTCCTGTAGTGTTAGGTGCTCATGGACTCATCGCCGACGTCGTGCTTGTACAATATCCCCACCTGTATACTTATCCAGTCTCAAAGGGTCTGTAGTTGGTCGATCAAACTCAGTTGTCCTCGAGATCAATCTGCGAAGCGTTGAAATGACATGTGTTATCCGCTCGCACCCGACTGCATGGGCGTTAAATGTAGTCACAAAGAAGGTCGCGAGCGCATAGCGGCACCGCGGGCGCCTCGTCACGAGCGCTGCTGAGCTGTGCGAAGCACGATAACTTCAATCGCGGCATCGTCTTCGGGAGGAGGTCCGGACATTGACCTGCGCACGTTACCACTATAGATCGCCGACAAACAATGTCTCATAGTACACGCCCCGATTCCGCCCCACGCCGAGATCGTACCAGATCAGACATTGACCCCGCTCTTCGCGGAGCCCGCAGCCAACGCCTTCTCAATGACCTCCGTCGTGTGGGCCCAGACCCGCTCGCGGACTTCGTCCCCACCATAATAGCCCACTTGCCCGAGATCGTCACCGTGCTCGCCCTGGCGCGGCGCGCCCGCACCTCCGTTAAGAAGCGCGTAGAGCATATACTCTCCGCAGTCGTCGATCGATGTAGCGAACGGCTTTCCCAAAATCCTTACCAACCAAGGTAGGAGAGGTGTGTCGACTAAACCGGGATAGATATGCGAGAACATCGCTCCGGGCACGCGGGACGCAAAGATCTGCATGATGGTGTTGGGACGCGACCCAGAAGATGGTGCATGGACACTCACCTCCATCACCGAGTCGAGGTACGTCACCGCGATCCCTCGCTTCTTCAGCACACCGGAGGTCTGGCGCATCCCCATGTCATTGAAATCGATAGGACCACCATGCCCTGCAGCGCCAACGTTCAGGACTCGCGCGTCCTCGCCGGCATCCCTCGCCTTCTGGAGGAGTGGCAGGAGATCGAGCACGAACTTCGTGCGGCAATAAAACAGTACTGCCCGCAATCGGTCGATGTCTTCCTCCGTTCTATGCTCTATGCCTCGTATGGCGTCCCATACCGACGGGAGCGCGCCGCTGCTCAGGACCAAGTAGTTCACCTTGGGGAGTCGTGCGAGGAGCGCGGATGTCGTTTCGGGTATGTTGCGGATGAGGCTCGCATCGCAGTATACGAATTCGTACTTCGAGTTGGGGGCCTTGGGGAATGTCGCGATGATCGCTTCGGCGGCGGCGCGGTTCCGCCCTACGAGGATGATGTGCGCGTTGCCCTTGACGTAACGCGCGAAGGCTTGTGCAGTGCCCTGTCCGATCCCGGACGTCCCGCCCAGGAAGATTGCGACAGGGGTTGTAGGTGGTGAGAACTTCGCGTTCGACTCGCGAACAACGGCGAGTGAGGGCATGCTGGACAACGGTTGTCAGTGGGATTGTCGTCCACGATTATAAGTGTTCAGCGTATATCATCGATGCCAACGGACGAAGTAACTGTAAGCTGCCAAGCTCTCAGGCTGTGAAGCCGAAGGAGTACGTGTATGACGGCGGCAGACTCATCCACATGGCTAAACCTCAGCCACCCGCCACCTTCAGCCACCCGCCGCGGCGCTGCGTAGGCGTGCCGCATCTGAGATCTGATCGGTCCGACGGTAACTTAAATCTCTCTCGACAAGTCACCGACGTTACTGACTGAGACTCACGGACCAGAGTCACTAGTTGGTCACTAGCCTCACTTTCTACATGATCAGTGTCCCCTCAGCCTCCTGTCCGATGTCGCTATTCAAAGCAGGGCAAGACCGCGAGGCATCCTCTTGGATATGCCGGAATAGGATGCACGCTTCGATTCTTCTGGGCTTGAGGGTCAGGTGATTGACGCGTCTCTTACGAACGTTTCTTCCAATCGTCCCTTCTGAGCTGCTGGGATCATCGTCATTGAAGACTGTCCTGTGATTGCAACTAGAGGTCACTGTTTTCGAAGTCCTCTACCTTCTCGTGCAGCCGTGTTAAAGCAGGCTTCAATGGCAGCCAATTGGTCTCGGACCGAACTCTCCCGACTACCCTAATAGGGCGGGTGGTGGAGGTCGCCTTGTGTAAGTGTACACCTTATCATTCGCACTCAGCTGCCTCGTATAATTAAACCCATAATAGATCGCCGACAAACAATGTCCCATACTCCACCCCCGATTCCGCCTCGCGCCGAGATCACACCAGATCAGACATTGACCCCGCTCTGCGCGGAGCCCGCAGCTAACGCCTTCTCGAAGACCTCCGTCGTGTGGGCCCAGACCCGCTCGCGGACTTCGTCTCCACCATAGTAGCCCGCCGGCCCGAGATCGTCACCGCGCTCGCCCGAGCGCTGCGCGCCCGCGCGTCCGTTGAGCAGCGCATAAAGCATGTACTCTCCGGAGTCGGCAATCGATATAGCGACAGGCTTCGCCAGAGTCCTCAGCAACCAGGGTAGGACCGGTGTGTCGACTAGACCGGGCCAATTGTGCGAGAACATCGCTCCGGGCACGCGGGAGGCAAAGATCTGCATGATGGTGTTAGAACACGAACCAGACGATGATGCACGGACACGCACCTCCATCGTCGAGTCGATGTACGTCGTCGAGATCCCTCGTCTCTTCAGCACACCGGAGGTCTTGCGCATCCCCATGTCACTGAAATCGATGGGACCACCATACCCTGCGGACGCAATGTTCAGGACTCGCGCGTCCTCCCCAGCATCCCTCGCCTTCTGGAGGAGTGGCAGGAGATCGAGCACGAACTTCGTGCGGCAGTAGAACATTGTGGCTAGCGAGCGGTCGAGGCCTTCCTCCGTTAGATGCTGTACGCCGCGTACGAGGTCCCATAGGGGCGGGAGCACGTTGCTGCTCAGGACCATGTAGTTCACCTTCGGGAGTGCGAGGAGCGGGGACGTCACTTCGGGTATGTTGCGTATGAGGCTCGCATCGCAGTATACGAATTCGTACTTCGAGTTGGGCGCCTTGGGAAATGTCGCGATGATCGCTTCGGCGGCGGCGCGGTTCCGCCCTACGATGATGATGTGTGCGTTGCCCTTGGTGTGACGCGCGAAAGCTTGTGCAGTGCCCTGTCCGATGCCGGACGTCCCGCCCAGGAAGATTGCGACAGGAGGTGTAGGCGGTGAGAACTTTGCGTTCGACTCACGGACGACGGCGAGTGAGGGCATGCTGAACGATGATATGGTTAGTGAGAGTGAGAACGTCGTTCATGATTATATACTGTTCAGCGCATGTCATCGACGCTAGCGGACGCAGCTGATGTAAGCTGCCAAGCTCTGCCAGTATGAAGCCGAAAGAGTACGTGCATGCACGGCAGACTCGTCCAAATGTCTGACTCAACATTCGTATGTGCCGACTCGGAAATAAAATGAGTAATTGCTGAATAGGGTGCTGATGAAGCTAAATGCCATGAGTTCCCTGCCAAAGACCGTAGCCATTAGACTCACCCTCTGCATGCCGACGTCACTGTCAAGTTACTGCCAGATGTTGCTGTCCGAAGTATGGCGAGAAACATCCGAGAGATATCGCGTGGGATATGCGATACAGCGAGTATCCGTCTGAGAATGTCGAATTGGGATGCACGCTTCGATTCTTCTAGGCTCGAGACAGGTATGACAATTCGTACCAGTGTTCGAGTTATCCCATTTTCGAGGCTGCTGGGGTCGTGCATGGTGGGACGTCGTCGTCATCAGAAACAGTCCTACAGTCGCACCTAGAGGTCGCTGCGTTCTAAGTTCTCGTGCAAGGGTGTTGTGGGCCGTGGTAAGAATCAATAGCAACCAACCGGCGCTTGGGTGGCGAGCTTGCTGAGTTTGACGGGAGCCGGACACGTGACTTCGGCCCGATGCAGAAGTTCCCAAATGCAGCAAGTGTCTTGCTCTTTGCGTCGAATCCGGTTGATGACGGGCATTGACGCATCCTCTTTTCGCTCGCCCATTTACTGACAGCTGTGCTTTGCATGTATATGAACTTCTCGTCTCCCCACGTCGCCCCGCCTCATCTCATACCGCGACCACAGCCTGCACTCACGAATTGCTCTGTTCTTGGCCCTACATCGGAGTTCCGTCCAAGAGGTGCGTTACACGCGTGCCTGCATAGGCTGCCCATGAGTCCTCCTGTACGAATACGCATAGCCATATGGCGAGACTGCGAGGAAGCCTTGAGCATCCACTCATGAAGACAGTTGGGTCATTGCCCACCCTGGGGCCCGCTGACGTTGCGTATCCGGAGCCTCGAATCGAAGCTACAGTATAGCCCGGTCATGACGGTGGCTTACGATGGTCCTCATGTTGTTCCCTCGTCGTGCAAGGTGATAAGCACAGCTACACTCTGCACCGCGTCGGTGGCTTATGACTTTCTGGAATGCGAGCTATGGACATCCGGTTCCCCGGTGTCGGTACTGCAGGAAGAACGCGATAGTCAGATTGCGATGCTGGATGTTATAGACGTTCTTCTGTCGTACTTGACATCTCGATTTCCCCGTGCTGCCCGAACACTGGTGTTTTAGAGACTATACCGCGCCGACCGGCCGTGCGCACCCTTGCCATGCGTCTAAGGCATGTACATCGCACCCGTTTACTGTTTGTGGCTTCTATGGGATCCCAGCTAACACACATGACGCCTGATCCTGCACGATCCCACCAGACTTCCGGGCTGCTTTCTACGAAAGGACTCAAAGCCATCGGGCAGATCGTGGAACGCGAGAAGAGCGTGTACGTTGTGCGCCTGACGTCCAATAATAAGGTTGTCGATATTCTAAGGGCGCCTGCCTCCGAGCGTCATACGTCCTCGAGCTCTGTGTGCCCCTCGAATCGAGCTGCCATCTCTGATCTTGCGTCGTGAACAGCCATCCTGTCCGTGCGGCAGCCCTGGCACAGCATACACCACTTCTACATCGGAATGCCTGGGGTCCGACCGGTCTGGATTCGCGCTCTTATACTGGCCATGCCGACCATGTAGCTCGTCCTTCGCAAAGACGTGCATGAAGATCATTGGTAGTAAGCTCCGCCGTCGGCTGTCCTCGATCCACCCACCGACAGAGCAAAAGAAGAAGGCCCTCCTTATTGGAATTAAGTATGACACCTCTGGCTCGCCGGTGAGCCAGGAGTTCGGGCAGTTGGACGAGCCCCACAAGGACGTTACGTCCGTACGGGACCTGCTTATAGGTACGTGTCGTCGGATGCGACTTTCAGCTCGATGACTCGAGCTTCGTACTCACATGCTACATAGATGTGTACGAGTACGCGCCGGAGAACGTTGTGGTGCTGATCGACGGGGAGGGGCGCGATCGAAAGGTGCAGCCCACCAAGGTCAATATGGTGCGTGATCAATTCCTATCACATTATCCCTCCGTACTCAAACGAACCCGATTAGACCAGAGAGATTCACCGACTCGTCCAGGACGTGAACCCTGGAGACCACCTGGTGTTCCTCTGTAAGTACACCTCATCCCTCGCACCCAGTTACCTCGATTGACTTCGGCGGACCACCAGTCGCCGGGCACTCGACTCAGTTTACCTGCTCGGATCGCACAGAGGATGACGACAAGGACGAGGGTACGTCGTCATCCGTCCACTCAGCATCAGCGCCGATCTGACCTTCATTACAGCCATCGTGCCTATGGATCACAGCGGCAACTCGAAAAAGTCTAAGCTTATCTTAGACAACGTGAGTACCTTCTGAACCTTGCTCTATCACACCTTCCACTCCAACCCGATCTCGCTGACACGCAAGTCCACCTTCCATAGTGGCTCAGAAAACACCTCATCGACCCGCTGAAGCCCGGCGTCCAGCTAATCGTGAGTGATCGAGCATGCCTTCGAGGCGGATGATGATCGGGGCGCAGCACGCTTACTATGTCGTCATGATTTGCAGGCGATCTTGGATGCGTGCCATTCCGGTACGCTACTCGGTGAGCGCAGCACTGTTCTGTAGGCGTCTGTGTGCTGCTGCTGATGCTAGCTCGGGCTGCGTATCGCACAGATCTAGATCACAATGAATGCAACCGGGTGGCTATCCCGTGGGTCAACCCTGGCCTTCGCTTGAACGACACGATGCACGAGAGAGTCGGTACGTCATCTTTCCTTCGTCAGACACTGCGGTGGTCTTACCCGGCACTCGCAGTCCGCAGGGATGACACGAGTGAGTCCTATAGCATCGCAAACCTGGCCAGTCGATCTCACCATTCCCTGCAGTGATTCACTCAACTTCCGTCGTCCGCTTCTCCCCCGCTCCCTCGCGATCGGCCTCCCTCGACGCCATCCTCGCCCGGATGGCGCAGCAGCAGCCGAAGCTCTCCCGCTCACCGACCTTCACCTTCTTCCGTTCGCGCACGGCGTCGTCGGCGGAGCTCGGCCGCGGGAGGCTCGCGAGGCCCCTGCGGGTAGTGAAGCTGCCGGTGAACGCCCTGAAGGAGGTGCTTCGGATCAGCATCCCGAGGTGCAAGTCGCCGGAGTCGACGAGGAAGTGCGACGGGCTGTGTGAGGTGAAGGAGAAGCCGGGTGTGCCTTACGTCGTGAGTAGATGTGCCAGTGCTTGGCTTTGGTTTGGGTTGGAGGGTGCTGACGCGGACGGTGGTGGGGTGCTGTGTTGCTTGGATGTAGATCTCGTTTGCGTCGTGCAGTGACGAGCAGGTGACGTGGGAGAACAAGCGGGTCGGGTCGATGACGCAGGTCAGTATGATAATACGCAGACTCGATAGTGCTCTCTGACTCACACTCGAACTATGTCGTAGTGCATTGTCCAGGTGCTGCGTGAGCATCATCTGCAAACCTCCGCTCGCAATGTTGCTAATGGTTGATCATTGTAGGCAAAGAGCCCCGCCCCAAGCTCCAGAGGCTCATCGAGTCGGTCTCGTACGTCCTTCACCCAACCTGTGGTCGTACCTGTACTGAGGAGTCCCCGTAGATACGCGCGCCACAGTGCCTCGCGCCTGATGCACGACGCGGAGAGGCGCAGGAGGGTGATGGCTAAGAAGAACCCGCAGAACGCGGGGGCGCCACTCGAGGCCGTGAACTTCCAGACGGTGCAGGTGCGTAGCGTCGTCTTCCCAATGATTAGTGTCTCTCCGGTGCTGATGCGTGTGTTCTGCAGATCGGTAGCCAGCAGAAATTGGTATGGTGTCTCTTTTTGTCTTGTGTTTGGATTGGTGCTGAGGTGCATTTCGGTTGCAGAATTTGGACGCGCCCTTCGAGTTCTGAGCTCGGAGGGAGATACCCTTGCCTATGATGCATGAACGATAAGAACGATGCCCGCAACGACAATTCACAGAATCATGGACTCTGGACTGGTCATGTAATGCTTTCTTGCAACTGTTACTCTACCGCCTCGCATTGCTGTCGCACCAGATACCTCTGTATTTCTAGTTTCTTCTCTGCTCTGCTCAATGCTTTCCGTCACATACATAGCTCAATTTAGGCTTGTTGGTTACCACGCTTTACTAGCCTGCGAACCATGTGATTCTACACCTGAGATAGCACAGCTCGTCCGAGGAGTCAAGGCGAGGCGATGTTTACACCAAGTTTGCAGGCTGACAGGAATGGCATCCGCGCCATCCCAAAAAGGAACTGTGACTTCCTATCTGAAGATCTGACACGCGGCCTGCACCCAGAAGCGCCCGAGGTAAGTATCATAGTATACTTTTTTTTTTTTTTTTTTTTGGAGGGCTTAAATAAACCTTTGCAACCAACGATTGGTTGGTCCGCGGGTTCAGCCAGCAAACGGGTTATTCCGCTCGTGCTTTCCAGGGAAAAATGCATTTACGCACCACCATACTAGGTGAGTGTGGGACTCCTCATCCAGCGTCACGTTCTGTTCTTGCTGTATTGATACCCACTAAAACCCCACGGCATGCTGTCCAATCCTCGGGGAGCGCTAGCTCGTCGGACAGGGTGCCGTTCCATGTGCCCAGCACTGTTTCGCGTTTCAGAGCCTTGCGTCCGAAACGTCTGTGAGTCATGTCCATCTCCTTGTGCAGTCTATCGTTGATCATATGGGTCCATCTTCCTCGTATTGCCGTCTTGGAGTGTTTCCATCCTTCCTCCTCGCTGTGGCCGATCACACGTTCACATCGAAGTTTCCAGATTAGGAACGCGGATTCTGAGATTATTATCCTCCATAGTCGTTCCGCATAGTGCCTTCGGTGTTTCGTATGGCGTGATCGATCGGTACGTTCATCTTGGGCCACCTGTTCCTGTTCGTCGTGCCATTCTCTGAGTCCTAGGCTTAGGATATCCACCATGGTCGGTGACTTCCATGCTAGTCTCTTCTTGGCCCATATCTTCTTGGCTTGTGCCCATATCGTTCTTCGTCCAGGGGCTTTGCATTTGGTGAGTATATGTTCCATTGAGTCTATGGTATTACAGTGCGAGCATTGACCTCTCTCTTCATATCCTGGTATCCTTGTCCAGAATTCGCCGCATCGGTGAGCGCCGTGCACATCAGGAAACTGTGCACTTTCTGACAGTATGAGCCTCTGAAGGTTGGCCTTCAGAGAGCTTCAGAGCCATCAGGGCACTCCAGACATGACATGTTGTCAGATATTCTCATTTCGCCTCAGAAAGTGTCAGACAGCCTGAGTGTCAGTAGCACAGTACATCAGACAGCACATATCACACATTTCATCAAAAAAAACATCCCCTCACGTAAATGGACACAATTGCAATGGATTTAAAGACTACTACAATGATCATAATACATAAACGTCCGCATATCGGAGCGCGGTGTGTAAGCGAGTGTTCACCGACCAGCTCAAGCAGATCCTCGAGGTTGTCGGCACCGGCCTTGGGCGCGTGAACACAATGCACCAGCGGCAGTAACTGCGCCGTGCAGAACGCTCAGCTCGCCACTTTGCGCTGCGAGGAGGAGGTACGGGAGCGCATCCGCGCGGGGGCGTGGCACGACGGACACGTGGACTGTATCGCGGGGAACAGCATGATGAGCGAGTTGGGCATGGGCGATGAGGTGTTCGATCGCGAGGAGGGGGCTACATGTCATCAGCGCGGTGTCGAGGGACGATGCTCTTGGGTCTTCGATGACACGGACACAGCTCTTGCACGAGCTCAGGGTGTGTTCGGCAACGCACTACAAGAGAGAGCAGGGAGCAGCGCGAACAGAAGAAGCGACTTAGCTGGTGGTCTTGCACTCGTGCACATCCTATCATTCCATCCCCACTCCCCATGCTCGCTCTCGACCTGCGCTTGTACATCCAAAGCCACGCGTGCCATTGCTTGTCCACTGCGGCGCCGCCTTGGCCATGTCGAAGCGGAGCTGCCCTGTGGGTGTCATGCACATGTCAAACGAGCCCGACCTTAGCGCGCAGGCGTAGGCGATCGCGGAGAGCCTGCTAAACAGCAGGGCAGCGACAGCGTTGGGCTCCGAGTCCGCGTTGCCGCACAGCAAGACGTCCGGGTCTGCGTGAAGTGCAGTGGCGGTGAAACCGCGCTCGCGCGTGCTCTTGCTATCGACCGGCGGAGGCGGAGGCGTTGCAGAGTAGTTTGTAGCTCGGAGGGGCGTATAAGCCAGTGAGCAGGTGGGCGGCCAGACGACGGGCGGGTTGACTCGTTTGCCTACAAAGACGGGGTAACTCAGCAAATATCAAGTGACGGCGCGACATTCGAGCAGGAGCGCGTGCTGCGCTCGCAGTGGTCCTCGAGCACGCTCGGCTCGCAGGTGCAGGCCGAGCGCGAGTCGTTCGGCTGGATCTCGCGCCTCACGCTCTCCCTGGTGAAGAAGGGCAACCGTGACTCACCCGTGTTCCCCTCGCCCAAGTCGCCAACGAGTACGGCGACCATGTCTGCGTTCGTTGTCCTAAGCCCGCGCTCGCCGACGCGCCCTGCAAAACCCCAAGCGTACGGCTACGTCGTCGCACCCGCCGTGCGCGGGCACCCCCGCTTGGAGAGGCGTTCACACTTACCTGTAACTTCCCTGCCATGCCCCGAATCCTCTGTCTCTGCCATTGTCACATCCCCGTCGTGTATAGCAGATGTTGCTACTTGCGGTGTCGAGTTTGAGCGTGGAGCTGTAGAGTGGGCAAGTGGCCGAGGTATGCGCAAGCGGGAGGTGGTACAGGACACGAGCGTCGATGTGGAGGTTGTGAGCTGCTGTGAGTCACAACTGGCAGGCGCGATTGAAGTGCTAAGCGCCTCAGCCACGCCACGTCACAGACGCGCGCTTGCTAAGTTGCCGTCCTCTCACCTCCTCTCACTCTCACTCAGACTGCACCACCTTTGGCCTCGCACCCTCGTCGCCATCTCTCACCGGTCACCTTTGTCTACTACTGGATAAACTACGTGTGGGGTCTGTCTGCAAGAGACGTCTGCCTTGAATCGACCCGCCACACTCCACGATCGCGTGGCCCGACAGCTGCAACAAGCCCCGGCGACGCGCAAAGAACACCGACGGGGGCGAAGGATGGTGCCGAGGGAAGAGGAAGATATTGTGTCTAGGAGGCAGAGCATTCAGGTGAGTACGCTCATTGTCGTCTTGCGACCTTGCCTGACAAGCGCAGTCGTACCAATGCCAGTCCACTCAGGTCGCAGCAACGATCGTCACGGTAACGAAGGCATGGACGCGAACTCAGTCTCCCTCAACACCAGAGCCCCCGATGTTCGGCACGCCGCCCATGTTAAGTGATCCCGCGCAGTCAGCGCAGCAGCAGGACCAGCGCGTTGCTGCGTGGTATGACAGACTACGACACGCGGGCTGAGAGCTTCGCCCAAGGCAGATAGTACGCAAACACCGGTGCTACTGGCTACACGCAGGCAGGCACCAGCACCAGCAGTCAATGTGGCAGGGCATTGCCGTTCCAATGGATCAGGGACACGGTCAGTATGGATACCAGCAGTACGCGCCAGATACTGATGACCCCTTTAACCAGGCAGACGAGATCGCCCGCGCAGTCAGTCCCGACCGAGGACGCAATCCCCAGCAGCACTTCCAGTTCACAGAGTACCGCCATCTGGTCTAGCTAGTCGTGCCCGCGCCCGTGCCGTTGTTGTACACCGCGACCGGCAGCAAACACGCGGCCCACTGAGTAGTAGCGGGCACGAACTTACTGTGAGTATCACCGTGAAGTGCTGCTACGTATTCCTTGATTTCTTCTCTTGTGCACGCCCCATGTATATACAGCAGACCTGTCTATGGTGACGGAAATATATTGTTTTTGAGCATATAACATCTGGAGTTGCTGAGGGTCTGACACGTCTGACATGCTGTCTGAGTCAGTCTGACCACTCTGGACCACTCTGACACTCTCTGATACTCTCTGAAAATTCTGTCTGATGACAACAATTCGCAAAAATTCAAGTCCTTGAGGTATGGCCATATGAGCTGTTCTGATGTGATATGACGTGTTCTGAGCGCTTATGAAGCCCCTGACAGGGCCCTCAGAGGAATTGCACGAAATCCTGATGCATACATTTCCATAGGAAATCACTTATGACTCTTCGTAGGTCTTTGTTCTGTAGGCTATTCCATATACTCTCGTCCGTAGGGCGGTTGCCTGAGATTTGTCCGAGGTTACTCGAGACTTCCTCTAGGTTCTGTGTTGTACGTCCTCTCCTCGTAACTTGTCTTCTGGTCATGATGCCCCGGTAGGCCAACTTCTGAGTCATCTTATCGAGTCTAGCTCCCGATAGGTTGAAGGTTTGGTTTAGGTCTATGTCGATTTCTATGGGTACGTATCTCTCGTACATTTTGGCGGCTTCTTTCTTAGCTGTCGCTATGGCTTGGACGTCGTTTCGGCTCCCCGCTTTCCTGCATGTTGTAATTGCGCATCTCTGCCTTAGTTCGTTGACCAGCGTTCTCTTAAGGTCGCTGTTGGTTGCGTCGATCCATCCTTGGTCTTCCCAAAAGCTTAGATCCTTAACTAATGTTGTCTTTAGGCTGTCCGTCTCGCCGACTAGGTGGAGAGGCACGTCCTTTGGCGTGCTCCGTGCTGCTATTATCGCGGCAGCTAGTTCTCCTCGGTCTCTTGAGGTTGGGTGAGTGCTTTTTGGTGCTCTTATTAGGTTGTTCCTTGGGTTTCCGGTTCCGTATGAGGTGAAGCCCATCTCGTGGGGTAGCTGTTCATTTGGGTCTCTTGTTGATGGGGGCGGTGAGACCGCTATTACGTAGACGGTGCTTGCTTCTTGCTCTACTGTTCTGCCGACCTTTTGTCTTATTGCCGGCGGGTTGTTTAGGGTGGGCGCGTCGGTGAAGACGCGGAATGCTTCCGCCACTCCCCCTCGTAATGTTAGGGATGGGTCGAATATAGCCTGTCCGCCTTCTTCTATGGCCTTCATATTCTTTTCCTTCCTCTTTTTCGTCAGTGTTAGGTTATCTGCTTCTGGTTCCGCCGAGGGGTTCCATTTTGCTGATAGATTGTTTAATAGTCTGCCTGCTGCTTCCCTGCAGCCTTCTGGGTTGCGGCACCCTCTCCTCCTTGCGTCTATACATTTTGGACACTCGCATTCGGCTTGTTGGCTGGCTGATTGATTTATAGGTGAGTGTTGGTGTACCATTACGAGATCTGCTACCAGTTCCACTTTATGCGTTTCTCTGAGGCATGTACTTAATCTTGTGTTGTTCAGACGGTGCAATTGTTTATCTGCACTGATGTGGTACCATGCGGGGAGATTGGCTTTTACTTCTTTGCTCAGTTTGATGGCTGCGAAGCATGCTTTATGCTTCTTTGCGGTTTTTATCATCCGCTTCAGGTATTCTGGCAGCTTAGACCTGGAGTGGATTGCGGGGTGCCAGTCCTGTAGGAAGGAATTTATCTGTGCTGATCGCTTGATTGCGCCCGCGTCCTTTGTGACTCGGATGGCCATTATCGCGTCTGCAACGAACGCCCATCTGGGTCTGCTGTCGTCGAGTGTCAGGTACCTCTTAAGCCACATTATATCTATGGCTTCGTTTCTCGCTTCTAGGTCTAATACCTTTAATCCTCCTTCGCTCTGTTGTCTTGTCAACGTTTCATAGTTGACGAGTGGCGGTCTTTCAGAGCCCCAAACGAATTCCCGTATCATCCTTGTGATAGTGCGCTCAACTGACTTCGGCATTCCTTGAACCGTTGTCAGGTACTGGGAGATTCCGCCTGGTCCCATTTGGATGATATGTTTCTTCCCCTTCAGTGACGGATGACACTTATTCCATCTTGTTAGGAACACTTGTATTTTGTTTATGGCCGGAGTCCAAATTGATGCTTCGTCAACGTGGTTTCCTATCCATGCTCCTAGTATGCGGACCGCTTCTCCATCCTTCGCGATGTTAACGTGTTCTGGGATGGTTAGGTTGTTTGAACCTGGGTCTATCTTCCTCTGTGTTATCACCGCGGAGCGGTACTCTTCTGTGCCTATTGGTATCATTTCTGTCTTTCCTTTGTTAAACCTCGCTCCTGAGGCTTCGCACCATCTTTCTAGAATACTCCATAGGTCTTCCCATCTGTCGTGTCTCGACAGGAAGGTCGAGGTATCATCAGCGAACAGCGAGGCTATGAGCCTGTCTATCATTCCCGGTATGTTGAATCCTCTTAAGCTCGACTTACGAAGCAGGCATGCTAGTGGTTCGATTGCCAGATCAAACAGCAGACACGATAGCGGGTCTCCCTGTCGGACCCCTCTCGTTACTCTAAATGCTTTACTTTTCTCTCCGTTTATCATAACGACCGTCGTTGCATGTTCGTATAGGCTCTTCACCTTCCCGATGAATTTTGTTGGCAGACCTAGTGCTGCTAATACCTCCCAGAGGTAGTCGTGTCTGACTTTGTCGTACGCTTTTTCTTGGTCAAGGGCTATTATTACCCCATTCTCCTCTGTTGCCTCCGCGTAGTCGACCATTGTTCGACATAGCTGTGTTTGATCTGTGATTCTCCTACCCGGTAGGAATCCTGCTTGGTCTGGGTGGATGAGTTTTGTTGCGATTGGTGCTAGACGTTTCGATAGTATCTTTGTATATAGCTTGTAATCTGAGTTGAGCAGCGTTATCGGTCTGTAGTTCGCTATGTCTCTTCTATCTTTCTTCTTATACAAAGGGCACATCCATCCTTCCGTGAAGTGGCTCTCTTCTTCTATTCCGTGTTTGTCTATGTCTTCATAGACTACCCTCAGCAGTTCTATGCAATCGAAGGAGGGTTTTTCGTCGCTTGTTTTCTTGTGTATTTCGTTGAACTTTGTCCAAAGTTCATAGGGGATTCCGTCCAGGCCCGACGCCTTCCCGGCTTGTGCGCTTGCCAATGCTTGTTCAATCTCGCATTTAGGTATCGACATGGTGAGCTCCTGATGCAGGTCTCTTATATTTGGTGGGTTGAGCGAACTCAACGTTTCTTCGATTGCTGACTTCCTGCTTCCTGGGCTCCGTTCTTGATCCAGATCATTGTACTGAAGCTTGTCGTGGTGTTCTCGTGCCAGTTCGGCCATTCTGTCCGACCTAGACTCATATTCGGGTTCGAGGGTGTTCGCCTTCTTTAGTGAGTATATAATATCCCTTGGTTTACGCTCTTTGTTCAGGTTAGACCAGTATTTACTGATTGTTTCTGAGTTTAGGGCGTAATGCGCTGTAGTTGCTTTCTTAACCGAATGGTGTCGTTTACGCGTAAGCTCAGCTATTCTCCCCTGTATCGCTTCTGAATCTCTTCTAAGTGTTTCGTCTGTTGGGAAGCCAGGTTGCGCTTGGATTGATTCAGCATGTGCCTTGAGGTGATTGATTGCCACCGTTAGTTTCGGTTGTTTAGACTTGAGTATCTCTCTAGCTGTCTCGACGATCTTCTCTTTAAACTCTTTGTGTATGGTTTGTGGGTTGTTTCTTTCCGTTCGGTTCAAACGTATCGACGATGTCTCCATGGCTTTTAGGGCCTCTTGTCCCAATATGACTATCTTGTCTGTGAAGTTCTTGTCTACAAGGATTGTCGCTGGGAGCATCCAGCGCCCTCTGCCTATATATGGGGCTGATGCGGTACATAGCTCCGCTGTTACTAATCTATGATCGGTAGGTATTCCTGTTGTCTGAATTTGCCAGTCGTGAGATGACTGGATTATCTCCTCTGTTGAGTATATCCTATCTATTCGTGATCTCGACGTAGCGGCTCGTTGAGGGAACGTATAGTCTCTTTTGTCAGGTTCGGCTGTTCTCCAACCGTCTTGTAGGCTCTTCACATGTAGCAGTTTTCTTAGACTGTCTACTGCGGGTTGGTAGTCCTCCCTCGGCGGGAGGCGGTCAATTGTGTCTTCTACTAGATTGAAGTCACCTAGTAGGACGTCTATACAGTTGTTTTGCTCGATTACCCGTTCTGTTATGTTTCTCCAGAATCTCTCGTTCTCTTTCTGTTCATTTGGTGCATATATATTTAGGATATTTATTTGGGTCTCGTTGTGCCATCTCATTTTGAGTAACGCGGCCCTTCCTGGTTGTATGACAGTGAGTTGTGTCTGTGACACATCGACGAGTTCTCTATTGAGTACAAAAGCTATTCCTTGTGCGTTGGGGCAGTCCTTGTCTTGTGAATATAATACGTGTAGACGTCTTCCGTATAGGTCGTGTATTCTAGCAGTGAAGGAGTCATCTAGGTGCGTCTCTTGTAGCGCAAGTATTCCTATTCTTTGTTCCCTCATGATTTGATTCAGAGTGTTCCATTTGTTATTGTAGTCGCCTGAAATGTTTCCACGTCCACTTATGTTGAGCGAGCCTATCTTAATCGTGGCGCGTGTCTTACGACCGCCTTTACTGTTGGGCTTCATAGCTTTACGGCTATGTGTTTCTTGATTCTCTTGGGTAACCCGGCCCACCTCTGGTGGACTAGCTCGCGTGGTCCTAAGGTGGGTCGCCCTACTTCCGTTCCCCCTCTCCGGGTCATTTACGTGGTTAGTTGTAGGGAGAGTGGCCTCGCATCTCCGTTGAGGGGAGCTCGAACCGTTTGCCAAAGTTCCAACCGTATTATTTGTGTGTTTTGTTTGATTGTTCGCCGTTGCTCATCGGGCCCACCGCTACAACGATCCATGGTGGGTGGAGCCCGCTCCTGGGACTCTCAGGGGACATGCTGGTCGACGATCTTCGCCTTCCATGCTTCAGCCTCTCGGCCGGGGGCAAGTCTAGAAGTGCCCCCTTCGGTTCACAGTTTGGGTAGCTCGGTCGCGGACTGCGGCTTTCCTGTCCCGCGATTGCGGTCAGTATATTTGGGCACGCCTTCTACGACTTTGCTGTTCAGGTACGGGATGTTCGTTGTTCTTGTTTTGCGGGTTTTGCTTCGCCGGGAAGACGTGATGTCATTGATCACTGTAGGTGTATGTACCTTCGTAGGTTACTAACGTGTATGTGTACGTCTACTTGTAGGAGTTTTTCTGGACTTTATCATGGAGATCATTTGTGAGTCGTTTACACTATTTACCGACGTATCGTGTTGGCCTACTTCACTAGCGGGATTAGCGAGATTGCGTGGTTGTCATGAGAGTTTCAAGATCGTGGTTCGTACACATGTTTATCAAGAAGGTGTCTGGAGCTCAGCGTACTCTCCGTGGGGTCTCTGTAACTGCGTGTGGTTCGTGGCTCTAGTAGCGTTCTACCTGTTTGCCCTTACCTCTACCCCTTCCGTCGCGTCCGTCCCGTCGCCCGCGCGACGATTCCGCATGGTCGCGACCGTGGCCGTGGCTCGGGCCTGTGTTCTCCGGTTGCTTGGGTTTGGTGGGGTCGGAGTCGTGCCATCCGGGAATGGATAGGAGAGTGCATAGTCCGACAGGGTGGTCGATCGAGTGGCAGTACGCGCACCGCATCTCTTCTTTGAAGAGTTCCGGTTTGCCGTCGCTGTCCGAGCCGAAGTTGCATTTCTCTAGGACTCCTCGAAAGTATTCCCAGTCCTCTGGGTTAGCCGTCGGCGATTGGACGTAGAGACGTACTACTGGGTCCGGTCTCCCCGCTCGCGACTTCCTCTCGAGTTTGTCCGCCCTTGCGGATGATAGCACTGCGTCGCGAGCATCCCAGATTGTCCAGTCTTGCCAGCGTCCTCCGTTGTCGATGTCGCTGGCTAGTAGGCTCATGATTAGGGGTAGGACTTCTCCGCTACGCAGGACGCGGACGAGGACTTCCGTGTATCCTTCGTTAGTCGTGGCGCCTAGGCGATGGGGGGGGCGAAGGGAGCCTATGTACTGTGGGTTGTCCGCTACCCACCGTACGAAGTTCATTGTCAGCCCTGACGTGGAGAGCCACTCCTGGCCGATGAGGTGTTCGGCGTGCACGTAGGAGAGTTTGTGTATTAAGTGGTAGTAGGGCGGGTGGTTTCTCTTCCTCCTGTTGGAGGGATCGGCTGCGTACGCGGATTTGATTGGGGCATCCTTGATTGACATGAATGTCTCGAGTTTTTCCGCGATGAGTTCGACTATCTCGCCTGCGTCTGGGTCGTCTGCTCCGTGACGGGGGACTTGGACGCCCACGACGAATTCAGTGCGAGCGATCACGTTCCACGCGTCGATCTGTTTCTGGGACATCCCTTCCGTCAGGTGGTAGGCATCCTTCCCTTCTACTCTAGGGAAGCCATCTCTCGGACGTCTCGTTGCTCCCGAGGCTCCTGGGATTGTTACAAAACGGATGGGGGCATCCGGAGCATCCCCGGCGCCTTGTGGTACCGCCGATGCGTACCGTTCTCTTTCCTCCTGGTTTGGGATTGGGAGGAGGTTCCTCCTGAACGATGCCGCCTGGGGTCGTGTACTCTGACTCGGACCTCTACCGGCGTGGCCAGTGTGTCCCGAGGGCCCAGCCGGGGTCGGTGTGCGCGGCGACGAGGTCACGTTATGGGCTCCGCGGTTCGGTGGCTGACCGATGTTTTCGTTGCGCGGGTCGACTGCATTACGTTGGTGGATAACGGGGGCTGGGGGTTGTAGGCGAGTGGCCCGTGGGGTCTGAGGGGTGAAGACGAACATTGGGTTACGGGCGTCGCGAACTGGCACTGGGTTGTTCTCCGTAGCGCGTGACAGGAACATGTTAGGGCCCATATCAAATGCGAACTCAGTGTCTACGTCCATATCTTCCGTTCCTTCCTCGTCAAGATAACTCACGCCACCGTCGCTTTCATAGCCGGTAGCGCGTCTCTCGAAACCCGTGGAGCGCGTCGAGGTAGGAACGTCTGCTGGGTAGTAGATGAGGGGGCCAGTCCTGGAGTCTGTGCTGGGTGCGCCTGGGTCCTGGGACGATGTTTGGGGGCCCTGTACTCTGGTCGTAATGGGTTGCTCACCCTCGTTGCCGACATCGTCTTCGCCCCTTCTGCGCTTTCTTACGCCGCTCACGTCGCGCTGGTTCTCCTCCGTCTCGGGTTTATCGTTTGCGACTGGAGGCTTGCCGTTACCGATCAGCGACGACTGCGTTTTCTTCTGTGCTTTCTCCTGTTTTTTGAGCGCGCGACGACACTTCGCCTCGGCAGCTTCGGCTGCAGCTCGGGCTGCGTTTACGTCCTCCGGTACTGACGACACATCGGTTTATATGTGGGTCATTCTTCATGCGAGGAGAGGTTGAGGGTTACTTACTGGACTTAGGCAGTGCCGGGAATTCCTCTTCCCACCCTCTTCCCGTCGTCGTAGCGGTCACGTCCGTAGCGTTGACGACTCCGCTGGAGACCTCCTCCTCCGCACTACTAACGGCCTCAGTCTTGGTGACGTCGGCTCCCGTCGTTGTGTTGGTGACGACCCCGGTCGTAGCACCATCGGCGGCCTCGGTCATGATGCAGTCGGCGTCGTTGCCAGCTGGTTTAGTGACGGTGGGGTCGGTTGGGAAGGTAATGGAATCCATCGTGGTCGCGTTAACTTGGTTGGTTTCGTTCTGCGCGGTTTCGGGCTCCTCCGGACGCCACGGGTTCTCGCCCGGCGTTTGGATGACTAGGGGAGGACCCGTCGTGAGCTGCGTGTTGCCCCTTGGGGTCGGCTGAGGGCCGTTAGACGGGGGGCTACCCGCTTTCTTCGAGGAGTTGGGGAAAGGCATCTCGTCTGAGCGGGTGGGGCGTCTTAGCAGCTGGAGCGGCGGTTGAGTAGGGGCGAGAGCGAGGGTAAGCCGACGTGGGGGAGGGCTTCGTGTCCAACCCTAATCTCCGGACTTTTCTTGCTCAGGTGGCTGGTCTTCGCTTCGATTCGGGTTCCGTATAGCGTCTGTCGTCCTGTTTCAGGCTTTGGCATCGCATCGTCGGCGTGAAGATTTCTTCTGGCGGCGGCGCGCCCTTGGATGTTTGAGGACCCGAATGGGAAGCTTCCCATCCGTCGCTTTGGGTTTGTTAGTACCTCTGTGGGGTTTTTGGCGTTTCCTCATGATCGGTTTTTCTGCTCTTGTTTGTGGTTGTCCTCCTATGCTATTTTGACACGTTCCTGTTAGAATGTTACTACTGTGTTTATTTCTAGCTGCGTGTTATCTTACGCTCCCTTACAGCGTGGTGGGTGGCGACGCTCGTGTGGATGTGGGTGTGTGTGGTGGGCCATGGGCGTCTAGCTTTGCTGTTTGTTGCCTTAATCGGATCGTGTCCGCCTGTGTTTCCGTCCGGTTGCCTCGGTGATCTTTATTCGGTCCTTTTGGCTTGGCCGGGTATCTCCGGCTCCCTTAGGATCTGGATCGGCCTATCTGTTGGATTCTTCCCTGTTTCCTGACGTCTGTCATCTAGGTTGTGCTCTCGTTTTGGCTCTGATCCTTGTACTTCGTTCTTGCCTATCTGTTAGACGTGTCTCTCAGCAGATAAGTCCATTTGTTTCTTCTCTGTTGGTACTGGTTTAATTATACATAGGTTTCTCTGGATTGGTCTGGTCGCTTTTCGTGACGTGTCACCATTCCTCTACTTCCCCTTCCCATGCTTCAGTCCATCTAGCGTCTGTTTCAGACGTTTGGTACCCCTTAGCTTTTCTCTCAGCTCATCCGCATCCCTTGGGTCCTGCTCGAACTGGTAGGGGTTCGTTTGGTCGTCTGCGAACGTGGGGCGGTTACTGAAGGAGTGATGTGGTTCGGGTGATCCCGGGAGGGATTCGTACAGTTCGGTGTGTACGAATCTGTCGAGCTTGCCGAGTTTGATCCACGATGTCGGCGTACGTAGGTAGGTGTTGGCGTGCCCGCCGGTTAGGCGGACCGTAATCCAGTGTCGCGTGATTAGCGTAACGGTTGAGATTCGGCCTGATCTGACTATCTCGGTCGACGTGCTCCGAAGGGTTATCACGTGGCCGCGTGCTAAGGAGTGTGGGGGTTGCTGATCCACTATCCAGACGTGTTCTCCCTCGCTCTCCGTTGTTTCTGGCCGCTCTTCCACTTGAACCTCGTACGTGTTGCAGGCGTTGGCGAGGTGTGGGGCATAGGGCGTGTTTCTGCGTTTTGTGCGTCTCTGCTCTCCACTGGCTGGTGAGGCGGTTCGCTCCACGCTCTTTTGGGAGTTGAAGGTGAGGTACATGGTGTAGGAGTGTATGCACGATCCTCACCTTCCCTCTAGTTATTATATCTTCGGCGCTCGGGCGTTTTTTCTGGCAGTTGGGGGTCTCTAGTGGGTGTGAGGCGTATTCGGTGCCGTTTCGTTTGTTAATTCGCTTTACGATAGGGATGTTTGCAATTTGAATGAGGGGAGGGGAGGTGCTGGTTGTATCCAGACGACGCTATGGGATAGTGACCTGGTGTCAGGGCATCCAGGTGTGCCTATTCCCTCGTGCTTATATTCTAGAGGATTATTCACAGGGATTTATCCGTCTTCGGTCATTTCGGCCGAGGTTCAGCTGCTCGCTTGTAATTAATTGTTTAATTGTTTATCCGCGTCTGGGGTGTCATCAGCTTCGGTGCTGTGCGGCCCGTTTATCAGAGGACGATCACATGTCGTGTTTTTAGCTGGGTGTCGTTCGTGATTTGAGTCAATTTGGTGCTCCAATGTTCATTTCCTGTTCGTTTCCCATATTCTGGTTCTGTTCAGTGATTACTGTTCGGCTCGATTCGTGCCGCGTCAATCGAGTTCATTGGTTTCCTTCTTGGGTTATGCCTCCGGGCGCCTATTTCCGTTTTTAGACGCTGGTCACTTTGCGTGTTGGGGTGGGTTTTGTCGACATCCCTCAGGTGGAGGGCGTGTCTGTGTGGTTATGTGTGTAGTCGTGGTACGACTTATTGAGTTCTGGTGGACTCTGTCGAGATTTCTACGTCTCTGGGGACCCTGGTGTGGGTGGATTGACTGGTGTGTCATTGGATGTAGGCTTTGGTGGGCCTTGACATCGCGGCTGGTATTGCTCGCGATGTCTTATAGCGCATGTTGGTTTCCCCTTGTAAGGGTACTTACCCCCCGGACCTCGAGAAGGTCTGCGCGGGACTCGTCTGCTACGACTGAGCCCTCCCGGGGGTATCATAGTATACTTACGCGTTGCCTACGCGCGGATGCGTTCCTGCCCGTCATACATACAAGCTTTCGCGGTCGCATGGCAGTGCTCTGCACACCCTGCACAGCTCTTGTGGTGTAATACGAGCCAGTACTTGGCGGCGACATTACTCAATTGGTGGCGGTAGCTGGGCACCGGGAGGGCCGGTGGTCTGTCCGCACGATGTAGGACCGCCAGTGAGTCCGCACATGGCGTAGGCCCCTGCCAGTGGAAAATGTGAGAGTTTGAGAGCTGGTAAGGCAAGCAGAGGCTCAGGCTGGACTCTAGGCGTTCTCTAGGGGAGACAAGAGACGCTTCGGGGGATCGCCACGGGTTTGTAAATCCTCTCAAATTGCATTCGACGCGTGAAGACAGACGCTGTGTGATACAGACGAAGTCACTTCTCGCGCTTATATTGTACCTAGCACCCATGTAAATCATGTAACTTACCGACTGTTCAAAATACACCATTGTAGTATGGGCCCGGTTTGTCGAAGCAACGGGGAGCGGTCATACGATCTCTATGATAGGCAGTGTGTTTGCCTTGCTCCATTTCTTGTCGTCGTCCCTGTAATGACAGAGTAGCTCCCTTTGACCGCGCCGTGACATGTGTGCATACGAGCTTCGTTCGCTGACTCTTGTAGAACATCGCTCGAGAGCCTGTACATGTCGAGCGCCCTGCTGCTAATTTTGGGTTCGTGTTTTCACACGCGCCGTCGCACGGTGCGCACCGCGTGTTTGAACACCTTGACCGCGCTATCCATGCAGAACCTAGTCGACACAATGCTGAAGAGGATTGCGGGGGAAGGGGGGAAATGTCTGCCACCGCATGAATGGACGACGGCATCTTGCGCGAGGCCGCGGGTGGCGAGACATTCTTGGCATAGCACACCCACGGCGGCACTCTGCGGCACTGCATGATCTCGACGGTGCGATGCTACGTTTCAGATGGACTTTCGTACTCCAACATCATATAGGTGGCACTCTACACCCCGGTGCCTTGCCTCTTCCCGTCTGTGGTCTTATTCTGCCTGGGGAGCAACCATCGCAACCGGGTCTCGTCGCCGTCACCGCCCCGCTGTCAACGCCCACACATTGTCGCCTAACACCTGTGCGAACTTTGTGGTTCAAGGGACGCGACTTGGCCCTTGGGCACAGCATTTCCGAGTCCGGGCAGCGCGAACACTCCAATTCATCGAGATCGCCGGGTGTCGGTGCCGCTCATAGCTCGCCGAGTCCAACTCGATTCGCATAAGGCGCGCCGCTCGCGCGACTGCCATCTCCCCGCTGCATCCATCCGCCCCCTCGCTGCTGTGCTTGGCTGAAGGGACTCATCTTCACTGCTCTGTCTACCACTACCCCACCTCTCGCACGCGCCGGTCCCCGTCAGAGGTTGTACCAGCTATGAAGATCGGACCGAAGCTCGGACCAAGGGTCCTTCACCGATTGTCACTCCCAGTGACACCAGAGACGCCTCAGCCTGCGCGGTCGTGCAGGAAGAAGGCGCTGCTCATCGGCATCAACTATAGCATGGAGGAGTCGTCGCTGAACACCAACTGTGTAGAGCTGGAGGGCCCGCACAAGGATGCCATCGGCATGCGGGACCTGCTCATCGGTGAGTTGAGGACGCGCTTTCTTCACTGTGTCTGCTGTCCTGACGGTGTTGCGTGGTGGGCAGACAAGTACGGGTATAAGGAGGAGGACGTCGTGCTCATGGTGGATACGGAAGGGGTGGATCGGGCGCGGCGGCCTAGTCGCAAGAACATGGTATGTCATCAATCACTGGAGGTGTTCAGCCCCCTCGCTGGTACCGTGCCTGATTGCGCACCCAGATACGGGAGATCCGTGCCCTCGTGAGGGGTGCCCAGCCAGGGGACCGCTTCGTGTTCCTATGTTAGTACTTTCCTGGCGTACTGTGCTCTGCTGCTTATTGATCTACGTTCTCAGTCTCTGGACATTCCGACCAGATCCCGTGCAGGGACCACACCGAAGACGATGGCTTCGACGAAGGTGTGGCCTGCATTCGTCTATGACTCGCGTGTATTGACTGACTGGTGATCGCAGTTCTGCTTCCTATGGACTTCGATGGCAAGAGCAAGCACAAGCTCATCGTTGACAATGTGGGTTTGCATCCCCGTGTCCACCGTCGTGGCCGGTCACTTACCTGTGTGTGGAATCAGGATCTCCGGAAGTGGCTCGTTGATCCACTCCCGCCCGGAGCACAGCTCATGGTGAGCACAACTCGACCACAGTTGCCGACCTTCCGTGCTAAGCTATCTCTACTCATAGGCAATCCTCGACGCATGCCACTCCGGCACATTGCTTGGTAAGTCGACTGCTGATAAGTGTTGGCCAATCTATAGCTGAGGCCTGCGCAGATCTCGATCACTATGACTGCAACAAGGTGTACTTCCCATGGGTCTCACTCGGTCGTCGGGATGCGAAGACGCGGCACGTTGATGTCGGTGCGTTATGTCTGGTCTGTGCTATGGGCGCTTCTGACACGCCATCCGCTCTAGTACGCAAGAACGATACATGTACGTTCCCGCGCGTGGCGCTCGAGGACAATACACTGACACCATCGCAGTCGCCCCGGTCCTCCACCAGAAGACCGCACCCGCCGCACTAGTACTCGACTCCCTCTCCGGGCTCAGCTCCCCGCGCTCGCCGCTCTCCCCCGCCGCATTCTCGCGCTCGCTCTTCTCGCCGCTCTCGCCCTCGCCCAAGTCGGCGAAGGCCATCCGCCACTCGCGCTCGCTGCACCACAAGGCGCTCCGGCACCACCCCGACCGCGCGCCCGACGCGGACCCGGACGCGGAGCAGGGGCACACGCGCGAGCTGCGCAGGCGGCGGACGACCGTGTCCGTGTCCGTCGCGGCGTGGGCGGCGGGGAAGACGCTCCGCCCCGCGGCGGAGGTCCTCAAACAGATCGTACCCGCCGCGCTGTGCATGTCGCCTGTGTCGTACCGCAAGTGCGACGGAGAGTGCCCTGTAGGATTTGCAGCGGAGGTGCCGCGTGTCGTGCGTGTCATTTGTTACAAGGTGTGGATGTGCGTGGCTGATAGGTGGGGTCTTTGGGTGTAGATATCGCTGGCGGCTTGTGGGGACTCGCAGTATACGTGGGAGTATAAAAGGGGGCAGTCTATGACCCAGGTATGGCTACTACTCTTGAGTTGTACACGCGATCGTTGCTGACAGTGTGTGCAGGACTTGATCCAGGAGCTCAGGGAGAACCCGCAGCCAAAGATCCACGAGCTGGTCACTAAGCTGGGGTAGGTGTTGGCATTCTGTCCGCTGTGAGCCGTGTGCTGATGGAGGGCTCGGTAGCTACTCGCGCTATGAGGTTTCTCGGCTGTTGCACGGGGCTGCGAAGAGGCAGCGGGAGGCGATCAAAGAGGGCGCGCAGCCGCTCTATTTGCTCGAGGGTGTCAACTTCCAGGATGTCCAGGTGGGTGGCGCTGGTGTTCCGCTCTGATTTGTACTAGAAGATGCTGATGTTGCGGTTCACTTGCAGCTTGGTAGCCAGGAGAGGCTGGTGAGTGACTCCCGTTCGTCTTGTTTGGTTCTTGCTGAACCTCGCGCACAGGACATGGAGATGCCCTTCGAGTTTTGAGTTTTGAGCATGCATACATGCTCGCGATATTGTCACACGCACATCAACCTCCCACCCATCAGGATTATGACGGATCCGCATCGATCTAACTTATTCACATTGAACTTATGTCTCGAGGCCATACCTCATTTACGCTTGCATAGTTAACGTCCGCCGTCTGTCGCACATCTGTATCGCCTATCGTCACACCACCGCCACACTGCACCTTATGCTCATTCATACATAGTTAGTTTAGATACGTAGGTAGTTTGCTCGGGGTCGTACTGTACACATATCTGGATGCAATCGTCGTCGTCTGCGCTTGGTTTCGGTAGCCATCACCAGGTGCCATGACCACCCCCCGACTCGACTCATTATTGAATGGAACTGCTGGCCGGAAATAGTAGGTGTCGTAGTTCGCGCCGCTACTCGTGCACGTGCACGTATACGTAGCTGCTACCGTGAATGGTAGGTATTATGGTTCGCGCTGGCGTGTGTATAAACTCTCTCCGAGTCCAGAGCCTAACCACACCCCCGTCTTCCCTCCCCGGCGGGTCCTCCCCATCGTTCGCTCTACTTCGTGAGGCTGTGCGTTGCACGGCTAGATCAACATGCCGTGAGTGCTCCTGTCAGGATTCAGGATCATGATCACTGCAAGCTGCTCGCCGTCTGACGATGTTCAGGATCAGGCCTGTGTATATCAGGGAGCGGTATGGCTCAGTTTCGCCTCGGAGTACGGCGTGAGGCTGTCCCAGAGAACACTGTGGTACTGAGGCTGCAGTAACAACACCTTGTTGCTGGCAGCTCAAATCGTTTAGCCGGTGTGCATCGGTACTCCAATTCTTCATTGTTGCTATCACGCCCCTTCGGAAATCCACTGCATCTGCCTGGCAAATTTAAAGAAGCAGGGCAGCAAACCTGTGGGACGCGAATCAACCATCTTCCCAGCGACACCTGTGCGACAGGAGCGTCGCTGTCGTCAAGCGGGACGGACCCGACGATGCATATCTGTGCGTCTATCTTGCTTCCCCTCTTCCTCCTTTGACTTCCGTGTCCAAGTACAAAGATAGAGCCAGCGGTGCCCAGTAGCCAACTCGTCTGTCGGGCAGCGGCTCGCACTGCCTACATATCTCCGAATGGCACGCGCTGCCTGAGACTCGTCTGTTGATGGACTCATCTGGATTGACGCGCTGAGGTGTTGTCCGCGCACACATATGGCAGTGAGGATGGATCAAGGAGCATCCAGATGTCGCGGAGCATGCCTGAAACGGGCGGACAAGAGGCGTATGCCTAGACTGCCAAAAGAAGCCCTAACCGCGTTCTTGCTGTGCATTGTATGGCTTCCTTGACTGTAAAGAACCACCTATCCTGCTCACGTTACAGTTCTTTGCATGGGTCTGTGGGTAGGAGCGTCAGAGTCTCCTCCAACAACTGTCACAGCTAGCTTTCCGATAATGCAGGAAATAAATTGATTCGGGCGCGTCCATATTCACGCTGATAGGATGGCACAGCCTATTGACGTGAGATCCTGGTGAAGGAACCTAGCCATTGCAAGAGATTGTGGTGTCATCTCTGCTTCGGGACATTGCGAGTGAGATTTCTCTTGTACTAAATGCCGATGCTGTTTGCTCACACTTCACTTCGCAGTTATAGCTTGCGACGGACACAAACGAGGAAATCGGCTTCCGCGGGATGACCCTTGCCACGGGACAGTCGCGACGAGACATTGTGCGGCGCGAGGAGGCGCTGCAGCCGTTAGCTCGATGACATCCCAGTCGGAGTTATTCACGGCACTGACCAGACGAGACTTGCTCACCGGGCGAGTCTCGACCGTTGCACAATGCCCATCTGACGTCGCTGAAATGAACAGCGCTCAACCAGCCGGGCTTATTTGTACAGAGTTGGCGTCTGCCTGGAGTGGCTATGAGACGGACCACATGCAGGCGCAACGCGTCCACAATGCTTCTCAAGACTGTCACGGTCTAATCGGTGAGTTCGGGCATGGTTTCTGCGCGCGCCGTTGCCCACACATAGCTAGACCTGTCAGGCAGCTTTTGTACAAACACTGGCCAATTTGGGGGCAGTGTTCGCCCCTCCCCGGCCTCTTATTTGGTCATACGCCGACGGCTGTGATGGCATCCTCCTTTTCTTCCATCCCGCTCTCTCACAGCCTGCTACCTCGCCGCGCTTCCAACACCTAGTCACCTCACTGCGCGCAGCAGCCTCTGTTGATCTCCCGGGCCGTATAACAACCCCGAAGTCCGAGTCGCACTGCACCCCTCCCCACCAGTTCTCACTACTCAGGTTATCCGACCCGAAGGAAGTGTCACTCATCTCCCTCACCTCCAGCCAGCAGCCCGATGAACACGCCAGCTCGCCCACCCCAGAAGAAGGCCTTGCTCGTCGCCAGCAACTACATCTATTGCAACACTGAGCAGTGTACCGTTGAGTCGAGCGTCAGCATGGCACAAGCCGCGGCGGATGGCGAGAGTATCGTCAGCACCAATGGATCCCTGGCTACTAGCAGCTCCCTGCCTGCGTCCGGTGACCAGATTCCCTTGGTCAATCCCTGCAAGGACGCGTGGAAGTGGAAGACTCTTCTCATTGGTGAGTGCTCGCGATGACCGCGCACGTGTCGATGATTAACCCTGCCCGTTCGCAGAACACTTCGATTTTCCCGAGAACATGATCTGCACGCTCGTCGACGAAGAGCATGATTGTCCTCCGAGTTCGATGGCCCGTCAGCCGTCAGATGTCGCCGGCAGCCTCGGCAAGATTCATCAACATAACCCACGCATGCGACCTAAAAGGGCGAACATCGTAAGGCTACTTTATCGCTCACGCGCAGAGGAAATATATCTGAAGCATGGAATCTCCTCTGCAGAAGCGCGAATTGCTCGAGCTTGTCAAAGATCCGATTCCTGGTGATACGCTGTTTTTCTTCTGTGCGTAACGCATGAATACGCCCCTCAATGATATGCCTGATGATGTTTCCCAGATGCTGGGCATGTCGGTCAATTGACGTGCGATGAGCACTCTGAAACAGATGGCCAGGACGAAGGTCAGGACCTCTGGACCCTTGATTAGAGAAAGAACAGCGCTGAAGGAATCTGCCGTAGCTCTGATACCTGCTGACGCCGTCCGGCCTTGGGAATGTCTCCACATTCCTGCAGAGTCTTTGCGACAGATCGACCACGGCAGCTGGCTCAAGGATAATGTAGGCTACGGTTGGATTTCACTTCAGCTGCATTGTTGGCTCATGATAAATCCAGGAGCTGAAGAAGATCCTCGTAAATGATCTGCCTCATGGCGTTCGACTGGTGGCACGTATCAAATCTATCTTTACACTGACTTCGTGGCTGATTGTCCTCACAGTGCGTTGTCGATGCGTGTCATTCCGGAACGCTATTCGGTGCGCAAAATTGTATCATGTCCGTGGCCGCACCTCACCTTGACTGAATGACGCCGTCTTGCTGCACAGACCTACCGCACGGCCCATGCAACACGGCTCAGATCGCCGCCGCCCGTCGTCTCCGCACCTATCTCCCCGACATCCCGCATCTGTCTCGACCATCTTCACGCGCCTCTCTTCTACGACCAGAGATCGTATGCAAGAACGCTTTCTGTCCTCGACGTCCAGCGGTCACCACAGCCACGACATCATCGATCGACATTGTCACGAACCCCAATTTTAGAGGGAAGGAGAACGTGCGAATGATCGCTACCGCAGACGACCGCCGTGACGGAGTGCCCGGACGGCGGAATTCGAGCCACGACTCCTGCCACATGCACTGCAGCTGCCGCTCGTTCCAGGACTCGGAGTCGTCGCAAATCCTAGGAGGGGCAGACGCCAACACCAGCTTCGACTCGGAGTGGCCGATGTCGTCGTTCAGGTTCATGGGCAGATCGGAACCCGACGCGTTCCAATGCGAGTCCCCGACGGTGATGCTGCCGCTTCTGTCGGAGGTCGAGCAGCCGTGCGGCGAATCGTGCAAAGTCGACCCTGACTTCATGGGTCCCCACATCGTACGTCTCTCGCGTAAACCGTGGATGTGCTCGGTGGCGAACTTGAAGGCATCATAGGTTACTATTTCGGCGTGCATGGACGATCAGGAAGCCTGGGAGAACAAGAAGACTGGAGGCTCTCTCACACAAGTGAGTGCAAGAATTCTCCTCTTCTGGTGACGCCACTTACAATATGCGTTGGCTAGATCCTTGTCCCATACCTCAGTAGGTACATCGTATACTGTGGGGTGTGCAGCTATCAATTTCCCTGGCTCTGGCAGAACAACACCGGAAACCTACCTACCGAGCGCTCATGGAGCATACGAAGTACGTTGGCACATCATGTATAGCTACGTGATTTAATAGGTCTTGATCGTTCTGCCTATAGCAATAAGCTTGACAATATCGTCCACAATGTCCACAAGAGATATCGCAGAAACTTGGTATCCGGTGTCTACTATCCTCAGGGTGGGCCTTACCACGGCCCAGCCTACCAGGATCCGCAGGTGGGCGTTGGGTCTGTGCACTACGCGTCGCGCTGGCTGATGCGGTTCTGCGTAGCTATGCAGCCTGACACCGCTGGTGAGTTGTACCGTCTCTCCACAGGCGTACTAGGCATGTATCTGATCAACGGCTTCCTACGTAGGATTTGGATGAGCTCTTTATTCTATAATCGCACAGTAATCTCGGCACGCACACCCCACGCTGTCTTCGCTTTCGCTTTCTGAACCTGCTTCGGGTTATCGCATCGTATTCACGGACTACTTGACCTTCATATTTGTAGTGTACAGACTCCCGGTTGTCTAGATCTCGCCATCCTATTGCAATACACATCATACTTTACTATGCACGTAGCTTTTGGCAGTAGACATCTGCATGTATCGATACATAGACCTCTGTTCGGTGTGTACAAGGAGTGATAAACGCACATCTCCACCCAAATATCCGAGCGTATTGATAACAGAAGCTGGAAGACGGTACCTTCGTGAGGTGCGGGTTACAGAACTTGAAAGCGGTCTTCAATGCTTCACGCCCGGTCCACCTCCTCGAGTGTATGCTTCCATAGTCGCTCCCTAGCTTCGTCCGTGCCGAAGTATCTCTTCTTCCCCATGTCGTTGCCTTTGTTGTCCCGACGCGAAGCTCCTGGTTGGCTATGCAGCAAGGCGTAGAGCATGTACTCTGCGCAGACCTCGGGGGTCACAGACAAGGGGTAGAGCAGCACCTTGCCGATAGTGCCCATCAGCGGTGTACGCACGAGCCCAGGGAACGCGTGTACAAAGGACATCCGTGGCTCCAGTTCCGCGAAGCTCTGAGCCGGTGTACTGTGAGGGCATGCGGAAGGGCACGCCACGAAGAACGCACCTCGATCATCATGTCGTTGTACGTCGCCGCAGACGTGAGGGCCTTCAGTGGGTTGTACCTCTTCTTCAGCCCGAGGTCGTCCAGATCGACCTTCCACCCGGAGCCGGGACCCAGGACGGACATGACCCTCGCCTCTTCTCCCGCTTCCTTCGCCTTCCTCAGCAGAGGGAGGAGGTCGTAGATGAACTTCCATCGCGAGTAGTAGTTGAGCGCGAGCCTCTTATCGATCCCATCTGCAGTCTCGTCGCGTCCGCGGAAGTCCATGAAGCCAGTAGAGAGCACCAGGAGGTTGACTTTCGGGAGAGTAGACAGGAGGGAGGACGTCGCCTTCTCCACGTTCTTCATCTGGAAGAGGTCGCTCTCCATAAAGGAGTGGTGGTTTTCTACGTCCGCCGAGGTAGGCTTTGGGTAGGAGTTGATGGTTTCCTCTGCGGACGAGCGGTTCCGGCCGCACAGAACGATGTTGGCATTTCCGTGGGTGTACCCAGCGAGTGTGCGAGATAAAGCCTGCCCGACACCGGAGGTACCGCCCACAAAGACAGCAACAGGAGGTCGCCTGAAAGAGAAGGCAGCGTTCGCTGCACGGACCGCGGCGATAGACGGCATTCGTGACGGGTCTGCGACGACCGAATGTCTGCAGTACACGATAAGAACGAGCTGAGGTAGACTTGACAGTAAAGGCCAAAGCAGAGAAGTTCAGCGGGGTCCAACCTTCAGATCTCAGAGCTGGAGTGCGACAGCGACGTTGAGCAAGTCGGCGAGCAGAACGCCTCCTCCTCCTCCTCCTCCTCCTCCTCCTCGCCACCGCTCGGCGCTCGCTGATGCGCCGCCGGACAAAGCCGAAATCCAGTGATGCTAGTCTCCCCAGGCAGACGTAGACAATTCCTTGAACCTTCAACCTTCGTGCCTCAGGATATCCTTGTCTGACAATGATGCATGACTTGCTCTCAACGGTCATTCGTATTTAGCCCTAAATTAGCCGAATAAAATGGTTGCCATCCGCCACTACCTAGAACTGCTACAATCTCTCTTGGATCTCTCCTATCAGACCGTATCCAGAGTTGACAACATAGTTCGGCCATACCATGCCACAGTCAACTTCTCATGCGCTCGCGTTCCTTGGTAATCTGGCGGAGGCATTAGAGTCTGACCCAAGCGGTGGCGACGCTCGCAACCTCCTATCGTCCTTCACCGAAAACCTGCCAATCCACAGCAGTGCGCCCAATGGTATGTCATGGACTTACCTGGCATGGAGATGCGACACTGAACCGAGCAGAACACGACCTACTTCCGGAATTGCAGAAAGCCAACAAACTGGCAGGGTGCAAGATTTACGACGAGGCTCACGCTCTGTATCTGCAGGTCGTTGCCACCATTCTTGGTGCAGACTTCTCTGTCCCCCTGTCCCGAGACCAGGCCGGGGGAGTCAAATGTGCAGGGTACATGCAACTGTCTATGGATGATAGAGTCAACCTCATGGTCTGTTACAATGGCGTCGCCAATTGTCTGGGTGAAACGCACAAGGAAACCGAGGTTGCAATCCCGTGCTTCTGTATCACCGAGTCGCTGACTACATCTGTTTTTGTACGGTAGGCACTGGACTGGTACGAAGAAGTGGACATATTGCACAAAAATGCGCGCTTCTCAGCACGTCCCGCGCTACACGGTGGGCACTTCTTCACCGCGAATGTCATTCATCGACTGAGTCACCAACAGACTGGGAATACTACGACCCGCAGCCGCCTCGCCAAGAGTTCTACATGCAACGCGTCAGAGCGCTGATGGGTGCTGCAGAACTCTACCTCCGCCTGAGGAACACAGGCGCTGCGACACATCGCAGATGCACGGCCGACGAGCTCGTCAAGCACGTCCCTGCCGGTGTCGACACCCGTGCTTTACGCGTCCTCTGCCCGATGGACGTCGTGACGGGGATGATGCAGTTCCGGCATCCCGAGCCGGAGCTGCTGAAACAATGGGAAGCGCTGAACAAGGACCTGCAAGTTCGCGGTTCGTGGCAGAAAATGAAGGTTGCCAAGAACATACCTCCGCGCATGGGCTTCGCGAGCTTCATCTGGCACGGTACGTCCTCCGTCTCCACCTCGGAGCAACTCGTTGATTTCCGCCGTGTCACAGGTCGTCTGTACATCTGCGGCGGGATGAAGAGCGGCACGATGGAGATATACAACGACTTCTACTGCATGGACCTGAGGAAGCAGCCCGGGACATGGCGCGAGCTGCCGCGCTACCCCCGACCGGTCTTCCTCAACCTGCAGCTGGCCATCCACAACGGCAAGGCGTACTGTTTCCGGGGCGCGCCGCGCGTCGACTACTTCGACCTCCACACCGAGCGCTGGGGCACGGTGCTGACGAGCTGGGTCGACCGCTCCGGCAAGCGCGGGCCCTGGCCGATCGCGGACGACGAGCTCTCCGACTACGCGATGCACGTCGTGGACGGGCGGATGTACGTGTTCGGCGGGGCGGCGCACAAGGCGAAGATGGGGTGCAACCTCTTCGCCGTGCTCGACTTGGGCACGAGGAAGTGGCAGCGGCTCTCGGGCGTCGCGAAGATCCCGGAGGCGAATCCTGATGAGCCTGGGCCGAGGAAGTACGTCGCGAGCTGGGTGGACGGGAAGAATGAGAATCTCTACCTGCTGCAGGGCATGGCGGACAGGGCGGCTTCGGAGATGTTCCACCAGGCACATGCAGCCTGCGACTCGCACGGATACGATGACTTTTGGAGCTGGAATATCAAGGAGCGTAAGTGGCGGAGGGAGAAGATGGTCGGGAACGTACCCTGTCCGAGGACGGAGATGGCCTGCACATACGTACGTCTTCCATGGCCGCTCGTGGACCCCCGCGACTCACTTCTCATCGCCACCAGAGCCCGAGCCTGAACTCCACGATCGTCTACGGCGGCTACAACCCCGAGATCCCAACGCTCTTCGCCGACTCGGGCCTCTGCTTCAGCTTCACCTATTACGCCGACACCTTCGTGCTCGACCACTCCTCGCCGTCGCCGCGCTGGCGGCACGTCGTGCACCAAGGCTTCCCGACCTACCGCGCGCAGAGCACGTTGCTCACGGACCCGGACACCGGGCGGGTGTACCTCTTCGGCGGGTACACGAACACGGACCAGGTCCCTTCGGGCAAGCACGGGCACACGCGGAGCTTCTGCGACCTCTGGCAGCTCCGCCTAGACGTGCCCGGCGGCCATTTCGAAGAGGTGAACGTCGCGGATGAGGAGCGCAATGCACGGCTCGGGCCGTGGCAGCGCTGCTTCAACTGTGGGAACGCGGGGATGTGGCGGAAGTGCGGAGGTGAGCCTTGGCTGTGGCGGTTTGCTGTGTTGTGGGCTGATGTGCACGCGCGGTCGATCAGGGACTTGCAAGGGCCGCGCGTTCTTCTGCGACGACGCGTGTTTGAAGGAAGGTTGGAAGGAGCACAAAGCGCTGCACAACTGTGGCACCCGGAAGAAGTGAGCTCTTCGCTGGCTCGCGCTGCGGCACCTTCGTCTTGAAAAGTCCGATGCAAACGTTCCAAGACAAACAATTGCAGCAAACCTACTTATAGCTCGGACCCGCGACGTCTACATACGACCCGAATACATGCGAGCAGCTTCGACCCTCTTTGTCCTTGGTAGTGCTCCCCCTTCGCTGAATGGGCCTCATTATTAGGCTTATAATAGCTGATGACAATGACTGGCGGCAAGTACTTTGACCTAATAATCCGGTGTGTCGTCTCTTGCTTCGATCTGGTTGAGCCTCGTTGAGTTCTGCGACGAGAAGGCGATCAGGGCCACAGACGACTCCTTGTTGCTATGGAACGTTGGCCCATACCTAGTAAGGAAACGAACTAACGTCTACGACCCGAAGATGCGTCACCGATGGTAAGACAATACAGCACCAGAAAGGCAATTCTCGGTCGCGACTGCCAAAACGAGACTGCACGGCCACCTGTGGGTGGCCCTGTCGACGGACCGCCACAGTGGCCCTGGTGCTTTGACCCTTTACCCAGTACGCCCGCATGCTGGCCACCGCGGGCCCTGGAAACGACCGTTGGTATGCACGGTAGGTATCCCTGCCATTTATAAGTGACCATGGTCTTTGACGAGAAGCACATCGGGTGACCTCTTCCTCCCGATTCGACGCACTCCCAGCTCCTCTAGTCTTTAGCATGCCACCGAGGAAGCCCAGGGCAGCGAAGTGGTATGTCAAGAAGAAGGCATCCACAGTGGCGTTGACAAAGCGCTCCATGGTCGGTCTGCGGCGTGGCCCCGCTAGAAAGGCTGCGGGCGCTCGTGCGCCCCCGAGCCTTAGCGTTAAAGGCGCAGCGCAGATCAAGCATACGTCCGCCAACTGCGGTCGTCCACGGAAGCCCTCCCAGGAGGAGGTCGAGGAGCTGACAGAGCGATGGGAGACTGTCCGGATTCAATACAACAGGCAGGCCCGAGAGGTCCAGGAAGCGATGCAGGACGAAGGTGCTCTCAATATACCCAGGTTCGTCCGCCACCTCTGGTGCCACACGGCCGTTCTACAAGAATCGAGGAGGGACCCGACGATCACGCGAGAAGACATCCTCGGTGACCCTGCGAAGGACATAGTGGAGGAGGTGGCGTCGGGCGGAACGATAGAGAAACTGGCGATCGACATTACATTGGTCTCGGAGGGCTGGCTTGCCAACAGCAGGTCCCGGCCGCGCCACGTCCTGATCCTGCGCGACGAATACCCGACGCGGCCGTACCATTTCTTTTGGCCGAACAAGCTGTTCCAGCAGACGACCCACGTCGCGTTCGAGCCAATGCTGCACGAGATCTACGCCAAGTTCCCTGCGAAGGGCCTCAAGTCGTTGTTCCCTCGGGTGCGTTGCTGTGGCATCCAAATCATGGATGCAATGATTACAAGGGCCGAGCTGGGCCGGGCTGTCCAGTTCGTCCGGGAGCTGTTGTCGGTCTTGGACAAGCTGGTCGTGTCCATCTACACCGGCGCAGGTTGGTACTGCTGTCGCGACGCGCCTATCTGGCTTGCTCTCCGAGCTCTGGCGAAGACGCAGCCGAAACTCGTCGTGCTTCCTCATCAAGTCAGCTTCACGACGGAGTGGGAGAAGCTGGTCACGGACGGCGAAGAGACCATCTGGGACGCGCAGGTGGACGAAGATGAGTGTGAGAAGCTCCCGACGAAGGCCAGCCGTGAGGAGAACTGGAACGAGGCCTTCTTCGGGAGTGCGCGATGGCTTTCTGGGAGCCGCATTCACGTCGACGAGAAAAGAATAACTCGCTACAAGGAGGAAACGGCGACGAGGACCGCTGCGTTGGAGGACAAACTCCGGTCATTCCTCGACGACTTGACTGTGCCGGGCGTGTGCACACCCCTTGAGGACCTGGAGGCAATGTTTCCGTTACCGCCTGACGCAATGGACATTTCAGTATACTAGACATCGTAATGTTTTCGTTTGTAGCTTGCTGCTTATGTATCTATATCATCGAACTCGGGATTATTGGACGTGTGGCTAAACCGCTAATAGCAAACTTGTGATTGTCATGCACCCTCTCACGGCCCGCTTGTACTGTGATCATTGTCCTGGTTCATACATTGAACAGTGCTTTCCGTGTAACTGTCCGTGGTTGGATCATGGCCCTGTACATGTGTAGCGGCTGACATGCCTCATCGTGCGCCCGCGAATAGACTTGACGCACAGTGCGATGTGAGAGCTGCCTCTCCGTGCAAGTCATCGTTGCCCAGGTGGACAATGCAGTCCATATAAAGCGACCTAGAGAACGCAGCGACAATGGGCCACCCGGGCCCAGTTGCAAGGCGGAGACACCCTTGGGGCGTCCATTGTCGTCGCCAGTGGCAAGACTAGCCTCTCGCGAGGTATAAAAGACCTGCACTCTGAGGCTTCCTTCAGCATCCAGTCGTCGCCTCTCAGAGCTACGAACTCACCGAATGACGACAACTGGCCATGTACCTCCGCCACGCCATACGACCCCGAGAGCCATGCATCCTTCGATATCCTACGCCGAATCCGGGACCTCCTCCAACCGTAACATCCACGTTCCACAGCCACAAAGTACAGCATATGCGCGCAACTCAGATGCCGTCTCTCCGTACCCTGGTTCTTCGCTTAGATGAACTCGGGAGGGGGCAAGTGGATCCATTGAATAGGCAACAATGTCCGCTTGTAGTCATCGTAGGACTCCCTGACCTGAAACGGCAAGTCACGCCACGCAAGATCGCGAAACGCAAAGCAGCTTCCTACACTAGTGGAAGCCTAGCGCGAAGAGCGAAGAGAACAGCTGAAATACAGCTGCCTCCTACGATATCGGCGTGGCCGTCCCAGGACCCACCATCAGGGCTTCTAAGCCTCGCGCGCAGCGTTTTCAGGTGCTGCACTTCGTTGGCCGGATGTGATCATCTATACACGGGCTCTTGGGAGCCGAACATTCGTACGGCGTGTACCGTATGTGGGTGAGTGCCATCCAATCTGACGTGCCACAGCGATGATGTAACCGCAGCCTCGCAGAGATTGCACAAAGACTCCGACCCCTACGACGCAGCCGCAACGGTTTGACAGTCTATCGAATCGCATTGTCGACCCCCGGGGCTATCACGGAGGACGCCGCGGATGACGTCGACCCAGCAATAAGGGATCCCATCCACAGACGAGGTACAGCCTCCTGGGACACCATACACCAGGCTTGCAAGAAGACGCTGAGAAACCGCAGACAAGGGGGGTGGCGTATATGGAGAAGCGCGGATGCCTGGCGGGCTACCTACAGGGTCTGGCCCATGCGACAGCGTGCGGGACCTAGGGCAAAGTCAGTGCAGAGGATACAGTGGGCATTGGACGCACCGATATAAGTTACATGACGTAGCTCCCGCCGGTGGGATCACAGCTTTGGCACAGTAAGTCCGCGACGCTTTGACAAGATGGCCAGCCTGACGTGAAGCATTTAGATTCGTGCAAGGGCCCATCCGTTTCTCCAGCCGACGCCAGCTCCCAACGAAGCTGCCCCATAGCATCAGCAGCTGCCCCACCGGCTACAGAAGTCGGCGGAGAGTATTGCGTACTAGGCATGGGAGCAGCCAGGAAGGCCCTGCCCATTGCCGTGGCGACTCCGACCCGCCGACGCTCAAGAAGAACATGTTTGCCAACTATGTCTACGCCCCGGTGATTGTGCCTGGGCAGGACGGGGACTGGCAAGCGACCACATATGTAAGCAGCCCAAGTCAGAGTCAAAGCGTCAGACTTACTCGTTATGGGGGTGACTTGCGGCAGACGCTTCGGCGGTCGTGCGTCCCGAGGCAGACATATCGTACGAACACCTGATAGCTGCGTCAGTAACTCGGAACTGCAAACGCCTGGCGTTCTCCCCCAATACCGGGCGGGACAAGCGGATTGATGAAGTGCTACAACTGCTGCGGGAAGGACCCTATCGAATCCGTCTTTCACCCGCTGGACAATCTGCGCCGAACCTTCTCCTCGATGTGCGTCCAACCCCGAAACAGAGCGAACCCAACTCATGAAATTTCGTGCCTTCAAGGTGTCGCCGGGATCTTCATCCCCGCTACCGGCCTCGAGCGACCACGTCAACACCGACCGAAGCATGGCCATGTTCAAATATTCGCAGGTTGCCCCAGGAACCACTCCCGAAGAACGGCCTGCACGCTTCCTCAGGAACACCACCGACGCGGGGCGACGATAGGTCCACCGACAATGAGGATCTCTTCACTCATCGCCACTCCTGCCAGTAGCACGCGTGCTCGAGTGGCCGCAGGCCGCCGAAAGCCTACTGGACCTGTGGGTCTTCGAGGCACCGAGTATGATGGTATTTCTCGTCAATGCTTTGCACGTCGAGGAACCGACGTCACTAGAACTCCTCGGCGAACAGCCCACCGCGATCCGCCTGCGCACAATTCTTGGGGTGCATCACCTGGTGAGAGCGATGGATGGAGGAACCTCAGCGGTGATATCTCAAGGCCTACCCTTCGAGGAGCCAGGCTGACCCTTTGACGAACCAGGGCTATGCGCAACCTAAAAACTACTCTTCGAAGACGAAGAAGCGGCGGAGGGTCGCATTGGGTCGCCGTCATCTGTTACGCCCAGTAGCATGCAGCAACGTGATGTCCGGGAAGCGCTTGCCGGGAGCCACTACCACTGTGAGGATTCGCATGGAGGACGACACGGAGGCGCGATCTCGGTGGGGATGATTATATGCGGAAAATCCCCGATGTACAACGCTGCAACCGGGTGTTAGACCTGGTAATGCATATGTCCCTTCAACAGCACTCTAGCGGACTGACGAGACGACTCACCTAGGTTCAAGGATGGGCGACCCTTCGCACCCTCACGCAAAGGGGCGAACAGATGACGGGTATGGTGTACGGCCATCACATCAGGGAGGAGACGTTTGCGGAATGGTTCAGCAGCGCCAGAGCACACCGCCTTCGAGACAGTTATATTCGCGACGAACCTCGACCTCACCATATGCATGCGGAGATCAACTGGAAAGTTGATGACAACGTGGGCTCTCGCACCATATCCCCGCGTCCGAGGAGGTCCCGACGAAGGTCCCCTAGTCTCGCCTCTCCTTTTCCGACGCTTCACTGTCCTCCTTCACTGGACCGAATCGGTTTATACTCGACATCATCCACGAGAAGGCACGACGCCAAACGACGAAGTCCACTCATCCTACACCCAAAGAGATCCGTGCTGACGCTCCATCCGTCTCATCTCCCCGACGGCAATGGCAGGTCGCGACTTCGGCGGACAGGATGGTCGCTCAGTCGGCGTGCAACTTGCTGTTACCCACGGGGATATGGTGCGAGAGTCTGGGACGAGACTTATCATGCTCTACGCGTGTCGTCAGATGTGATTGCTGTCGCCAAGAGATTGTTGCTTACAATAGTTAAAATAGTGTCAAAAAGTATCGGAACGATGACTTGCGGTCTACCGTTGTTGAAGTTTCCGCGTATAATGAGGGGTCTAGCACCGAGCCACGATGTTGCACGACTGAGGCCAGTGGATCTATCACGAGCACCAATCGAAGAGATTGTTGCTTACAATAGATTTCATTGCTCTGTCGTACAACATCTCATCAACATGCCTTCAGTGTCGCGACGTTATCCGAGTTTGCGACTTGCGGGCGTAGAAGCCAAGTAGAAGCACATCGCGCATTAGCTCAGCCCACAGGTGGGCTGGTGCGAAGACAATCGATATTCTGCCCTTTGAATGTCGTATGTCAGTAGCGATTGGGTTCGTGAAAGTCGAATCATACGGGTAAGTGTGCAAGTACCTCTTGATGCATGAGATCGACCCAGTAATCCAAGCCAGAGTATCCCAGACCTCGCCCCCAGTTTAAGGACTTCAGCAGACAGTGAAGCGGTAGCATATATGAGCCCCGTTACAGCCTATTGTGGCCTTCATCGCACCGCGACATAGACTGAAGAATTCGCCCAGTGAATTATCAACGAGCAGAGGAGGAGGAGATGGACAAGATCAAGGCGAGATCGACCTTCGCTGCGCGGGACTGAGCCGCGGGCGCTCACACATTCCCACGCTCCTCTGCCCGCTGCGAGTGCAGCTCGCAGCTGCGGTCGTCACCCCTTCCTCGAGCTCACTGTTGCGAACGACGTCCGTGCAGCCAACACTTCACGCCAGCGCCACCAATCGGGCTTGTACATTACACAGACGCTGCTGGCCATGTCTCTCCCGCGCGCAAACTACGACCCTCGACGGGTCTGCCTGAACCCCTTCCCCGCCCTCAGCCTGGGCAAGCACCGGCGCACCATCGGGATCTACCTCGCCGGCGGTCTCGTACGTCCATCCAAGAATTGCTATTCACCGCTGAGAGCTCACCGCGCCCTGCGTAGTTTGCGCTGGCGAACTGGACGTTCCTCGACGCGGCGATCCTCTCCGCGCACGCGCGCGACCCGTGGAACGACGAGCTCGACCCACCCGTGCACGTTGCCTTCGTCGACTGGGTCCCCGGCATCTGCTCGCTCCTCGGCATGATCATCATCAACCTCATCGACAAGGACCGCGTCCGCGGCGAGGAGGGCTTCGGCGACGCCGCTGCGGTCTGGCGCGCGCGTCTCATTCTGTTCATTGGGTTCGCGCTCATGGCGGGCGGTCTTGCGGGCAGCGTGGTGCGTCTCGTTCTCGCATGTATTCTTGGTTGGGATGCTGATGGGTTTCGGTGGGGCATAGACGGTCCTGGTGCTGAAGTACGCGCTGAAGGACTACCCGGAGCAGTTCCTCTACTACGGCTACGCGAACGTCTCGCAGAACATCGCGCTCATGCTATCCGCTATCGTCCTGTGGATATCTCAAAGTGTCGGCTCCGAGTACGAGTATAACCTCGCTATCTAGCGCTGTAACTATATATCTATCGTGCCTGTCATCGGTCTACAGAGGCAGACGTGCTTACTGGAAATCCTGTGTTGCACTGCGTGTATGCGTACTGACCTCGGTGCTGTAGAGTCGGATGAACCTCGTGAGGTTTCCTTCGTTCGGGGCCTTGGTGCCTGCCTAACGTATCCTGGACCTCGGTCATACGCGCGCTGGCTGAGAGGACGGATTCGTTGCATGTCGGTGAGTGGTGGCGAGGCTTGTCGACTGGCGATAGACGTCTGCGGTCGGTGAGTTGGACCTGAGCGTCGTGTTTACAATGTTCCACTCAGCGGCCTTGGTGTCGCACATGGTTTCCCGGACGTCTTCCACAACGTTTGGCCGTCAAAGCTCATTTTGAGCTGCTTCATACCGTACACCATTCCGCCATTGACTTCAACGACAGAGGGTTCTCTAATCTCGTCTCCCTCGCTGTGCACCCGCGGTTAAAGCTACACGCATGTATTTGAGTAAGACGTGAACGTCACAGATCCGACCTGTATAGTAGACGGTGACGCGATCGCTGCAAATCTCTCGGGACGGTTGATTCGGACTTCTAGGGCGAAGATATTACTAAAGGCACGCCAGCGAAGAGCTCACCTCTTCCGACAATTGTGCAGCTCTTTGTGCTCCCTCCAGGCTTCCCTCTGACACGCATCGTCGCAGAAGAACGCACGTCCCCCGCAAGTCCCTGATCAACCGCGCGTGCACACCACTTCGTCAGCCCACACTCGAGCGTCCACAATCCAAGCTCCAAGACTCACCTCCGCACTTCCTCCACATCCCCGTGTTCCCGCAGCTGAAGCAGCGCTGCCACGGGCCGAGCCGCGCATTGCGCTCCTCATCCGCGACGTCCACCTCCTCAAAGTGGCCGCCGGGCACGTCCAGGCGGAGCTGCCACAGGTCGCCGAAGCTCCGCGTCCACAGCTGCCCGTGGTTGCCCGAGGGCACCTGGTCCGTGTTCGTGTACCCGCCGAAGAGGTACACCCGCCCGGTGTCCGGGTCCGCGAGCAGCGTGCTCTGCGCGCGGTACGTCGGGAAGCCCTGGTGCACGACGTGCCGCCAGCGCGGCGCCGGCGACGCGGAGGAGTGGTCGAGCACGAAGGTGTCCGCGTAGTAGGTGAACCTGAAGCGCAGGTCCGAGTCGGCGAAGAGCGTCGGGGTCTCGGGGCTGTAGCCACCGTAGACGATCGCGGAGTTCAGGGCCGGGCTCTGGTGGTGTGAGAGGTGAGAGGTGAGCCGCGGTGGTCCACGGGCAGCGATGAAAGACGTACGTATGTGGAAGCCATCTCCGTCCTCGGACAGGGTACGTTCCCGACCATCTTCTCCCTCCGCCACTTACGCTCCTCGATGTTCCAGCTCCAAAAGTCATCGTATCCATGCGAGTTGCAGGCTACATGCGCCTGGTCGAACATCTCCGCGGCCGCCCTGTCCGCCATGCCCTGCAGCAAGTAGACATTCTCCTTCCTCCCGTCCACCCAGCTCGCGACGTACCTCCTCGGCCCCGGCTCATCAGGATCCGCCTCCGGCATCCTCGCAACGCCCGAGAGGTGCTGCCACGTCTTCGTCGAGAGGTCCAGCACGGCAAAGAAGTTGCATCCCAAGTCCGCCCCCTTCGCCGCCCCGCCGAACACGTACATCCGCCCGTCCGCGACGTGCATCGCGTAGCTGGAGAGCGTGCCGTCCGGGATCGGCCAGGACACCGGTTCGCCCGCGCGATCGACGCAGCGCGTCAGCACCGACCCCCAGCGCTCGGTGGTGAGGTTGAAGTAGTCGATGCGCGCCGCGCCGCGGAAACAGTACGCCTTGTTGCCGTGCACGACCAGCTGCAGGTTGACGCAGACCTTTCTGGGGAAGCGCGGGAGCTCGCGCCATGTCCCGGGTTGCCTGCTGAGGTCCATGCAGTGGAAGTCGTTGTATACCTCTGGGGAGCCGCCCTTCATCCCGCCGCAAATGTACAGGCGACCTGCGACGAAGCCGAAGCCGAAGTCAACAGGCTGCGGCGAGGGAGAGAACACTGAGTCAGAAACGCACTTTGCCAGATGAAGCTCGCGAAGCTCATGCGCGGAAGTATGTTCCTGGAGATCTTCATCCTCTGCCACGAACCGCGGACTTGCAGGTCCTCGTTCAGCGGCTCCCATTGCTTCAGGAGCTCCGGGTCGGGGTGCCGGAACTGCGTTACGGCGTTCAGGAGGTAGATCGGGCAGAGCACACGCAAAGCACGGGTGTTGACACCGGCAGGGGCGTGCTTGATGAGCGCGTCCGCTGTGCTTCTGCGATGTGCAGCAGCGCCTGTGTTCCCCAGGTGGACGTACATGTCTGCGACACCCACCAGCGCTCTGATGCGTTGCATGTAGAAGTCCTGTCGAGGCGGCTGCGGGTTGTAGTGTTCCCAATCTGTTGGTGACTCAGTTGACGTATGGTCAGTCCTCTGCGTGGTTACACACCATGCAACGCGGGACGCGCTGCGAAGCGGGCATTCTTGTACAAGATGTCCACTTCCTCGTACCATTCCAACGCCTACCGGTGCATGTACGGAATGTAGTCAGCAACTGAATGATGGATACAAAAGCACGGGATCACAACCTCTGTTTCCTTGTGCATTCCATCCAGGCAAGTGGCGACGCCATTGCAACAGATCATAAGGTTGACTCTGTTATCCATGGACAGTCGCATATACTCTTCGCATTTGACTCCACCGCCCTGGTCTCGGGGAAGGGGAATGGAGAAGTCTGCGCCAAGAATGGCGGCAACGACTTGCAGATACAGAGCGTGAGCCGCGTCGTAGATCTTGCGCCCCGCTAGCTCGCTCGCCTCCTGCAGCTCCGGAAGTGGCTCGCGTTCTGCTCGTTTGAGTATCGCGTCTCGAGGTCAGGGATCGTGACATACCATCGGGCTCAGTACTGTCGATTTGCAGATATTCGGAGAAGCACGACAGAAAGTCGCGAGCGTCGCCACCGCTTGGGTCGGAATTTACTGCCTCAGCCAGGTTACGGAGGAAATCGAGCGCAGGAAGGTTCACTGGCCGCTCTTGTGGCATGGTATGGAGAAACTACGTGAAGACAGTCTGAACTGGGACCCGGATGGCCAGCGATGGGAGTTGGATGGGAGATAGTCTCTAAGAGTAGCAGAGTCGTCAGCGCGTCAGCAACTACACACGCTGTATAAGTAGTCTGGAGATAGAACCTGAAGGCGTGACCCGACGAAGCCCAACGTAAGCAACCGACAGAAGCAGTGGCCGTCCTGCTCCGAACAACCCTCGCGCGACAACTTGAGGCCTGAGGCCTGAGGAATAGCAAGAGCTGTAGAAACTGTAGCAGTTGCGCAGGTAGCAGGCTGTAGCGGTCCGCGGATAACTCAGTACCAGCTATATTCTTCGCGCATCTTGGGGCTTATGAAATGCGCGCGAGTGAGCGTCGGGAGCAAGTCGTAGTTGTGTATCTCGGAATACCGCGTCGTGGATTCACAAATGCCGTCTATCGCCGCGGTCCGTCACCCAGCGAATGCTGCCTTCTCCTTCAATGGATCTCCTGTTGCTCAATGCTGCCTTTGTGGGCGGCCTATAGCTACCTCCAGTGTCGGCCAGGCTTTGGCTCGCGCTATTTCCCGTCCAGGAGGTCTTCTTTGGGCTCTGCCTAGGGGAGACAAATTTCGCGCACTCGCAGACACTCGCTGGGTACCCTCAACGAAATGCCAGCATCGTTCTGTGTGGTTGGACTCGTCCGCAGCAGGAATTGTCAATACCTACCCGAAGCCCACCTCGATGGCTGTCGGAAACCCCCACTCCTTCATGGAGACCTACCTCTTCCCGATGAAGCACGCAGAGAAGGCGACGTCCTCCACTGCGCGCGATGGAAGTCCATCCACGACCTCCTCATTCTGCTGAGGAAAGCGCACGCTGCGGGAGAAGAGGCGAGGGTCATGTCCGTCCTGGGTCCCGGCTCCGGGTGGAACCTGAAGCTTGAAGCTTGAAGGTCGGTCTGGACGACCTCGGACTGAAGTTCAAGAAGAGGTATAATCCTCTGAATGCCTCACGCGAGATGATCGAGGGCGTCCTTCGTCGCGGGTCCTCGCGGTACACTGGCTCAGAGCTTCGGGGAAATGGAGCCACGAACGTCCTTCATCTACGGTATCTCGGCCTCGTGCGTACGTCGCTGATGGGCACCATCGGCAAGGCGCTGCTCTACCCTTTCTCTGTGACATCCGAGGTCTGCGCGGAGCACATGTTCTACGCCTTGCTGCAACTTGAAGCCCACCAGGAGCCTCACTGGCACGTAGGGACAACAAAGGCAACACACGGGGAAGAGATACTTCGGCGCGGACGAGGCTAGGGAGCGACTATGGAGGCTTACTCTTGAGGAGGGTGGACCGGGCGGTGAACCATTGAAGACACTCTTTGATACCTCACGAAGGTCCAGCTTCCAGCTTCTGTGATCACTACGCTTGGGTGTTTGGGGTGGAGATGCATGGCTCCCTGTGCGTACTAAACGGAGAACTATCTAGCGCTGTAAATATATATCTATGTGCTTATTACCATCGGTCTACGCAAGCAAACGTGCTCAATTGGATCCTGGGTTCATTGTATGCCAGCTAGCAGTGAGTGATGGAGAGGTTATTCTGGCGATACCGATGTCTATGATCGTTATGTCGCAGCTGAGCGTCGTGTTCATTGACAATGTGTCGCGTCAGTTTCGCACGTCGTTGCCCAGGTCTCTCAAAACAACGCTTGACCGTCACATCTCATTTCAGGCTACCTGCATATCGTACACCGGTTCACCATAGACTTCAATCACAGCCCCTCTTCTGACGTCCCATCCTCCCCGGCCACGCACTCGCCTAGTCCCCAAGCGGGTACGGGTGCATGATCTGGCCGTAGTACAGCTCCGCCTCCGCGGACGCGAGGAAGACGTACGTCGGCGCGATCTCGCTCGGCTGGCCGACGCGCCCGATGCTGCTCTTCTCGCCAAAGCCCTCCATCTCGTCTGCCGGCCGCGACGCGGGCTGCAGGGGCGTGTGCACGGGGCCTGGCGCGACCGCGTTGACGCGCTACGGGCGACGGTCAGCGAGCGGATCGAGATGCCGAGTAGTCTATGGGAGACTCACGATGCCCTTGGGCTCGAGCTGCTTGGCGAGCGAGCGCGTGAAGCCGACGATGGCGCCCTTGCTCGAGACGTAGTCGACCATGCTGGGCGAGCCGCGGAACGTCGTCACGCTCGTCGTGTTGATGATGCTGCTCCCGCGCGGGAGGTGGGGCAGCGCGAACTTCGTGACGGCGAACATCTGGAGGATGTTGCTCCGGAACGTGCTCTCGACGGAGTCGAGGTCGATGTCCGCGAAGTCCTTGGTGATCACCTGCTTGGACGCGTTGTTCACGAGCACGTCGAGCCGCCCGAACGCGCGCAGGTGCGCGTCGACCACCGCGTGCGCGCCCCGGAAGTCCTCGAGGTCGTACGCGACCGAGAGCGCGCGCCGCCCCTCGTGCTGGATCGCGCGCACGGTGTCCTCCGCGTCCTTCTGCTCCGCGGGCAGGTGCACGATGGTCACGTCGGCGCCCTCGCGCGCGAAGAGGATCGCGACTGCGCGCCCGATGCCTGAGCTGGTGAATGGCGGGTCAGCGCCGCGTCTGTGCTCGGTGGCACGGACACTCACTCTCCACCCGTGATCAGAGCCTTCTTGCCACGCAGCTTGCCTATGCCGACGTACGGTTTTGGTCCGGAGCCCGTCTCGAGCGAGGTGTCGAACGGCTCGGGCGCCATGGCCTTCTGGAGGCCAGGCAGGTCCTGTGACTGTGCGGGGACCTTCTGCTTCAGCGTCGTTCCTTCGTGTGCCATGTTGTGTCTAACTCGGGGTCGTGGCTGTGATGAATGAAATGAAATGAGCCGCAAGGAGGGTGTATGCGGAGGGGCATGGTGAGCATGGTATATATATATATATAGTGGGGAAGAACGCTGGCGCGGCTACGCCATGGGTGACCCCATCGTTGCGCGCCTGCAGCTCCAGGAAGGCTCGGCGGCGGGCAGCGGGGCAACCGACTTGCCATCCTCGTCGTGGGGCGCACGGTCTGACGTCATCGCTTCACCCTTGCGTCGACTTTCTACTCTCGAGTGCCTAGACTCCTGAATGGACAGTAACAAACGCCACCAAGTGCGTCATCAGTCGTCGTGGAGGCAAGTGAGGGGCGACGTACTTCAGGCATCACGGACAAATGGGGAAGGTGTCCTTCCTAACCAGGAAGATTTCCTTCGCCGAGCTGTGCTCTACTTGTGGCACTGACCATGTGTTGGAAACTCGCTGGGCGGCAGAGCGTCTTGTCCATTCCCTGCCACCCAGCCTCCCAAGTACTCACCAACACGCAACAAACCCACGCAATACACCATCCAAGACAGCAAATAAATAAGTCCGCACGGCTAGCGCAATACATCCGCACCGACTACCGCGTACTGGTACTCCGCACTCAGAGCTCGTCCGCCACGCGCTGGACGGTCTCCTCGACCTTCTTGAACGCGCTCAGGATGTTCGCCTTGATCTTGAGCTCGTCGAGCTTCGCGGGCGCGAGCGTGCGCTTTTGGAGGAGGCTCGCCAACCTGCGAGTCCGAGAAAGCACCGGTCAGCATCCGACATGAACACAGAGTAGCCAGCGAGAGGAAGCGGAGGAAGGCGGGGGCAAACAGGGCAGGGACACTCACCGCTTGCTCTCCTTCTCGACGTACTCCTCGCTGCCATTCACCACCTTCTCCATCACGCGCACGTAGTGGCTCGCAGCAGGGCCGACGCTCGCAGCCAGCGCCGTCGCGTCCTTATAGATCGTGTCCCGCGCCGCGCCGGTCGCAGCGAAGAACTGCGACGCGAGCGTGTCCAACTCGGGCAGACGGCCAGCCTGTGATTGAAGACGTGAGCGCCATCCTAGGGAGGGCGAGCGAGCGAAGACGCACGAGGTCACTGAGGCCACCGCCGACCGCGCGGTGCGTGCCGCACTTCTCGTTCAGGAAGTCGACGAAGGCCTCCTCGCTGCGCGGCCCGTCGTAGTCAAGCGGCTCGCCTGGACGTTCAAGGACCGGTCAGTCTGACGACGAAGCGGAGGAGCACGGAGTACAACGCACCCTTCGAGCCCTTGGGGAAGAACTTGAGCGTCGGGTAGCTCTGGACGCCGTACTTCTCGGCGAGCGGCTTGTTCTGGACCGCGTCGGCGTCGAGGTTCGCGACAACGCACTGCAAGAGGTTCAGTCAGCATGATAGCATAGAGATGCGGAGAATGCGCGTACGTTCGACTCTGTGGCGAAGATCTCGGCGACTAGATAGAACGGTGTAAGCACGCTCCACCGCATCGGCAGGGTTCTTGGACGCACCCTTCTCCCAAGTAGGCTTCAGGCGCTTGCAGTGACCGCACCACGGTGCCGTGAAAGAGACGAGAACATTCTTATCCGAGTTCTGAGAGCAGAAGGGTTAGCAAGCATGCTTTGATCGTGATGTTCGCGGAGTACGCACAGTGACCGCGTCATCGAAGTTCGAGTAGTCGAGGACCTCGTATGCCGGGGGCGGGGGAGGCTTGATGCTGGACTTCACACCGGACTTCGTGGTGATGCTGCAAGACAGTCAACATGGATGTTCGGGTAACGATCATCGAAAAGCCAGAACAATGCGTCAGATTTGAGATAACTTTGTCCGCAAGAGGAAAGCCGGACGACTCTCGACTTCGGAGAGAAAATTAGAAACCATCATATACGCGACCGGGATAGACTTGCTAGCTCGAAGGGACCAGCGTCTTGTCCTCTCAACGTAGGACGGGCCGGGAAACGATGGGGGAATACGGTCTAAAAACAGGCCACTCACAGGTTCACCAGGTCATCAAACTCCCGCCCGCCCTGGTAGTCCTCCGGCTCTCCACCTTGGGGGCCGAACCACTTCAGCGCTGCGACGTACGTGTCAGTACCGCACTAGCACCTTCCATCCTCGCAACACGCACTCGGGAAGCCCTTCACGCCGTACTTCTGCCCGAGCGGCCTGCCGATCCCGTCCGCATCGACCTTCGCAACGACGACCTTGTCCTTTGCGTGCGCAAACGCGTCGGCGACCTCTTCATATATGGGCGCGAGGTTCTGGGATTGGAACACGTCAGCTCCCGAGCACGCGTCTAGAGCGCGGTCGAGCGTACCTTGCAGTGACCGCACCATGGCGCGAAGCTGCACAAGCGCATCCGTGACCAGTCAGTAAACCATCCCATACCCTCGGAAAGAAACTCCGGGTGGTCCGAACACGCACAACTCGACAAGTGCGGGCTTGCCTTGGCCGACGAATTGGTCGAAGTTGTCCGGGTCGAGGTCGATGACGTTGGAGGCGAGGGCCCCGCCCAAGGAGACGACGGCAGCGAGGAGAGTGAACGTGAACTTCATGGCGTCGGAACCAAGAAGCCTGAGGTCGTCGGAGGGGAGGAAAGGAAGAGGATTTGAGAGGGAGACGTGGAGCTTCCGCTGCTTATGGGCGCGTTGTAGACGCTGCTGACAAATAAGGCAAGTCTGAACTTGGCGTTTCCGAGAGACTCGGTCTGTTCACGCTCAGTGCTGTACGGTGCCGCCGCGACGTTTGGTAAACTCTTCAGTTTCGGAGGACTCTTCCCTTTATCGACATCTCTGACCACGGGGTCTGCTTGAATAACTCGGGCAGTCTGGGTCGTCATGCGTCAACATATATAACGTTAACATCGTGCAGGCCCAAGTAGTACTCGACGCATTGCCGTCTCCTTGGACTCGCGCTGCCAGGCTCCAACGCATTGTACATTGTTTTCACGATTGACTGACAAGTCAGTGCCATTGTGTACGTTGAAGTCAGTGCATCCTCGAACCAAGGTATGATTCACAATATAGACGCAAGTCCGTACTAGCATTGGCATTGCTATGTAGTAGTCAGCCAGCAACTTCGTGGCACGCGATCGTTGTACGAGTACGCCGCGTGGATGGTGAAGCACCCTCAGTAGTAGCAGCAGCAGGAAGGGGGTCCATTTAGCCGCCTCGACATCTCGACGGCGATAGCGCTCACTAGGAACGCTCTCCGGATGGGCAGCGGATATCCGACGAGCAGCCTGTTTTTGGGACGACATAGTCGCTTGCTGCTTCATCAGTCATTCACTGTTTGGGAGGATAACAAAGAAGCGGGACGGAGCGATCAAGCCTGCCTGTCTTGAGAGACAGGTGTGGAAGCTGCACCGCGGACGCTACCTCAACGCCCAACGACTGTGTGCACTGTGCAGTGCCATATTAGTACCGCGCCGTAGCAGCGATTCTACGCATTCTCGCCTCTCTGTTTTCCTGAACCAACGGGCCCCGACTTCGAAATGCATGGTGGTATCGTCTTCTTTCGTCCCTCTCCCTTTCGTCGGCTATTGCGGACCTGACGTAGCATCGCTGCATTGTCGCCCTGGTACGTTGTTGCACAATGATGGGACTGTTTCAAGTCAGTCGACTGGTGCTTTGAGTGCCCTTTGAATGTACAGGACGATCCGTTCGCCTCTGGCTCGCGGACAGCCACCAAACTCCACTGAGGCGAAAACGACCAGTAACGCAGCTCGGGCGTGCGGTGCGTGTGGCTCCTCCTCACTCAATACGCAATCTAGGCGTCGTGTCATCGCATCACTTAGGGGGTACGCTGCTAGAGGGGAGACACATACTGACGCTTGAGTTCTATGGGCACACGCAGATGACAATGGTTACCGAGGTTGTGCATGCTGAAGTACAGGGGAAGAACTCGAAGGCGAGGCCTTAACTGGAGCGTTTTGAGGGCACCAAGAAGCTATATTTCCTAAGAGAAAATCAAAGGCTCTTCCATCCTAAAGGCGATGGGGAAATAAGACGACAAAGCGCAGAGAGAAAATGGTTTTAATACTTACAACTTATAGCCCACATTCAGTTGCATGTTCGTACGACCTCAAGGTGTTGATAGAAGCGATTAAAATCGACACTGACATGTTCGGGCACATTGATGAACGTACGCGGTCGCGTTGGTGTGAAATCTACTACTGTACATGCGGATGGCTCGACGAGAAGGGTTCTTGAGATGCCTGTATCTTGCAGTTTGGAGCATGTAGCCGTCCAAGAGCATGTAGTCTAAGGGGGCTAGTCCGTTGAATTACTACCAGTATAGGCCAACGCACCAGGATGTACACCTGATTCAGCACTGGACAGCGTTCACAATCGGTGGCAGCATCACGATGCTCATGGCACAGTAAACATCCAGACGATGGGGATGCTCTACCCTTCCTTTGCACGCCTGGTAGTCACGTCACGAATCTACTCATCCTGCGATGGCTTCTGTGAGTCACCATCCGTATGAGGACGCACCTGAAACACGATCGCAGTTAGGAGTCGGGCGCTTCCTAGTACCTAGACCACAGATCGGATCGTCACCGCATAAGCCACGCTATGCCGGTTCCTTGCAGGGATGCCTCGATCGGTATCGCCGTCATGATGTGCGGACAGAGAGTGGAGTTTTGCCTTAATGGGAATGGCACCGCTACCGAACAAAGTCCATGTCAGTCACTGCGCATGAAGGAGACGCTCGGGCCTCGAACCTCCGCCGGTCGCTATAGGAGACTAGTGCCCGAGAGGCATATGGCAGTCCCGCAAGGCTTGAGTTCATCAGCGATGTCAGAGCCTGGCTGATGCTTCCAAGGCGCCGCAAAGCGTCTCTGCCATTGAGTTATGTCGGTAACGGCCATAAATACTAGTACTTATGGGCGCGTAACAGTGCCTCGTATGACGGCACAAACCTTAGCTGATGTCCAGAGAGGGCGAACAAAAGCTCAGGTAGTGATCAATCCTGAATGTAGAGGTCAATAGATACGCGGAGGTTAAGTGACATGTCTTACCCAAACGCACATGGGCACTGTGGGACGCGCTTCACACAGAATGCACATATAGAGGCACTGACTCGTGTTGAGAACAAGGCCTACCCTACCGGATCCAAGCCCCTTGCAAATAGGGGCACCATGAGATATATGAACCGTTCAGAAGCACAACTGCACACGCACCGAAGTCGAGCCCCCCCCCCCCCCGGTTTGCATTCGCAGAACGAGAACGTATTCCACCTCCTCGTTCTCGACCGGTGCGCTCCATCGAGGAGGAATGGAGAGCTCCGCTGGCATCGAGCTAGTACTCGCATCGGCGCGTCGTAGCGGCCATGTCCATGTGCAGGAAGCGTCCAATAGGCGCCTCCGAGTTTATGAAAAGCGTCCGTAGCACATCCGTGCCGTCGAGACCCTGGCTGCAATCACCGAGCACATGATACCCATTCTGGTGCAACGGTATCTCGAAAGCTAGCCTTGCTGACCAAGAAGATAAAGTTCAAGCTGACAAGTCGGTACGCCGCCGATGTGTGCACAGTAATCCTGAACTTTGGTGTGAGATCGCCTTCTAGTATTGCCGCGGAGTCTGTCGACACCCCTTCGTTCATTTCGTTGACCAGCGACGGAGATGATCTGGGTGTCAGAATAGCGTGAGCCGCAATTAGCTCCCCTCACAGTGATGTCCACGTACCTCGCAGGCGAGTATGAGTAGTAGGCTGTGTAGATATCCCGCTTCAGCCAAGGCAAGTTCTACGGCGTAGCCTCCGTGAGTTTGGGGGCGCGGTGGAGTTCGCGCCCTCAAACTCACGGAGGCTACGCTGTAAAGTCAGAGTACCCCGAGATCACGTTGGCGATGTCGGACCCTTGTTCCCTAATTGCTGACAGAACGATTGCATGCGGCACCCGTGCGAGCCTTCTACGAAATGGAAGAGATAGACTGAATACGTCCACATCCATGGGCTCGGGTCTGCGCGGTCGCGACGTCCAGGCCCAGGCGCCGCCATCATGTAAGGCTGGCGCAGACAAGACACCTCTCTTCGTAAGGGTGGCCGAGACGGAACATTATCGCCATCCAAACCAACATTCGCGGGGAGCGATCCAGCGAGATGGCAATGGTTTTCGGGGTCGAGAATGACATACCTGGTATCCGGACGAGCCGCGCTAGGGAGAACGGCGCTTGGGTTGCGGTAGCCCCGAGATGAGAGAGGAACAGAAACTTGCTACGGAGAGCTCGGGCATGTTCGAAGGTTGGGAAGGCCGGGGACTCGCCTTGGCTTTAAGAATACTCTCCTCGGATCACGAATCAGGGAGTGTAGCATGTGCAGTGACGGCGCGACCTCACCTTGAGGAGCTCTATGAGAATACGCACACCTATTGCGTCTACGCGCCTCATCACGTACGGCCATTGAGTCTCGGCGGAGTCGCCGTACCAGAGCCGGTCAAAAGCTTGGTACATGGTACGCAATATAAAGCACTGAGTGTAACTCACAGTCTCCTGGCGCTTGCGCATGCGTGGGGTGCGTAGCATGCGTTGGACCGTGGATTGTGCACAGCACGGACGATCTCACCTTGCGAAGATTCTACACACTGTACTCGTAAGCCATCCGAAAACAAACCGCCCTGAGCAGTGTCCACTGTCTAGCTAGAGTACTTGATCAGTAGTGAGTACAGAGTCGGGGGACTCGCAGCGCCTTGATCAGCAATCAGCTGATAAACCCACGTGTGTCATGGCAGATAAGGACTTCTGCCCTGCGTGGAATTGGACGATCAGTGCCTAACGAGCGGAACCAGAAGAGAAAGGCACGAGGAAAGCGCCTTCCGAACGGACCTGGCTCGCGCTGTCGTCCGGGAGGCACCAACACTTGACGTCAAAATCGTGTGCCGTGACATTCGTGAAAGCCGTGCTACGTAATTCGCATACATCTTTACTACGAACAAAATCGATATGAGCAATGCATGAGCAACGAACAGCGAGCGACAAGAATAGGACCACGTACCATGAGAAGAATCCAGGGTACGGTCCAGATACATAACGAGCGAGATGGGGAGATACGAATACAGGAGATCGATGTTCGAGAAGGGAGCGGAGGGGGAGAGTACGGAAACTCCCGAGGGATACCGCAGTCCGCGCGTCGGCCAGTGCATCAGAGGATGACGCGCTCGACGTAGGGGGCGGAGATCCTGTGGATGATACAAAAAGAAACAATAGAGAAGATACAATCACCAAGGAAATGAAACATAGCCGCGACGTGTTTGGGAGTTGAATCACCAACGGACGCACGCGACGCAAAACCGATCGCCAGCCTCTAGAGGGAAGAGTTGAAGCTTCCAGAGATCATTGAAGAGCACCATTCAGACGTTCCGGTTACGAGTGTGTTCTCGGACCGCCATCAGAACACGTATGGGCTGTTGCTCGGGTGACAGCCAATATTCTGTAGCGCTTCAGGATGATATTGCCCACCTTCGAGATCGCGCGTGTTGTTCGGCGAGTACATCGCAAAATCTTGGACCATCGAAGCCCCAACAAAGCCACGCCAATCGACGCATGTCGCGGCCTCGAACGCGTCCTTCATAATAAGGCCCGCTCCTGCGGACGGCGGGAAAACATAAGGGGGCGCCATGAGGGACAGGGGCTGATCCCCCCTCATGAATGCATCGCCGGCCCAACCCTTGAGCGATGAATAGGAAGAGTGGAAAGACGCGTGCGGGTCTCCATCGAACTTCGAGAACATCGGGAGGTCGAACGCGTTGCTCCCTACCCGCGGACTAGATATATTGAACGCGACGGGGCTGGGCGGCTGAAGAGGACTCATGGAGCCTTCGATGTCCGGCGTGAAGGAGGGCAGAGGGGGGCTCCAGCACTCGGTCACACTGGGGCTCGGAGCGGACGCCTAGACGGAACGGGAAAAATCATGTATTAGCCCCGGCTGAGCTCCTGTCTGCGTTCGCACTCACCGCATGCCACTGTGGACTGTCACCGAAAGGAATGAACTCTCCGGCACCGTAGAAGTTCGGCACAGACTGCTGCGTGGCGGCCGTGCCATCCGGGACCGTCTTGTGCATGCCGTCATTCGACAAGTACATGACAGGTCCTACACGTGTCGCCTCCTCGTGTTCGAGGGCAGGCGAGGCAATGTCGCTCGGGGTCGGCGACGCGTACACCATAGGTGGTGTCGTGGGCATCGTATGTCCATTAGCAGTGACAGCGCGCCCCAGCTCGTCGGTCTGACCGCTATTGTTGCGGAAGTGCGAGGCCGGAGCGGATGACGATCGCTTAAACATGGAGGTCAGCGGAACCTTGAACCTCGCGTCGTAAGCAGCGTCCGGAGTCATGGAGCGCATTGCAGTGCCTGGCATACGGCCAGGGCGATCGTCGGGAGCAGCGTCGAGCTGCAGCGGTCCAGCCACCTGCGCAGTATCGCCGCCAGGCAGACCACCGTCCTTCGCCTCCTCCTTCGGCGCAGCGGCGGCGGCGACTTCTCTCTTCACTTTCTTCGCTGTAGTATGGCCATCCGCGGTACAATCGTACTCCTTCACCGCGGCCTCGAGCGCAGGCCCGGTCTTCCCAGCGACCAATAGATCAGCGATTTTGGCGCACCTCTTCTCTCGACTTCGGACCTCCTTCTCCGCCTCGCCACGGCCCTTTCTGACGCGTCTCTTCGGTCCATCCTTCACCTTGGCCAGTGCGTTCGCGCTAGGCCTGAACCGCCAGTCCGGGTACTTCTTGCGATGCTCAGCCTGTGCCACTATGGCCTTCGCCTCCCAGACCTCCCTCTCCTCGCGGGGGAGTGCCTTCCAGTATTTACCTGCAGACAGAAAATTTATAATAGTACACGTGTCAGCCGTAAGGGAGGCCTGAAGCGACGTACCAATGATCTTCGAGAGCGCACTATGATTTCCCTCAATCTTGCCTGGGATGTGTTCAGCGCGGATGAAGGAGCTCCTGAACAGGATGAAGGCATTCGGAGGGCGAGGAATATAAGACGGGTCGCGTTTCTTCGCGTGGGACATGCGCATAGGCCCGAGAGCAGGCGAAGCCGGGGGCGAGTAAATCGACATCTCGGGGACGTCTCCACCCTCGGAGGGCAGCTCGTAGGTCGTCGGGTCGCTGCTGAACGTGATAGGAGTCATGTCCGTCGCGAACGTGAATGTCATGGCTGAGATAGGATTGTCTACAAGGGGGGGCATGCCGTCTACACGCCATAGTGGTGGTGGTCGGTGAGTACAACGCGTGGATCGCCAAAAGAGGCAAGAGGGGCCTACCGTCGTCGTCGGCCTCGGCGAGGCCGACATCATTCTCGTGCGTTGCGGCCATCGTTCAGAGTAGGAGATGCAGCAGCGGTCAGGATGCACAGGTAGACTCGGGGAGAGCAGAGTGGTTCTGAGCAGAGATGCAATCGGAACCAAGTCACGGTAGCGCGCTTCCCATTTAACAGTTCGTTTATTCTCTTTCGGGCCGTCATGTCAACAAGATAAACTTCGAGCCGGGACCTATTTCTCCCAATCTAACTTCCCTCCGCCTCGACGCCGACGGCATGCAGACCCACTCGAAGCCTGCGGGCTGGCAACCTCCCTGTTAGCCGGCCCTCTGCATCCACATCCGCACTGCCCCCGCGCGTCCATGTCACACGTTCGGCGAGCAAAACAACACTCATATGCGGTAGATACCGCATGTCAATGAGGTCCCATGAAGTCCCAACAAGATCCGGAGCCAGGTGCGCAGCCAGGATATGAATTCCTCATCAGTTCACCCGTCTTCACCGCCCGCACCTACGCGACGGTTGCTCCTTCCTGCGCGCCGCCCAGCTGAGCTGCATGGCAGAGGAGCGATGCATTCGATATGAGCGAATTCCACCAACCCGTGTCGATGGCCAGCCGCCCAGTACTAGTATCGGTACGCCGCCGCATGAGACCCGATAGTACAGCCTCGCGGAGTCGGCTGACCTGAACTTTCCTTGCAGATTCAGGCACTCCGTTGGCCAACCGTTGGCACAGCCAAAAAATCCCAAGATCCGGCACTACGACTTCCTCGACCGTTTCTTTGCCCGTCCAGATGGTGCAATCTCACGTCGTCGTCGGGCCCGAAAGCCAGAGACAACACGGCGGAGTCCCCGGACACTGCATCGTGCGTTGCGTCCCAGTATCCCGAAGTCCTGGAGCCCTCGTCATTGCTTGTAGCACGGATGATATCCTTCTCAGGTCTGTGAGGTTTGTGGCGCGTGTGTGTTGTTCGACAAACCCCTTACCCTGCTGATCCTCAAACATGCCCATGTTTCCGAACATGGGAGCCAATGCAACAGGTCCAGTCGCCGTACTTTCCATGAAACGGAAGCAAAAGACGAACCTGGTAAGCAGGCAGCATGGCGGTCGCAAATCGATCGATGGGCATAAACTCTCGCGGAACCATACGGGGTCCCAGGTCCTTGGCGCTTGTTTCTGTTCCGTCGCCCAGCGCGTCGCCGCCGCTTCCACTGCGTAGCGGTGCTCATCTCCCACTGATTTTGCGATTCTCCAGACATGCTTTGTGGAGTCGGCAATATGCTCATGGCAATCCCTTTCCATCTCGTGCTCAAAAGAACGGGATCCGGGTACGTACACAAATATATTCAGATGTTCTGGTACGCCGCTGACACGTGTCCAAGGCCTGACGGATGACCTGCAAAATACGGCGTGCAAACTTTGCTCGAAACTTTGCTCGAATCATCTACTTGAACATGGCTAATACCATACCGCTTTGTGCGACATGTTCAACTGCGACCACCTCGAGGCTACTTTGCATCATTCAGGCGCTGTCTTACCCGCCCTCGTGCTCCCGCTGTTCAAACTTCCATGTGGAATCCTCTGATGAGACGAGCCCCCCGGCCCGACTGGTATGCTCCCCGTTCTCTGACCCATACTGTAGGTTCACCGTCCTCCGCCGACTCGGAGGGTCGTTGTATCTGAAGTACACACCAATGAAGACCAAATCTATCCTTTCATACACGCCTCGTGTCGAGCGGACATCCCATGTCAATGTACGTTCACCTCTCAGCTTAATTGACATTTGAGTGCTGATCACTGACCAAGTCATCGCTGGACGCTCACTAGTTCAATGGTCTCTGTTGACGAGTCTATAGTGACTCTCCGACTTGCGTCCGGCTTCCAAGACCCAATTGACAGCGACCGGTGTCTTCCTCCATAGTATCGGTCTTCTAGCTAGCGGACTTCGAGCCCCCGCATTGCTTCCGCGCTACCGCATGCTTGTCGGTTGTATCTGGCCCCCGCTGGCATTTGCTCCTCCGAGATTTCTCGGACGCTCGTCTTCTTGTCTATCCGCCCTACCTTGACACAGGACACAGGCGTCCGCTCGTTCGTCCGTTTGAAGAGGAGCGCCCGCACGAGCGCTCACCGACATGTAACCGCTCGCGCAGTGATTTCATGACATACCCCCTTCCATGAGCTTGGGAACCCGCGCTTGACATGGTGCGAATTGCTCACCGCCTTCTCTGTCGGGGCCCCTTCTCCATCCAGTCAACAGCTTCCCATTCGCCGCCCGGACGAGCGGACCGACGGCGAGCGTGTCAGGTGCGCGGACGTCGCGCGTACGATGCCGTACAAAGACCCGCGGTCGGCGCTGCTCGTCGGCGAACACGACTCGCGTTCCCTAAGCTGGGCATGCGACTCCCCAGGTGACGAACGCTTTCACGCGCTGTGGTGTTTGATATGACGAGCTCGCGCGTCTGCGGGGCATGCTAGACAGACGTGCTCTGTGTGTCCAGCTCCGGTACGCCCGAATACCAATTCAATGTGCCTGTTCGTCAAAATGGCGCGCGCGCTCTGAGGGTGGCAGGCTCCAGGCGGCGCTGTACCCCGGGGCGTCAGAGTTGCTCGGGCTTCCATTGCCAACGCCACATGTTCTATCATTCCCTAAGTAGCCACAAAACCGAGAGCGTCACGTCTTTTGACTACCTCGCAAGGGTACTGTCAATGATATGTGCAGCACCTCGTGCTAGGCCTTGTGGTTACGACATGCCGGTCAGTCAAGCTCTTGACCCTATACATCGGAAGGGCTCTCTGCATTTGCATCAGGATGCTCGGAACATCGGGTTGACAAGACGTTGAGTCCAGGACGAGCCTGCAGCCTTGCTGATAGGTTTCCGGCCTTAGCAGCGAATCCCGTGTGGGACATGCTGCTCTAATCGCACTCCTGCAATTGAACTGGGCGAGCGTCCGGTAACCTATTGCAATAGAGTCGGGGCCAGCGCGGACCTTTGATTGAGCTTTGCATACGATGACCGCGGAAGCCTAGAGTAAGCAACGTACGACCGTGTGGAATAGAAGAGCTGGTACTACAAGATGCCCTACATAGACTGCCCCAGAACCGTGATACAGTAAGAGTGCTACAGATACAGGGTCACTGACACCCAACATGCCACCATAGCTCAGTGCGACGGACCAACGAACAGAATGAACCCGTTCCCATCCGGGGCTGGCTCCAGTCCTCTGAAGAACGGCCTGTCTCCGAGGTAATCAATCCGCCGCAGGCCGTCGTCGTCACCCGGTATTCGCCCGCTAACCATCATGCGCGCGCGCTCCCAGTACGCCCGATACATATGTTGCCGGCGCTGCTCCGACAGCGCCGCGACCTCTTCTGGCGTCATGAGTTCTTCGAAGTTCGCAATGAGCGCACTCAGGACGTCCATGACCATGACCGGGAGTTCCGAATGATGTGGCAAGACCAACATGGGCCAGGGAAACGGATCACAGTTATCGTCCGCTAGGGCGCCTATGTACAGTTCAGACACTGGGGGATACGTTGCGGGTTGCGCGCCATCCGGGCCGTTTGGGCAGAACAAGATGTGCATGGGTTCCCCTCCTGGGATGGCGGGCGGGAGCTCCCCAAGCTCCACTCCGACCGGCTCGTTACGCATGTCGAACAGGACGGGAGGCCGCCCGAGCAGGCGGTGCTGAAGATACGGATTAAGTTGCAGAGCGGTTGAGGGAAGATGAAGGGCACTCGGTCGTGGTGTGTGCCATATCGCAGGGCGCGGTGGTAGAGCTGGGTGCTCGACACGCGGGACCCAATTTTCGGTGTGCCATTCACCTCTTTCGTCCAAGAGGGACTGCATAATCTCCTCGATCTCTTCATGAGACAAGTTGCGTGGAGAAGGCGGCGGTGCTGAGGTCGTGCGTGGATATGAGCATTCACTGCATGCGGTGATAGCATGTATATGAGCGGACGTACTAGCATTATGTACGAGGACTGGGCCGACTCGCGGACGGGCCCAATAGCCATACGCTCTCCATTCAGCAGGTGTAACGACGTGCCGCCCTTCATTGAGGCTCGGCCAATTGTCCGCGCGCCGTCGATCGTGACTCGGGTCTTTCTTGCCTACACGGAAGGGGATTACGTCAGTTCAACTCTGAGCTTACGGGCAGAGACGCGAACATGCAGCGTACGCACCGAATACGCGCTTACGAATAAATGAGAGCAATCCGATGGTAATATTGGTTGACTTGCGCTTAAACGGGTCGTCCTCGGCAGGCCGTCTCCGCCTGCTCTCGCGCCTGTCGCCTCTTGCTTGCGGGCGCTGTACGTTAGGTACAACGGGAGGGATGGTTTCATCAAAGGTCGGTAGCGGGAAAGTCTCCGTCTCAGGCGATGGTACCCACGCTCGCCGGCCGGTTGGGTCGCAGCGATGTTCCCACTGCGATACGTTGGCTGGCCACGTTGCCCATTGTGGCTCCAATCCGGAAGTGGGCATGGTGGCGAGAACAATGGTCGGTGGACTGGATGGGGAGAGAAGAAGCGACGGTAGACCACGGTCCCCAGAGCTATACCCTGCGGTCCAGTGCCTTGCGGTGTGAACGTGCAGAACCACTCGACGGCCCTATCGGGCAATGCATCAGTGGCTCACCTACCTATACAGTGCACTGGAGATTCCCTGCTTCAAAATCAGATACAGCGTGGCTGGGGCATGGCCTCATTGACGCCAGTCAGTGGCACAGTACCCGTGTTGTGAGGCGGTTTGCTTCCGTGGGCGTCACTTCCTGTTTTGGACACTGAGCACGACACTCGGATGTTGCGGCTTCAACGTAGGAAGTGGTTCAATTGGACTGCATCAATGGACTTACCTCTTCACCGAGCATTTCCTGAGTTACCTTTAGATACAGTGAGCTAGGGCTTTCGTACAACATCCATTTGCAGGACTCCATCCAGCATGATGGCGACCCACAATGGAGCTACGACCAATCAAGCAGCTAAGCTGTTGGTCGGAGTCACGTTCATATAACCAAGCAAAGCGAGGATAATACATTATAAACAATCTGAAGTAAATGCTGTCAAATTCATAACTGAACGCCGGGACGCAGGGTACTTACCTGTGGGCGTGATTGACAACGTCGGTTAAGCGGCCTCCTCTGCCTTCAGTACTAACTCTGGGAGTTCCTCGTCCTTTACGCCTCTGTGTTCTTTCAACCACATCTTCAAGACACAGTCACCCTTCCCTCGATTCCCGCCTTTGCACCCCGAGCACCTCCGACCGTGCGCAACCATGAGCACGTGCAACCCGTACTTAAGTTCGTTCGGAACCTTCAAGTCGAGATGCGCTTGGGCTGTTATCCTGTCTGCCTTCGTAGGCACCCAGCCCAACAACTTCGACAGACGGAAGACATGCGTGTCAACCGGAAATGACGCTCGGCCGAGGCAGAAGAGTAGTACGCAGGACGCGGTCTTCGGGCCAACGCCGTCATAAGACACAAGCTCCTTCATCGCTTCTTCGTCCGACACGACATCTCCGCTCGCCTTCGCCTTGCCCTTCGCGTCAGGGTCAAGCACTCCCGCGAGGTGCTGTAACGAGTAGACGCCGTGCCTCTTCTTCACTTCCTGGAGGATCTTCTGTATTACGCCTGCCTTCTTGTTCGCGAGCCCGCCAGTCCGGATAGCGTCGACGACGTCTGCCTTCGGGGCCTGCGCGATTGCAGCGAAGTTGTTACGACCGAGCTTCTGATCGAGTCCGCGCTTTGCGGCGGTCGAGTTCTTTGACGTCGTATTTTGGCTGAGGATCGTCCCTATGAGCGACTCGAGCACGTTCGGCACCTTCCCACATGTGCCAGCGGAGTCGTTTGCGTCCGTCGGTGCTGAGCGAGCGGGGGCTATATTTGGGTGTGCTGACGAAAGCACGTCGTGCACCTGAGCAGCCTCTGCGGGTGTCGGATGCGGAAAGTCGGGAAACGGAGAGGCTATTGCATGCGAAGCAAGTAGTTTAAGCTTTTTGTCTTTATGAGGCGACAAGCCGTCCGCGGCCAGGCCGACTCGGACGGGGGTCGGCGAGCGGGAACGTTTCAATACTGGCGGCATTGTCAGGCGGAGATGAGCACGGCGTAGGGCAGAATGAAAGACTCAAAGTGAAGCTGTCTGCGCAAATATGCGACAGCTCAGACAGGGTTGTGGTTGAACCAGCGGAAGCGAGCAAGTTCAAGTTGAGATTTCGGTCATGACCGAAACGGCAACAGACGCTGTCGATCACGGTACCGGCGATCAGCCACCTGCCTCATCTCCGATTTGCCTCCGCCACACTCGCGGGATGGCCCTCCCCGTATTGCTGATAGAACGTTTACGCGCAAACGTCCAGTCAACGGAGTCAAAAAGCAGGCTTAGAAGAACGACGGCAGTACTGCTAACAAGGTTAGAATCTGCTGAGGTACCTCCGTGTCACACATGCCCTTCCGTGTGCAATGAATATGGCTACTACTACCTCCCGTGATTCCTTCATACGAGCCCTTCCATGCACGTCGCGATCCGACCAAGCAACCGATAATCAAGAAAGTAGCATGTTGGTGGCTCTCGGCGGAGGGAAACCTGTCCTACATTTCATTTGCGTACTGGGTCAAGCCGCTAGTACTATCGTCGACGATCAACGAGGCACTCTGCGTGCGATACAGCATCACGCAGTCCCTCGCCGCGGCCGATCACAGTGCGGAGAGAGATAATCAGGTTCACCTAAGTTTGATCCGTGGGTTCCTTGTGCACTCAGTGCAATCGGAGAATGCAGGGCTCGGAGGGGCTCGCTGATCCGTCGACGATAGAGACTGCCCGCCCCTCTCCGCACCGATTGTCGATGGATGTCGCCCTACGCGATCGTGTTCGGCGCAAAGCTTAACGGCTTGGACTTTGATGTGTTCGAACGTACCTTTCCCGTGGCACCGATCGCATGTCCGCTTGCTAGGCGGAGGTGAGCTTCTGGTGCATTTCTCTGCGCTGCCTCCGTTACGTGAAGGCGTCTCCCCGGCTGTGTGGCCTTACGATGGCGTCACTGAGGCCTTGACGTACTGTGAAGAGATGCCTCCCACCGTCGTCATATAATCACGGATCGCATGTGAACAGAACAGAAGTTACGCGCTGGGATAATCGCAAATAATCGCTCCGATGCGGGCGCGGTCAGGAATTGCCGATGCGAGTTACCTAACGTCAAGCTCTTCAAGCGGCACAGACGTACCGGATTATACTCTAGAAAACGCTGATAATATCGCACCGTCGTTCCGGTGCTGCCAACAGAGCAAGTCTGTCATGCAGCCATCTCGCCATGCGCCGAACCTCGTGCCCGCTCAGGATCATCCCCGAACCCATTCAAGCGCACCCGCAACACCAGCGCAGCGTCGGCTGATTAAAACCACCGCTGCCGTCCCCGTCGTCCGAGATGGGCCGCGGCGAACAGAGCTCTGCACCTGCTAACTTACTCCAGTCCCTTGACCATCGGATAGTGTGTTTCTGCACGCACCGGGCAATCAATCTACGGCAGCATTGCCCGCTCCACCACGCATGTAGCACGTCGGCTGCGTCGGCGCTGCGACGGAAGTAATTGCTTGTCAAAGGCTATCGTGTATCACCCACGACGCCGACCGAGCAACCCATGCACGGCGTAGGCACGCCATGCCATCGATGCTTCCGTCTCTGGTAAAGTGAGGAGTGATATGGGCGCAGCGTCGCATGGCCTCCCGACACATGATATTCCTGCGCGCCGCGAGGTAGCACAGGCTCGGCGGAGGTGGTCTGCGAGTGTGATCCGTCCGTAGTTGCTAGGTGAATGACCGTGTTACCGACACTAGCTGCGCGACGCGTATGAGATCGAGAGGGCCCCACAGGGGCGAATCAGCTGCGGCTTGTTCGATTACGCCCTGGCAGTGCACCCAGTCATCTCGCGCGTGGCGGCCACGACAGACGTGGGTTGTGGGTGTACGTGATGAATCTGCGACGGAAGTAAGTGCAGCAACTACTGTTTCGCCTAGAGGAGCACCACGCACACGCATGCAGAACCATACAAGCTCTGACGTTTGTCAAGTCGTCAGATAAACATTGGATAGATTGATATCCGGAGGGCCACGCAGGCCACAGGCGGAACTCAGGATCCGATATCGTGGTCAGGCGTAGCTTGTCCGGGTAGTCTCCGGCGACTTTGTTCCAGATTTCCTTTTATGGCGACAAAGCGGATGTCAAAGCACAGGTCCCGCGGCCTCCTTAGGATCCTCGATAGGCGGGGATACGGGCTCGGAAGCGCGACTACGTCCATATGATTGTTCGCGTCGCCGCCCTGTACTAGTCGGTCCGCGCGCGATGCGGCGCTGGGACGGACCGGGATTGCAGGACTCATCACGTTCATTTCCGCGCAGGACCGTATGGGCCGAACCTTGTCATCGGGCGGCGGGTCATGGGAACGCTGCGCGCCGCTTTGGGCGCAGGTGGGACAGCGAGAAGAGCGTGTCGCGCCTGCAGGCAGGGGCGGTGCCGACGCGTATGGCCAGATATGGTCATCGCGACGCAGAGTCAATGCATGGGGCGGGCGGAAGATGCTTTTCGCAGAAACGTGGTGATCGCGCCGAGGGCGGGCGATCCTAAACGCAAAACGATCGGATCCTCACGCTACTCAGACGTAGTCATTACAGCTAACCGAGGAACGAGCGAGCAGTTGCCGTTTGCGCCGGTGACGACGACTGAACTTTGACTACACCGCGACGACTGGGTGTATCTTACCAGATAGAGCAGTAGAGGAAGCGGCGGCGGTGAGTCAATCCCCAGATCATCCGATACGCTCAGGAATGTGTCATGCTGCGCTTTGACAAACGTGGATGCGATGGACTTGACGGTTACTGACGACACGAGGTACGCAGGCTCGGAACGTCGGGAGAACGTGCGGACATGGCAGCATGCGCAACCGCCCGCACGAGCCCAGGGGCAGCGTGCAGAGGGAGTCTGAGGTGGATAGAGCGATAATACGGCTTTCTGGAATGCGTGCATGGGCGCGACTGGACATGGGAAGGAGGGTGAAATTGGGGGAAGAGTACGCGCGAGAGCGTCAGCACGAGACTTTATCGCACTTTGAACTTTGTGAGATAACGGCATACGCGAAGAGTTGAGAGACAATAGAGAGAGACCCGATATGTGCCGAGCGCTCATGCAGGGCTCACGGAAGGAGCGTAGACAATAAGACGAATCGGTGTACCAGATGGCTTGATGGGCAGAAGAAAGCTGAGTGTATTTGTCGTTATTTGGCAACGTAATGGAGGCATTCGCCGATTCCGGATAGGCGCTCTCACCCATCTGCATTCGGAATGACAATGGAGGAGATCTCGGATTTGATCTCGCGGGAAGGGGGAGAGGTGAGCACTCGGCAGCGAGGTCATATCACCTAGACTATAAAGACGCACGTCGTATTGTCTTGCGCTCGTCCTCCTCCCGTGCAATTGTTCTCCCTCGAGGCGTCCGAGCCACCCCATCATCTCCTCCTACCGCAATCGGGAGCGTCTTTTGTCTTGCCTCGAGGGAGCTTACCTCGCGTTCGCGAATAATACAGTGCTGCCTTCCGCGCCCACGAGAACAATCATGCCTGCATACCGCACTCGCGAGACATCCTCCAGACGTGAGTAAACTCTCTTCTATTTGCACACCATGCACAATGGGCAGCTCACCGCACAATGGGTCTTCGACAGCCCTCGAAGTCGCGACGGACGCGCCACACCCTCTCCCGACGGTCGCTATCGTTTCCCCGACGCCTCGCGCATTTTCCTTCCCTATCAACAACGACGTTCACTTCGCCTCCCCGTCAAGTTCGCCCTTCGAGCCCGATCTGAAGTCGGTATGCACGCCGCCCCCCGTCCGCGCCTTCTCCCCCACCTCCTCCATCGGCTCTGATGGATCCTCCATCCTCTCGACCCCTTCAGCCCGCTCCTCGCAGGCTTCGCATAAGCGGCGTAGATCGACCGCGAGCGATATCGTGGAGCGGCGGCCAAAGAAGGGCGACGAGGACTACATCAAGCGTCCCGAGAACGCGTTCATCCTCTTCCGGCGTAAGTGCTGCGAGGACCGTCAAGCGGCCGATGAGGCGGCGGAGGAACCAGTCAAGAAGCAGCGTCAGGCGGATCTCTCCAAGGCGATCAGCCAGCAGTGGAAAAGTCTGCCCGCGGAGGAGCGGTCGTACTGGGAAGATCTAGCGAAGGAGAAGAAGAAGGAGCACGAGGCGATGTACCCCAATTACGTCTATCGCCCGCAGAGGATTAAGGAGAGGGCGAAGTCGAAGAAGGGTAAGGGGCGGAGGGGTGACGGCGAGCAAGAGACGGATGCGGAGAGCAGCATTTCGTTCGTGCTTCCAGTTCCGTCTCCTCCTCGCAGCCTCAGTCGCGACAGCCTCCCTGCGCCGTCGCGCGGTCAGAATCGGAGAGCGGTTTCTGCGCCGACGCCACCGCCTACGTATCAGACCATCCAGCTTCCGAGCGTCTTCATGCCCTCATGCCCCACGTCCCCGTCCCTTCTTCCCCGAATCAGCAGACGCTCTCCTCGTATACCCCATCCCGACGACGACCATCTGACGCATTTCGAGTACTTACCTAACGACTCCCTCTATCCGCCGACATTCCAGCAACACGCCGCCTTCGAGCCGAACGTCCAGGTATGTCCCCGATCGCGTCGATGTGCTGATAGACAGCTGATCACTCGATCGATCGCAGACCGACCAGCTGTTCCAGATGTTCCAAGCTGAGCAGCCCGCGCTCCAGCAACAGCACCAGCAGGGCGGTCCTCTTCTCCATTCGCTCAGCATCCCGCGCGACCCGGGCATGATGGCCTCCAGCCTCGTGTCGCCCGCAGAGTCCATCGCGTCGAGCCAGTTCTTGTCGCCCATTGATCACTTCACGTCTCCCGTCTCGCCTTCGTCGCCACAGGGCGCCCCGTTCACGCCGGCCGAGGCCATCTCGATGATGGCCCTGTCGCTTAACAACCCGGCCGACGACACCAGCCAACACCCAGACCCGAGTCAAGCTCCCGAGATGTCGTTCCCCTCGTTCTCGTGGCCGACCGAAGGGAGCCTCTGGCCAGACGAGAGCATGATCCCGGACGACTTCGACCTCAGCGCCATCCCGCCGATTGAGCTTGGTATCTCGAAGTTTGACGGCGAGATGCAGCAGCTCGCGAGAATGTCGGCCGACGTACCGCTAGGGTACGACTTCGAGAGCGGCGAGTTCCCACCCATGGACATGGCGCCAGAGCACGACCTTCACGACGCAGACCCTGGACAAGACCCGTATAACGTCAACGGGATGTTCAGTGGCTACGACAATGGCAATATGCCCTGGTGATGACGCTGTCAACGTACGCGGGCGTGCGTTGACGACCCAAACGGACTTGTACAAAATCAATAGCTCTCTGGCCCTTGGGATTCGTTGTTGTACTCACTTACCTTCTATCGTCGGAGAACGCTGGTCTGTGTATATTTGCACTTGGTCGCTGTACTGATAACTCCTCGCTCCGTCATCCCCTCCGTCATCGCCACGGTCATCGTTGTACTCACACACCTTGCTCCTGCATGCACTCGCACCATGTCCATAGTCACCGGCAACCCCGCACTACTCCCTGCCCACACATCACCCTTCCTCGTTTTTCCGTGCCCTGATACCCCGTCCCCCTCACTTATGACATTATTTGTAGTTACGGCTTCGACCGGAGTGATCTCCAACCCAGTTCAGCACGAATACAAGGTTTTGGTAGAGCTTTGTGGCTTGCTTGCGAGCGTGTCTTCGGGTTGAGCGGAGGTGAGTGGGAGAGAGACATTGGGAGACACCAAGCCAGTTGCGCAGTAGAGACAACGAGGAGACAAAGGCACAAACGTTGCCACCGCGCGGTGGCCACGAACGATGTCCCCCAGTCCTCGGGGATCACCGAACCACGTGGCGTACAGCTCGACCTACTTCGAGAATCGACTTGTCTACCTTCATGTCTCCGCCCTTCATCCGTGCCAGTCAGCCACTATATCTCCTGCTATGATTGTCTATACACTCTGTTGTACTGGCTATCATATACAGTCTAATTTATGTGGAAAATGCCGCGTAACGCGCTCATTGCTTCGAGTCAGGGACCGGATCCGCCTCGCTATTGATATTGACAACATCGTTGCAAGCGCGATGAGGACGTCGTCCACTTGGGTCGCTCAAGCGACAGCTGATCATCAACTGCAAGTACCATCAGGCCCTCGCTGTTTACGCACTCGATGAACCCGAAGACGTGCCTTCGACTCTTCAAGCTTCAAGCTCAGGCTTTAGCGGCGACCCCGAATGGGCCATGGTGTCCTCTACCGCACCGTGCTTTGGACGTGTGTCATTCCTCCGTTCATGCTACGAGATATTCCAATTCTACCCAATGTCGAAGTATATCAGCTCATAAGCACATCATTCGCGACGCGGAGCATCCCTAGAGCCTGGGCCAGTTAGGACTGTGATAGATAAAAGTACGGTATGCTCATCAATTTCCCCGTCTGTACCACATGTCATTCAACCTTGGTACTAGCCCTAGACTCTCGAGACCCAAGACAAATCCAAGACTCCCATTCTGAGCCGTTTTCGCGCCAATGATTCCCGTTAAATTCCCGTCGTTTCTGACGTCCCTGGAGAAGCTACTGCGGTTGATCGAGCTCAGACGATCGCCCTGGTGCCGGTGGTCAATCCGAGTGCTGCAGTTCAAAGTCCCAAACACATTCCCCGCACGCATGTTTGAGATGTCCCACCAAAGGATCTTAGCGCCGGGGATTCGTCGGCGCATGTGAATGTGCTGTCGCACTGTGCAGTCTCGGTACATAGGCGCGACGCGAGGAGGGTTTTGGTATGCGACAACCTGTCTCGAGGCTTGCTATCTTATCCCGGACGTCACTGGTGAGGATTTCAACATCAGACTTGCACGGGAGAAGTCGCCTAATCCAGCGACGATATGGCGTACCATGGCGCGCGTGGAAACACCCACGGGAGATAAGTCAAAGTCGCTTCCTCGCTATATAATCCCTATCGGCGCCCATGACTTGCGCCCGGGTCAGACGTCTTCACTGCTCCTTGCTCTAGCTGGATAACATGTCGCTGAGGGCATTCAAGTCGAGGCTGGCGTCGTTCAGCGCTAGAGGACGCTCTCTGGAACCCTCGGAGGATGCGGACGGTGTCAAAGATGTGGACGAGAAGCTTGCTATCAAGGACGATGTTGGGTCGGTGGTCGATAAGTTGGAGGATCCGGACCTCGCGCCTGGAGAGCTCACGTACAATGAAGGCATGTTCAATGCATATATTACTTTCCGTTCGAGCTCATCATTCGCACAGCTACTGCTGGAGGAATGGGTCGCCATCTTGGCGTCTTCACCTGCACCATGTTAATGTACGAGAACACATCATTAGCCATGGAACCTTTTGCTGAACGCGAATCACTAGCGTTGGACATATCATTGGCACGGGGATCTTCTCCACGCCGTCCTCCATTCTCGAGTCGGTCGGATCCGTCGGCGCTTCGATGATGCTCTGGGTACTCGGGTTCGCGCTCTCGTTCTGTGGACTATTCATCTGGCTTGAGTTCGGCACAATGATTCCTCGCTCCGGCGGGGAGAAGGTCTACCTGGAGGCGGCTTACAAGAGACCGAGACATTTAGCGACCATCATGTTTGCGACCAATGCCATCTTGTTGGGCTTCACCGCATCTAACTGTATCGTGCGTACGAGCCCATACTTCGTTTTTTAGAACCTCACATACAATTTCGACTCTTGCATATCACAGGTGTTCGCGTCCAAGTATGTGTGTTGATGAAATATTGCTCCAATCAATGTTGAAGTGGACTCATTCCTCAGCATTCTTGAGGCCGCGGGGGCCACCACCACTCGGTGGAATGAACGTGGAATTGCGATTGGAGGCAAGCATTCATACAGCGCTCCCACCGCCAAGGTTCACACCGCTAACTCAATCAATAGTCATAGTCTTCGTGACGATCTTGCATGGCTTTACTCCGCATATTGGCATCATACTCATGAACGTAAGTATCTCACACTTTGCTCATCAGTGGCCGAGAACTGAATGCGCCTTCAAAGCTTCTGAGCGTCTTCAAGATCGTCATCCTCGTCTTCATCGTCATCGCAGGTATTTATTAGCAATCCTGCGCGTGTCTGCCCACCTATTGATGATACACTAGGCTGGGTCGTGCTCTCTGGTCGCACGTCCGTCGCAGATCCCCACGCCAACTTCCGCAATGCCTTCGCGGGAAGCTCGCAAAGCAGCTTCGACGTGCGTGATTCTCGGAAAATACCCCTCCATTTCATCGGCATTTACGCGAGGTGGCTCTGGGTTCGCAGTACGCCACCGCGACGTTCAAGGTTCTGTACGCCTACGGCGGCTGGTCGTCTGTCAACTACGTCATGAACAACGTCCGCGACCCCGTGCGCACGCTGAAGATTTCGGCACCGTTGGGCTTGACCATATGCGCCGTGCTCTACCTACTGGCGAATGTGGCTTACTTTGCGTGAGCATCATGTTGATAACGTAGATGCAGTGTGATGCTCATGCGACCAAAAGGGCGGCGACCAAGGAGGAGATCGCGAACTCCGGAGTTACTGTGGCGTCACTGTTCTTCGCCAAAGTCTTTGGACCGACGGCGCAGAAGGCGTTGACAGTGTTTGTCGCATTGAGGTACGTAGATCTCAGAAGCCGTCAGACAGAATCACTCACATTACCTCGTCAGCGCCCTAGGGTACGTAGCACCATTTCCTTCTTGGGTGATCCTTATAACTGATGGTTGGGCCAACCGTGCCCGATGAATCAGAGTGAGTGATGTATAATTAGCTTATTACCGAAAGCCTTACGCAGCGAAACCAGAACGTTATCACAGTAGTAAGTGTTGCATGGCTCAGACGTCTGGCTGTATGCACTCATCACGATGGCACATAGACGTTTTCTTCAGCTCGCGTCAATCAGGGTAAGCACTTCTGATACATATATTGACGGTGTATATGCAAACTCACCCAACTCAGAGCTTGCAAAGGAAGGCATCCCGCTGCCGTTTGGTAACCGCTTCTGGGCATCAAATTGGCCGACTGGGAAGACACCGATGCCAGGGTTGATCATCCATCTAATACCTTCCGTAGGCTGAGCACCACGTTCCACAGCATGTTTCTGACTAACCACGCGTCAGGTCATCGTGATCCTCGCACCCCCGCCTAATATCGCGTACCCGTTCATCCTCGATGTCGAAGGGTACCCGTCGCAGATAATCAACTTGTTCGTTGTCATTGTACGTTATGGCATCCTCTGCGCAGTAGAGAACGGGCACTGATAACGATTGCGTTTCTAGGGTCTCTTCTGGCTGCGCTATCGCAAACCAAATGCCCACCGACCGTTCAAAGGTACGATACTGGCAGCCATTTGATTGATCACGGCGCATTATATTCTTCGCGTGACAGTATGGTGGCCATTGGCCGTCTTCTATCTCGCAGCTGCGGTCTTCCGTGAGTACAGTACGTCGTACATCAAGGTGCATTCAACTTAAACGCATTCTAGTTCTCGTCGCCCCGTTCATTCGACCTCCTGGAGGTGTTGGCGATACGCCTCCGCTGCCGTACTACCTGTGAGCATCACCACATCAGCTCGAATCCGCGTCAAAGCTAAGTACTCTCTTCCAGATACTGCCTCGTTGGCATCGCAATCATGTTTGCGGGCGTACTATGGTGGGCAGGCTGGCGTGTAGTTCCTCGCTGGTTCGGATATAAGTTTGTGGCGAGGAAAGAGGCATTGAAGGACGGGACTGTGGTTTCCCTGGTGCGTACTATATTTGTATTTGCGAAAATTAATGCCTCACAGCCGCTCCCAGTTCTCTATTCGAAAGATAGAGTGAGGATCCGAGGAGACGGTGGATACCGCACTGTGTAAGTTACTACTGGAAGTTGATGGATTTGGTGACAGTTACTATGTTACCCAGACGACGAGTGTCCGCGACGCAGCCATCCACAACTTGAAGATATCAGGGTAGCGACTCGCTAAGACCTTTTCCCTGCATGTCATCAACGCGGACACCGGGCACGTTGAGGCTCAAGTTGTGTTCAGGCCACGTCTTGGCTGCGTTCGTACTGATCCTCTTTGGCGATGTTTGGACATGTTAGGATCCAAGGCTGTTGCCAAATAGCGCCGACCGTTATGGCAAGCGAATCGCCGATACATATCCACGTGTGCACGACTCGGAGGCACAGTGCAAAAGGCTCACCCTGCTCAGTGCTCACTGCAGGCTCACCGCCACGTATTGCGCAATCATGCTTCACTCGATGCTCGACAAATGTTTGCCCTTGCTCCAGGTCCATCACATCGATCCCGTCGTGCGCAACGGCTAGCCTCGGCATCAGCGGAGGCGGTGGATACGACGACAGACGACGACACTTAACGTTGAACCATGATCGCCCTACCAGGCTAGTGCAACCATTCGCAGCTGAGCGTACAGTCTAGTGTGCCTTATGATGCGGATGTTTTTCTTTGATGATAGCGGTGCGCGACAGACTCAAATTGAGTTGATCAATAGCGGTCATACATGTGACTCTGGGCGTCTTGGGCCATTATCAATTCCTGCTCAAGATGGCGCATTCTTGCGTGGAAGGCTCCATCGGAACGTATCTGAGCTCCCGTATAAGAACCAAGGAAGCGGATGATGTTCTCACCCTAGTCGTCCTCACAGGCATGCCAGTGATCGGTAGCGCTTGGTCGAGCAAGATGTTCAACTTCCTCACAAGACGATCGGCCGTACATGAGGATGTTGAGCTCGACAAGCGCTCCCCAGAGCCTGGCTCTGTAGATCATGACAGGTCCACTTCGGACGAAAAACTTCCTTCAAGAGAAGACACCGCTTCCATCTCAGAGAGCAATCCGAGGACCGAGGACCCAGCTCTAGCACCAGGAGAGTTGACGTATGATGAAGGTGCGAGGGCTGAGCTCAAGCTTGGATACGAGAGCTCAATATCATACAGCAACGTCCGGTGGAATGGGTCACCACCTGGGTGTATTCACCTGTACCATGATGATGTAGGTCGCGCTACAACCTTCGCGCTCTCAATCACTAACCTATGTCGTTTCCATGTAGCATTGGGCGAATCATTGGCACGGGTATATTCTCTACGCCCTCTTCAATCCTCAAGTCGGTCGGCTCGGTCGGCGCCTCCATGATGCTGTGGCTATTGGGATTCGTCCTATCGTTCTGCGGATTGTTCATATGGCTAGAGTTCGGAACCATGATACCTCGTTCCGGCGGCGAGAAGGTCTACCTGGAGGCTGCATATAAGAGACCGCGACATTTGGCTACCATCGTCTTTGCAACGAATGCCATTCTTCTCGGATTCACGGCGGCGAACTGTATTGTGAGTGGCTATGTCTGCCCTGATTGTACTGTACTGACGACTGTTTTGCGCAAGGTCTTTGCCTCATAGTAAGTGCCGGAGCAGCTTATGACACCCCAATGCCGGAACTCTGACGCCTGTGCGCTGTTAGTGTACTTGAGGCTGCCGGGGCAACCGTCACTCGATGGAATGAGCGTGGCATTGCTCTAGGAGGTATTCTGTCCCTCCCATGCCGTCGCAGCATGTGCTAATGCAGTTACAGTCATCTTTGCTGTGACACTGCTCCACGGGTTCACACCACGGACGGGAATCTGGCTCATGAATGTGAGTACAACGGTCACACAGTCACATCTGATATACTCATGTAAACGTCAGATTTTGAGCGTGTTCAAGATTGTCATCTTAATCTTCGTCGTCATCGCAGGTCAGCTTCACTAAACTCATCGCTCGACGGTCCACACTGACATGGACACTATCAAGGTTGGGTTGTACTCTCTGGTCGCACGCACATCGCAGACCCGCATGCCAACTTCAGAAATGCCTTCGCTGGTAGTTCGCACAGCAGTTACGACGTCAGTAACGGTACATGTTACATGCGCACAGCTCAGCTCACTTTCCGACTCCCACACCGTGTAGTATGCGACGGCCACCTTCAAGGTCTTGAACGCATATACAGGATGGTCTAGTATCAATTACGTTATGAACAACGTGAAGAACCCAGTGCGAACATTGAAGATCGCTGCTCCACTGGGTCTTGGCATCTGCGCAGTGCTTTACATCCTTGCCAACGTTGCATACTTCGCGTGAGCAATCGGATTATAGTCTTTCCGAGCGGTCGGGTCCGAACTGAATAACACTCCCGTTTCGTAGTGCTGCCACCAAGGAAGAAATTGAGAAGTCCGGTGTCACTGTGGCAGCGTTGTTCTTCAAGAACGTCTTTGGGCCACAAGCACAGAAGGCCCTCACTGTGTTTGTCGCGCTGAGGTACGCTCAAATTCTTCTGCCGCGTCGCCTGCTCAGACATTGACGTCACTTCTTCAGCGCTATAGGGTACGTCGGCCATGTATTCATGCTCGTGCTTCGTGGCTTATCAAAGTTTCCTCGAACGCTCACAACGACAGAGTGCGTACGGTACCGATTATCACTTGGATCCTTTAGCTGATAACTTCCCCAGAACGTCATCACCGTCGTAAGTAAAACCGCCTAGACACATGATCATTGCTCACGCAATACGCCGATAGACGTTTGGCGCTGCACGTATCAACCAAGGTGAGCCTCCCCATGAACTATTTGATACACGCATTTAAACTCAATCGACGGCAGAGCTCGCCAAGGAGGGCATTCCTCTCCCCTTCGGCAACCGCTTCTGGGCATCGAACTGGCCAACGGGAAAGAGTCCCCTACCCGGACTGATCATCCACCTCATTCCTTCGGTGCGTATCGCAGTTCTTCTTGTGCTGCTCGCGCTCATAAGTAACGACCAGATCATTGTCATCATCGCGCCACCGCCATCCGTCGCCTACCCCTTCATTCTCGACCTAGAGGGCTACCCGTCGCAGATCATCAACCTGTTCGTCGTTGTCGTAAGTTCTTTCTGGCACTCAATGTACGTGCTGTCGTCTGAAAACTCGCACAGGGATTGTTCTGGTTGCGGTACAAGAAGCCAAACGCGCATCGACCGTTCAAAGGCGCGTCCTATCATTTGAAACCTTCCAGTGCCTGCGTTCTGACGTTACGCTTTAGTATGGTGGCCACTCGCAGTGTTCTACCTCGCTGCTGCCGTCTTCCGTGAGTAGCTATTGTCCAGCGGCACACGCGTACGCTGATGTGCATGTCTCGATACAGTCCTCGTCGCACCATTCATCCGCCCGCCCGGAGGTATCGGAGACACTCCGCCGTTGCCATACTATCTGTACGTCGGCTGCAGTAGATGCATTGCAGAAACATGGCTCAGCATCTTCTTCTAGGTACTGCCTAGTCGGTATCGCTGTCATGGTCGTTGGTGTGCTCTGGTGGGCAGCCTGGCGCGTCGTGCCGAGATGGTTCGGCTACAAGTTCATCGGGAGGAAAGAGAAACTCGACGACGGCACGGTCGTCACATTGGTCAGTCGGCGTAGCATATAGACTGCATGGACAGAAGCTGACGACGATGATATGCTTTCCAGTTCTCATTGGCTAAAAGACAGTGAAGAGGCACGCTGTAGCTTGAATTTAGAGACTAACTTATACCTGTATCAATGATACCGATGCTCGTCATCAGGGCATAGACCAACGTAACTTATCGGGTGCTAAGCACACTCAGATGCGTTGTATGTTACATCAAACAGAATGTTAATGCATCTAGCTACCCGTCCATCCTTTCGGCTGTAAGGCGTCGTGAGCACAAGGAGTTCGTGTTGGGGACAACAAAGAGCGCCATACCTTGACTTCGTCTCCTGTCGTCCTAATGTACACGCTTGGCCGCTCGGCTGTTCTCGCGCCTTCCTCGCCCTCCTCCCAGGTGTAGCTCACGCCGACAGCGAGCTTGGTGCCGTCGCAGTTGAACGAGACCGACGGCACGGCGGAGTGGTACTTCGGGTACTGTCGCAACCGCTTCTTCAGCTTGTGGTCCCATATTGAGACTGTACCATCAGAACCTGCGGACGCGAATGTATTGTACCTATATGAAGGAAGGAAACACTTAGTGCCACCCCTTGATTTGAGTGGCGTTGCAACTTACACTGGGTGGAACGCAAGGGAGTTGACCGGCCATACGTGGTCTACGTCGTCGATGGTCTGGCGGTGGCATTTGAATGCGTACTTCTTGTCCTGAGCTTCGGGGCTGGGATCAAAGTATTCTACTGCTATTCGCCCCTCGACGGACGCAGTCGCATAACCTGCGGACGTCAGTCAGTCATGGCGGCATCCCGCTATATCATCATGTCTGGCTTGCCTTGACCATCTGTCATGCAGGCGAGTGCACGCGTCATGAACTTGAGGCTGCTGTCACGGATCTGAGCTGGCTCGTCCATCTTCCGGATATCGTAAATGTGGAACAGTCGGCTGGCCATGGCAACGACGAGGGTGTTGTTGACGAGATCCATGAGATACACCCGTTCAGGTACGTTGTGTGACAATTGCTGCGATGATGTCCGAGGATCCCAGAAGCGCACGGTCCTATCCCAAGAGCCCGTGACGAGCACATCTGCGGGATTGTCAGGTTCAGTAAGCGAAACATTCAGTTGCGTTCAGACGTACTTTGGTCGCGAGAGAAGTTCATGCTCGAGATTGAGTCTGAATGTTGTCCGAGATGATTAATCTTCTCAGTGTTGAGATCGAATCTGTGGAACATTGAGCATTCGTCGACGCCTCGGCTTGCAACTCGGCTCACTCTCGTACTGATGTGTCAAGGCCACCGCTGTAAGCATGAGAGTCATCGGAGAAGCAACATGCCAATACAGCAGCGCGATGGTCGAACTTGGCCTTCTGTTCATTTGCCGCGATATCGTAAAAACGAACCGTCTGCAAGGCATAGTGAGTTCCCTGTTCGTTGCAGGAAGAGGGACACTTTGAAAATTGTCTCGCTCATGCTCCGTAAGGTGATTTTCGGCGCGCGTGACGAGAGAAAGGGGCACATCTAGGAAACAAAGAACACACCGATGATCCCGCCTACGCGTCGACATCATTCTTCACGCGCTCAACCTCATAATCGTCTTCCAAAACTGGCATACCAATGCCCCGCGAAGATTCTAGGTATAACCAATGAATACGAGCAACGGTGTTACTTTCAGGATGAGCCTGAAGTCAAGCGATCGACGTATGGGTCATGCAACGTGCCCCACGCACAGGTTCAGCGTTGAGAAGAGCAGAAAAGAGCAGGAGCATAGCCCTCCCAAGCATAGGCAGGGATCCAGGCGCGGTCGCAGGCCACTTTACTTGTGCCATCGCGGAGGGCGAAGGGCGGATGCCCGGGCTCAGACAATCGAGTCGAAACAAGTAACTCACCGTATCCCAGGATGATACAAGCAGATGTGATGGGCTCTTTGGCGAGAACCTTACGGAAGACACGCTATCGAACGGCGGAGAGGAGAGTTCGATTTGTTCTATGTAGACCATTGTGAGCTGCGACCAAGGCGAGCGATGAAATGCGCGACGTGACGTACCTGACATAGCGGAGCTTGGCCGGAAATTCGATTTGTTGATTGAGAAACAATCCCACTGCGTGAAGGGGGATGTGGCGGTCGCGCACGAATGAGGTCAAAGGTCGTCGCCACCGCAGGGGTTGTGACAGCCACAAGCGTCGAGCAATTATTTGTCTCTGTTGTATTGTGTTAGGATCCAAAGCCTTTGCCAAACATTGAAACAACGCCTGCAGATGCTGCTCACCTCCACTGGCAAGCAGGCGCCAGCAGTCGTATCGAGAACATTCCTATCCAACAGAGCTGGTCTACGAACATCGTTATTTATTGCTATCTGTGAACACTCCTACTGTCATATGTCTTTCATGCCTTTCTAAGAGGCGTATCCCTCGTCTCACCATCGTTCCATGGATTCTAGTATCCAGGTTGTGCTCTCGAACTACACCTGCGTCGCCGGAGGAACCTTGTCTGGCCGGGTCACCCTCAGCTTCCCCTTACTGCAGCAGGAGCAGATTGAAGAAGTTCACCTCAAGTTCAGGGGCTCTGTATACACGTACGTTGGCTATATAGCTGTCCTCCACCTGCGTGAGCCAGTGCCGAGCTCCCCACAGGTATATCAGTCCTGCCCGGACAGATTTGAACGAGACACGGGACGTGGATATAATCCGTGACCAGATCTCTGTGTGGTCTAGAGGGTCGGCTTATCCTCCTCCGGACTCGCACACTCTCACAATCCCATTTTCATTCAATGTCCCGCGAGACATCCCGCCTTCGTATGATTTCACTGCGCTAGAGTGTCGGGCGGTTGTACGATATGGCGTTGAGGCCGTCGGCGCTCGAAAGGGTGCGCTACGTTTGAACAAACGCGTATTTGTTGCGGTTGTCGGGCTACCCGTGGATCCTCCCGGTTCCCAGCTGAGGGCCATATTACAGGCTGGTTGGACAGGCGCATGGAGTACGGAGGTTAAGCATAAGCAGATTCGAGCAGGCTTCTGGGGAGAGCATGCTGATGTCTCCGTAGAAGTAAGCACGTCTCACGCCTTGCCCTCTTCAGCGTAGCCGGCTGACAGTGCGTCAGTTCAAGTATCCTGCCCTGCCGACAATCCCGCTCTTTGCATCGGTTCCCTTCGAGTTGATTATCGTCACTACAAGCAAGTCGTCTAAACGAACACCCGGTTCCGAGAGCAAGCCTATCTGGCCCGCGCCCCCTACTCGACCTGAAGGTGTCCGCTTGGAGCTCAGACGCACAGCATATGTGCAGACGAGCCATCTCACATGGAAACAGCATGACAGCCTATCTTTGTTGGGAGATCTTGGAGAGCCAGGCAAGGGACTGAACGTCCAGGTGCGACCCGCGGCCAAAGAGTGGCTGTCTATCAACGGAACCAAGGGTAGATGGAGGCAGCAGACGACATTCTCGTCTAGCTTCAATCTTGCATGCCCTCCGTCGTTCAAGTTTCCTACGCTTAGCGTTGAAGTGCGTGGCTTACCATTTGTGCGTCGTCGTGACAACCTGAAGAATTATCTGACTCAGTACAACCTTACGGTCATCGTCCCCTTCAGTGGATTGAACAACACCTTGCGGCTCGAGATACCCATCACGGTATCCTCCGGCATAATCCTGAGTCGTTCCCTAGAACTTCCGGACTACGACGCTCCGCCTACTAGTGCGCGGCCGGAGAACGCAGACTATATGTCACCTCCACCTACACTCGAATTGCCTCCGTGCGTGATCTCGTCTTTAAAAAAGAAAGTAGACATGCAAGGGCTCATTGCTGTTACAGCTCATACTGGAGTTCAGCGGAGTAATATCAAAGTTCGCTTTTTCAATTCTCTTGTAGGCTGCGAGTGAGAGTTATGGCGTCCGTCACCGGGCGCCATTCTAATATTGTACTCTCTGTTGCTGCGTCTGAACTATGATGTCGACAGCTGGGCTTCACGTTTGTCCCCTCAAGCGTATGGATACATCCTCCATCTCGATACGCAGCGTCTCAATTGGCACTTACTGTGTTGATTCAGTGCTCGCAATGTATTACAACTTCGGGGCTCGGCTCAGTTCAAGATGGGGCAAAGGAATGTCCGCCTGACGCCCCCTCTGGTGCGACTACATCACAACAGCAAACTCTAGTAGTGCAAGTATATTGGGTGATACGACGAGCGATGGTGTGAGTCTAGCATCCTTTCTAAGTATGATTGCTGTGGCTCAAGCAATCCTTGAGCGTAGTAAGTAGGTTGATAGAAGGCCCTATGACTTGCATCGAGCAATCGCGTCGGCGAACTTCGAATTCATCAATCTTCGATGTGCGGCGATGGAGTGTAGCTGCGCACCTTGGGTCAATGTTCACCTCTCGTGGCAGCTCCCAATAGACAGGTGTCACAGTGAGGATACCGCGCTCGTCCCAAGGGGAGAATAAGGTTTGCATCGAAGGGACGGCTTGCGCGAGCACAGCCGTCGCTTTGGCCCAGTTGTCATCCCAGTGATCCGCGGAATCGGCTTCGACAGTGAGTTGAACGTCTTTTAAAGAGCTGAACACTGCGCGGTTGAGCACGCTTTGTAGATAAGACGGATCCGACTCCGACTCGGCCAATGAATGCATTATAAGGTCCGTGTCGGCCCTGGTAACCCAATGTAACGCGATCGCCTCTATCGAGTCGCTTTTGATAGAGGAGAAAAGAGCATAGAGCTCGTCCATGATCCTGGGCCATGATACCCCTTCGGACTCCCAGACTCGCCTCGAGATGTACGTCTCGAGAAAGCGTAACTTGGTATTATTCTCCAAGTCAGCGTGCAACCGACCCTCTACGTGATGAAATCGGGTTAACGACCATCTCTGTACAGCAGGTGAAGGGACGTACCATACAAGGATCCGTATTCAATCAGCTCGGTCAATGAGCTTCCAATCGCATGCAGAAGTCGGTTGATGCATGTAACATCTCCGTCCGAGTTACGATGGATCTCCAGATGCGATATCGCCCGGCAGGAGGAAGACTTGACGAACCAGTCGACCAGAGCCGTCAACAACACTGTGCCAAGCTGCTCGCCCAGTTCCAACCTCTCCAGCTTGTAGAGAGTGGCATAAGGCACATCATCCCGTATATCCGAATAGGCATACCCTCGCAAAATCTCTCCGTGCGAGATTGACAAGTGGTTCAGTCGTGGAAACGCACAGAGGATCTTCCGAAGCTCCGTGAAGTTGGCGAGCTTAAAGCTGGAGAGCGTGAGCCTCACCACGGTTGTAAACGCTGGAAGGTATTTGAAGAAGGTAGGATGCATCATCGGCTTCAAGCACGCGTCGAAGATGATGCTCTCCAGAGCGGGCATCATCTTGCCGAGCGTGAGCGGGACGACATGACAGAAAGCCAGTCCCTTGGCATTTGTGACGCAAAGCTCCTTCGTAAAAGCGAGGTTCTCTCTGGCCTCTCCGATGTTGCGATGGGCTGCGCGAGAGAGGGCTTCCAGCGCTACGCGCCGTCGAAGTTCGATTCTCGTGTGGAGGAGATAGACACCGCGTGGTTTCCATGCTCGGCATACCCGTGCACACTGGCACAGGGTCGCCTGGTCCATGTAATCCATGATGTGCTCGAGGACGTCCATGGGTAAACGTTGGGAGAGTGCTTGGGAAAGCGGCTGGAGTATCAAGCGGTCCGTCAGGACATGATCTGCAGCGTTCAGAAGGAACACTATAGCTGCCAGCAGACTCGGTGAGAGTACTATTAAGCACGTACCATGAATATCCGTTGATTCTATAAACCCAATTTCTAAGCGGTCCTTTGAGTTGTAGCGCTTTCTGCGCACAATCGTATTCGGCAACGTCGGGTTCATGATGCCAATCTGTCAAGGCCACTGGCAGAGGATGCCACGGTTCTTCCTCAGGAGCGCTGTTGAACGTTAATCTCCGAGTCAGGCGTATCGCGACGTGGCCAACCTCAAGGCAAATCGATCTCGAAATGCAATAAATATCGGTACTCTGGGCCGCGCGTACAGCGCCAGACCAACATGACCAATCACAAGTTCGGAATCAGTGGGCACTGCCCTGTCCGAGGTGATGTACGTACGGAGATGTATGTAGTGATGGTCAGGGCCTAGGGATCGTTCTATGGTCTGTGTTGTAGCAGTGTCCGGTGACTGTCTCTCGTGTATACTCGTGGGTCTTTAGCATATATAGTACTTGAAGGTTAGCCGCAGAAATGAAGAGAGAGAAAGAATAGCATAGCGTCGTCCATCATCCGAATCGGCGGCGGGTCCTCGACGTATGGGCGGCTCATGCGACGCAAACGTACAACTTGAACTTAATCAGGGTGTTGGCCTGGAATGGGTAAGTGCACGCTGGTGCTACTCCGACACACGCAAGTTGGATACGCTATTCTTGTAATCAATGTGCACTCATAACTAGATGCACACATAAACCACTCTGTGGAATCAGACCTAGTATTACAGTCTCGTATATGGCAGCCTGAACATATGTGTATAGAACATACTGTCTCCGACGACTCTGAAGTCCAGCCCTGCTTCGCAAATCATGCACCTAGCATATTCAGAAAATCTTCTTCCGCGGAAGGCCAGCCGGGAATCGTTAGATCGTCGAAACGCTCATGCGCAATGTCGGACCACGGTGTTCCTCCGCGCGCTACAAGAGGCGTGTTTTCACGGAAACTGAGAACATCGTTGAACCTGAGTGGCGGCGCCTCAGCATCTTGTCCTTCTTGCGCGAGGTGATCATCATGCGAATCGTCGCCATGGTCACTGTTGATAGCCTCCAACTTCTCCTCCATTTCGTCCTCCGACAAGTCGAAGACGGTGCTCCAAAAGACGACCATGGCCTGCCATTCCGCTTCCATGGAACAGCCGTGCGGAATTACGCAGAGCTTCTCTTCGCTCTTCGCGACCTCCTTGAGGGCGCTCCACAGCGGTGCGTTGCGAGAACAGTACCAGGCCGGGGCAGCCCACATGCACACCACGAGCTGCTCCAAGTGGCGTAACCCAAGGAGTTCTTGGACTAGTTCGATGGCCTCGTCGGCGTCGGACGAGGCGTCCATTTGGATGCAGAGGTATTGCATCTTCGGGAACAGGCCGCGCAGGCCGTTCTTCGGGAGTGTGTAGCGTGCGCCGTGCCACAGAGGCTCGAAGACGACGTGCGTTGTCCTCTCGAGGAGCTTCGGGCATGATGAAAGTGCAGACGACTTTTCCGGCGAGGCCTCGTCCGTCAACAGCATGACGTGACTTGGCCTTGCCGCGCTATCGACCAGCCAACCTTCCGACAGGAGGGTCATGTCGATAGCAAGACACCTGAGCTTACCCTCCGCCGTCAGGTCGGTGGCCACGTCTTTAACACGGTCTGCAAGTTTGTCGGCTCCGGTTATAGGCGGGTCCCAGGGGAAAGGGTCTTGCAGAACAGTATGAACGCGCAGGTTGCGTACGACGGGTGGAATATGGACACCCAAGGGCTGCGATAAAGCGTCGGCGATCGTCTGGGCCTGTCGGTCATGGCGCAACTCGACAGTCGTCCACTTGTCGGTCAGGTCCTTTGGGATCGTCCGGTGCTTCTTCGTCGACCAATTGTTCTTTCGACCCATGGTCGTCGTGGGAGGCAGTATCAGAGGCGGTGTCGTGGTGCAGGGGCGCGATTGAGGAGTAAAGGCGGTAAGGCTGAGTGGTTCGAGGCGACAAGACGGAGAGTTGAGCATCATTATATACGTTTATTTGAGGGTGGCCGTTCCTGAAGGTAAGATCGACTGCTTTCCATGACGACGTACCTCCTGTGGCCATGATCGAGGTTATGTCCTAAACAGGCTTTGACCTGCTTTGACCTGCTCATCCGCCACGCCACGGAGTTTCAAATCAAAACGGCCACGGGCTAAAACGTAGTTCCGTGGCTTGACACGCTTGGACGCGTGGCACAAGTCATGCACGCAAACAAAGCGAGGCGTCGTGACGCAGCAATTGCTGCGCTTACCAAAGCGGTACGATGTTGCAGACAATGCACAGGCGGTGTGAACAGTGCCTAAGTTAATGCTCGCAACGTCAACGTGTATACCTTGTTGGAATCGGCAGTAAAGACGGACACACCAAATACAGCAATCTGTTCAGCCGGAGCACCTATCAAAAGGGTCATCGTCACCTTCGTCAATCTGCACGCCATGAGTCGGCGCTTGGGAGGTGCGAATCGAGACTCCTGATACCTGGTCACTGAAAGGATACATCTAGGCATCTGCTTTACACGCTTTGTGCAGACCTGTCAGGCTGCCGAGCTGTTCTGGCTTCTCCATCGATATCGTCTGTGACAAGGTTTGTTACTGTGACTCCTGTCGCCCGCAGAGGACATACATAAAGAACAACCTATGCCTTCCAAAACACGCAGCTTTACCACTACAAGCCCTACTCCGCCTTTGGCCTCTGGCTGTCCACCGGCTGTGGCCCTCTCGCCTTCGCTTTCCTCTCCTTCTTCCACGCTAACACCTCCCGGATAAGGGAAGCCAGGAGAGGGGCAGTGACGGACGCGAACAATGGGGCGTACACCGCCCACTTGTGCTCCGTGGGGAAGTACAACAGCGCGAGCATCCCTGGGTTGAAGAATGCGCGCGACGCCACAGATTGCGCCTTGCTTGCGAAGGTCAGTGCTTCAGTCGAGGACGATGGCGCGGTCGAGTATGCCTAACAATAAACGGTGACAGATGACCGTACGGCCCTTGACAAAGCAGGATTGAGCACGTACCTGATCAAGGGCTGCAAGCGCGTCTTGCACGTCTCCCTTGACGTCCTCGCCAACCGGCATATCCTCGATCTGCGCGACGAGCCGTACGATGCTCTGTAGAGTGTCCTGCGCGCTGGCGGCGTTCTCCGCAGCGCGTCGGCGAACGAGTGCGTCCAACTGCCAGTCAGTTACCCCTGCGACGCCGCGAGTCCGCGCGTGGACGTGCGGCGGGAGCTCTGGAACGCCTAGCAGTGCCGAAAGCTGCTGGCGGAAAGTCGCGAAGATTGTGTCAAGCGGACGTCCTGCGAGCGTTGGCACGATACCGGTCGACTGGGGGTTATGGATGATGATACCGCCCCATTGAGGAAGTATGAAAGCATTCGATGACGTCGGCAAGCCTGAACAAGTTGTAAATGGGGAAGGGACGTCTGAGAGAAGTCCTGCGTACCGTTACTGTCCACGATGCGAAGTGGACTGTGCTTCGAGGACGGTATGAAAGCGACGAAATGCAATACTGGATCATTTGAGACACTTGATGCTAATCGAATTCAGTAGCAAGGTTCAGTATTCGTTCATGAGCAGAAAGGAGAGATTCATACATAGCGTCCACTCGGCGGAATTGACAAAAACGGTGAGGTCCCCAGGCGTTAAGCCATGCTCGATCTGTTCACCCACTTGCAGTGCACGGGGCTCAAAGGCAAGGGGTCCATGGTATTGTACTTGACTCTCAATCGTGAAGTTGTGCAACACGGAAAGGCGCTCAAGCAACGGCGATAGTTGCGCTGCGTACCTGAGGTACATAGGTTTGTTCGCTCATGCTCAGGGGGACGCACGTACCGGCAAGAGCGTTCTGTACGTCCCAGGACAACGCAGCGTTGCCTGCAGCAGCATCTTCGTTCAGAAGAGTGAACGCTAACCGGTAGCGCGGCGAGTACGTCACAACGCGCTCAGCTTGCGAGCTCCGCAGACTGGTATAGGGCGTGAGCAAAGTCGCCAATGTATCAGCGAGTTGCAGTGCCGCCACGCCCGCGTGTTCTGGTGCAACTTCGACCGTGACCTTACGGCCATCGACGATGGGATCGCGCGTCCCCGGACGAAGAACGACCTGATAGTCATTCGCACTTCAGAGCAGGTTGAATTCGGGATGGGATCAAACGCTCACACGAAGACTCACGTTGCCGTTGCGGAGGATACTTCCACTGACAGACCGTTCTGCTTGAACTCCCCGTTGTTCTCGACATGATGCCGTACCTCCTGAACGATCGTGTCCGTGCCAACCTCACAGTTCCTGGTATCGAGGGCGACATGAATGGGGAAGGCGAGCTCTCTTCCAGTCGCTGCATAGACCCGTGATACGGGCAGGGCTTGCCGTTCGATGCTAGTAGTTTTCCACCAGAGAGGCAAGGCCAGAAAAATGACGAGAAAATACGAGGCTATAATGCTCCTCCGCGTAAAAGCCGACTCAAATGCAAGAGCGGGTTTGGAGACGGCGTCCATGTTTGTTGGGTCCCAGCTTCTGTTGCTACGGGATTTGGTACAGTGCTAGATCTCCTCGTCGAGATGCATGTGTTGTCGACCACTTTGTCAGAACCAGAAAGCAGTTGTTGAGAGCGTGAACGGCGGTGGCTGAACGATCCTGAAGCCTGAGGCTACTCCCGGAGTGTGCCGACTATTTGACGCGGAGACTGAACGGATGGCACCAAGTCCAATTCCGGAAGGCGACAGCTTGCAGCCAAACCTCCCGAGACCCAAGTTCAACTCGTCGAAGCTACTCACATTCGTTACAGGTACTGCCAGGAGGCTGAAGAAACCTACTTTACTCTTGAATTCTCTTCATGCTAAACCGCTTTTGACGGCTGGGTCTGCCATCGGCACTTTCTTCTTCGCGCACCTGCCTTCAGTCCGGCACGTTTGCGCAGGCGTCTGATCGCTACCGTGGGTCATGTCTCCGACGAACCAACGACGGCGCCGTCGTGGCGGAAAAAACAACGGGCCACCTGTGTACAATGTCAGCGAACATATCTGTCCAAGTAATGCACCGTGAACTCACGTTGCATCACCCCTAGCGACCACCGAGCCACAATGGCAGGTATGGACCTTCGCCCGGCCCGCCGACCGCGTATCCTGTCCATGACGCTTATAACCCCGGTGTTGGAGGCCCTTCATACGCACCCGGCTATCCTAATGACTATCCTGCGGAACCAGAACTCTGGCGGTCGGAACCGTCTTACTATCCCAGGCCTCCTTCTCCGGACTTGTACGGCTACCAGCCAGGTCCGCCTCCGAGTGGCTGGGCTCCGCAGAGTTGGGATAACCCTGCACCTCCTCAATGGGTTGATAGAGCTGAAACAAATCCTCGCTTCGAAGGTGATCCATGGTCATATGACCGTCGAGATACCATGACCATGGCCCAGCCGATGTTCGAGCCAAACGACGCTTGGAAGCAATCTCATACAGGTCCTCCTAACACGCAAGTATCTTTTGCTGTGGGTTTGGAATTGGATGTATGACTGATCGTTGTGAGTTCAGTTCGCGGAATGACATGGCGCCTGAGCCGTACTCACCGTCAAGACGTCTGCCGCCTCGGCTCGCAGCGGACCACTACTCTCCACCCCGGCCACTAGCTAACGAGCACTACCCTGCTTCCGCCCCGGGACCTCCTCTTTTTGACCACTTCTCTCCAGGTCCCGGTTTCGCGGGCCCGCCACCCCGGGACCATTATCTGCCAGGTCCAGGCCCGAACGCGCCTCCCCTTCCGGGCGATCATTATCCACCCAGCAACAGTCCGAACGGACCTCCCAACTATGGCGATCATTATTCTGCAGGTCCTAGTGTCAGCGCGCCTCCATTTGCTGGCGACCATTACTCTCCTCCCGGTCTCAGTGGGCCTCCACCCTTCTCTGGTGATCACTACTCACCTGGTCGTAGTCTGAACGCTCCCGGATATACTGGGGATCGTTACAGGCCAGAGAGCCCTCCGGTGTATCCATACATGAACCCAGGCTCGGATAGCTACCGTCCTCGGTATGACGATGTCCCAGACTCGAGGACACCGCAGCCACCGAATCCACGCGTCCATCCCAGATGGCGACTTCCTTCTGCAGAGCGTTCGCAGCCATTACGAGGTAGGATATCTCCCGAAACTCCAGGCAATCCAAAGCGGGTCTGGGAACCGAGACGCTCGCCGCCCCGCGTAATCAACGATGTAGACCGTCCCTCGCCTACTACACGGCCACTGTCTCCACCTGTTCGAGAGCTGAGGCAGCTCGTCAGCCGTGGAAGATCGCCTAGCCGTGGAAGGTCCCCTCCTCGTAGCCCCAGCCCAAGCCGCAGCCGAAGTCCTTTGTACAGTCCTCGCGCCAGTCGGAGTCCCGTTCGCCGCGGTACACGCAGCCCTAGTCCCATCCGCCGTCCTCTCAGTCCCAGTCCAATTCGTCCTCTCAGCCCTAGCCCCGCCCGTCGTCCTCTCAGCCCTAGTCCCGTCCGTCGTCCTCTCAGCCGTAGTCCCAGCCGAAGTCCGATTCGTCGCCCTCGCAGTCCCACTCTCAGCAGGAGTCCGATTCGTCGCCGTCGTAGCCCCACTCTTAGCAGGAGTCCGCCATATAGCCCTCGTGCTTCACGCAGTCCCGTCCGTGGCCGCATTCGCAGCCCGCTCGCTTCGAGATCCTACTTCAACAGACGCAGACGTTCGAGGAGCAGATCGCTGAGCTACAGCCCTGGGAGGTCGATAAGCCGTAGCCCTCGGTCACTTCGACGGGCTCGCCTTCGCAGCCGCCGATCATACAGCCGCAGTTCATCGAGCTCCTATGACAGCTATCGAGCCAGACGCGCTAGTCGCGGTCGTGATCGCCGACGTTCAAAAAGCCCCAGTGTCAGTCGGACCAAGGCGCGCAGCCGGAGCCGTGGACGGTCACGTAGCAGAGCTTCTACGCTATACTCACCGACGACTACTCGCCTGTACTCTCCCGTTCTGACACGGAAACGTGTATCTCCTGCACGAGAGAAGGGCCGTTCTCGTGGGCCGGCGAACAGGCGCGCGAAGCCCTCTGCTGCTGCTTCTTCACAGCCGGCACACCCGTTACCACCGCCACAGAAGCCTTCCAGCAAGAGAACAAGCTCGACTGAGTCTACTGGATCGATCTATGGCCCAGAAATACCTCCGGAACTCCGCGCGAAGAAGGCAAATGTTGTTGCAGTCGCGCAACGGAGCAGAAACTCTTCCTTGTCTTCTTACAAGTCTGACAACGCCACTTCGACGTTGCAGGGCAGTGCGATACCTGGTCTTGCAGATTTTGGCAAGGGAATAGCCATTGTTCCTGAGCAGGTGACCCAACAAGCACAGGCGACCTCACCCCAAGTTACGCAAAGTCCGCCCTCGTCGTCGCGGAAAGACACGTCCGAGGCTCGTTCGCAAGGTACTGGCGTTGCTCACAAAGGTAGATATAAATCATTACAATGCCTTAGTATCGTTGTGCCTAATTGTATTCATAGAACTCCTCCCGACCAACGAGTTACGTGCAGCTGTCGCCAAGCTCGTCAGCGGACAACCTATTTCCCTCCATGCAGATGCTAGGAAAAAACCTGACGGAGAGCCTGCGCATTCTTTACTGAACGTCAAAGGTATCTCTAAGCCATCCGGCCTACAGATACCTCCTCTCGATCGGGATGCGTTTCCAAAGAAAGCCGAGGGAGAAGAAGGAGAGGCTGACATGGACGTGTCTGAGCCAGCCACTCCAGTAGACGAAATACCTCAGCCTACTGCGGCAACTCCTGTTCCGGATGGTCTGGCTGCCGAGCCAAAGAGCCTGTCGGGCGTTGATGAAGGGTACGTCGGCCCACTCTCGCTGACGTAGTTGCATCGCCAACCGCTCACGATACTGTTCAGCGCTACTGTGGAGGAGTCGGATATGGACGTGGACATGGACGTAGACATGGACATGTCTGCTCCTCCATCGCCTGTCTTGCAGGCCAGTATCACTCCCACCAGTCCTACCGAAGTCGCCGATCATCATAAAGGCACATCTGCGATTCCTGGCCTGGTAGCCACCGAGGGACCGGTAGTCATAGCCTCACAGCCAGCCTCCGCTGCTCCAGACACATCCGGTGTGACTGGATTGACATTGACTCCCCGGCAACCAACCGAGGAACTTGGCTTGTATTCTGCTTCGAGCGAGGAATCCATCATTCCTGGGCTCAACCTCAATAGAAAGGACACACCGTCCGCTATGCCGGCCCATGTTCAGCAGTTATGCGAAGACAAGCCCACGGGTGCTAAGGAAGACGACTTTGCGATTCCTGGGCTGACGATCTCTCCTCCTGCCATCGCTCAAACCGAGGAGGAACCTTCACCTGTCGTCGAGACACGAGAAAAGACTGCTATTCCCGACGAGTTCGATGAGCTGACTCCTGAGGTTTCAGTAGAAGATGATGAATGTGACATGGACGTGTCCCCGCCGGCCTCGCCTGCGTCTCGTTCTTCCAGCCTTGGTGACGCTAGTCCGGTTGCCGTTGCTCAAGCTGAAGCAGTTGCTGTGCCGCCTGTCACTATAGAAGAGCTGCCGATTGCGCATGAAGCGCCTGCACTTGCTGCCGAGGAGCCTTCAGAGCCGCAAGATGAGTCGTCGCCTGTCACACGTGAAGCCGTATCTACCTCAGTACCCGCCTCGCCTCTTGCAGTGCCGACCTCTCTTCCTGCCGAACCGTCACCTACTGCCTCAGAGCAAGCCCTTGTACCGGTGCCCTCCGACGAGATTGATGCACCTCGTCCAATTGAACCGGCCCCTGACGCATCTCCTTCAAATGATGAACCTCAAGAGGAGGAGTCTGCTTCACGGCCAGGCTCGCCCATGGTAGTAGAGTCTCTACTCGGCCTGACTGAGCCGCCGCCTATACCAGAGTCTTCTGTCGTGGCGGAGGAGTCCCAAGTGGCTCAAGGTTCGCCAACGGTGGTCGAGTCACCAACTACTAGTCCTACTGCTGAGAAGGCGGTCCCCGCAGATGGAGCACAAACGGTGTCGGAGGCGACGCAAGGCGCACCTGTAGAAGAGGGTACAGGTAGGCCCATCGGCATCGGGAGTGAAACCGCCGTACAGGTATGTCAACTTTCCTTCACTTAGACTTTATACTCAAGGCGAATCAGGAGCAACTTGTTGCCGTCCCCGAGGAAATCTCTCATGCGCTGAGAGAAGTGGACAGACAAGCTGGTGTGGCAGAGAAGGCCGCAGACGCTGCAATTCACCACGATGAACAGGTCGATCAGGCCCAGCAGCAACTACCTGCTCAGGATGTCGATCCTCTCGCAGAGGGACTTCGAGTAGTAGTCTTGGCGAGGTTGCAGTACGATCGGCAGACGAAAGCGGAACGCGTTGCCCCGGTTCTTATGGCTAACATGACCATTGCAGAGCCTCATGACCGCCGCCAGAAACCGTCTGCAGGTAGGCTCTGTGAGGAGGTGCTACAGGGCAAGCGCAAGCGCGACAGAGATGACAGCTTCGTGCGCGTGCGGCCGTCACTCCAGGTTCTCTTTGCTAGGCGACAGGCCTCTCTAACGGAGAAGGTCCGAAAGTTGAAGGAGGAGTATTTGACTCTTCATGACCGCTGGATGGTGCATTGCGCCAAGCTAGACGAGGTTGCGAAGGCTGCAGCACTCGAGGAAGCTGCCGCCACTGCTGGTAGGACTACGCGGCGCTCGGCTGCACTGGGAGATGCCGTACGAACAGACCTAGAGATGGAGCAGATCATTGCAAGCTTGGGCAATGAGGAGCTGACTGACGCCAATCACCTTGCATCGCGGAACGCTGCAACTATCCCAGACATGATCTCGGTAACGAAGGGATCGGTCGATTATTCGTTCGACGACACCAACAACGCCGTCGAAAACCCGGCCAATTTCTACACGCCGAATACATGCCTCGAGGATTGGACAGACGAAGAGAGGGAGATTTTCCTCGAGAAGTATGCGCTCTACCCCAAGCAGTTCGGCATCATCGCCGACTTCCTTCCCAACAAGACCACGGCCGAATGCGTCACGTATTACTATCTACACAAGAAGACGCTCATCGACTTCAGGAAGGTCCTTGCACGGAATGCGACTGGCAAACGGAAACGCGGAGGCGGGCGCGGAGGCAAGAAGAAGGGCAATGCGTTACTGGAAGACATTCGGAAGCACGATGCCGAGGTGTCTCGGGGTTCGACTTCCAACGGGCCTTCTACTCGTCGCAGACGGGGGGTGCCCATAGGTGAGAATGGGGAGCCTCTCCCTCGCCGCGCTTCGACGAGGAAGAGCGCCGTCCAAGCCGAGAACTCGCCGGGGACGACGCCGACACCCGACCCAGATCCTGAACCACGCAAAAGACGCCGCGCGGCAAAGCCCACTGCCCGCGCTGTGGCAGCGGCGGAGCAGGAGGTAGACGACGAAACTGCGGTATGTGATTTGCGCACACATGCAATATGCTACTTGACGAACGAACACTCTGCAGGAGGTGGAGCCAAAGCCACCGCCCAAGCGGACGCGTCGTTCGCGCAAGGTCAAGTCGGCGGAGACTGTTGTTGACTCGCCACCCATGTCAGAAGCGCCCCTTTTGTTTAGCGAGACACGGTTCATAGACCAGACAGAACTGACAGCTCGGAAGAAGACACCTACGGGTAATGTCCAATGGACCGAAGAGGACAAAGGTACGCCCGTATCCATGTAGTATTGGTATTGAACTCGAAGATCTTACGTACATGTGTAGAGCTCTTCATCAAGCTGCTGGCTCACCACGGTGATGATTTCAAGAGGATCTCCGCGTCGATGCCCAACAAGGTATGATTGACTCCGCTGCTAGATAGGACCCGAGACTTACGAAACTCAACCCAGACTGCCATTCAGTTGAACGCATGGTACAAGGCGAACATGAAAGAGTCCAACCTCGCAACAGTGGCAGCTCAGGGGAGGAAACGGACGCCAACCCCGGACCTCCCCTCGGCTTCTGAAGGCTACAAAGAGATGTCACTTCCTGGCTCGGGCGTCATCACACCCAGTACCCGTGCGTCAACCCCAAGCGTCGTACAGAACTCCACGTCGTCCACGAATTTCGAAGCGCAGTTCCGGCTGGACGACCCTTCTGCAGTCTATAAGTCGAAGTTACGTGCATCTGCCTCAAACAGCGCCGACCCCGAGCAGAGGCCATCGAGTCGTCCCGGGTCCAGTCTCGCTGGATCCGCCTCCTCTTCCGGGAACCTCCAATTTCGTTCTACATCCCTGGAGACGATGCGCGCGCAGTATGGCGGACCATCTGATGCCCTCCCACGACACTTCCCTTTTCAATCGCGGCCCTCTCCCTTCGCCTCCGTCATCCCACCGCCGCTAACCATGAACGGCTCGCCCTTCGTCGACACCGGGCGACCAATTCGCCCCGCACCTCCTTCCGCCGCGGGGTCGAGCTCCGGCTCGGGCTCAGGCTCGGGCTCGGGCTCGGGCTCCGCGCCGCTGACGATGACGTTCCCGTCGAGCTTCGCGTACTCGAACCTGTCGCCGTCGCACTTTTCTGGCGAACAGCGGCTGCCGCCGCGCGGGTACACGATGCGCAGCGCGAGCCCCGGCAGCGCGCCCTCCAGCCAGACGATGATGTTCGAGGCGTCCATGTTCGCGCCGGCGGGCCCTGGTCTGGGTTTGGGCTTGGGCTTGGGTCTGGGTGTCGGTGGGGCGTCACCATTTACGTTCGGCGCGTCGGGTGCGGGTGCGGGTACGGGTGCGGGTGCGGGCGTGGATGCGGGGACGGGGGATGGCCCGGCGATGCCGGCGACGCTGCAGACGACGGAGGATTTGGTGGCCTACTTGGAACATAGGACGAGGATCGCTGAGCAGAGGGAGTCGGATTTCATGTGAGGGGAGTCTTGCCGATGTTCTTGTCTTGCGAGTGGTTTGGCTGCTCTGGTATATACTCTCATGTTTGCTTTTTGAAGGTTTGCGTAATATGGTGATGATTGATGGCTGCTGGTTAGCGTACATGCACTCCTCGTTTGCACTTTTGTGGTCTTATTGTACATGGTGTGGTAGTAATCAGTACATATTCCGACGTTGCTCGTTCTCGTGAAAGCGGGCTTCTGATCGTGAGTGCTGAGTGCCCCAAGCGTTACCGGCGACCCTCGACCATGATGATGTGATACCCGAACGTGGTCTTCACGAGCGGTGAGAGGATCGGCTTGTCGACCGTGGATGGCTGCAGTGCGAAGGCCGCGTCCTGGAATGGGCCCTACATCGACGAGAACGACAGTCAGACGGGTTCATAATCCCGAATACAGCGTGGAACTCACCACCATGGACCCTCTTGTCATCCAGCCAAGACTGCCACCGGCTGCAGCATCGCGAGTGCCACATGTGCAAGGAGATCTAGGAGAACGGTTGTGTGGGCGCACCTTTGGCCTTGTCTTCCGAGTATTCTTGAGCGACCTTGTCGAATCGCTGACCCTCCTGACAGTAGCATGAGAGTCAGTGATTTTCCAATGCGAGAGAAGGCGTAAGGCGTGTATAGGTCAAGAGACAAAAACGTACTTGAATCTTCTGCAGAGCCTCGGTCGCCTTGGAATGTTTCTCGCAGAGGATGTGCCGCACGTTCACGGCGGTGGCGGCCTTCAAGGCTCCCTTACCCTACAGCATTACCCTTGCTTCAGCCTGCTTCGAACTTCACTCGGTTGAGGCAGGCGCACCTTGCCCTTGTCGTCCGCATCCTCCGAGCTCTTCGACGCACCCTTCCCGCCCTTCTTACTGTCTGCCGGCTTCTTCTCAGCTGCTGCACCCTTCTTCGCCATGAGTTTCAGTCTCTCTGTAGACAAAGCTTTGGAACGAAGTCAAAAGCCACAAGCAGTCCTTTGCAATGCATTCCGTGCGCCGTCTCACCCGCCACAAGCGCGGTCAGCTGCTGTTCCCGCCCTCTTACCCAATTTGGCAGGAGGGCGGGCGTCGGGCGGGGCCCCACAGTCACGTGGATGACGCGTCGCCTGAGGTTGCGGCGCCACCCGCCCAAACGACGCCCTATGACGGAGTGCAGCCTGCCCTGGGCGTGAATTGCAGCTCTTCTTGACGACCGCCACCATCTCTCACCCAATCTCCATCCTAACTCGACGACACAGCCTGCATATGTGAGCGTGGTCGAGCCTGAGTCGGACGAACGAGCCTGACTCTGCCACGGCAGTTCTCAGACACTCGGCGCGAACGTGACGTCAGAATGAGTTCGCGAGCTCGCAGCAAGCCTTTGGTGCGTCGCCTTTTATAGGATAGAACGAGAACGTGTCTGACCGTGTGTATGTTTTGTTATTTTTCGTTGCACAGGCTGTCGCCGTCGTTGTCGGCTCTATCGCGACACTGGGCTATATGTACGTCGCGGGCACGCAATCGAAGAGGGCGGAGGGACAGTCGTCTATCTACAGTGCGTCCTCTTGCTGTCTAGTATCGCGCTTCTGTTGATTTGGACTGTGCGCCATGTGCATGCAGAGGAAAGCCAGGGTGCTAGCAAACTCGGCAACGACTCGAGCGACGCTCGGCTTGGCTCTGCAGGCGTCCGCGCGGCCGTGCAGGGAGACAAAGGATCGTGATGAAGCGTCAGGACAAACCATGCGATGTAACAGCTCACCATAACTCTACTCTTGTACTACTAGCAGCATATCCCCGACGCCGCCGGTTCGGGGTTTTTGCGCAATGTATTTCGTCAAACCCTCCTCCTCCCACTTGCGCCTCTAGTCATTCATCGGGTCTGGCAGAAATGTGGGGCTTTGTCATGTCTGACTTGACAACATTCGGTCTCCCCAGTGGGCTCAAGTCGACTACACATCCAGTCGACGACCTCTACGCCTTGGTCAGAACGAATGTGGGCGTCTACGTATCTTTGTCATGACGTCAGTCAGCCAACAGCCTCACACCGAGATCGCCAATCTCCGTGCACGGTCAGAGTCGGGCTCAGGTTCCTCATGCAGGTTCCAGGACGATTCCAAGCATCGTCACGGATCCCTTTGTCCTTCAAATCCACGATGGGCGCGCACCGCCGGTCATCATCTGCTTCCACTGGTCGCACCAGCACAGCTCGTTGGCCTCTCGCCTCCCCAACTGCCAAAGGGTCTGAATCCGAGGCCGCCGTCTAGCATTGAGCCGTGGCTCGTCCATCCCAGAGAATTCTCTCGTCCGATTCCGGACGGACATCAACACCGAATCAGTCCCGTCGCGCCACATCTGCGTCCCAGACAAATTCATTGTTCAAGGAGTGCCATAGCGGGCTAGCACGACGATCGCCAGCAGCGGTCCCTTGGAAGCGGGGGCCCGGGGGCGGAATCGCGCCGGTCAGAAGTTCTGTTGGAAGGCGGTTGGCCAAGCAGCTGCAGTGCAATCACATTGGTGCGCTCAAACGGGTCTTGTTGTTTGAGTCGTTTGTCGCGACTCGTTCCATTCGTTACGCGCAGGCCTCTGGTTCTTCTCTGGCGATGGTCCTCAGAGGCGTCGCGATCAGGCGAGCCGTGTTGCTGTGCTCCGTAAAGCATAAGCACTGCGAATGTCACTGTCATCAGAGACACTGTGGGTGTAAATTCGGTCTGGTTGCATGGCGCCCTCGCTGGACGTCGCAACATTGTACTCTGAAACTCTGGATGAGTCCTGGCTAGTTTCGTAGAGCGGTGTGCACGGAGGATGACCGCCTCACGAGACGCGTGCTGCGAGGCCGCCGCGATGCGACGGAGCGAAACGGCCGGCTGGTTTCGAGACTGGCTGTGAGGATGGTGCACTGAGGATGATCCCCGTGCGAAGCTCGGCTGTTCACGACCACGACTTTGCGGCGCTGCCCGACGTGCGAACTGCGTGCTGGACGCATGGGGGACGTGCCAGCCTGATCGAGCGGCCAAGAGTAGACTCGGGCGTGAGCCTGTCCGAACGTCAGTCCGGGATTGTAGTGTGACCGAGCGACAGGCATGGAGGACCTGAGAGTGCGGCTTCTACATGGAATTTGAAGATGAGTTAGACCCAGTAATCACTGATGTGAGTTGCAGAAATAACCAAGTTCAAGGCGGGCAGCGTTTGGGCAGCGTTGTATGTACAGTATGTAACTTGTGCCTGGACGAGCGGTACCGGTGGGACGATGTCACGATGTCAATGTCATAGCCTCGGCGATCGCGCGCAGATCGCGACAGAGCTCCGGCAGTTTCACGTGGCAACACGCGAGCGAGGCGGCGGCCGCCAGCGGACCTCGGCGGAACGCTGGCGTCCTGGATTGGTTCCGTGCTGCGTGCAAGTCTATCGAGTTTGGGGCCGGAAGCCCGGCGTATTCGAATTCGAGGGTGTGGTGACGGGCGCGTTCAGAAGATGTTTTGTAGACGAGACGACTGACAGCGAGGCCGTCGTGAGGGTTTCTCTGGCGTCCGACGTGACTGTGAGGCCGATGCGAGCTGGATGCAAGGCCGCTGTGCGCACCGCGCTCCGGGCAGCCCGGAGCAGCCCGGAGCCCGCACGGGAAGTCCCAGGGAGTCCGTGCTTCGCGGAGTGCCCCACGACGGATCACTCTCTCCTGTGCTGGGTCACAGACCGCGCACGCACTGCCCACGCGAGCTGCGCTTCTTGAGTCAGTCCACAGTGATGTTGACGGTCTTGCCTCCAAGCAGGCACCGCAAGTTCCCGTGAAATGTCCGTAGATGAACAGTGGGACGGTAGGGAGGCCGTGGTGACCAGTGACCGCGTTCAGACTGCGGTGTAAGTGGGTGCAGGGGCGCCATGCGCATTTCCGTGGCGGCCGGAGGTGTGGGTGGGCGGCGGACATGCTGCCAAATGGGGAAAGGATGCACGGCGGCCACGCGAGGACGGGCGCTCTTCGAAGGATTAGCGATGATCAAGTGCTGGCGCCTAGATGGGATCGGTGGCGCTTGTGCGCATCCCGGGCGCCTGTGGGCATGGGCCGTCAGACAGAAGAAAGGCAGGCTGCGCTTGTCTTGAGCGCGACACGCCTCACCAGACTCTGGCAGACTGCACGTCCCCGCCTCCGCTCCCGTCCTCCGTTCTTGAGGATAATCACAGCGAACAGCAGCGCGACACTGTCTGACTCTGCCTGAGAACCGCGGCCCGATCTAGATCGCTCAGCTATATCAATTGCCAGCTGCGAGCGCGAACATAAAAGTGACTCAGGCTCGTCTTGGACGCAGAGTCCAGATATTCAACGCCGAAATACCCCTGCCCCACACATCGACCTCATGTCAAATAACACTGAGAGCGATAGCAGCCAGGCCTCGGGCTCGAAGTCGAGGCTCCCTGCGAGACCGTAAGTGCCGGTGTCACTCAGATTCATTGGCCCTGACCATATTGCCTCTCTAAACAGTCGCGGAGCCTGCGTGCACTGTAAAGCGCTCAAGGTAGGTAGTGCCGTTATTGCACACAGGTAATCTGCTTAATTCTCCGCAGATCCGCTGTGAAATCATCCCGAACGAGAATATCTGTGTTCGGTGTAAAGCCAATGACTTTGACTGCGTCTCCTACGGCCGCAAGAAGCGTCGCCCAGCCCCGTACGCTGCCGCCCGCCACTGCGCCACACGTCTGCTGTTAACATGTGCATTCTAGCTCCCATGAAGATTTGCAACAGCGCTCGCGCTCACAGGACGTCCACATCCAGGCGCTCCTCCGCAAGCTCGACGAGATGAAGTCGCTCACCAAGGTGCGGTACTGTGTCGCGCAGGCGCAACAGGAGACGGAGGTCCTCCGCTCAGGCACAGGAGGATGCTCGTCGCCGAATATCAGCGGGTGGAAGGCGAGTGCAGACCGTGAGCCACGGGTGAATGGGTGGCGAGCAGAGGGGAATAAGGCTCCCGAGACGACTGTGCCAAGGTCATTGACACCCCCACCATCAGGCGAGTAGCGGCTCCGTGGTTAGGTGGGTCGGTGCTGAAGGTGTATTGTGTAGCGATGAACCCGAAGTGGCCCCCTATACTCCGATGTGGGCTGTTTGGCCCGCAAGAGGTCACAGATCTCTTCAAGTTGTGAGCATACTCTGTTGAGACCTGTTGCGCGACCTAATGAGTGCCCCCCGAACAGATTTTATTCCAGGTTACACGTACGTGGTGCAAGAAGATTGAGATGTGATATCTGTACTTAACCTTTCGCTCAACAGCCATCCTTCACCGTCCTTGATCCCGCCCTCCATACCCCACAATACCTCATCTCCAAATCCACCCTCCTCTTCACTAAAGGTGTGCGCTCTCCCTTTCCATGTACTTCTTTCACACCGCCCGCTTACCTGTGCCCCTTTCCCTTCAGTCCTCTCCCTTACCTCCCGCCATTGGACACATCGTCCGAAACTACATCAGCTCGCCGCAACATTCGCACACGAAGCAGCGACAGAGGCAGTCCGCGAGGGCTACTACACCATCGAGACCTGCCAGGCATTCATGCTCTCAGCAGGCTTCCCCGCGCCCCGGGAACGCTTCTCCGAGCACCGCGCCTGGCTGCTCGTCGGGATCGCCATCCGGTGCGTCCCCCCTTCCTCCCCCCTCACCCACCTAACTTACCCGCGCGCCCCTAGGATCTCGCAAGACCTCAAGCTCAACGAGCCGCCCCCCGCGAATCTGCCGGAGCGCGAGCGGCTGGACCGGATCCGGACGTGGTTCCAGGTGGTGTGCATCGACGCGTCGACGTCCGTGCAGCAGGGCAAGGCGCCCTTCCTGCAGGGCTCGGACTACGTCGCGCGCGCGCTCTCGTCGTGGTACCGCTGCTCGCCGCTCAACTCGCCGTACGACCTCTACCTCTGCGCGTTCACGGACCTCGCCCTCCTCGTCGCGCGTCTTTGGAAGGCGATTGGCGCGGATAGGTTTGACCCGGATTTGGTGCAGGTGCGTGGGTCTCTGAGTGCGGGGATAATTGAGGGCTGACTGGTGGTGTGACAGGGCGTGGATGTGATTGGGACGGTCCTGGAGTATCACCAGAAGATTGTGGAGAAGTACGCGGAGTGGAGAGAGCGCGAGGCGCAGCACTCTAAAGACCCATTGCGTATGTTGTCCCGCATCTCCGCGTCATTTCGTGCGACTGATCGGTTGATACATAGCGGCGGCGCAGCCTCAACATGGAATGCGTTTGAAGCTGTGAGTAGCGTTCATATGTGCGCGACGTGTTGGGATGCTTATACGGCGGTGTAGGATTGCGAACGCGATGAGACTCATTGTCCTCGGCGCTGGCTTCCAGTGGTCTGTGAAACACGGAAAGGAAATAAATCCTGAGATTCTTAGTCTAGTGCGTGTCTTTGAGTATATCAGCTTCTCCTTACTAACCCTTCATACAGTCGATCGAGACTGCATTGACATGTACCGGAGTACACATTGACGAACTATACCCGGCCGGTGTCCTTCGCACCCTGATTGAGGTATGCTATAACGCTATGAAGAATTTATTGGGACGCTCATCTCGCGCCGTATCTCAGCCACATTTCCTCTATGTAACATATGCCGCAGCTTTCCTCGTTAATGTGTGTATCTTGCCTATCCTCCTAGCGCCCAAACGAACTTAACCCAGCTTGCACAGCTCCTTAAGCGGGATTACTCCTCCCTGCTCGAGCCGCACGTTCGGACTACCATCGTCTCGAACGTGCGCACGCTCATCAACATCTATCTCTCCAAGGAGGTTGCGCTCGACCGCGCGCACGCGCCCGCCGTATACGGGCGCTTCCTCTCCGCGCACCTCGACCGCATCGTCGAAGGGCAGAACATCGCGCCCGCGCCGCAACGCGGGCCGGAGGAGGTGGCCTTACCCCCGGACATCTGGGACATCTCCGTCCCGTACGACCTCGGCGTGCCCATGGGCGGCGGGCCACAGCAGGCGGTGCCCTACATGAACGGCGGCGCGGGCGGCGACCTCATGGTCGGCTCGGACTTTGGGTTCGAGCAGTTCGTGACCGGGATCAACGCGATGGGCGACTTCCCCCAGGGATTTGCGGACCCCGCAGCGTTCATGCCCGCGATGTCGGTCAACCCGCTCGACGAGCAGACGTGGTGGAGCGGCTCGGTAGCGTGCCCGCCCCAGTTTGACCAGACGGCCCTCGACTTGGCGACGTTTGCGATGGACGAGGCGTATTTGCAGGCTGGGTGGTGATCGATTCTGTTGTGTGCTGTCGATGTATGTGTCTCAGGAGCTATCTGTATCTGTTGCTTTGTGTAGCATATTCTTGCCCTCGAACCTGCTGTGTTGCTCTATATACTATATACGCCATGATCATTATATGCGACCATCTGCTCAACATCGCTCAAGAATATCAAGTCGAAATGCGAGGACTCCTGAGTACGATGTACTTAGACGTCGCAACAACGAGCGCTCAGACTTCAGGCGCGCGCTCGAGCACCTAAGTCCACGTTAGCAAATCCCGTCTTGCCCAAATGGCGACTCGAAATGCGCGAGCCTCAGGCCCCTCCCGCGACTGGAGCAGCGTAATATGCGTACGTACGACATGTCCGAGGGTTTCGGAGCCGAGCGTCAACAGCGGGCCGCCCCCTGCGTGAGCCCGATCCTGGGCTGAGCAACATGCGTCCACAAGCGCATCGCACCCGGACCGCAGATCTGCCGTCTCGAGGAAAGCCAGATCAATTGAACCTTGACAGGAGAGTCTAAATGCACATGGCACGATGACCAGATTGAAGACCCATCGCCGCGGTCCGCCATGCGCGTGGATCCAAGGCTATATATACATATGGGCACCGGTTGGCAGTGCGCTGTGTCCCTATCGCGCACTCTCCTCTCTCGCACTACCTCCGTCTCGCTCTCACCAGATTCCCTCGTCTACAGGAAAGCCGTGCCAAGTAGCTGCCGGAACCGGATAGGCGGACGTTTGGTGGGTCGTGACGTCCGCGACGAAGCGCTGGATCGTGAACTCGGCGCCCTGTGACGACTCTATGTCCACGACATGACTTGAGGAGCCTTGAGCCTCCGATGTGGTTCCGTGGGTGAGTGCTAGGCTTGGGTTGCTCGGTGTCGGAGTAGACGGATGGGCGGACAGGTCGTCTGCGAGATCTTGCCCTGCCGTGATTTGGTCGAGCAGGGCTTCGAGGAAGCCTGCGTAGACGACGGCAATATGTGTCCTGTCGATAGCTACGTCTCTGCAGTTGAATACCTCGATGAGGGTGCGGACCTCCCGGAAGATGTCCGTACGAATGGTGCCTTGAAGCAACAAGGCGAGACAAGGACGCAGCAGCTTCGGAGAGGTAAGCTTGAGTTGTCGACAATCAATTGAAGTGCTCACATTGATAAGGAACGCTGCTGAGTATGTCACGAAGATATATTGTGGCTGTAAAGGAGTTGTCTCAGACCTCGGCCGCCTTGGAGGACCATAGTACGCACCTCGATGGCATAGCGCAAAACACCGGTGGGGTAGATGTGCTCGGTGTCGTATTCCAGGACATGGCGCGCTGCCTCGACAGCCTGCTTTCTAATGAGTACAACATGTGCACGACCGATGGAATATATCGGCATACGAGATTGAGCAGTTCCATATTCGGATAAAGCATACGCTTTACCGAATGCTGAAACCCGACTCCTAGGACACTCAAACGTAGAGCATATCCGAGCCTAAAGCAATGTAAATCGGAAAATTGCCCCTGGAAGCAGATGCGACATACAGTTTGAGCTTGGGGTCGCGATGCGCAGCGACTACGCAAACGTCCTGAGTGCGATAGAATATGGTGCGTGAAATCAAGCATACCTGCGGGATGTATGTGGTGCTCGGCGATGCGCTGTTGCCACAATTCAACCCTACCGCACACACTGCGGTGGTACGACAAGATGGTATCAATGACTTCGTCATCCTGCAGCCAGAAGAATGAGTCGCACAGAACTCGTCTAGATTCATGCGGGCCAACCTACTTCTTGTGAATTCATGCTCGTCGGTCCCGTAGGGCCCCAGACGTTTGACGTGAATGACATCAGATCCGCATAGGCGCTACAGTAGATGTCGTATGGCGAGTTCAACGGGGAGCACCGGTACCACAGATCGGTCATCTGGGAGGTGAAGTTGTTCCTCTGAACCCAGGTTGGCTGCCCCTTCTGGATGGCATTAGAAGCATCCACAGCGACAATTTGAAACCAGGTTCGGAGACGGTTGAGCTTCTCGCGTTCGAGGATGTCCGCAGGTGGCGGCTCATCCAGCTTGAGGTCCTGGACAATTCTACGGGTGCAATCAGCATCAGAGCGACGAATAAATACTAGTGCGAGCGTACCGAATAGCGATGCCCATTAGCATCCACCCTCGGTGGTCAACCCAGCTCCTGTGAGGTGCGGGGAACAAAGCCAGCAAAGTGAGAGCCTGGCATGTCTCAATTGTCCTGTAGCCTTCCCGGACGGCTTCTTTGACGCATTCGGTTGTGTGCGCTCGGGCAAGCACATGAAGCTTAGGACGGTGTGTCCATAGCCGTGACGTCACATATAGCACTACGGCGTAGCTGAACAATCGTCATGACCTAGGAGACAACGCTCACTAACCAGTCGTAAAGAGCAGGGATGATTTCGATAGGACATATTCTGGGGTATGCAAGGCAGGGTCCAAGATGGCAAAGGACGGCTGTAGACGGGTTTCATCAATACCTGTCGGTGGGCGAAAATTGAGTGCGCCTTACGTATAACTTGTCGAAGTACCTGGCAAGGAGCGCGGTCCGGTATATTCTCAACGAGTGGCAAAATCACTCACAGCTTGAACAACGCCGTTACTTCGACCGGCCCAAAAAGGCCGCATTTGAGTATCGGGGGACAGATGAAAGTGCCCCAATCTGTCCGGTCATCAACTACTCACCAATCGTAGACTTCGACAGGCCTCACTGACCTACGGCTGAGTAGTACGGGAGGAAGAACGATGCAGTTGTTCTTGCAGTTTCCACGCAAGGCACGGAGGACTGATGAGCTCTGCTGGGATCCCGTTTATCACGCCCGTTTGCTGCCCCAGAAGGCAAATGCTCGTCAGGATAGACTGCATCGAGCGTCAGAATTCAGTCAGCACCGGCCGGGCGGCCGCCGGCGGCCAGGCTTATTAACATGCATAGAGATGCTCACCATCCATTGGCACGCCGCTGGACCTTGCCATCAGGGCCGCAGATTCATCCCTCGCTTTAGCCACTAACTTGCGTATTTCGGTGAGTCGCTTCAGACCATCCAGTTGGCCCAGTAACGACTGAATATGAGCGTCTTGCGCCTCCGAGCGCTTCATGAGCTGTTCATGAGACCTACGACTCAATCGTCAGCCTGCGTCAGCCGAAGCACTTTGAAGGGTCGAAGTGCTGACATTGCGGGTCGGCGTTTCTTACGTCCATGGGTCATGCAGTCTGCCCCTGTCGACTTGCACTTCACGCATATGCCCTCGTCGATGATCCACTCGCAGCGGATCTGGCAGGAATATGAGTCAGCGTGTAGCGTTTGTGCAGTGTGTCAGACCCACTTTGAGTGTCTTACAATTGGCGCAAGCTCCGGTCCTGTAGTTCATGTAACATCGATACGACATCCGGGGAAGAATGAGTGGAACAGGAGACTCACGACTTGTCTGCGACGAATCTCCGCGAGGAGTAGGTATCGCTGCTCGATCCATCGCTTTCTGTGTCAGACATACTAGATTGAAGTCGCGAGTAGGTAGCGAATGCCCGCTCGATTCAATGTGCGTGGGTAGTAAAGTATTGAAGATCACGGTCGCGTTTAGGCTCTCGACGAACCACAGGCCTATATATACACTAGGCCATTCACCCTCTCCACCCCATCAGCGCTCTCAGCAAAAAATCGAGCTTCGGATGTGCGCCGTCACGGTCATGTATACGCGTACTGGGAGTGGGCGCCGCCGCCGTGACGCGTAGACCGTAGGCTTGGCCTTGACCCACTCGCGGTCCGGGCTGCAAGGAAGACACCGAAACACCGGAGATCATATCGTCGATACGGCTTGCGATCAATGATCATCGTCCTCGCGCGGCGCCCGCAACAGAGTTCTGACTCGTCCTCCACCGAACGCTAGCTTGACCGCCGGTACCGGGTACGGTTGCTTCGGTCGACGAAGAATGCATTGCAATTGGACGTACAAGCGACTCAAAGCCTGCCTCAGCTCCATTCCCAGTCCGAGTTGGCCATCTCAGGAGGAGGAACTCATCACGATGTCTGTACTCCTGAACCTGGGGCGCTAGACACAGACTCTGGGCGCGCCCAAGAACCGAATGCACCGCTCCTCTGATTGCTAGATCTACCGCAGCGTTTGCGTCAGTCAAAGGGATGATGGATCAGCTGCCACGCGGGAATTTGCACTGACTGAGTCGAACCTGACGAACAGCGTCAGTCACTGTAGAATATGAAGGGCTCTGAATGCCTCTGAAAAAGCAGTGGCCATGAGGGAGGCCGCGAGGGGCGCAAGTTGGAGGCTCATCTGGGTCTAGCCTGGTTTTATTTGCACAGCTAGATCAAGACATGGTCTGCAAGGCGACATTCATCTGGCCACATATGCGTTCAGAAGGTCAACCCGACAGGGTCCACGACGACTATTATGTAGGTTTGATTCTGACCTTCGGTTCTTTACTTCTGAATCACCCGGAAGGCGCCAGAAAGACGGGCTAGAGGCCTGTCCGTAATTCCACAAAGGTCGGGAGCCGCATCTCGCGCGGTCGGGGCCACAGCTGTGGTGCCTAGCAGGTCGGAACCTTTCGATATGTTTTGTGCGTTCGGGAGACTAGACGTTGGCCCAGTTTTCATACCCTGGCAGTGTCGAGCCACCCGCGATGGGTCGCACGCACCAATGTCCGAGTCACAGTGTCCCAGTGGTCCGCGCCTGGTCCGCGCTGTCGTCGTCATACGGCGCTCGGTCAGCCCTGTCCTCTTGATATCCGGCGAGAGACAAAGTGTCCGTATGGGGATGTGCAAGGCTGGTGCTGACGGCGCCGAAGACTCGGTCATCGGTCGGTACCAGCCATCGCCACATATGTAGCCGGTGGTCTTGCTGAGCGCTGAACATCCTCGGTGGGACGAAGCATAAACGCTGGTGTGCTCATAACGGTGGGGAGCGGTGGGGATGGTGACTTGGGAGTCTTGGTGACGCAGATAAGCCTTAGGGCGAATGTATCTGAGGATATGCGATATCAGCGTGTAGTGTTAGGTTCATTGCTTCCACCATAGAAAACATAATGACAAAAACATAGAACATGCTACCGAGAACCTAACAGTATGCGTGGTCTGCGGAGCATACATCGAACCATCGAGACACGCTGACTCGATCGAGCTCATGCACGCTGCAGGCTGTCCGTCGGGAGTCCGAAACCCCAGGCACGGGGCGACTGACACAATGGACCTGGTATTTGGGAACAATATCAGAAGGTGATGAGCTCATCCATCCCAAATCAACTTGCCATGTATGGTTCAAAGTAGCGAGCGTGGCGATGTTTTGCAAGAGACCACGGATTCTAGTCGAGATGATAACTTGCTTGGACAGCGAGGGCTGCGTATCTTCTCGGTATGTTTCCCTTGAAGCATGAAAGGCGCGACTCATGCAAACTTAGGGGAAGCCAGGTGTGTAACCAGGAGGACGGTGACCGTTAAGTTAGCGTCGTGTTTAAGTCCGACGACGGGCACTCGCCCGTGCCGGGTATCCGGCGCCTATTCCACGCAGTCTGAATCGGCTTAGCGCCCACTGTCAGCCCGCCACCACCGCACCGTGTGACACTAGTACTGCAGCTGTGTAGTATTAGTACACGTACTACAGGCTCTTGTGGATGATGTTACTGCGTTGGTGGGTTCGTCAACAGGTAATGTGTTCAGTTCAACGAGGACATCTTGGACCTCACTGAATCCAGGCTGAAATCACTTATATCACGATATGATCTGTCTTTACCCACTGAAAGAGCATTGAATTTAATCGCGACGTACCCCACTCAGCCTCACTGTGTGTGGGCCGCTGGCACTGTTAACATTGTCATACTCGCTTGGTGAGCCCAGTATCGCTATCGATGTTACATATTCCAGTCATCCTCACTTTCAAATGACTTTAGACCCCTCCATGCCAGTGCGTTTACCAGTGTCTCTACTATAATTGCCAGCGCGGGTCTGTGCAGCGCCCACAGCCATGTGTCCGCTTCGACCCGCGAGCAATGTGCACACCGGAATCCGAATGCAGGTTGTCGCTCCTCGGATCAATACAAGGCCCAGGTGTCGCTGCTCCGTAAGTACTTAACTGAGAATCGTCGCGCGTTGCCGAACCGCTTCATTCCGAAGGTGAATCGTATTCACTACTGTGGTAAGCCAATTACTTATCGCTGAGAGTATTCAGACATGTTCGGTGCCGATGGGACTTCGGCACGGTGAAGAAGACGCGCTGCCCGGTGCCCTGCAACATGGTACGCTTCATTATGACACGGCTTGCTCATGAATAGAAGGCAAGAAGATGTATGAATAATGCTCGAAGCTGGCCTCCGTAAACGTTCCCATCGCCAGTTGATCGCCAGACTTTCCCTTTGGCTCATGGCAAGCCTCAAGGCGTACCACTGCCAGCACGCGATCGAAGAAGGTGGCGGCGCACGATGGGAGACGATGGAAGACACGACGGCAATGTTACCGAGGGCCAGGAAGTCAATCGGTGGATCAAGCGGATCGCGGTGCAAGGCACCCAGACCCCCTTTCTCCCACCCACTCGTGCACGACACCCGGAACTCGCGTACGAAGGCGCATGTGAGAAGGCAGAGTCCCGGAACTCAGCGAAGCCCAAGTACAGTCAGTATGAAGTAGTTCACGAGAATGACATTCGCTCACGATGTGTAGTACGGGCAAGCCATGCCGGTATGTCGCTCCGCGCGCCAGGCTTCATCCGTGATATGCGCTATGTGCTACAATTACATCCATGTCCGTCAACCAAAGCAAATCAGATATTATACATCATATGCACATGTGTCCGAAGGCGTGAGGGGTCCCTATCGATCAGCCTGACAATACAGTTCGTTCATACAGTGTGTTCGCTCCTGCGGGATGGTCCCAAGCTGCAGCGCCAAGTTGCTGCAGGTCTTCGCACCACGACCCTGCCTGCCACGATGGCTCGTGGAACGAGGTCAGCGGCTGGGGTTCAGACATCTGCCATCCCGCTTGAGCAGTCTTGACGTTCGTCACGAAGTTCTGGAAGGCAAATGCGTCTCCTCCTTGCGAGGCCTCGACAAATTGTGCTGGGTCCGCATCGAAGACTGTCTGATACCCCATCGGACCTACATCGTAGCCCTGGGGGCTGTCCGAACGAGGTCCTTGTGGCCACGAGAAGTCTAGAGGCGCATGAACCGAAGCATCAGGGCCTGCATTCTGTGCTTCAAGATACTTGCTCAGAAGCGACGAGAGGAAGCGCGAGTAAATGTAGGGGGCATGCTGTTTGTCCAGAGCGACATCGGCCGACGCCCATACTCGGATGAGTGAGTGCACGTCTGTCAAGATGCTGTCGCGGAGCGCGCGGTCCACGAGAGTGGCGAAGCGCGGGTCCAGCAGCTGTGAAAATCTACGTCAGACTGCGGGTCCGGCGGAGCTTGCGCATGTAATTACGTGCCTTCAATAGAAATGCGGCCGTGTACGTCACGTACAGAAATTGAGGCTAAAACAGGGTGATTTCAATGCAGCTCTAGGATCGCAGTTCGGCATGCCCACCTCGATGGCGTAGCGCAGGTGCCCGTTGGGATACAGCTGGTCGATGTGTATGCGTAGCGTGGTTTTCGCTATCTGGACCGACTGGAGCAGCGTAAGGATGTGGAAAACACGTCAGATGGTTAGACATACAGAGTCAAAGATATCTGGAGCAAGAGCGACCCCTTTCTTCAGGCACCAGTGAACACCGGCACCTAGGACTACGAGTCTCTGAAGACACGTATTCCTGTGAGACCAATAGTAAGTAACGGGCAACATGAGAACGCTTCGGCTTACAGAGTCAACCTGGTGTCTCGCTCAGCTTTCACTTAGAACAATGAGCCCATGTCCAGCGCAGAGAGATGCCCTCTCACCTCGCCAGTCTGCGGGATTGTGCTGCTCCGTGAGACGCTGCTGCCAGTGATTGTACCGCTGCGTGATCTTGTAGTCATACTCCCGCACGAGGGCAAGGACGTCAGGCTCCTCACCGCAGTCGTATGAGTCGAATAGAGCGGACATGCGAACAGATAAAGACGTACCTCCCACAAGTCGGGATTCGACCTGTCTGGCTGGACAGCTTCCAGAAGCTGTATAGCGAGCCGCATTGAATCCAAGTAGGCCACGATATAGATGTCATACGACAGATTCAGAGTGGAGCACCTATACCAGAGATCAAATATTTGGTTGGTGAAGTCGCTCCGTGACCTCGCCGGCGTCCTCCCACGTTGAATGCAGTGCGACGTGTCCACTACCATGATGAAGAACCAGGTCCTGATGCGGTTAAGCCTCTCGCGCTCAGGAACTTCCGGTGGCGGCGGGTAATCCAGCTGTAGATGTTGCGCCATTCTTCCGCGACGTAAGTATAGGGTTTGGCGAGGCTACAGGCGTCATCAATTTCTCACCGAATGGAAGCCCCGATAAGTAGCCAGCTTCGATTCTCAAACCACCGCTGGAATGGTGCTGGGTAGACGGTCAGGAGAATGTAAGCCTGACAGGTCTCAATAGCATGGCAGCTATCAATGAGAGCCTGTGTCACGGCCTCACAGGCATATGCCATCGCAAGCTGATGGAGCTTTGGTCGAGGCTGCCAGTGGCGTGTGGCAATCGCGAGTACTGTGGATATCATGAACAGCCGTTCGATAATCAGCATTGCATCGACTTACTCATGGTGAACAACAAGGGTGATTTAGACATCAGGTATTGCGGCGTGTGTATCTCAGGATCAAGAATCGCGAAGGATGCCTATGACAGACATTAGGGACTGATCAGGGTCAATCGCGAGACATGTATGTTTCTTACATGTACTCTGTCGAAGTATCTGGCGCGCAAAAATCAGTTGTACATATGAAAGGGCATCATAGCATGGTAGTACTCACAGATCGAACAGCGCAGTGATCTCAAGAGGGCCAAATAGCCCGCTTTGGAGAATGGCAGGTTGGTTGCTGCTGCTTGCATAGTTTGCTACGTTGTCGGCCAATAACAAATGTCAGTAGCTGCTCTACCGTCTGCTAGGGCGTCTACTTTGCACGCCGCACAAGACTTACCAAATCTATCCGCGTAATTTGCTTGTCCCAGTAGCCCGGGGTTCGAAGGCGCTCCGGGGTATGCGGTTGGCCGACCCCTCGATACGTTTGCTGATCGTCGTGCATAAGGGCGCGCACATCAATCAAATTGAGCCAACACTGTGATTCGTCTTCCCAACTCACCATACGTTTCGTGCGAGCGTCTACTCATAGAGTCGGCCTCCGCTTGTGCCTGAGCAAGACAATGGAGCACTTTGGAACGCGCTTTTGTTTCGTCAAGCCGCCGCAGAAGCGATTGGATTTGCAAGTCCTGAGACTGTGAACGTTGCTGGAGTTCTTCCTGTGTCCTGCATGGAAAAAGTCGGAAATGTGGAGAATGGGCATAATGAAGGGGAACAACGGGGTAACGTACGGTGCCGCTCTTCGTTTCTTGCGACCTCGCGAAACACATTCGGTGCCACTGGCCCTGCATCTTACACACGTATCCTCTTCCGGTATGAACTCGCAACGAATCTAAGTATATCAACTCAGAAGACTGCCTGACGTGAGGTTAAGAAGTGACATGACTTACCTTGAGTGCTTTGCACTGCACACAAGCTCCTGACCTGTTAACGGCGCGAGTGATCAGCTTTCATCAGGATACGGCAGTGAATGCTTACGGTCTCTGAGGAGGAGGAACCGATGAGCTAGACGAAGATTTTTCCCGTTCCGCTGAACCTTGACGAGGAGAGCTTTTCTGCTCCTGTGGCCGAGACATAACTTTGTATCCGCTGAATCAGCCTATTGGCCGGAACCGAGGCGTGGAAGTCGGAGGACGGTTTCAATGGATGAAAAGGACTGGACACGAGTGGCATATATATCCACTGAATCAGGGGCAACTCTGTAGATACTGGTCAAATCATGACATGCGGACTCGGTGCATCAACTCCGTGAAAACCTACCGTCACGGTGTTCTCTGTTGGATCAGCACGGCTGCCGTGTTCGCTGGAGCGCGGCTACCTCTTCGTCCGGCGAGCACAGTTCACACCGTATCAGGAAGATCTAGCACGAGGGAAACGAGATCTGGATGTCGAATAGTGTCAGACAAGCTACGTTATGTTCAGCTCTGAGCGTTACACGTAAGTCACCGTGTAGCTGGGACCGTATCCGCGAACAGCAGCCGCGATTAGCGTCGTCGGAAAAGCGTCGAGCACCGTCCAGAAGCCTCGTGAGCCGTGAGCCACTAGATCTGGGGCTAATTCAGACGGCACGCACGGCTCCGGAGACCCAGACAACACAATGCACTGTACTGCAAATTCAAGCTGCTGTGGTAACGACTCCCACACCGTACGTACTATGATGCGTGGCTCGGGAACTCGGAGTAACCTCTCAAACTCCATTTTGGTGCGTTCTAGCCATGCTCACCGGAGCGAGCTGAGCCAACAGACCAGGCAGGTGTGCGCAGTGATGGGCTTGGGATTCTCGAATACAATTGTGGGCGCCTCTGTGCGTTGCGCAGCAGATCCCCTCCCGATCAACCTCCAGGCTATGCGGCGTGTCTTGACGGGTCGCGAATGGTAGTAACATCAGTCTCCGAGTCACGCATCGACCTAGCATCGACCTACTAGTAAGTAGGTGGGGACGAAGCGACTAGACGACTTATAATAGGCATACCGCGGACGCGCTTGCTTGAACATTCGCTCCGCGGACTCTGCAGTGGCTGTGGGCGTACAGCACCGTCGAGCCGGGGCAGCTTCCAGGACACGCGAGAGAATGACCCGCGTCCTCTTCACTATGTCGGGAGTTCCTCGCCGTCTCTGCAGGGCGGAGAAGATCGACGACTGTAGTCGATGTTCTGGCGGCGCTGCTACTAGATCAGGGATCTGAAACACGCTGTGCGTCATCCAGCGTCGTCCTCGCAGCTGAACAAGGTTATGACATGTCATCAGCTTGCAATTCAGACAACGCACCACAATCTCTACTGACGCGGCGGAGTTGATGGCGCAACGCCGCCCAGCGAACATGACATCCAGGGACAAGGACTGTTTGCGTGGAAGCTTATCGGGCAGCTGTTGATCCGAGCTCCGTGTTCGAAGGGACGACGGGTCTCCGATGGCGAGAACGCCTGAAGCGCAGTCACCAGCGTAGTTCGGTGGAAGTAAACGCCGGGCCACTGACCTAATGCTCAGGAATCGTCGCAGAGAGTACCCTATGCTGCGGGGACTTGACAAAGTCGGATGAGTTGCACTCCGGGACATCGAAATTCGCGTATACAGTCGACGGAATACGAGAGTGAGACTGAAGCGGTGCGCTGATTGCTATGCAATCTCATTGAAGTTAGGTCATGATTCGTTGCAGAGAACTGTCCTCACATCACTTCCTGTCTGCGCCGCTCGGCTGCTCGACCACATGGCGCATGACTTGTGTGGGGGTCCCATACAGGCGGAGTATCTCCGTTGGAGGTTGAGTAGAGGGCGCCGTAAATCATTGCTCTCTTGTCTGAGTGGATGGGAGATGTAGTCTTGGTAGTGTATTGCCGGGGGACCGTACGATCACTACACAAGAGCCGTTAGTGAGAACACAAGGCGATACTCGCAGGAAGCTTACTGCACGCGCTGAGAATAATGAAGATGTGCTTCAAGCACTGGAGTACATCCGTGACGTCAAATACCAGTGCGACTCAGCACTACGCATGGAGAACGCTACCTGGGATCTACTCAAGTCACCGAGACATATCAGTAGTAAAGGCGACCACACGAAGTCCGTTGAAACCCTAGACTCCGCCGAAGAGCGTCCATGTTGGCAAGCGAGGTCCGAAGTCGCCGCTTATCGAGCAGACCCACTGGCAGACCTGGCGAGACGCGCCCACAGGCATCGTTCGACCGTGTCGATCATCAGCTGGGTAGCCGAAGACGGCGCTGTGAGTGCAGGAAACCGTCCACATAGTATATGGCTGGATGACAAGTGGTCTTCCCGACTGTTGCCCCATTGTGGAAAGCTGCGTGGTCGCGTAAGCTTTTTTAGATTTGTCTCATCAAAGCCAACGGTGATGAGAGGTCGAGACGCGGGGATAGAACCCCTCGGACGAATCGCAAACGATGGACGTACTGATTTCACTGGAGCCCAGGTTTGGAGGGGACCTGAGCTCGGGCGTCGCCCCATTGGCTATTCTTCTATGCACTTGGTGTCACGAAAACCGTAGCCCTCACAATCATCTTGAGGAGATGCTATCATTGGCCGGTAATTTCCAACTGAAGACGATGCACTCACCCTGATCGCTACACGTGCCGCTGTACTCCAATTCGCCGCATGCAAAATTGTCTGCGAGAGAGGCCAGACCACGCTTATCAGATTGGTCTCTACCGAGAAGCACATTTACCTTCGACACATGCTGGGTCGGCATACATGGTATCAGCCCCGAGTCGGCATGCGGCGTGAACCGACAAGGCCCGACAACACTCGTTGTCAAACATGGCTTTCACACGGCGTCTGAGCGCGACAACCTCGGGCGAAGAAGTGGGAGACTGGGGGGCTGTAGAGCCTCTTTTTGTAGCTGCCGAAATTGCCCACGTACGGCACGACTCCATGATTGCCACTGCAACTTGACAACTGCTTGTTCTGCATCTAGCGCAACGTGCGTGTATGAACATGCCCAATGGCCGTCTGCCAGTGGATCCCGCCCACTGGTCATGACGCTACTCATGTCATATCCAACTCGGAGACGCGACACCACAGCGTCGTTCGACTACCCTTTCCCTGATACGTGATCATGGGGCGTCCAGACGTCAGGGCTTCCGCAGCCTGAGGTGAGGCCACAATGAGCAGAACCCACGTTGTGAATGAGGCGCAAGGGCGCGATAGCCGTTGAGATAAGATACCATGAGACTGGTGCTCACCATAGACGTTGAAGCCAAAATGCACGGTAGACACATTCAACGTTCGTGCCTAACCTAACGCGAAAATCTTGCGGCCGCCTCGGTGTATGGCTCCTGAGTAAACCCAAGCATTCTGCACGTAGTGACCTGGTGACCACAATGTACCTGAGGCCCTGTATCTCAACTTCGCGTTGGCCCATAAATGGCCTAAGTCGCTGTGACGTCCAGGATGAGTACAATGTCAGGTTCGAGTAGAGATTTGATCAAGAGACATACCTCAAGATTGACTCCCGGTGAAGTGTGGTGCATCTAGCCGCAAATCAGCACATTGTCTGTTGAGGCCCGAAGCGTCGCAGAGCTCTTCAGGCTTACTTCGGGCTCGTCTCGGAACCGCTGCACACCTCGAGTTCAGTCTTGTTTCAACCAGCAACCGCCTCGTTGGCTCCGAGCCACTACGCTCGTTTCCGGGGTCTTGCGTTCACCGGTTCACCGTCCGAGAACCACGGCCCGCCGGCGGGGATATCTTAGCGAACATCCAGAGAATGAACGAAGTGTTGAATATGAGACTCCGTGGATCGCGGAATCACCTCGTAGGTGCGATGGCGACGTACGCACTTGCGCCAAGCGTGTGTATGACACTCTGCTTCACTTTGCTGACATGATGGAACAGCTTGAGCAGCTCCAAGTCGCCGTGGTGATATCGCAGTGCCGAATAAGGAGCCATCGGGCACCTGGCGTGCAGCAGACAGTGACACAGACTAGTAGCTTGTCGCATCGGGCTCATCACACAGCGAGCTCGCTGGCGAAAGAAAGAGAGGCTTCGCAGCAGCACTGAGCAGTGAGCATCGTCGGGCGGCCCCGACTTGCCACTGAGCCACGCGTGACGCGAAAGCTCCTGACGCGGTCACGAGACTCGCGTGTCTACGCGATGTGCTGGCTGTTTCAACTACTCTGACTCACTACGCGTGCCGAAAACCTTCATAATCGACGACATCATCTCAGCTGCTGCACCCTTGTAGCGATCTTGTAACCGTGCGCTCGAGCACTCATTGTGGTGCCAGCCAGCATGTACCTCCTACATAGAGCTCGAACTTCCTCACTGGCAGTACGCATACTCGCCGCGAATCGGTATGTTGCCGCTTGTGTCCTGACCTCTCACTCCTCCAACCGCTCACAGATGTTGGTTTATGTCTTGTATAAGATGCCTTCTGCATATGCAGCTCTGCACTGCGCCACCTGAGGCAATTGACTCAGTAGTGACGGAAGGTAACGGCCGGCGCAAGTTTCTTTCCGCCGAGTTCCTGCCAACCAGCTACATTATTTCCTGCGGAGCGCACCGAAAACTACTGTAGGTTGGGAAGTGTACGTGGCATCCTGATATGGATTGGGCCGTCAAACAGTATTGACTTATTGACGGCAGGATTCATCGTACGTACTCTATCGACCACTCGGGTGTCTACGCACGTTAGCAAACATCGTGGCATAAAATGGCCCTGGGTTGATTCCAAGGGCGATATGATTATGAGCGGGGATGGTGCAGCTGAACCATGTACGTGTTCGTTAATTGCCATATGGGGCTATCTGTCTAACATCATTGTACCTACAAACCTAGGTTATGATCGCGCCAAGGTCACCTACAGAGCGGACGTTGGCATGGCGGCGGGTATAAATGGCTTATCGAACTTGCGCTCCTCCTGGGCCTGAGGTCTTGACTGTCTTCTGCGTCGAACTGACCTCTAGTGAGTAGCAGTACTTCTCATGAGCACGCAGTCACTTGCGCCTCGGCCCGCGTCAGCTGTCTCCGTGCTGTCATCGCGATTCCGCGCACTTCAAGGAGCGCCGATACATTGCATACTGATTCTTAACGACCTACAGTGACTCATCGTTGGCGATGAATGCGCATCCGAGTCTAGCCATGGCGAACGCAACCGGCGCTGCACTCAGCTCTGCACATGTCGTACCAAGCAAACGATACAACCCGGAGTATCGCTGGGAAGTGATCGCAGCAGGCTGTACGTGGTACCATTCCCGGAAGGCAGTCCAGTCACGGTTAATCCAAGCACAGGGCGCAAACCGAGTACGACTGCGAGTCGCCAAGGCCTCCGGCAGCTCTCTCAGCAACTCAGCCAACGGATTCCGCTCGATGTCTACGAGCACATCATGGACCAGATGGACCAAATGGGGCTGTACCGTGCTGCGCTCGTCTGCCACGCCTGGTACCACCAGAGCATCCGCCTCCTCTACCGCACCGTCGAGATCCAGCAGCGCTCCGCGTTCAGCACCATCTCACGCACGAGTCCCGCCGCACGGGCCCGCCTCGTGACAAGCAGGGAGCTGCGCATAACACATCGCAGGGGTCCACCCTTCTGTCACGCAGTCCCGCTTACCCTCGGACGCGCGATGCCCGCAGTCGAGCGCCTCGCGTTCCACGCCTGCCTCCAGCCGCTCATGCACCCGACCTTCGCGCGCTACCTCTCGTCATTCAAAAGCGTAACGAGGCTCGAGATCGAAGGCTTCCGATTCTCGAGCGTCGCGGAGCTGCAGAGGGTGCTCTGCGCATTTCCGCGCCTCACCCACCTATGGCTTTCGCGCGGGGAGTTCGCGCGGAGTGCGGGTGCACAGGAGGAAGGGAAGGAGGGACAGTTCGTGCACGCGACTGGGCCACAGAGCCTACGGCTCCAGACACTAGCCATCGGCATGCAGCTGAGTGCTGCGGTGCTGGAGGCCCTAGTCGATTGGCTCATTGCATCTTCTGCGTACCGGACCATAGCGCATCTAGAGTTCTGGCGAGACTCGCTCGAAAGCATCGTTTCCGTCAACCGACTCCTGGAATTCATCGGCGGAGCGTTGCTTGACTTTCATGAACATCAGGGCCGCCTTGGTGGGTCGCTCTCTCGTATCCTGGGCTGTAAAATGACCATTGTTGATCCAGAGAAGCGTCAGCACGTCGATCTCCAGTTCAATTACCGTCTTCGCACTCTGGAGATGACCATGTCGAGGCGTCTAACGGAAACGATGGGTATCCAGTGGCCTGGCATCATGGAAGAGCTGCTCTCCGCGTCCGAAGCTTGGATGTAGAGCGAGTTCTGCTCCACATCGTTAGTAGAACGGCGGCGGCGGCGGGCCAGATGCTTCCGCTCGCTGCCTCTGGGAGCGGCCGACCTCCCCTCTATGACGCTCTCGAGCGCTCAAATTTCGATCTATTGCGGGAGGTACAGGCGACGGTGGAGCTAGACTCAACGGACTTATCATCTGATGAAGTAAACAAGATGGTTGCGGAGATGCACACGCGCAAGATCGTCCCATACATGCGCGTACTACTCGTGCCTTGGCACAAGCGGGGCATTCTCGCCGTTACGCCAATTTATTGGAACCTCTCGCCATCATACGGAGAGTTGGACCCCAGGTCGGCAGGCAGTACAATGTCTCCGAGTCTGTTCTTGTGCTGACTGCTGTTTCCTATCTAGTTCTGCGTCCGGGTTGTTGTACGCACATCAGATGGAGTTCTACCACCCCAAATACCTTCCAGTTGGACTGCTCGAACCGCCATATGATCCTGAATTTGCGTCAGGGTTATTGCACACGGATCAGAAAGAGCTCTACCATCCCCAGTATCTTCCACTCGGACTGCTCAAGCCGCCATAGCTATACAGTGCGATCCTAGAAAAGGAGAAGCCACCGAACGGTCCTGGTCAGGATGGTCTCAAATGTCTGGTACTTGTCTGGGAGGTCAGGGCCTGAAACGGAGCGACTGCAGAGTAGGATTTGATGGCACTCAAGAAGGTCCTCGTTGTTTGGCACAAAGCTCCGTAGTCCGTATATACGAGCCGAAACGTCCCTCATCAACACCGTGCTGCAGCGGGTCGAGCACGACATGCGAAACAGACGGTCACTCATCCACTGCAGAAGATACCAGTTAATGTTCAAGCTTGCAAGCCTCTGTTTCTGTTTCTTGTGAGCCGAGTTTCCTACGATCAGATGTACCTCCAAGGCCATGCAATAGATTCTGGATTGATATTCTTTCAGGGTCACTCACAGCGCCGCAGTGGTACGCGGACGGTCAGGCCGGTAAGGCTGAGACGTCTCGGCAAAACCGTTTGCGGGTGGACTACAGAGCTACTCCGTGCTTGCGTGCCTGATGAGCAGGTAGTTGGCGAGCTTCCAGTCATATACGACCTGAATTGGGCGGCCAGTGGTCTGTATGCAGAGGCGGCGAGTCAGTGACCACATTTACAGGCGGCCAGTCACTCACAACAGCTCGCCTAGGCCTCAACCGTTTTAGACCGGCGCCGAGACCACTGTGGCTGGGACTCATTGGCCGCCTTTGTTGACCGCGCACTGAAAGGACTTCACCGACATATTGATATCTCGCTTGGCCTAGTACGCAACTTGAAGCCGCGATAGTATAGTACTAGTAGTTGCGATCCTACAGTGGCAGCAGGTCGAGCATCAACGTCAGAAGCGGTGGGATATGTCTCTGCTTCTCATTTGATCAATGAGCATTGCTCATACAGACTTGTAAGTCGAATGTGTGTACATCATGTACATATGTTAAGCACGCATGATGTTGAGGGAGTGACCATGACCAATGTTCAATTCATCTCGCATAGACTACACCTGACGGGGGTAACGGACACAGTCTATCCGACAATTCTCAGTTCACAACCTGGTCACACAGAGGTTGAGTAAAAAACGTAGCATCCGTAGCCAGAAATTATTGATCAGACGAATGTGTGGTGGTACTTATACTCTCCTCCACCTCCTCCTTGAGCAATGAGCAGAGCAACTCGGCGGGCCGGGCCGCCGTGGGCCCGTGGCTTGATTTTTGATTAGCGACCTGTGATTGGCTGGCGCGATGGTCGCCGAAAATCTGAGCGTCGGCGCATGCTTTGGCAGCGCGCTCGGTCGGGTAACACTCAGCTCTCTTCAGTCTTCCTCCTACCCCTCACCTCACATCACCTTGCCGAGGACAATCTCGCAATATGTCCTCAGACAAAATCACCCGTATCGCCATCGTCGATTCCAACCGCTGTAAGCCCAAACGATGCGCGCAAGAATGCAAGAAGGTACGCCGAATCGTCCATCGCAGATCGAGGAGATGATTCAGGAGAGAATAGTCATGTCCAGTCGTCAAGATGGGTACGTTGATCCCCGGATAGGTTGCGATGGTCGTACTGACGCGGCGCAGGCAAGCTCTGTATAGAGGTCAAGCCGACAGACAAGATCGCTTTCATCTCCGAGTTCCTCTGTATAGGTTGCGGTATATGCGTTAAAAAGTGCGTACCAGAGCTCTCGCAGAACCTACCGCTGACCTACCCACCAGATGCCCCTTCGAAGCGATCGCCATTATCAACCTGCCCACAAATCTCGACTCGGAGGTCACCCACCGCTACACCGCCAACTCGTTCAAGCTGCACCGGCTGCCGACGCCGCGCCCGGGCCAGGTGCTCGGGCTCGTCGGCACGAACGGAATCGGGAAGAGCACCGCGCTCAAGATCCTCGCGGGCAAGCTCAAGCCCAACCTGGGCCGCTACGATGTGCGTCGAGCCAGCTGTCCGTGCACGCGCGCGCTGACCTCCCCGCAGGACCCGCCCGACTGGCAAGAGATCCTCAAGTACTTCCGCGGCTCGGAGCTACAGAACTACTTCACGAAGGTGCTCGAGGACAACCTGAAGGCGCTGATCAAGCCGCAGTACGTCGACCACATCCCGCGCGCCATCAAGGGCACGCTGTCGGTGTCGCAGATGCTCGACTCGAAGCTGGAGCGGGACAACAAGCAGAAGATGTGCGACGATCTGGAGCTGAACGACGTGCTGACGCGGGAGGTGTCGCAGCTGTCGGGTGGAGAGTTGCAGCGGTTCGCGATCGCGATGTCGTGTATCCAGCAGGCGGACGTGTGCGTGGTGCATTCTCTCATCCTCGACTCTAATCTTCCTGACACTCTCGCACAGGTACATGTTCGACGAGCCGTCGAGTTACCTGGATATCAGGCAGCGACTCAAGGCGGCCGAGGTGATCCGCGAGCTGCTCACGCCGGCCAACTACGTCGTCGCGGTCGAGCACGATCTGTCTGTCTTGGACTACCTCTCGGACTTTATCTGCTGTCTGTACGGCAAGCCGTCGATGTACGGTGTCGTGACAATGCCCTACTCCGTGCGCGAAGGTAAGTCGCGCGCCGCTTCACGCCCAGCGCGCGCTGAACCCCGGCAGGTATCAACATCTTCCTGGACGGCTTCATCCCGACGGAGAACCTGCGGTTCCGTGAGGAGTCGCTGTCGTTCAAGATGGTGGAGACGGCGGAGGAGTTGATCATCGACAAGACGCGGCAGTACTCGTACCCGTCGATGACGAAGACGCTGGGCGGGTTCAAGCTGACGGTCGAGGAGGGCTCGTTCACGGACTCGGAGATCATCGTGATGCTGGGCGAGAACGGGACAGGCAAGACGACGTTCGTGCGGCTGCTCGCGGGCGACACGCCCGACGAGGAGACGTTGAAGCAGTCGCTCAACGTGTCGCTCAAGCCGCAGACGATCGCGCCGAGCTTCCCCGGCACCGTCCGCATACTCCTCCTGAAGCGTATCAAGGCTGCGTTTATGCACCCGCAGTTCAACACCGACGTCATCAAGCCGATGAATCTGGACCCGATCTTGGACCAGGACGTGAAGACCCTTTCGGGTGGTGAGCTCCAGCGTGTCGCGATTGTCCTCGCGCTAGGCAAGCCGAACGTGTCGGTGTACCTCATCGATGAGCCGAGCTCGTAAGTCGTTCGACCTGCTGCTGTGTGGTGCGTGGGACCGATGTGTTTGGCGCAGGTTCTTGGACTCGGAGCAGCGTATCATTGCGAGCAAGGTCATCAAGCGGTTCATCCTCCATGCGAAGAAGACGGCGTTCATCATCGAGCACGACTTCATCATGGCCACCTACCTCGCGGACCGTGTGATCGTCTTCGAGGGCAAGCCAGCCATCGCAGCCACGGCCACCCCGTACGTGCCCCTCGCCTTCTCCTTTGCCTTCCATGATTGCTGATGACCTGTAATGCGCGTCACATGTAGACCGCAGTCACTGCTGACAGGCATGAACAGGTTCCTTGCATCGCTCGAGATCACGTTCCGTCGCGACCCGACTAACTTCCGGCCACGGGTGAACAAGATGCACAGTGTCAAGGACCGTGAGCAGAAAGGTATGCCTCGTCTATCTCACATTCGTCCTCTACAGTGCTCACGACTACCACCCTAGCTTCCGGTAACTACTTCTTCCTCGAGGAATAAGCTCCTCCCAGTGGGCGTTTACCATGCAGCTCGCGCGACGACTGGGGGAGGCGTGCGCGAAGCCGAGGGCGGGGACGAAGACGAAGACGAGGACAAGGACGAGGACGAAATCGCCATGGGTCTCCGAGGTGTAAAACAGCTATGTAGCGTAATGCACGCATTGTAGCAGTAGCTAAGCGTGGGGTGAGTGGACACTGGGAACTAGATGCTGATGTGATGGCGCTGTTGTTGTAGCAGCGTGTGGCGCCTTGGCCGTAGGCTGGGGCTGTGAATGGATATGTATAACACCTTAACACTATTTTTCCTGATGTTTGATTTTTGAAGGACCATCGACCTCGCGCACTGGTATCGCTTTCTCAAATCCATCGGGCAGTAGGTAATGTACAAGATAGATCCGCGCTGTGCTTTTCTTCCCTTCCACGATGTCTGCAAGCCCTCTTACTTGGCGTTCTCGCGGACGTCCCCGACTTTCTGTGCGGTCGGGTTCGCATCGACTTTCTCTGCACCGAGGGGATTAGTCCTGGGAAAACGTGATGGACACGGGAAGACGTACTGTCGTCAGCCCTCAGGTTGTTCTGCGCTGCTGCTTCCGGGGAAACTCCTGACTTTGGCCGCGAGTAGTAGAGCCCTGCTGCGCCAAGTGCGAGCGCGCCGGCGACAGCGAGCATCTACATGAGAACATGGCCTGGTTATCGCGACATTTGCGAGGATGTATGTGTCGGCGACGTACCATGCCCTTCTGTTGCGGTGGTGCGCGGTCCATGGTGAACGTGTGGATCGATGTCTTGCCAGTCGTTCAGGTTGTGGGGATGTCGAGGCCGGTGTATGTTGTTACGCGGAGGGTACTGGCGTGCCTTGTATGTGCGCCATGGTCGGGGTTGTCTGACGTTCGCCATGAAGTCATGCCATTCGGATATCGCATAGCGGTGGAAAGGGGCACCACCGGATCCGTGTCACCACGGTCCCCACCGCGTCGCGTGTGTCACGTGGGCGCGGGGCTCCAGAGTCGGCCAAGAGTCCGCGTCGACTTGGACAACGAACGACCGTTCAACGACGAACGTCGAACATGTTCTTGTCGTCTCGTATTTCACCGGCTGACGGGAAACTCAATGACTCTGATCTGGTCTCTCCTCTGATGGTGTGTGTATGAGCTACGCAAACATACGCGCCTCGTACGGTACCTGCAAACCACAACGTGTCAACTAACGGAGGTATGATTGGGATGTACGGTGGCGTAAATTGAGATGTCTACAAGCAGAGGTCCGTGGAGACGTTCGGAGAAGGACATTGATTCAATGGTGTGTGTCTCTTGTCAGGAGTAATATCACTTTGTGACTGACATGTCTTTCGGCCTTGAGCGAATAGCGCCATGACCAGGGTCGTCGCTCATTATATGTCAACTTCCAGGCGAGCGGAGGTCCTCTATATCCCGCACAAACCACACATGACCCGATTTCTCAACGCGTGTCGCCCGAATCCTCATTCCCTGTCCAATAGGCAACCAATGGGTCTCCTACGCTCATGCGGGATCAGTATATTTAGTGTCAGTGAGAATGCAGCTCGCACCTCTGACCTTCAACGTTCTTGTGCCCTGACTCTCCAGCACTGGTGACAATGTCGAGGCATCTGATGCTCTTCTGGTTCCTCTCCCTCGCGGCGACTGTACTTGCTGTAGCACCGTCTACCGCTGGCGCCCCAACGGCAACCACGCTGAATGGGACATACGTCGGCCGCTATGTTCCCGAATATGACCAAGACTTCTTCCTTGGCGTGCCCTTTGCTCAGCCGCCTGTCGGTCCTCTGCGATTTGCTAACCCTCAGTCACTGAACACGTCCTTCAGCGGGACTCGCGAGGCGACGGAATATAGCGTGGAGTGCGTAGGATACGGCGTGAGTGCTTCCTTTTGGATGGCACGCAAGATACTGATTGTGACTTTGTATAGAGTGACCAATGGGCCTTCAACGTAAGCGAAGACTGCCTCTACCTGAACGTTGTGCGCCCTGCGAACTATGCGGATTATGATGAACCGCTCCCAGTTGGCGTTTGGATTTACGTACGCCCCTGGTTTTCGAAATGATAAATGGCATCGGCTAAGTTCGCAGGGCGGCAGCTTCGTCGAGGGCGGCTCACCCGATCAGCGCTACAACCTCTCGTTCATCGTGCAGAACAGCGTCGATATAGGGAAGCCATTTGTCGGTGTTTCGTTCAACTATCGACTGTCGGCCTGGTATGTATTCGTGGAATACTCTCTGGACAGGTGCTGAACAAGACATGCAGGGGCTTCATGGCATCTGGCCAATTAGCCGGCGAGGGCAGCACGAACATGGGTCTCAGAGACCAGCGTCTCGCTCTGCATTGGATCCAGGAGAACATAGGTGCCTTCGGTGGTACGCCTGTCTATCCCACTGCCGAAGCGCTAAGCTAACCCAGCATTAGGCGATCCGTCGAAAGTCACAATATGGGGTAGGTGCCCCAGCAACGATGTGCTCCGAACGCGTATACTGACCCTCCACAGGCGAAAGTGCGGGCGGTATGTCAGTCGGGTTCCACCTCGTCGCCTACAACGGACGGGACGACGGGCTTTTCCGCGCGGGGATCATGGAGTCTGGCAACTCCATCCAATGGAACGGGATGTACACCGCGGATTACTTCGACGGCGAGTACCAGGCAATCATCGAAAACGTCGGGTGCACATCCGCTGCGGACGTGCTCGCGTGCCTCCGCGCGACGCCGTTCGACACGCTCAACGCCGCGGTGAACACGACGAACGCGGGCGTGTGGTTCCCGGTGATCGATGGGGACTTCATCACGAAGCTGGCGAGCTACCAGCTCGAGGCGGGCGAGTACGTGCATGTGCCGATCATCTGTGGGACGAATACGGACGAGGGGACGTCATTTGGCCCGATGGGCATCAACACGACCGCGCAGTTTCTGCAGGTGCTCGAAGGTGAGTGGTGCCCAGTTCTGCGACACGCTACTGGCAGCGTCGTCTGACAGTGATCATGCAGAGGGTGGGATTCATCCATATACACCCCTTGCCCCGGCTCTCGCACAGCAGATCATCAACGTATATCCTGACGATCCATGCGTCGGTATTCCGGAAGGCCTTGGGTGTACACGCCTCAATAATAGTTTCGGCCTCGAGTATGTCCGATCCTTCTCCGGCCGCCTATTGATTGAATGACACGCCCCCACCAGGTGGCGGCGCACCTCTGCATACGCAGGCGACGCGACCTTCATTGCCGGGCGGCGGTACCAATGCCAAATCTTCGCCGCCGGCGGAAACGCCACGTACTGCTACCGCTTCAACACGCTCCCGAACGGCGTCTCGATCGACTACGGCGTGACGCACTTCCAGGAGGTCGCCTTCGTCTTCGACAACACGGGCGGGTACGGGTACACCGTCTCGCCCGACCCCTTTGCGGGCGTGCCCGAGAGCTACTTCGCGCTCGCGAAGCTGATGAGCAGGTCGTGGGCGAGCTTCATACACGATCTGGACCCGAACAGCTGGAGGGAAAGCGGCCCGTATGCAGAGGCGGGGACGCCGCTGTGGCCGGCGTATGATGTGGACAATCCGCTGGATATCGTGTGGGACGCGAATGTGACGGGCCTTGCGTGGGTCGAGTCTGACACGTTCCGAGCCGAGGGGATCGACACCATTATATCGTTCAACCGTGCTTTCAGACGGTAACTCTGTGCTCGTGCATCGAATACGAATCACAGACGATGTTGGGTGGTCGATTGGGCCCGATACGAGCCGGTCCGCTGGGCGAGAAGGATTGTGCTTCCGGGGTGTTGTCTGATCTAGGAACTAGACAATTGAGTCTGCTTGGGGTCTACAGTCTGTCGAACGCATAGCGCTGGCTCAGAAGCCCCAATTGCCTGGACTTGCCCTTACTGCATTCGCCTTCGACCGTGACCACAGGGACCTCGACCACGACTTACGAGGTGCACAGGCAGACGACACCTGACTTTCGTTCCACAGTATTGCAACTACAACTCAAACCAAGCACAATCGTATACGTACGAGAAGAATCGGTCAGTATCAAAAATAGTAAGAAGCGACACCAAAGGCTTATCGTTTGCCACAATGGGAGCCTGCAACCAGCGATTCATTAATCTTGACAGGCTCCGAAGCCTCAAGGCCTCGATGAGGCTTGCATGAAGCAGCAGGCGATACGACGCAGTACAAATACTTGCATCCCGCCACTGGTATCGTCTGTCGCCCTCTTCATTGACCCTAGGACAGTGTCTGTACCGCGCATAAGCTCTCGCCGTGAGATCACTACGGAACCTACACAAGGTACTTGACATACAATCGCATCTTTGAGCTGATGCTGAAGCCTTGATCACGCAGATACGATGCCCATCCGACAGTGGACGAACCTAGCGATGGACGACGAGCGATACAAGCAGTTCGTCTGTCCCCGTCATCTTCCAATCACTTGTCCCAGCTATCGTTTGGACTTTCCTCCTGAGATCCTGATCGATATCTTCATTGGGATGGCGGCCGATTACTTGTTCTGCGTATTCTCTTCCGAGATGCAAGACGACGAGGACATCGAAGCGCGACTCGCCGCCAACCCTTTCCTCGCGTTCCTGCGCGTGTCACATCAGTTCAGAGAACTTGCAATCAAGGTTTCAGAGAGTTCGTTTGGTCTTCGTAGAAACGCGGATGGGAGGTATGTACTCGTAGTCAGTCGGTGGTGAGTGCTGACGCCGATCCCCGGCCGGCAGCCTGCCCCAGGATGCCTGGGACTGCTTGCGCTATGTCTTCAAACACACGCACCTGCTGCAGCGTAGCACCGAAGAAACAATCGAAGAACATAGAAAGCAAGGAAGTCGCTACGCGATTCCGGCCGTACTGAAGGGGCACTTAGATATCACAAAAGTGGCTTGTCTTGGCAAGGATAACCTACTCAGGAACGCATTCAAGTTGCTGAGTCCTCTGAATGCCAAGTCGGAGGCCAAGATGTCCGAACACTTGGGGTATAGTGCCAGTGTGATGTTCCGACCTGGGCATGCACAGCGGGTCATCGCAGGTGAGCGCTTTAGGATTACAAATCTCTATGCACATTCAAGTTATTGACCAATGTCCATACCAAGTGGTATGGTGCCTCCAGTTCTATATTTCGATGACCCCTCTGTCTCATATGGACCATGTTACCGCGGATCATGTGGGTATCATTACGTTCAATAATCAACGCTAATTCCGGAGGTTGACAATGCCTTTTTCAGGATCTAGCCGACATCGTTATGCGTGCCTCCTATGGCATATTCTACATGATGCACATAGAACAAGGTCCGGGGCCCAAGGCGCGATGGCTAGAGGGGGAGCAGTCACCGCCAGCGATTGATGTGCCGGTTCCTGAAACTGTCGGCGCAGACCTATTAAACGTATGTACCGGCACGTCGTGCTTGCGAGCGATCGTGGCACTCATCTGCCTCTTGCAGCGATACAGGTTCCTCTCCACTCTGTGGCGATTCCAGAAGTGCCCAGTCGTGGCTGCTGATCAGGGTTTGATGAAGATGTCGCAGACGCTGCTAGATCGCTGCCTCGCCATCACCTTACCGGCGGATCGACCATCGGCATGCAAGGCGTCGCGCCCTCGACGCGCATCATTCTCTACGGTTCAAGACATACGGGCAAGGCCGCGTCCCCCGCGTAAGCTTCCAGTTGTCAGTATACTAGCTTGTTCTCTGATTCTAGCCGCTGAGCAGTCCAGCCGCCCTGTCGGTGTGAGCATCGGTTGTGGATTGTGTGATAACGGCTAGAGAGAACATTGTACAGCATGCATAACGGTTTGGAGGTGATATGTACGATAAGGCCTCTGAGTATGAGTCGCACCGAAAACATCTGTAAATGACACGTCGAATTCGATATTCGCTTTGCGCATAGAAAACCACAGACCTTACGCCTCCTAGACCTATGGATCGGAAAGCCCAAATTGCTCATATGTCCTGTCAACCATCTCCCAAACATACGTTGCAGGCAGCAGCAAGCCGCGAACCCTGGGCTTCGCAAGGCTGTTGTACAACCGAGGAAGGGAGTTCTGCAAAACCCGCTTGAGCCCATCGTCGTCGATCAGCCTCCCGTGAGGATCCGCCGCCTGGATCCAAACGTCGTAGTATAAGTCTGGCGCGCGTACGCATCGAAGCGCCTTGTCGAGCTCGCCGAAAAGCGAGTCGAGGGCTGCCCAATCCACGTCGTCCAAATCCCGTATGCGTATGGCGAGCCACACCCATTCGATCGAGGGATTGATCGTTTGGCAGATAGCTTGCATTACCGCAATCGCCAGCGGTGTCCAATGAAGAGTCGCATCGATCTCTGCCACATTGCTGTTGCAAAATGGACGAGCTTCGAGCGAGCCGATTGCGAGTCTGTATGCGGTGTCCATGGGTAGTGCTTGTTCCCATAAGCGTCCTAGACAGTCCAGATGGCACCATTCATCCCAGGGGAGATCGTCCGGTAACGTAACGCCCGTGCAGGCAGCATGCTCGCGAGCATGATCACCCGACAAAAGATGCAACGTCAGAACATACCGGACTTCGAACAATCCCAGGACTCAAAGCTGTGCAACACGAGTTCTAGTCTCCGCATATTGGGGACGGTTTTGCGCAGGAGATCAAGGAGAGGAACAATGTCCAAGCTCCTCCAGACGATGGTCGCGTCCTTGACTACGCACACTGGTCGTTTTCCCAGCAGCCATTGCATGACAGGCCTCCAGGATATGAAAGGGTTGTTCTGCTTCTCGAACAGTTCCAGATACTCCAGTCGGAGCGGCAAGAGGCTGGATATCTGATCAGGAGTATGATTGAGGATGTTCCACTTGCAAAGAGCCACGCGGAGTGTGGTCACATCGCATACAGTGACCAGATTGAGGAGCTGCATGAGCTGCTTCGTATTGATCGTGTCGAGAGCATCGAGGCGGAGGGTCTGGAGCCCTCTGAAGTTAGAAGGATTACGTAGGATCATCCGCCCCTCAAGAGGCATATCTCCCCAACACGCGTCAAGATATTGGACCGTCCGGATATTCGTGGCAGGATCATGAGACACATCATGATCCGAGTCCGCGTCTACGACGTCCAAGTCGTGTGCTGTGATGTCTTCCGCGATGGAGGGACGTCGCTTGATAATCAAGGTGAGGTATAAGGATAAACTGAGAGGAAGACGGCACGCACATGGTTGTTCATAGTTGCGCTGATGTTGTCCATTGCTATGTCAGATAGAATGTTTGCCTTGATATGCGTGGATGGTCAAACGAAGAAACAGCCGCGATATGGAGTTGACTGACCGTAGAATTCCTATTGCTGCTGTCAATTTGCATCGAGCATGGCTTGATTTATATCGGGGCGTTGAGCGCCTGGGTGTCTGGACATCATGAACTTGGAGAGTACATACCTGGAGCGAGTTATCCAGAATTGTTCAATTGGTGGGCAGTGTGATGGTCCACATTGTCGTCTTGGTGACTGACGAACAACGGCAGCAACTGGACCAGATGTCCCTCCGCCGTGCTAGCCGCTACTGTTCGGTCCTGAGTTATGGCCCGTTCTTCAAGTTGAAGACAATAATCTTGTGCTCGATAGGGAGACGCTTCAATGGTATGTGACATCGCCTGAGGGCTGTGCATTTACGTACGCACCAGTGCGAAAAGGTTTCACGACTTACGTTGCTGGGCGAAGACGTCCACAAACCTCTGACGGGTTCGCCGATCAATGACCCCACACGTCCGTCTTTGTGCATAAAACAATACTGATCCTGTCGCGTACACGAGGGGAAGTTTGATGGCGTCAGGAACGTCTGTTAGCCTGTAGTGAGGACGCTCAGCGTTAGTATATTTGGTCCAGGATGTAGTCAAAATGACACACACACGTTGTCCCGGCACCGTCCTGTGCTTTGCGAGGTGGGCAAATGACATCTTCTGGCTACAAGAAGACAAAGCTGGCAGAAATGATGTTCAATCCTCTTGTTAGCCTGGTATCTCTCGTACAGGACGCACTGGCGGTATGCGGAGGTCTGTCACTGGCTAGCGCAGGCCCACCGTGACAGTGGTGGCAGTCGTTGATGATGTGACCTTCGATGTGACTCAATCTCTATTTGGGCAGCTATGTTCAAGTCGCTTACTGTAGTTTCCCAATCAACATGAGGGATAAATGGAGCAGTTTTCATCACACTCACTGCCATCGTCCCAGAGCGAATCGACCTAGTAGAGTGGCATTCTTGTCTTCAAATTGTCACCAATTATGTTGCCCGATGAGTCGAAGTCTGCGAATGGGTGATGTTGTGGAGAATGAGTTCCAGTCCTCAGATGATTGTTAGTACCAACCCGGTCCTTGTAGTAGGTGGATTCCCGTGAGTTTACCTGCTAGTAAGTATACGTGAGCCTGCCACTGGCATGACCGCCGCCTGCTAGGTTAACGCCGGTCTCAGGCTAGTCAACCACTCGAAGTCGGTATGACCGACACATCCGCTACAGGGGGTACTCGGATCCTGTCACGATGTACCCTTGCCGAGATACTCGACGAAGTGCGGTGGTGACTGACGTCGACGCGGCATTGCTACTTCCGCATTATGATATCTTTGCGCTCATCCAGAGCGCAAGCTGCTCCAGTGCCATAGGCATGTCTCTGTGTGTCAGATTCGAGCCTCAACCTGTGAAAAAAGTGTCATCGAGGAATTAGAATAGCAATGGTACAGCAAGTTCGCGGTGGTTGTGTCGAATTTCAATGTTGGGTCAATGTTTGAGAGCACGTGACCATGACCGTTCAAGTCGTTCGATCGAGGTTTGATCTAGTCTCCCGTAGGCAGACGGTAGACCACAAATACGACTTTTTCGGAGGGAAGGAGGACGGCCGTATTAAAGGTTTGATCTAAATTCTATGTAAACACCTCGATGAGAATCCGACGCGTTCATTCATGAATTTGCAATCACGCCACGGCGGCTTGTTCGGAATGACAATGTTCGAGCCAAGCATTTGTCTTCGTCGGCGGCGGTCGCGCTCCAGTTACGTCCAGTATACTGGAAGTTTCATCCGCGAAGTACAATGATCATCGCGGTGGTCGACAGATCAGGCTCCCCTGCCACTGTATATGAACTCAGGTAACTTCTATACTGGCCTGTGTGACTCGCGATCGCCGCCGAAAGACTGCAAATGCGTGCCAGTAGTGATGTACAAGACCCCTTCATAGGACCAGTACTGCTGGGATAGAACGCCGGCTACGGTAATCACATGAGGATGATATTCCACAGCATGCAGCTGTACCGTACCACACGATCCATACATGCATACCGTACAATACCAACACAATAGTTTCACATTGAGCATCCCAGTCCGCGATACATGGATTACGTACTATTTCCTCCATGCCATAGTGTTCTTCGTCAGGAAAGAAAACTTACCTGTGACCGAGTTCTCGCGAAGACACAGACCGACCGACCTACTCCGTGTCAGGTACTGGTGGCATCAGACCACACGAGCCATGCACCGATACCTTGGGCTTCACGCTACTCCGATAGATGCTAGGTAGCTTCCTCCTCACCATATCGTGTAGTTCCTCGTGTGAGTCCTTTTCGAATTCGATCCAGATTTGGACGCTATACTCGATAACATCGGAGACCTCGTGCCGCACGAAGGCCTTGTCGATGTCGCTGAATAGATCGTTTAGGAGGCTCCACTCCACGCGCTCGAAATCCCTGATCCTGAGCTCGATCCTGAGGCGCCTGGTCGCCGAGCAGATCAGCTGGCGCACGACCCGCAGGCCTGTGATCGCCAGAGCGGTCCAGTCGAGGAGGACTTCGATGTCCAGGAGTGTGCTGTTGAGGATGGGGTCATCACGGAGGGCCTGTTCCGCGTCCGCGTGTGCCTGCTCCATGGTCGGGCATTGCTTCAGCGCACGGGCGCGTGAAAGGCCGTAGGACCACTTCTGTCGGTTCACGATGTCGTCCGGCAAGCAGTACCAGCGGACAGCCCGATCCTCGCCACGGCGAGGGGGCTTCCTGGGCTCATCTCTGAGTCGTCTGATGTCCTCTTCGGGCGATGTCAGCGAATCGGTATCTATCTCACGAAGGGCACTCACCGTCCGTGAGGTCTGCATCTTCGCTCTCAAACGTGTGAAATATAGCGTGGAAACAACGCATCCCACACGCTGTCTTGCGGATTAAGTCGATCAGAGGTGTGATGTCCAAGCTCGACAAGACAACGTCTGCTTCTTTCACCGATAGCACCTCTCGCTTTCCGAGCAGCCACTGGACGACGGGCCGCCAAGAACAATTGTACTCGTCGGCCTCGGAGAGTTCGAGCCGCTTCAGCCTCAGCGGAAGACGACTAGCAACCTGCTTCCGATGGTGGTTGTTGACTTCCCAGAGACAGCGGCCGACGGTGAGCTGTATGACACGATGTGCGGTCACCAGCTCGAGGACCCGCATGAGTTGGCTCGTGGTGGCAAAGTTGACGTCCCATAGATGGAGCATGGTCAGGCCATTGAAGTACGCAGGGTTGCTGAGGACCGCCCGTGCCTCTATGTGCACGTCCGCCCACATCATGTGCTTCAGCTGCAAAGACTCCACTTTGTCTAGACGACACACGATCCTCGTGGCTTTCCGAATGAGCAGGTGCCTTGCCTCGCGTTCGTGCTCGTCGAGGGAGTAGACGTCCTCGGCATCAGGACCGTCCGAAGTGTTGACGTTCCCTCGTTCGTCAGAATCCTCGAAGTCTTCATCATGGCCTGAACCGTCACTGCCGTCACTGTCATCGTCCGGGTCCGGCCCATAGCCACAGGGAGGTTGGCCGTTGAAGGGGAAGCACGCGCACAGTGACAGCGCTTGAACATGCACTGGTCTATCACCTGCGGCACCAAATAGCTCCTGGTACACTTTGCGACACCCCGGATTCCGAAAGCCCCCGTCGAACATCAGTTCCACCACCTTATGAGGCTCTGCGTCCGATGTTGGGCTAGCAGCCGTCGGTGGGACGATTGGAGGCAAATTTGGGAGCCCTTCGTCGTCTGAGTGTTCCCAGATGTCTGCATCAACTAGCTTGCGGTCCGGGTCACCCAGGACGTCTGGGTCAACGGACACGTCATCCGCGAGCTGTGAATCGTGATCGCGAGGATCAACGGACGTCACGTCCGACTGTCCGTGTTGCGTGAGCACCGAATAGGAGAGTATCGCAGGACGTGAGAACATACGTTGTTGTCTTTATTAGCGCGTCCCATTCTGTCACTCGATTGGATGCTTGTCTGTAAGGTGAGAGGCGAATTAGGGTTATGTTGAGTCTGTGGCAGGAGATACTCACCAATACGTACTTGGATGAAACTTGCAACTCTCGCCATGGTCATCCGCGCTTTTATATCTTGCAGATAACAGCACCAGAGACAGCACCTTGAGAATGATCCTCAACGAGAGTGCACGGACTGCCCACTTAGTTACAATCATGCACAATCATGAAAACAACACCACCCTAAAGCCGACGAGCTCCGTTGTTTCCACCCAACGCTAGAACACAGCAGTTACATATTCAGGGGGCACGTATTGTCGTGCATATGCTGTGCAGAAGCCCACACACGTTGTTCAACGAAAGATTAGATGACGACGTATCGCTTGTCGAGCCATGCATGATGCAGCAGATATTCCCGTCGTTGTGAGGATGAGCTCGCCTCTTTTGACGGTACGATAAGGCCCAGACAAGAGAGCGAGTGTCTTCGCTGGTTTTGCGGTGCACAGTGCACACGATGGTGGACGATAGCATCGGAGAAGCTGTGATGTTGTCTCACAGCTGTCTCGAGTTGCGACCAGACGGTCCGCGCACCGGGACCTGTATATCAGTCGAGTCAGGAGCATAACTGAATGTGAAGAAACTGTCAACAACTGCCATACTGCCTTAGCAAGGCGTTCGGTGTATTGAGGAGCCTATGCCTCGCTGTCGGCAGTAACTTGCCGTCGGTGTTGCTCGAGTAGTAGTACCGCTCGCTCATATCGGAACAAGCGGCAATTGTTATGTTTGGGGCGTCGTCCGGTCGTTGATGGGGAGGGTCCTGGCCACCGGGTCGTCATTCCCAAGAACAGACTGGTATCATTTATGCAGGTTCGAGGCATGTGTACTGCATGTAGCATTGGGCTTGTGCATAACGCAACAAACACAAGGTGAACTCGTGGCCGTCTTGGACTACCGTCTTAGACCCGGGCAGACGTTCTCTTCGGGTGACTGTAGAATATGAAGGCGCCATATAGACATCGAGATGTACCTCAGGTACGAAACACCTGCCGAGATCTATAGTTTCTATAGTCGCGGCTATGTCAGTCTACTACATAGCGCTAGCGCTGCTCGCCGCACTGGCACACGGATACACTTCGACCACTTACGCAGACTGACCACCCGTTGCGGTCGAGGTCAGTTTACATCCCGTGTAATCTCCCGCGTTCATGTGCTGTGTTTCGGGGCCGTAGTCGGAGAAGGATGCACGTTGTACATATGCATGCTTGCTATAAGTGGCCTCAATGGCTCCCACCTGGCTGCCTGAGGCCGAGGTTCAAGTAGCAGTGCACGAAGTTCCCATCCGCTGCCGCTCTCGTGCCGACGACCGCCTTGGCGCCATCTACCATAGGGTCAGTGTTGCACAATGCGAGAGAGTGATGTGACGGAGCGCGATAAACAGTTGGACGCTGTTGAATCTGCCATTTTCTGGGCAGCTCGGCGCGCGGCACTGCGGAGACAGTATTTTCTCAGCCGTGCCGATGGGGGCGGGGTGCTCTCTCCATCTCCCCCCGCCTTTAAACCGACGCCTGGCCTTCATGCCCATCCCGCGCCTGGCACGATCCAAGACGACGACGACGACCCCCACCAGCTGAATGTTCCGCTTCCCAGGCCATGGACGGCCACTCTCACTCAACGTAAAGCCCGTTCTATCAGCCACCTTCCGCTTTCTTCTCCGCCTCGGCCGCGTGCCCTTCTTCCTCCCGCTCGTCACCTTCTACATCCTCTACCGCATCGCAGAGACTTCATGGTGTCGCCTCTATGACTGGGACGGGCTATGGCAGCCGGCGTTCCCATTTTCCTGGGTCGTGTGGGCCCTCTGTCTCGTCGTCGCACCATTAAATGCCGCGCTTTGGTTGGGAGGGCTGCTCGGATGGAGGGGCTTGTGTTGGACGGTGAGCTACATGCGTTCACGTCGGTCCGTCCATCTTGGCCAGAACGGCAGCCCAGTCCCCCGAACAAGCGAAGAGGAGTATATCCTCCTCTCCGATAGCGAATCCGGGCATCCAGGACACGAGCGGCAGCCGTCGAGTCCAACCCTTCCCTTCGGAAGACGCAGGACTGTCCGCATCTCAGTTATTTGGTGGTGGGCGGAGGTTGCAGTGCTTGTGGCCATTGCGCTGGCGGGAGCTTGGGAGGCTTTGCATTATGCTCACCCGAACGACGTTCGGTTTCGCAATGCGGTCGAGCACGCGCTACGAGATTCCCATCCGAGGCCTGAAGGTTACGGGAAAGGAGGTGAGTTACTCGTTCTACACACTCGTGTACCTTCCACCCATGCGGGATAGTTCATGTTGCGTTATATAGAGAAAATCTACATCGCCGCGGCGTTCTACAACAACCACATCGTGCTCCCGTACTGGACCAAGTCCATGCTGTCGACCATCTCCTACCTCGGGCCGGAGAACGTCTTCGTATCCATCGTCGAATCGCACTCGTCCGACAACACCCCCGAGCTCCTCCGCGAGTTCGACGCGTCCCTCGCGAAGATGCACGTCCCCCGGCGCATCCTCATACAAGACACGGCAATCGAGAAGCCGGAGGACCTCTCGTTCGACAACCGCATCGAGTTCCTGGCGGCGGTGCGCAATCGCGTCATGGAGCCTCTCGTGGATTACGGAGGGTACGATAAGGTTCTGTTCTCCAACGACGTATACATTGAGCCGGAGAGCATCGTGGAGCTGATTGAGACGGCGGGTGGGGAGTACGATTTCGCGTGCGCGATGGATTTCAACCACTATGGGTGCGTTCACGCGAATCTACTCAGTATATGCGCTTGGTGCTCACGATGTTCGCAGCGCGTATGATGCCTGGGTACTGCGCGACAGACTAGGACACCTCACTAGCACAATGTACGCTCGTTTCCCATGACCGTGTACGTTAACCGCACGCTAATCGTTCCCCAGCTGGCCCTACTTCATCGACAAACCGTCCATCGACCTCATGCGGCAAGACGCGCCCGTACCCGCATTCACGTGCTGGAACGGTATGGTCGTCTTCAACGCCGAGCCACTCCTCCCGATCCACCTCCGCCCAAACCGCACGCTCTCGTCTGACCCGCTCAGCACGCCGCTCCCGCGGACGCACCCGCTCGAGCGCGGGCCCTCGCCCGCACTCACGCCCGCGCTGCGCTTCCGCAAGTCCGACCGCGGCACGGGCGAGTGCTTCGAGAGCGAGTCGTTCAACCTCCCGTACGACTTCCGCCGCGTGTTCGGCCTCGACCGCGTCCTCGTCAACCCGCGCGTCGTCACGAGCTACGACTTCCGCTTCTACGTGTGGTTCAAGTGGGTGCTGAGCCACCGGCTCGTGCGCTGGTGGGTGCGCGACGTGTACGACGGGTGGGGCATGGAGCGCAGGAAGATGGTCGTCGGCCCTGAGGACCAGGTGTGGGTGTGGGACGGCGGGGACTGCCATCCGTGGTGGTAGGTGAGCGGTGTACGCTGTGTTGTTGGTGGGTTTCACCGGCTGTTATGGGTTGTATAGGCTAGAGCTCTTCGTACGTTCGGAACCATACCATTCCGTATATTGTTTTATTACTATGATTGCTTTGTGTGATAGTGAACAGAAGTAGTGTAGTTTGCATCTCGGAGCTGTCATGTATACACGGACCGTTGCTGTGAAGTACACGATACATCCTCAAATCTCTTAACGGAACTTGGCTTCGCCAAGATTAGCAGAGTTAGCAAAGTGTGCGACTCACTGCTTGGGCTCGTCACTCTGTGCTCGCGACGGTGAGAACAATAACGTGGGAACTTGAAAGCGACCGCTGATGTTGTGTGGGTCCCGGTGGGTCCTCCTTCCAGCTTACAACCATACCCTCATACCCAGGACGCCTCTTGGCCGAACTGTATCGATGTGTCTAAGTCTCGGTGGCACGGAGATCATTGTCTGCGTCGGGAACAGTACCAAGGTTGCGCTGCTGCATGGTTCTCCTGAATGAGGCGAAAATGGACATGGCGATGATGGGCATGTGCGTTCACTTATCTTCTGTGATCCAGTTCCGATGGCAGGCAATTGTTCGTACCGCTTGCTCGATTGCTATAGTATTTTGTCCTGACGAAGGTTCTTCTATGTAGTTGCTGCCTGTTGGCTACCACCCTCTGATGGAGGTAGCATGGGCTAGAGCGACGACCAACTCGCCAACGTGCTACGAGGCTCTCTTGACTCGTGTGACGACCTTGTGGAATGCGCATGTCTTCGATCACAATACGCGTTGCTGACAACCCTGAAGTCTTCCTTCTGCAAGTGCGACCGCAAAACAATAGCACTCGCTTACTGGCTCTCCGACCGCGCGCTGCTCACTTCAGGATCACTGTATGCACAACGGAGTCATTGTCTGCAGAGGCAGAGAACTGACCTGATGGAAGACGGCACTTGGACCTTCGCCACGTTGGTGCGCAACAACAACTGCACGAATCTCCGAGGAACGCGACGCGGTTCGGTGCACTGTATTGTCTTTGCTTTGGCGATTCCTATAGGTGACGAGATACAGGGCGTATTTAAGCATGACGCTGCGACAGACTGCGACCAATCCCCGCCGAACACTATCGGACCCTATACAACGCATAGACTGCTACTCCACTCACTCTCATCAATCTTCTTTACTGCCCTACAAAGCGACCCCCTCGTACGTCATACTTCTGGCATCCTATCAATCTGCTCGCTGACAGTCGGCGCATCTATCCCTAGTGCAGCCCTTGACCTCGCCATATTCCCGCCGCACTGCAAGATGCTCAGTCACATAAAGCAAGCTCTCAGGTGAGAACGGCTTCTAATACAGTGTCTAGATGCTCACATCGACGGACAATCTGAACCTCAGATCCGTCTCCCCCTTCCCTCTCTTCCGTGACAATGCCATTGCCAGTGACGGACCCCGGCGGTCCCCTTCTGTGCAGCGCTCTAGCCCGCCCTCAGCGGACGACGACGACGACGACGACATGCAAACCGACGATCAGTACGGCGAGGAACCCGATGTACAGATAGAGCAGCCAGACGAAGACGAAGACATGGACCCGCACTCGGACGGCAACGTCGCTGCCCGCTTCGGAGGCCACAATGACCCAGAACCGCCGCTCCGTGGGCGGACCATTCACCGCGAGCTAGCACGGCCGGATTCCCCGTCGTTAGAAGCAACGGCGCGGCGAGAGGGGCGCGGCGACGCCGCAAGGAGTGCCTCTTCCGACGATCGAATGTCCGTGAAATCCGCCTGTCCCTCTGGCATCGGCTATGACCCCGATAACGAGCTTTTTTACCGAGCGAATCCTCCAGTCTACTGGATGGAATCCAAGACGATCCCACAGCTCACGTTCAAACCGAATACCGACATCGACTCGCTCGTTGAGGAACGTTTCCCGCGTGGCTCGAAAAGGCTCTATGCCTCCAAGGTCCTCATTCGCGGCTGTCTGTCCACCGAGAGAGAGGAGGATGATAGGGATCAGCATACCGGTTGGTCACCCGAGTGCACCGTCGAGCACGCTTGGATCGAAAAGGCGGCTAGTCGCGTCTTCCCTCATGTGAGGGGTGTCGAGGAGCTGGAGCTGATTGACCTTGAATGGGGCGACGTCCCGTCACCGGCCAGGCTGGCGCTTCGATCCCAACCCTGCTTTACCGTCCTCAAGCGTCTCCACCTGGTCAAAATCGACTTCTGGAACAGCAATCAACTGTTGCTCCTCTTGTCCTCGCTCTGTAACCAGGATTTCCGGGAGCTTCGCGTTGCAGGCTGCCGTTGGAAGACCCTCAACCACACCCGCGATCAGATATCGGAAAGCTCCACCCTTTATATTCACCGCCTCCAGATCTATGAAGACGTTCAGCAATCGTCTCGTCCGCTTGTACACTGGTTGCTGGGCAAACGGGATGGCCTGAAGATCGAGGAAGCGGAGTTCATCCTGCAATCGTTGGACATCGCACCCATTCTGATGCTTCTTTTCTGCCTCCTATCGCATGTCCACAAGCTAGAGCTGCGCTTCCAAGGCATTGAGACATTTGCGAGCAGTGATGGTACGTTCAGTTACCTCTGGTCTCACAATGACGTCGCACTGACCCGTTCCAATCTCAGAACGTGAGCCTCGTCCGCCGGCTGCGCTGCCACCATGCCGATGCCCCCGAAACGAAGCCGAAGGAGTCGAAGTTGACCCATTCGACTTCCTAGGATTCACCGAGTCGAAGCCCTGTGATATGCTAGAGAAGCTCGCGTTTGGATCGACACATTACGGGAACCATGAAAACCTTGCTCGCAGCAGGGACTACTTCCCTGACGACAGACTGCCTGGAAGGCCCTGCAGTTTTGTTGCATGCGGACGGGAGGCCGCACAGCGCAGGCCGACCATCTCCCAGGTATATGATTGGCTCGCCAATCTCTGCCACCGCTCTCCAATGGGCAATCACCCTCGGGCGAAGAAGATCGTGCTCAGCGTTGATTGCATTGGCGACATCGCAACGCCGACCGCCGAGCTTCCGGCTATCGCTCTGGAAACACTCTGGATAGTCCTGAATGACTGCACCGAGAGGGTCGAACTTACGATCAGGTTCAGGGACATCGACACTGTTCACTGGGCTGCTCTCGATGCTTCCTTGAGGGACGCGTGCGCCGATCCTGATGTTCTGCACTGCCTGTACGGTCTCCACAGATTCGACTTCAACTTCGTCATGAAGGCTGATGCAGCGGCGGCGATTGACTTCGAAGGGCGACCTGATGCCTTGGAAGAGGCAATCTTTACCAGGCTCCCTGCCATCGAGAAACTCGACGAGGTGCTCGACTCGAAGCTCCTTTTCCAGGCGTCTCTTGGCGACGTTGGACCGATACGGAGGTGGGGTATCAAACGCACCGCAGAATTCGTCCCTGCTCCGCAACACCTTGTCGTCATACCTAGGTGAAATGCGGTGCCGGGAGGTTGATCGAGGGAGTCAAGAGGTGTAACTCGGCGAGTGCGACGAGAGGGACCTGGACTTCAGACAATACGGACATCATTGATTGTACGAACGCGCAATTTCATGTCGAATGCCCTGGGTAGTGCGATTTACCAGAAATCAGGAACGAAGGTTGTCCTCGCTGTGTACGTCTGCTGAGGATCCATTGGCAGATGCAGCCCGTGAATACTGCTGGAACGTCCGAGCCTGCTCAGGTTCGAACATCGTCAAAACGTCGAAGTTGAACGCGTATGCCTCAGTAACGGGCTCCGACTGGATATCACAGTACTACCGTGACGTGTGGACAAGTCGGGCCTAAACTCCGCTGGGAATAGAGATTGAGCCTAGCAATGTGCCCAACGGTCAAAGTATGCAGTGCATGACGACGTGGTAGCGTGCCCTCTCCATGTAGGTCTCATTGCAGGGCGCCGTCAGGATCTGTGGATTTCTCTCTGAGCATTCGACGACGGAATACTATTGGATGTGAATGTGGTTCACCGCGAGCATCTCGACCACGGCTTGTGGGACAACAGTGAGTACTAGTGAGTCCTCGGTCCCGCAACGTCGCACTGTCAAGCTCCGAAGATTTCTGCAGAGAGTGAGTTACTACGACACTGTGAGTTTGAAATAGATAATTACATCATGCTCAAATTGCAGGACCGGAATCAGTATGTTCTCCTTCGCCGTTGGGTTCAAGTTGGAGTTCCCGGCGCTTTGCTGGGCTCTCGCGGCGTCTCGCCTAAGCTCCTTTAAGTGTAGCAGCCTTCTGAGCTGCTGACCGCCGCTTCGGTCTTCGTTTGGTATGTGACTTGTATACTCCTGTTGCAACCATGCCTCGCGCTGACGATCCGTGCCCGTTGCAGGTCGACTATGACTCAATGAGTGTCACTGTGTCACGGTATGTCGCTGTTACTAGTAGACTGTATCTGAGGCTTAGAGATGCGGGATGGATCTCTAGAGCTCAGAATAAATTAAAATGCACTTAGGAGATTGTCTCATGTACTCACATGTCTAGTTCAGGACCATTCGAGGGAGGGAGGACATTGTTTTGCCCATGGAGACGTGCGGGTAACCGTGCACGCGCGCACGTGACCGTTGAGACGCGTCTGTGGCGCGAACGTTCCGTCACTTCCGTGCCACTTGTATACTACGCGGATTGGTCGCGGTTGATTTGCGCCACACGCACCGTTTCCCGCGTCTATCAGGGCGCTCAACCTCGCGCCCTGCCACCGGTGCGTTCATGTTTTGAACCTCCTTTGCCTAGCCCTCTACGGCTGTAGGCCAAGAGCATGGCTGAAACATCTCATAATATACTCAGAGTTTTATGAAGATGCGTGGTAGGACAAAAAGAAAGGCCTACGATGGCCGAGGGGGACTGTTTCTGAGGAGAACAAACAAAACCAAACATGATCAGTGCACGGTCACGCTTGTCACGGCCACAGCTCGCTCCGGTGGCTGGGCACAAGCTTTGACTTGGTACTATGTCTTCTCATTCATATACGCCCTCGGATTTTAGCGAGCCCCTTTTCACCGAAAAAGTATGTTAAGTACTTGCAGCAATCGACAACCACTTTGAAGACCGCATCGCAGTGGCAGACTCTTAGCGCCCGTGACCTCCGAAAGGGCTTCATCGAATCACTCCGCACAGTGCGAGTATGCAGCCGGACATGAGCAAACAGAGATTCATACACCTTCCATTGCGTTTCTAGGTGCTTAACTATCTCCACCTAACTTGCGAGACGGCCGTGGCGTTCAATTCGAATCGCTTTGGCCCTCCTAAGTCGTGGGAAGAGCGTAGCGCTGAGATGATAGCGCGCGTGCAACGCACAATTGAACCGCGACCAATCCGCGTACGTTACACTTGAGGTCTACGACCATCAATTGCGCTGTGCCAAAGGTCGCCGTCATGTTTGTAAAGGTCAAATTCTAGTCTCGCCGCAATAACTTCCACGGGTGAGGGGTTTGTGTCGGACCTACCTCAAAGCTGCACTGTGCTCATACTACCATTCCGGCGACCCATGCGGCAATGCCACTCATGCCAAGCAACACCAAACATAACTTCCGGTGTAGGCGCTCAGGCCTCAGGCCGTGCTACCCCTCCGGGCCCTCCCCACCCACGGTGAGCGCATGGACCTAGTCTGTCTCAATATCCCTGGCAAACACTGGCCAACGCCTTTGGCGGAGTTACGTAAGCAGGTCCATCTCCGAAACACGCGTTCAAATCTCTCGCGCGCGACGCGTCGGACGCGTCGCGCTCCTCATTTGCTTGCTGCTTCCCTCTCTTGAGCTCTTCATTGCATGTACCGTAGCCGACTCCAATCAATGCAGAGCCCCGTGTCTGACGGGGCTTATACACATTCATTCACCTCGTTCAGCTCCCCTGGAGGGATCGCTTTTTGCCGCGACATCACCTCGAAAACTCTACCATGGGACCCCCACGACTACCAGCTCGAAGGAGCTTGTAAAGCACTCGACGGCGTCGACGTGCTCGCAATCACACCAACTGGATCAGGGAAAACCGGATTTCTCTTGATTTACATGCTTGTAGCTCAAGCCTTAGCAAAGGACCGGGAGCTGTGTCCGAAGGAGCTGCGTAGTCGCTTCAGAGCAGACCCGTGTATGGTTGTGGTCTGCCCGACGAAGGCTCTTGAGTAAGATATGGTGAGTGGCACTACACTCCTCTGCGGAAATCATGGCTCAGATCAGAACAGCAGTCCAAGTTCGAGGCCACCGGCCTTACAACTGTGGTCATCAATGCCGACACCACTCGAGCGAAAGGCGTGAACACTGACCCTTGGCAAAGGGCGCGATCGAACACGGCTGTTATCCTGCTCTCCCCGGAGCAGCTATCTACGTCGGGATTCCGAGGTCTAGTCAATGACAAGACGTTCACCGGTCGTCTCATGGCGCTCAACGTCGACGAGGCGCACCTACTCTGCAGCTGGGGCAACCAGTGTCGCACGTCATTCAAAAACATCGGCCACGTTCGTGTACACTCCGGTCATCATCGCGTTAAGTGCGACGATCTGCACCGGTCCTCAGATGGACTCGGTCTGACGGTTCTCGGGCCTGCACGAGGGTGAGTGTCACCTCATTCGCCGTTCTAATGCACGCTACGACATGCGCTGGCTCTTCCGCACGAGTCGGTTTGGGTTGTACGCATACTACAGGTGTCTGCGATACCCTCGGTGGCGCAAACGCCGGATATACCGGCGGAGGAGTCTGCCAATTGACAGGAGGCATCATGGGTATGTATGGTCCTGGAGAGTAGGCTGATATTGTGGCTACCGGCGTCAGTTCGTGGGGGACACCATGAACAGCGTGCGCGTACGCGGGTGGTGGTGAAGTCATAATAGGTCTGTACCAGCCTTGTGCCGGAGGGGGAGGTGGGCTGTAGGTTGGGAAATTATGATCATGGGAAGGATTTCGGTGCATCTTGTGTTTCGCCTTGAACTGAGTGTAGACGTAGAGCGAGAAATCATATCATATTCAATGTGCAGTCTGCCTCATACAGTGCGACCGATAATATCTGAGATGGATCTGGGATCGGCCACCGGCATTCTTGCCGTGCCGTGCCGCAGCCACTGGCATCGTCCGGCCATCACAGAATGGGTCCTCAAGGGGCTTGGCCAGTATGGAGGGCGCGTTTTGAAGCAGACCCTACAAAGACCCTAATACGACCGTCCTCCTCCCCTCCAAAAAGGTCGTATTTGCGGTCTGCCTATGGGAGACTAGCATGGACCCAGCCCTGCAGCGGTCGTCGACATACGATCGTCACTCAAAGCCCCGAGCCAACGGGGCATGCATCATTGATATGACCGTGCGTAGACGCGTGAGTCGATGCTTAGAGTTACATGACGTTGTTATTGATGCTCCCGCTAAAGCGCATTCCATAGTATGCCAGCATACCGATGTTCCTTCAGGCCCTCAACAATTGTTTCGCCCATGTCTGCATTATGATGACGCCTCCTCCTGGTTAGTTCAACAGCAGCAGCATGGTCAGACGACACCGTCTATTCGTCGGCGCACGCGCGCGCGCTATGGCCCGCGCGCTGCATTGTGTACTGCATGCATTGTACACTGCTGTCAACGCAATAACTTTGACCGTCTCGACAATCTCGCACTGATCTGCCCCGCCGTGCCCCTATTTCAAGGATCGACTGCCGCACCGTTGTACGTTACGCTGCCTCAGGCCACCCCCTGATCAAACTCTTCGCATCATCATACTGCTACTACGATGCCCTCTCGATCGCCACTCACTGAACAAAGGCCACCTCGAGTTCGCCACTCGACGCGTACGTCCTTATGCAGTCCCCTCTGCGCTGTTGTTGACTATGATGCCACACAGCCACTGAACGTCCGCGTCGACCTCGACCTCGACCCCGGAAGCGGTCTGCGCATCATCAGTCAACGCATTCTGACCCAGAATCAGTGACGCTTTCGGAGATCACTTCGTGTCTCGTGAGGTCAGCACCTCTTGAACCGCTAGACTGAGCTATGCATGACGGTACTTGCAGAGCTCTTCTGTGCATGGGCCAGGATATCGCCTCTTGTTTCACCGAGCCGTTCATCTATGCATGGCTTCTAGCGACTACATCCCGCGCAGGACCGCACGACGTTCCCACGTTTGTCTTTCGACCACACGTCGAACCGGCTTCAGGAGGCAACTCGTTCGAGGAGGAAGAGGAAGTCTTCGCCATGCTCCTCAACGAGGCAGACATGGTAGACGACGAGATGGACGCCGAAGAAGCGGCGCGGCGCGAACCTGTATACGTCTGGGGAAGGAGGGGGCCTCAAGACGATCCAGACTACCGGTCCTACGACTTCGCAATGGAGATACCACGAGGGCGGTTCTCGCAGAACCCACCAGCATTCGTCAACGTCCAGGTGTCTGGGTTGTCCGAATCGAACATGCGCGTGGAAGTCAACCTTAGTTTGCATGATACCAGCGAGCCTAGCTCTATACACTATCATGTACTCCAGCATGACGAGTAGATGGGCAATGGATCTGAACTTTCGAGTCACAGCGACGCTCTGGAGATGGGACTCTGGTTCTTCCTTCAGAGATCTACAGGTTTCCCGCCGGTCCAATGAACCGAGCAGGGAACACTGTGTGTAAGAGTGACAAGTAACAGTATGCGACGCGTACTCAAACGCGTCCAATGTGAGGCACGTGAGCGCGATACAGAACCTCTTCAAGTGATGTCACTGTAGTTCTCACCAACAGACCGGCCGTCCAGGCGGTGTACGCAACAGCACGACCAATCGTCCCGACACCTCGCGCGCCCAAGCCAACGCTCAATCCGCTAGCGGCCCACCATCCATCCCGACTCATCATCGAGATCAAGGATGGCCCGTCAGCGAAAGACCGGCCGAGCGAGGTGGAGATCGTGAAGTACATCAACGAGGTACTCCAAGCCAGCAACGAAAGCAGACATTTACGGGTAGTGAACGTTAAGTTCAACGCCCATAACAATTGCATCGTCTTCACGCGCGCTGATCAGTCAGCGGGAGAGCTTGCCCCGCATGCTCCGAGGTTTGTAGAATTCTTCGCTGGCACGCGGGACACGCGTATCCGCCCCGACGAGAAGTGGTTCAAGATCCAGCTCAACGGGGTTCGGACCTTCAACGACAAGACCAACGACATAGCAACACCACAAGAAATCGACCACGACCTTCGAAGTCTCAACCCAGACTACGAGAAGATGGAGACCGCCGACCTACCACGATGGATGAGACACAGGGGCGACCTTATCTCACTGTCCTACTCGTCAGTGGTGATCGCCCTCAAGTCCCAAGAAGATGCCGACCACCTGGTGAACCGGGTCAAGAACCTCGCGATTGCAGGCCAGTTCGCAGAGGTGAGACGTTACGCTGACAAACCGCCCGTCATGCAGTGTAGCCGGTGCTGGGCATTCGGCCACACAAAGTCAAGGTGCAACGGGACGGAGAAGTGCCGGATCTGCGGGGCGACCTCCCACACCGAAGCCGACCACACCTGCCAAGAGTGCCGCGAAGAACGACCAGATGAAGACGTCGACATGGACGACTGCAAACATGAACAGTACGAGTGCGCCAACTGCACAGGGTGCCACACGGCGACGTGGAGAGACTGCGCAGCCCGCGACCAGGCTCGAGGCATCACGAAGGGAACACCGCGACCGAGGGGAGGAGCTAAGGCGACCTCGGAGTGGAAGGAAGCACGGGCGCCGAAGAAGACCACAGCACCCAAGAAGCCGACGAAACCCCAGCCGAGCCAAGCGCAGCGGAAGGTAGCTACGGAGAACGCAAACCATTTCGCTGCGCTGGACGAAGAGGAGCGGCACAAAGGCGATCTGGAAGCACTCCAGAAACGCTTCCCAGACCTGGACGAGACAGAATGCAGAGCCGTCTACGCGACGGTCGTCGAGGACTTCGCAGCGGCGGTAGCCATGATCGAGCGAGAGTACTACCCTCACCGGGTCCCTGACATTGAGACCGACAATGAGGTTGGATTATGAAAGACACGACCACCCGCCCCATCCGGATCCTACAGCTCAACGCCAACCGACAAAACGCGGTAATCCACGCCCTCCTCAACACCGCGACCTCAGCCGACACCGCCGACATCATCCTCATCACGGAACCGTGGTGGGGAAACATCGGCAACGACATCCAAGGACCGGTGTCGGAAGCAGGAGCAGGATGGACACCTATCCTACCCGTCTCCGCTGTCCCGCGAGACAAACGACCGAGAGCGATGGCGTACACACGCAGACGAGGAGACTTCACAGTCACCCTCCGCTCTGACATCGCTAATGACCTAGATATCCAGGTCCTCGAAATCGCGCAGGCCCCCCACCCCCCCACCATCATCGTGAACATCTATAACGACGACAGGAAGCAGGGCGCCAAGTCGGCGGCAAAGCGGCTCCAGAAGCTCTCCCTCCCAAGGGAACGCCCGACCATCTTGTCGGGCGACTGGAACCTGCACCACCCTCTGTGGTCGCGCACGTCGGAGCCAGCCAAAGACTCGACAGAACAGACGGTAGACTGGCTAACGCAGCAGGGCTTCACGATGAAGAATGAGAAGGGAGACCCAACCTTCTTCTCGCATGCACACGACACGTGGTCCACCATCGACCTCACCTTCACCAATCCGAAGGCCACCGAGCTCGATACTGCCAAGCACTGGTGGGTTGATCGGGAGTACGCGTTCGGCTCGGACCATTTCGCGCTGAGATGGGAAATCGACAACGGCGCCATCGAGATCGACAACCCCACAGGGGAACGATACAACTTCAAGGATACTGACCCAGCGGAATGGCGAGCCGCCTTCCGATCAGCACTGGACGACCACGACCTCGACCTACACCCCTTATCCGAGCAGCACACGACACTCTCCGATGACCAGCTCGACCGAGCCGCTGACGCATTGACGGCGGCGATGCAAACCGCCAACACAACAGCGGCAAAGGTCAAGAAGCCAAGCGACCGCGCGCGTCCGTGGTGGAACGCGGACCTCCACGACGCGGCGAAGAAGATCGCGGACCTACGCACGCAGAGCCTGAACCACCTGAAAAGGTGGGGCATGCAGGCGAGCACGACGAATGCCCAGATCAAGAAATCCCGAAACTACTTCAGGCGGCTCTACAAGAAAGCACGCCAGAAGTGGATCACGGACACCCTCGAAGACGCGACCACAGCCGACATCTGGGGCTTCACGAAATGGGGTAAGGGGGTACGATCGTACCAGTCACCAGCCATCTCGCGAGGCGCAGACCAGCCACCAGCCGTCATGCACGAAGACAAGTGCAACGCGCTGCGGGACGAGCTATTCCAGCCACCACCACCGCTGCAAGGAGTCCCGGAGAACGACCTCGAGGACCCTCACCCAGACGACTTTGCAAACAAAGACGTCACAACGGATGAGGTGAGACGTTCCATATTCGAGCAAGGGGCAGACAAAGCCCCGGGCCTTTCCCAATGCCAGTTCCGCGTCATCAGATGGGCGTGGGCTGAGGCAGAATCGACCATAACAACGCTGATGAACCATTGTCTACGCGCAGGTTACCACCCCAAAGCGTGGAGGAAGGCCATTGCAGTGGCCATCCCCAAGCCGGGGAAACCGGACTACAGCAATCCCCGGGCGTACCGACTCATCCAGCTCCTGGAGTGCCTCGGGAAGACCCTGGAACGGATCGTCGCCAACCGCCTCGCCTACCTAGTATCGACCCATAACCTCGTCCCTGCGAACCAGTTCGGCGGGCGTCCCGCGAGCTCCACGGACGATGCCATCCTCACCTTCGTCCACGACGTCGAAGCAGCCCACAACCACGGCAAAGTCACCTCAGCGCTTACCTTCGACATCAAGGGCTTCTTCGACTTCGTGAACCACCGCCGACTCCTCAACGTCATGCGCGAGAAGCGCCTCCCTCTCCAACTAGTACGATGGACCGCAGCCTTCCTCTCAGACCGAGAGGCAGCAATCTGCCTGGACGGGATACGTGGGGAGATGAGACCGGTAGAGAATGGGATCCCCCAAGGCTCACCGGTATCCCCCATCCTGTCTATCCTGTACGCCGCTGAACTCTTAGAAATCTTCGAGAAGGCGGCACGGGACCACGTCGACGCCATCAACGCCAAGCTGAAGCTGGTCGACAGCCCTGGACCGACACAGCTCATCATGTTCGTGGACGACGGCAAAATCTACGTCTCCTCGGACTCCCTCGACACCAACACCCGGATCCTCAAGATCGCCTACGGCCGAGTTGACACCTGGATGGCCAGCGTCGGCCTCTCGCCCGACCTGGTCAAAAGGGAACTGATGCACTACTCGCTCAGACGTCGAACAGCCAACGACTCACCGACAATCATCCTCCCAGGTGCCAACGGCGCCAACATCACCATAGCCGCGACCGCTTCAACAAAGTGGCTCGGCGTACACATCAGGAAAGCGTCATTTGCGTCTAACCTGTCTAATTAAGACAATTAGGGAGTTAGACGATTTAGACACATCATCTCAATTAAGTAGATTCATTTCTAGTGTTAGACAGCATTTAGATGCCTATGCTGTTAGGGATGCGAGGCCGCTACTAGACGTCCAGACGGATTATGCCACGAAGAGTTACTAGATTCGAGCATTGCTACATACTACATGATGGTACTCCTAGACTGGTACTATGATCATGTTCCGTAGCAGCACTGATTTGTCGAAAGCGGAATTATCCAAAGTAATTAAACGGACTCGTGCTATGGCATGCGCAACGTGACGAATATAGAGTAGCCTAGAACTGTGTGATGAAAGGATGGGGTCGAACGGATATGTTGCACCGTCACTGCTTCAGTTAACACAGCGTCAGCGTTCTCGCGAGCGTAGAAAGGTCAACGTTGACATTGTACTCACCTGATGTCTCCTGGCTTTGACAACAGATGATTTGTCTCGTGGTTCAGCCTCTGAATGACCAAGGTAGAAGCTTCAGTCACTGGCATCGTCGTCATCGCGCTGCGAGAGGGACTACAAATACATGCCGTCAATACGGAAGCCATAATACATAGAATAGTAGTACACTTACATCGCTCTCAACGGCCGGCGGTTGCTGTGGTGCGAGATAACGAAGATCATGAGCGAATTTGAACATAGCCTTGCAATGCTAGCATACATTTTGCTCGTCATCGGACGCCGTGGGGTCAGTCTGAGGGTGGTGATCCGCTGTGTCCGAGCCCGACTCGGAATCGGAGTACATGGCATCCGAGTCGTCAACATCGGCTTCATCTAGATCGTGGGCATTTCGCTGGCCGCTGGCAGAACGCTCGCGAATCAACGCGCACGAACGCTCGAGGATAGCGTCCCATGCGCTGGCGTCCAAACGCTTGATGGAGCGCACGTAGAACATGGCGCGAGCGCCTGCGTTCTTCTCTGAGAAGCTGGGCATGGCCGGTTCCGACATACGGCGGCTATGCTTCTTGCGATGCTTCACTGGGAATTCACCACGAACTCCGAGCGTCCATGCTCGTTCAGCCTAGGTTATGTGTGAGCCGTGGTCTCATAGAGGTGGAAATATTAAGGAGCTGACCGCGGCACATGCGAGCAACAACGCGCCGCATGGATTGCCGTGCGATGGGATCTTACTGATGATCCAGAGGTGCTCGGCCAGCGTCTCCATGACGATTGCATGCTGAAAACGTTGGTAGTGTTTCTGATAACCGTCCGGGCCATTGGAATTGGTGTTAGAACTAATACTTGGCCGCTTGGACTCGCATACTAGGATCACGTACCTCGATGACCAACTTATCCCCGCGCTTGACGGTCTTGACATGCCCATACAAGTAAGGATCACTGTCCCCGATATGGAAGGCTGCACACGCAGTGCGTTCATCCGTTCCGAAGAGCTGATTATCTTCCCAGTACTTCTTGACCGCATTGATTGCAGCCTCGCCCAGGTCCGATCGCCAATTGTACACGCGCTGCATGGTCTGCGGGGAGGCCCCCGGTGCGTCAGTTCTTTCAATACGTTGCATGATCATGTAAACGCACTAAAACATAGACCGGGGTTTTCGGTTGCATGACATAGCCGAGCGGATGGTTCGGGAATAGCTCCTCCCAAAGACGTTGCATCTCAGCTGCAGGATTGATACGTTGGAGATCCCATGGATTGTCGAGACGTCCTAGAAGCTCGAGGAGTCTCGGCATGAATACTGCATTGTATTTTGACCGTGTGCCGTCAGGGAGGGCTTCGTTTGTGGCACGGACAGCGGGTCCATGGCCAGTACTGTCTGACCCGTCATCATCAGACTCTCCAACGGCGCCCTGGACCGGTGTCGGCGTTGAGGTTACGGCAACCATACCCTGCACGCAGCACAGCATGCAATCAAGGAAACAAGGGATCAGCTGCCATATGTCTGCGATTGCCAAACGAGATGTCCGTACCTGCGCAGTGCGTCGGGACACAACTGGAGCAGCAGTTTTTGTCTTCGGCGCAGATGCAGGCTGAGACGTCTTCGACTTGGAGGGAGTAGGCGCTGGTACACTCGGATTAAGCGTTGACTTACCCTTCCCATGCGTATTCCTCGGTGTCTTCGGTGATTGTTGGGTCCGAGTCGGAGGCGTCTTCCATGATGCAAGCAATCCGAAAGGAAGAGCGGGCTGTGAGCCACTGCCAGAGGCCTTGGCCTTCTTACTTGGCTGTGCCGTGGCGGGGCTTCTGTGGCGCCGTAGTACATTGACGACAATGTCAGAGTCTATCTGACGTTCAATACAGTTCAAGTTGACTCACCCGTCAACAATGATCTCGTTTCCGGCCTTTCGCTTGCCGGTCACTTGCGTTGCCATCATGGCTGTAGCCCACTCTGGCAACGCGGGGCTCACACTGCGTGTATCAGTGGCAGCTGCCAGTGCTGGGTCTTCGCGGCTGCTGACAGCTTCAATATCACCACGCCGCATGCTCGTCTCCTTCTTCCGAGACTTCTTCGGCGCGGCATGCTCTGTCGACGGCATCTTCAGTACTACCTGCGGTCGACGGGACTTGGAAGCTGGAGTAGTAGCATGGGGGGCTTCCGAGAGGATCGCTGCGCGGCGGTCATTTGAGAACGAGTCGCCGGTGTACAATTGAAGGTTACATCATCACAAGCACGTACCTGCGATGTCGGGGAGCCTCTCACTGTACGACTGCATGGCTGGAGCAATATCAATAGAGGGTCAGACGCAGTCAGGGTCAGGGAACTTGGTGAGACCGTACCGTCGTACTCGATAGCTTCATCATCGCTACTCACCCCATCCGCCTCGCCAGGCTCTAGTATGTCAAGGTGTGACAGGCCACGAGCTTCAGCACTCGCTGAGGCAGAGCTTGTACTTGGTACCTGGCGCCTGAGCTTTGGAGGGAGAACACTTGGTGGCCCGCTCTGCTCGAAATCATCGCGTTGCCGCAGACGCGACTGAACATCAGCAAGGCTGCGAATCTTACCCGTGCGCACAAGCTCCGCTGCCTTCTTCTTCTCGCTGTCGAGTTTACGGGCAGCTTCAAGCTCTTTTTTGGTGCGACGTATGACCGAATTCTCCTTGACGACATCGCCAGGATGTTGATTTTTGTTTTTTGCGCGTGTACCCGGCCGGCCGGGGTTTGGCATCTTGTGCAGATGCTGGATAAGGAGGGTAATTCGATGAGCAAGGGTGCACCGGTGAGGACAAAGGCGTAGAGAGTGGAAAATGTCAAGTTGCAAAAACAACGTTGACGTGGGCAGAGACAAGGGTCAGTGCCAGCAAAGGGCAGCTGTAGTAGTAGGCCTGCGTTACCGGACGGTGTCGGAAGGGAACCCCGATTTTTCCCTGCAATTACCAAGGAATGACGCAGCCCAGACGCAGCCCCACGAACAGCATGCTGCACGCCGCGCTAAGTCTGATTTCGCTGTGATCAGCCCGCTCATCTCCCCTTGCTCTCGACGCACTCATCGAGACTTCAGCCCTCCCCAGACTCGTAGCGACTCACCTCAAGGCCTCCATGGCTAACAATGCCCAGCATGAGGCTCCTCGACGACAAGTGCACCAACCTATACGCATTCAATGTCAGATATGCCACGAGTCATTCCAAAATCGCTCCGGCCTTACCCAGCATCGGAACGCGAAGCATGTCGAGATGCCTGTGTATGATCCTGGTCGGCACAACGCCAACCTGCAAGGCCCGCAGGAGGATCCCGAAGTTCAGCTCTTTCCAGCGGAGCCAGATGTCGACGAGGCTGGAGGTGTAGGAGGAGGAGAACCTGATGGTCAGCCTGAGGATGGGCCGGAAGATGACAGGATGGGGGAGGACCAAGGGCAGAATAACACACATTACCACCAACATATCGACGGTATGTTCCAGCCGCACAGCATGGCGCGCTTTGGATGGCTCGCTGACCTCGACTTTAGCACGACCCTGCACCGAAGATGGTGGCGAGTACCTACCTCCAGGTATGCCGCCGCAGCCACGCGAACGGGCTGCCCAAGGAGATTGGGCACCATTCGGTAGCCGGATAGAGTTCGAAGCTGGCGAGTTCCTGTTCAAGAAGATCGAGATGTCAGCAGGCGATGTCGGGACCATCATGGATCTATGGGCCGCTTCGCTCATTTCGTTCGGCGCGAAGCCACCCTTTGCAAACGCAGTAGACATGCTCGCTGTCATTGACGAGATCCAACATGGGGACGCACCTTGGCGTAGCTTCATTGTTCAGTACCAAGGTCCCATTCCGGAGGTCGGCCAGGTGCCGTCTTGGATGACCGCGCAGTACACTGTTTGGACGCGGGATCCACGAAAGCTCATCCATCTTCTCCTCGAGAATGAAGACTTCGATGGCGAGATTGACTATGTACCGTACTGTGAGAAAGACGAAGAGGGAAAGCAGCGACTCACAAACTTCTTCTCGGGCAATTGGGCATGGCGTCAGGCAGTGAGTGGCATTAGAACGGCTCCGACTGTCCACCGGAGGAATACCGTGCTGAGCTTTGATTCTCAGGACACCATCGCCGAGGATCCCACGACGCATGGCGCGATGTTCGTACCAGTCATCCTGGGAAGTGATAAGACCACGGTGTCAGTAGCTACTGGTCAGAATGAATACTATCCACTCTACCTTTCGATTGGGAACCTCCACAACACCGTCCGACGAGCTCACCGCAATGCCGTCCATGTCCTCGCATTCCTAGCAATTCCACATGGTAAGTCAACCCACATGCTGTCCCTTCGGAGCAATAGAGACAGATAAGTGCTTACTAACTTGTATATGACGGCGGCGGATACTCCAGCTGACAGGAAAGACAAGGACACCACCGCGTTTCGTTCGTTCAAGCGCCAGCTGTACCATGCAAGTCTGGGCAACATACTTACTCCGCTTCGCCCGGGTATGTCGACACCTGAGGTCGTACGATGTCCCGACGCACACTTTCGTCGCGCCGTTTACGGAATAGGCCCAAATACGCAGGATTATCCAGAGCAGGCGCTCGCTGCATGTGTCGTCGAAGGTTGGTGCCCTATGTAAGCACACACACCTACGGTCACAGTTCCCAACGCTGATTGTCATGCCCTGGGCAGATGTTTTGGTCACCATAATGACCTCGATGCCGGAGCTGATCAAGGGCGACGTACGGAGGAGTTTACAGAAGCGTTAGTTGCGATGCTTGATGAGCGTGCACTCTGGCAGGATTATGGGATTGTCAGCAACGTCATCGTGAGTTTCGATGACCCAAGTCCGTGAAAATGAAGTCTCACCATCACACCTGTACTTATAGCCATACACCAATGATTTCCCGAGAGCGGACATTCACGAACTACTCTCGGGTGATCTTCTTCATCAGATCATCAAACCCTTCAAAGACCACCTCGTCGATTGGATTATAATACTCCTGATCATTATATACGGGGAAGCGCTAGCCAGTGTGATCTTGGACGAACTTGATCGCCGGTGAGTACTCACCTTTGCTCACACGCTTGTGTTCAAGTTCATTAGCATTGATTATTGCGTGGATCTATCAGTTTAGCAACGATGCCACCATTCGTAGGCCTGCGCCATTTTCCGCAGGGGCGGCGCTTCAAGCAGTGGACAGGTGATGATACCCGCGGACTGATGAAGGTGAGAATCATACGGAACTTGGACCTGTGTCAGCCGCATACTCACGTCAAATTATCCTGCAAATATAGGTGTTCCTGGCTGCACTCCGAGGTCTTGTTCCGGACGACGTTGTTCGCGCCGTCCGATGGTATCTCGAGTACGCATACATCATTCGCCATCCTGAACAGACAGACGACACGCTCCGACGCGCAGATGAAGCATGGACTCACTACTGTCGATTCCGTGAGATATTCCGTGTTGCTGGAGTCCGAGAAGACGGCTTCTCGATCCCTCGCCAGCACGGTCAAAAGCATACGTCCCGTCACACGCGCAATTTCGGCGCCCTGTATGGTCTATGCACGTCAATCACGGAGAATAGGCACATCACGGCGGTAAAGAAACCGTGGCGGCGATCAAGTCGCTACAAGGCTATCGGCCAGATGCTCCAGACGAACGCACGTCTTGAGAAACTCGCCGCTGCTCGTGTGGACTTCACCGTGCGCGGAATGCTAGAAGGTACTTGCCTGAGCGAAGCCCTCGAAGCGATGATTGCTGCCGAGGACGACCCTGCGGAGGCCGACATGGATGTTGACGATGAAGAATGGCAGGCCGGGGACGACGAGCCTGAGCGTGATGATCGCGGTGCACGCAATGCCGCGGACAACCTAGATCAGGGAGATGAGGTTGGGCCAGTGGCAGGAGCAAACGAAGGTGCTGGTGGTCGGCCTGCCGCTGGTGCTGATGAAGAACTTGGTGACGCGGTGGATGGACCACAAGTCGATGCGTTTGTTGTCCTTGCGCGGCGACCAGGTATGTAGTTGTGACAGCACTTCTTTGATTGGTCGGTACTCACTGCAGTGCACCATATTGACAGCAAAGGGCTATCCTCGAAGGCTCGGTGACCTTGGTGACTATATTGGCCGCCCCGAGCTCCCCACCTGTGTAGCGCGCTTCATCGCGGGGCAGCTGGGTCAAGATCCTGATGTGGAAGACGTGGATCGCTACAACGATCCAGACATACAGGTGACCGTTTACCCATCTGCCGTAGCAACATTCTACGCACCAGGTGATCCTTCGGGAACTGGCGGTATGCGGCGCGAATGGATACGCGCAACACCATCCTGGCGAAAGGGACCCGCACGGTATGACTGTGCGTACGTGACTCATAACCCAGCCTTGGCTGGCTTTCGCGGTCTCCATGCCGTACGAGTACGCCTACTCTTCTCTTTCACTTTCATTGGCACATTTTATTCGTGTGCGCTCGTCGAGTGGTTCATTCCGGTCGGAGATGAAGCAGACGACGTGACGGGCATGTGGGTTGTTAAGCCCGAGATCGACGAAGACGGGCGGCGACCATGCGAGATCATACATTTGGATACTGTACTCCGAGCAGCTCATCTCCCTCCTGTCTACGGCGACCAGTTCATACCGCGCGATCTCACAGCTGAGGAAACCTTGGACGCCTTCCGCGCATACTACGTTAACAAATTCGTTGACTATCACGGACATCAACATTTGTTCTAGTGTAGCATGTACTACTGTACATAGTATTGGATGGCTCTGCGCGATCATGTCAGTACAGTACTACGCGCGCAGTAAGTGATTTTTTTTAGCCCACCCTCAAGTGTTGACTGCGGTAGAAAGTTAGGTCCATTAGGCCGGTGTTAGATGCGTGAGATACATTAGATGGTGTTAGGTGGCGTGACGCTTTCCTGATGCACCTCGACAGGCGACTCAACTTCGACCATCATGTCAAACAGATGGCCGGACGTGCAGAGAAAGCGGTATTGAAACGGGTTGGGCATGCTAGCCAACACCGTAAGGGGACTCTCACAGGAGCACTTACGAACGCTTTACACAGCCTGCGTACGCCCGATCATGACGTACGCGTGCCCTGCATGGTGGCGAGGCAAAAAGAGCCACGAGAACGCTCTCGAAAAGGTACAGAGACGCGCGTTACGACTGATATGCGCAGCATTCAGAACAACGCAGACGACGGCAATGGAGATAGAAGCGGCCATATCACCGATCCGCCACCACCTGGAACTCACCAAGGACCGGGCAGCGATCCGGCTGAACAAGCTCAGCGCGCACAGCCCGATCCTCCAACGGCTCCCCGACGCATGGCGTCAGTTCACCGAATCCAATACACCCCGACCACCACGACCAACACACAAGAAGACCACAGCACGCCGGAGGAAACCCCCAGCAACCACCCGGCTGTGCAACATGGCCTTACGGTCGGATCCCATGGACGAGCGCATCACGCCGCTTGCAGTTCCCCCATGGAGGAAGACAGCGGCGGACTTCAAAGGGAGGCTCACCATCACCCCAGCGGTGAAGGGAGTCACAAAGGAAGCCGCCGCAAAAGCGCACAATGCAAAGCTGAGTCAACTCAACAAACGAAAAGACACCATCACGATGTACTCTGACGGCTCTCTGCTCACAGAGAACAACCAGAGACGGGTCGGCGCGAGCCACGTCGCAATCGGACACAACAGCATCCTCTTCGGAAGGAGGATCCCGATGAGCCGACGCGCCGAGGTATACGACGCGGAGATGGCAGGTCTCTCGTGGGCAGCGAGAGACTTAGAGGCCTACCTACAACAACCGGACATCCCCCCCATACACGACATTTACTTCTTCGCCGACAACACCTCTGCAATCTCCGCTATCTTCGAAGCAAAACCAGGACCAGCACAAGGACACTCACGCATCTTCCGCGAAGTGATCCTCCGCCTCCTCGAAGCCGACCCAGCCACGAAGATCACCATCGCGTGGACGCCAGGCCACAAAGGGATCACCGGCAACGAACTCGCAGACCAGCTCGCCAAGGACGCAACCGCGCTCCAACCCGACAACCACCGATCCACGCGCGCCAACGCCCTTCGCAGAGCGAGGGAGCGGGCGATGCAAGCGTGGACCGACGAATGGAAGAGAACGCGCCCGACAGGACGCTTTGCGACCGCGAACCGCCTACCACCGAAACCGAAGCCCGGAAAGCGTTTCCAGAGGCTGTCGCGCGAAGTGTTCGGACGGGTATTGCAATGCCGGTCTGGACACGGATTCATGGGCGAGTACTACCGCAAACACGTCCCGTCGGAGACGGTCGAATGCCCATGCGGCGCGCAGTACCAGTCCAGGAGACACATACTCCAGGACTGCCCACGCTACGAACCTCACCGACACCTACTACAAACTGCTAGCGAGACAATCGACCTACCGACTATACTAGGTACGGAAGACGGAATCGACGCGCTCGCGCGCTTCATCGAGAAGAGCGGCGCGTTCACGAAGACAGGAGAACCGCCCACTGCTCCGGAAGGAGCAGCGGACCCAGAGCACAACGACGATGAAGAAGCAGCGACAGGAGACGACCGCGGAGGAGACGACTCAGAGCCAGAAGAAGACCCCGACGGACCGACCGACGAGGACGAAGACTAGACGGTACTAGCTGCACGGCGAAGTACCGTCACCAAACTCGACACTCCCACACCTCCGACAATCACTCGTGCACTAGGGGAACAAACCCGGCTTGCGCCCCTAGGAGAAGACGACGCGCCGAACGCGGACCGCGGATTATGCAGTTTCCCTACATCTCTGTTTCTCATGCTTATTTATTACGATCTATGCGACTCGGACAGACGAATAGAACCAGTACCATAGACGCTACCATAGACTACAAACCGACAACGACCCATTACTATATAACCCTCCAGACGTTACTCTTACCAGTACAGCCCCGAACTGGACGTCGACCTGGGTGGCGCGTTTTAACGCCCACTACTGTACAGGCCGGCGTCCGCCGCGTCTTAGCACATGTTTGCTTGTAGCGGTTAATAAATGCAGAGGTCATCATCATCATCATCACTGTAGTTCTCATCCTATCAGTCCTTTCAGCCACAATGCCCCGCATCTGCAGCACCATCCTTCCAGCCTCTGGCATCCTCGCAATCCCTGTATTCGCTCGACATCGTCTATCCTGTTACATCTCACCAACAAACCCCTTGGACAACGAATTGAGGACAGGCTAAGACTGAAGCAAGATGGCGTGGAGATGCACAGGCGCGACCAACGTCGAGCTCATCACCAACATGGCGAAGCACGGGCTCATCAACTCTGAGCGCGTCCAAGCAGTATGTCCTCGCGTAGTATCCCCCGCTGAAGCCAGGCTTATCGCGCGGGTAGGCAATGAAGAGGGTGGACCGCGCGAACTACGTGCGCAATCCGCATGAAGCGTACGAGGACTCTCCTCAGTCAGTCTCTCCTTCTCCATTTCCCGTACGAACCCATGGAAACCCACCCCACCAGACGCATCGGACACGGCGCGACCATCTCGGCCCCGCACATGGTCAGCCTCCTCCCATCCGTATCACCCCAGCCCACCCACTGACCCGGCTGCGAACAGCACGCCCACGCCGTCGAGTACCTCCTCCCCCTCCTCCACCCCGGCGCACGCGTCCTCGACGTCGGCTCCGGCTCCGGCTACCTCTGCGGCGTCCTCCACTACCTCGTGACCGACCTCGACTCCAGGGTGACCGGCACCGTCGTCGGGATAGAGCACATCCCCGAGCTCGTGGAGTGGTCGAAGGGGAACCTGCGCAGGGACGGCCTGGGCGCGGCGCTCGACAGCGGGAACATCAAGATGATCGCGGGGGATGGTAGACAGGGTGCGTACCATCCACGCGGGCTGGTCAACGAAGTCGGGCTGATCGTGCGATTGTTCCCTAGGCTTTGCGGAAGCTGGTCAGTGCTCCAGGTGAAGACGCGCTGACACCTACTGACAGGGTTCCAGGACCGTATGATGCCATCCATGTCGGTGCGGCGGCACCCACCATGCCGCAGGCACTCGTCGACCAGTTGTCCCGTCCAGGACGCATGTTCATACCCGTAGGGGAAGAGGCGCAGGCGATCATACAGGTGAGCAACCCGTTGTTGCATCGTACAAGAGATGCCGCTCATGCACGCATGCACAGGTTGACAAAGACGTGGACGGGAACGTCACGCAGAAGGAGCTCTTCGACGTCATGGTGAGTCCCACATTGGCCGGGAGCGAGACCTGTGCTGAGTGCGCGCATGCAGTATGTCCCTCTGACCGACCAGGAAAAGCAGCGGACCGCGGGTCTGTGATATGTGCTTTCGAAAACGTTGCGCATGGAGCTCATGGTGTGCGTGGACTAGCGAAGCCAATTACCGAGATGTCTTGGGCAGATCGTAGCAGATGTTGTATCATAGTTTGTACGAATACATGTTGCTTCCGCGTGCCCAGGTCGATAACGGCGTTTTACGTTTGCAGAACGAATACCGCTTGATAGGATGAGGTGGGCCCAAGGTGGGCCCGAAGAGTCTTGGATCTGCTCGAAGGTGTCGCAAGAGGGGACATCTAACGTTTGGTGACCGGATGATGAGATGTTGGTTAGGCTAGTATGGAGTTGAACCGGTACCACAGCTGCACTCTACTATATTACTACTATTATACGCATAGGCCGCCTCCGGTGAATTCGCTGATGTCTGTTTGGCATCTCACACATACACAGAGTCGGGCGTCTTCGCCTCTCCATTTATGTTTCACCTTCGACATCCGGTGGCCTTCCGGTTCAAGGATAGGTTCCTGACGGTCAGCCTCATGAATTTGTACGTATATCAGTATCTTCTTCTGGCGTCCCGTTCTGTGCATCATCCCTGTGTGTTTTCAGCCACTCCGTCGGGGATCAGCCATATACGGCAAGTCTTCTGGTTCGATCATGATCCAAGGTCCTTCGCATGCCTCTCACAACTGTCAATTCACTGTATCTGACCGACACGCAAACGGCAAACGATCATGATCTCATTTCCACCACACACAATTGCTGTCGAATCTACTGTCACAGCAACATTATGCCGCGGATTTCGGTATAGTCAGTAAGTTCAGGCATTTGAACCGTGTATGAGTCGATGACCCCGGGTCAGGCGTAAGACACAATCTCGTAAGCGGAAGCCGTGTTCCTCCCGCTGACTGCGTTGACCATTCACGCGACGGACCGCATCGCCCTCTCCGAGGCGGAAAGGCAGCGGAATTACGAGGGAGTTTTGAATCGAACTGCAGGGAAGCGGCAGCGCCCTTCATGCCTGCCGCTTTCCCGTAGTCCGACCCGCGCTTCCGACACTCCTCCAGGTCAATGAATGCATTGTACTGTCTAAAGCTATCAGCAATTCCAGCCCGACATGTACAAGTCATCACTACGCCTCTGTTCACTCAGTGTTGCAATTCGGTTCCAGACCACTCAATACAGACAATCCCTCCGTGCTGGTCGAGAATCACGGAATCAAAAGACCATCACAATCTTGACCGATGCATCCATCGTCGTTGGTCTAGACCGCGGGTATACCAAAACTAGATAGGAGGTCTGCACACATCCATCCGCTGCTACGAGCCGAGAACGACGCACCGAAAATGCATATAAGGGTCGGGTTTTCGCCAGTGTTCGCCATTATCTTCGTCTTCGCATCAGCATCCGCACACTCAACTCCAGAGTTGCATATTCTTCACGATGCCTGCTGCACTTCCTGACTTCACTGGCATGATGATCGACGCTGGTCGTCTCGAGCTACTCCAATCCGTGGGCGCTGGCGCCTGCGGTGAGGTCTACCTCGCCATTGATCACGAAGCCTCGGCCTCCTCCTCGGTCCCCGTCCGGCGTGCAGTGAAGATCGTGCCGAAGGCTGGTCCTTCGAAGCGCGACACGCAGCGCCAGCGACGGGAGATCACGATCCAACGACTCGTCTCGGACGTGCCCGGCGTCCTCGAGTTGCTCGATGTCATCGAAGACGACGCGCACTTCTACCTCGTGACGGACTATCGCGACTGCGATTTGTTCGACCTCATTGTCGAGGGCGCTTTCGAGGACAACGACGAGCGGATCCGGTCGGTGTTCGTGCAGATTCTGGATGCGGTACACGGGTGTCATCAGAAAAGGATGTATCACTGTGACCTTAAGCCAGAAAACATCCTCTGCACGGCCGACGGGAAGGAGGTCGCTGTAGCCGACTTCGGGGCGGCGACGCCTCTGGCGCGAAGCTACTCCCGCGGCTACGGGACGGGCTCCTATTTGAGTCCTGGTAAGTACTTGGTCCCCAATCATTGACACGGATAATGCTGACCTTCACTGTCATCAACAGAATGCACCGAATCCGCTACTGGACCTTACTCCACCAAGCATGCGGACATCTGGGCGCTGGGGAGGATCCTCGTCGACCTCATCACCGGCTGTCGCCGCCCCTGGGCGGAGGCCTCGCTCGACGATCCCGACTTCAGGGAGTTCCTCGAGGACGAGTATTACCTCGAGAACGAGTTCGGCATCTCGAGCGGAGCCGCCAGCCTCCTGAAGCGGATCTTCAGGCTGAACCCCATTGCGCGCCCCAGCCTTGCGCAGATCCGCAACAACGTCCTCCGCCTCGACACGTTCTTCGCCGAGTTCGAGGAGGACCTTGAGTGGGACGACGAAGACAACGAGTCCATCGACTCCACTCCCACGCCTGAGGACAGCATCGCCGTTGTCGGTACACCCGGCAACGATACCGCGATTGCTCCTCGCTTCGTCGTTTCCAAGGAATACGTTCGACCGCTGTTGCTGCCAGCACTGGCAAGAAAGGGCTCTGACGATGAATTTGCGCTCGGCTTCCTTGACGGCCTGGAGATGCTTGTATGAGAGTAGCTCCAGTGTCCACCCAGTCATGCGAGGACGAAAAGTCGGGCGCGACGTTCCCGCCGCCTATCGCCAGCCGGTCGACGAAAAAGAGAGAGGAGAACGCCTAGTAGTGCCAATGGACATTACGGACATATGCCTTGGACACGCATGGACGCTGTGCCATCGGACACTTCGAGTACACTGCAGATTAGGAATGGACAGTCAGTACCGGACAATGTGCCATGGACACGTAGGGTAGAACAAAAAAGCCAACGGAACAAAAACAGTACATACATAAACTTGCCAAAGTCAAACACAGTCATGACAATCTCTTCTGCGTGCGCGTGAATTTGTGTCACTCGCGTCCCTCTCGTCGAGTCGTCGCCTCGAGTCTTGAAGCTTGACTGGAGTCTGTAATACTAACACTGTAACAGAGATTTGGCTCGGTGCACGCTGCGAAAGTTTGTCGCGGTCACGTGCATGTGGCCGCTCCCCGCGCGCCCCTATTCTGATTCAGTCGGCTGAGGTCGCCCTGAGGTCACCGCTCGCCGCTCCTCTCGTCACACCAACCTTCACCGACTCACTCACTTATCGAATCTGACTGCATTTTTGTGGTGGTGTAACCAAACGTTCGTCGCATCGTCCATCATACTACTTCATTCAAGACATCGACCATGTCCACGTCTTACAGATGGCAGCCGCGCCCAAGCCACTTGTCCTTGTCTTCTCTCTATCCGGAGAAAACATGGACGGATTTTATGCCCCCTTCATGGCCCATCTCAAGGCTCAATGCGAGGTTGAAGTCGTCAAATCACAAAACCATGCGCTGCGGACGCTGTCGAGGTCACCACGTCCTCAAGCAGTTCTCCTTGCTGATGAAGTTGTGACCGAGCGGAGACAGGAAGGACTCCTACGCAAACTGGCAGAGTATACCAGGTCTGGAGGTACGATTGTCTTTGGCTGCAGATTCTCAACGTTCGTCGAGAAGAAGAAAATGGAGGCAATGTTCCAAGGGGTGTTGGGACTGCCGTGGACCCGGGGCGATTATTACCGCTGCGTCTTCTCTCTTAATAGAAGAGTGGAGAACATTGGCCTCGAGAGTCTCGCTTCGTCATATAGTATGAAAGCCTCGCAACTGCGCAACGTAACGCCCACGGCAGCAGTGTATGTCCCCACCGAAACTTCCCGGATCCAGTCTTTCGTCTTTGCACCTACCCCTGTCGGGAACCTAGAGCAGACCCCTGCAGCATTCACAAGACTTGGCCAAGGCTACGTCGGCTACGTCGGAGACGTCAATGCTGAAGAGGAGACAACTCACCTGCTCATCGCTATGTTGCTCGCATCCTCGCAAGAACGAGAGACCAATGATCCAGCGACGTCGACAGTGAGTTCAGTGCCAGACCCTTTCTATATCAAGCTGACAATACCATCACTGCCAATCAGAACCCACGGAACATGCAACGACCTTCTGTGCTCGTTCTCATGCTCCAGGAACAAATGGACTTTGCCTGGCGTGAAATGTACGCTGACGTACTCGCTGCCCTTCGCAATAGGGCCAATGTCACGGAGGCCTCGACAATTCATCAGGCTCTGCGACGTCTTACAACGAAGCCACTCCCAAATGTTGTGCTCGAGATGGACGGTAGTATTTTGGAGGAAAGGCATAGCGCACTTCTCTCAGCACTGATCGCATATAGCCAACTTCCTGGGAACACTGTCGTCTTCGCATGCCAATTCGCTGGATTCGTAACCCCGGATGACTTCGATGCACTCTTCGAGCGTCTGGATCTCTCGTGGCGCTGGGGCACCTACACGAAAAAGGATGTCACTGTGACGAAGTCCGTGGACGACGTTGACTTCGACTCGCTGACGGAGACATACGAGTACAACAAGGCTTTATACCTTCGGGATGTCCCCTGGGACGAAGCTGTCTATGTTCCGACGCTCCGATACCGCAGCGATGAGACATCGGCAGCGCTGGCTAAGACGACACGCGGAGGACGTATTGGATACGTCGGAGACATCAACACATCGGAACATCTAACCAAGCTGCTCCTGGCCCTCTGCTTTCCAAAAACTGTCCAACCAAGCTCGGAGAGCGCGCAAGCCGCTTTACAAACAGTCGTAAGTCTATGATGGCTCCTGCATTGTGCGCAGCGCTAACCACTTGAACAGCCTGCGACACAGCCTGCGCGTAGCGAGGGAGCTGACAATCGCGAACCAAAACCCGAGGTTTTGCTTATCTCGTTCGACAAGCTATCGTTCTTCGACAGCAGCGAGCAACAGTTGCTTTCCGCCCTGCACAAGAACGCAGTGGTCCAGGAAGCCCTCGACGAGAAGGCTGCCCTGAAACACTTGTTGACGAAACCCAGTCCTGCCGCGGTTCTTCTCACCCACACCGCTGTCGCTCACAACGACAAGGTAATTCACCACGTCATTGCGTATGCCCGCGCAGGAGGCAAGGTGATCGTTGGCTTCCAATTCCCCAACAGCCTCCCACTCAATGAGTTCAAACCGTTCTTCGAGAAATGGGAACTCCCCTGGGCCGCTGGCGCATATCACCGCACAACCTGTGCTTTGAACACGGACGGCGTACCTGCCCCGTTGCGGTCGAGCAAGCTCTTCCCCGCGTACAGCATGAAAGCCGGTCACCTGAAACACGTCAAGAAGAAACATAGGGTATATATGCCGACGACCGCATCGTGCATAGAGGAGCAGTTCAGTCAGCCAGGCCCGCTAGTCACCGGCTCGCTCCTGGATGAGTGTGCTGCAGCCTGGGCTCCCATCGGCAAAGGCTACCTGGGCTACGTCGGCGACGTCAACACGGAAGAAGAGAGCATCAGACTGGTCCTCGAGATGTGTGGTATCACCATCAAGCCCGGGGACCTTGGCCCGCGGAAGTGCAGTGTGGGTATGCGCATCGAGCCTGGTGGAGGGAGGACACCTATCACGGAGACGTACGGCGAGCGGCTACTCCCCGTGCGCAAGGAGCTATCGCGACCGAGGCCTCGAGAGCAAGAAGCTGCTGCCCGGTCGGTGAAGCGCGCCAACATGTCACGACGGAGACGCCTGACTGCTGAGGTGCTGAAGGAAGAGGTGTGCTTTCACTCTGTTAAACGTTAAACGGAACTCACGCATATGGCCCACGTGATAGGGTAATACATTATTCAAGGAGGGCAAGTCAGCAGAGGCCGCGAGCAAGTATCGTCAGGCTGCGTTAGTGTACGGACCGAGACCAGTCTACATGAGCAACCTTGCCGCAGCCCTACTCAAGATGGGACGGTGAGTTGCCACGAGATTCACCATGTACATGACTGACAGACCCGCGTAGCCACGCCGAGGCAGAGTCTGCTGCCAGTCGTGCGCTCTTCTACGAGCCGAAGAATATCAAAGCACGTTACCGGCGAGGGATGGCAAGCAAGGGATTGAAGTCGTATGCTCTCGCCATAGAAGGTGCGTTTCCCTTCCATCCATGACGTTTCCATTCTTGCATGCTATCTTGATTGCGTGCCGCAGACTTCCGTAGTGTTCTGAGACAAGATCCGTCGTCGCACGTTGTGCGGTCCGCTCTTGAAGAAACGCTCCTGTTAAACCACGGCAGGGTGCCACCTGAAGGAGATCCAAAGAGGAGCGAGGAGCATGATCCTCTATGGGAGATTATGACCGAATCGGACAGCAGCGAATATGAGCATGACGGTAACGGAACGCCGTGTCGCTATCTGAACCACGACGGGTGTAGGCATGGTTCGAAGTGTCGCTGGAAACACGCGCCTGACACACGTAGTGTTCGCGATGAAATGTAAGTCACTTACCCAGCTCATTACGAGATTCAGGTGGAATTGACATTGGCGGTGTCACAGAGGTCGCAATGTATGCATGATGTGGCTGTTGGGCCACTGCACTTACAACAAGTGCTACTACGCACACGACAAGACCTATCTTTCTGCAGGTGGATGGTGGAACAAACCCAACGTCGTAACCGAACTGTGGAACGATGCCGACGATGTCATCATCACTGGTCATAAGAAGACAGATCGAGCGATGTTCCTGGCAACGATCTGGACTCTACAGATCTGGCGCACCGACGGGTGGACGCTTGGACGCTTTAGCGCCTTGGACGACGAGAAGATTACCATCGGAAAGCGGTCAGGCGTGTTATCCGTCAACACAACGCAGCGCGACGGTCAGTTCCAGTACAGCTACTCTATGCCGGAAGAGACCACGGCAAGCGTGGCAAGAGGCGGCGACGAGGACGATGACGGTGATGACGAAGACAAGGATTACGACGGAAGTGAGTGGGACGACGAGGAGCAGGAGCAGAGGATGGACAACATGGGCTTCACCAACGACGAACTGAACGACATATTATCCTATGGCGTGAAACCATGGGACGACGACGCCTGGGTACGTATCCTATTCTTTGATGTCAAACGCATTCGAGTACTCACTCATACATCCTCTTAGGACGTACTAGATGCCGTTCGCGGCATGTAACTGTCCGCGTCAGCGCGTATCGGTCCGTGGCCGACGTGTATGTATAGTGAGGTGCGGACAGGACAGGCTGAAATCCGTCCGAGCGAAGCCAAGCCTGGGCTTCAAGCTTCAATATCCCCTCCTCTTTGCCTCAGATGAATCTATGATAGGGGTTTTGCTGCATACGCAGCTATCTAGTGCATACTCATCCTGTAATGTACCATATATCGACCTCGACTCCTCAATGAGTTTCACGCGTCACGATTCGTGTCACTTCTGTGTAGACGTATTCACCTATTGACATGAGAGTGATGAGAGCGGGGTGTACAAGAAACTCTGCTAATAATGATAGTAGTAAAGTTAAAGCGACAATTAGATGTTTGAGTGCACTTATTATGTGAGCAAGTAGAGTAATAATGCCGCCGTGAGGAGTATTAATGCCGCCGTGAGTGCGAGTGGTCCAACATGGTCCATGTAGTCCGAAATTCTGGGGCAGTCAGGTCCACCGCTTACAAGCTGAATACCGCATCCAGTTCAGACTTGAACATATCTTCGACGGCCCTCCGTCGAATGTTGCCCTTCGTCGCCGTCCGTGGTAATGTGCCCGCAGCTACGACCACAATCATTTTTGCGGAGGTGATCCGCTCGTGCATGTACCTCCTCGAGTGGAAATGACGTGTCCTGCGGAGGATTTCCTTCTTCAGCTTGTCGTCGTCCATCTTCCGCGTAGGGTTTGACTCGATGAAGAGCACGGGCGACGGGCGGCCGTTCCCCACGACGATGCACTCAGAAATGAGCGCCTCGCACGTCGCGCGGACATTGTCCTCGATAGCCTTGGTATCACAGCGAAGACAGTTCGCACTCTTGATCCAGTCGTCGTTCCGTCCCCGCGATACGTACGCACCGGGCTCCACCTCGAGGAACAGGTCACCCGTGTGGTAATGTCCGTCGGCGGCGCGGAGTGACGGGTCTGGGCAGTCCGGCGAGTCAGAGAGGATGACGAGCTCGACGAGCTCGCCATTCAGATTGTGGTACGCCGACTGCGCCTGCCCGTTTGTCCCGGAAACGGGGAAGAATCCGTATCGCGAGCCGGCGATGGGGCGGAGCGACGGGCCCGGACGACCCCCGCCGCGCACGGACGTCAGCATGATACCGCACTCAGTGTTGGCGAAGACATTGATGAGCTTCATGTCGTTCTTGTACGCCCACTCCTCGTCCTCCTGCGGCATCGCCTGCCCGGAGTAGAAGATCTCATCGAGTGCGTGGAGCTGCGCGAGCAGCTTGGGGTTCTGCCGCGAGTTGCGCATGTGGATGCCGAGGAAGGCGGGAAACTGCGTCAGCCGGTTGAGACGGCAGCGGACGATCATGTCGAGGAGCTCCTCGGAGCTGAAGTCGACCGTCGTCGGCTGGACGGTGCAGGCGCCGTTCTGCAGCGAGCCGACGAGCATGAAGGTCTGGCCGATGTGACATACGCTCCCTCTGTGGGACGAGTCAGTCAGACTGCGGTGAAAACGGGGCGCTCAGATGTACTCACATGAAGTTTCTGACGTCTGGACCGTCGCGTCGGAGCGTTTTAGAGAAGAGCTTCGCTTTGGCAAGGATGGTCGTGAGCCATAGGTAGCTGCAGGGGATGAGCTTGGGGGAGCCCGAGGTCGATCCGGAGGTGTGGAAAATTACGACGGTATCTGTGCCCTTCACTTTCGTGAGATCGGTCATCGGGGGAACCGTTGACTTCGAGAGATCGTGATGGCGCGCGTCGACCGCGGCGTGTGTGGGCACATGGCAATTGGACAGGTCGGGCGTGTAAGTGGGCTCGAAGATGAGCGCCTGCGCGTTGGCCTTCCGAAGCAGCTCGTAGATGATATCGGGGTTGGGAAGCCGGAGGGAGAAGAGCTGAGGAACGTAACCCGCGCGTGCAACGGCGTATATGTGGACGACGTCGAGGTATGTGATGCCTCCAAGCCTATCCATGGAAGTCAGTGATCAAGTCGATTAGACAAACAACTCAATTGACTCACCATAACCCGACAACCGATCGAGGCTGCACACCATCCCTCGTGAGGATATCGTTCCAATAGGTTGCGAAGTGCTCCACGTCCGCGTGAAAGTCCTGGTAGCTGATTGGCTGCCAGGTCTGCACGCGACCAGTGACCTGGTCGAGGATAGGAATCTGGAAAGCTGGCGTCGTCGGGTGCTCTGCAGCAGCCTCAGCAATGACAGTAAGGTGGGTCTTGTAGTTGGCCATTATGTGTGGTGTACGACGGCGGAGCGGCAGACTATAAGGTGCGTAGCTTGAGGGATTAAGTCCGTGAACGTAAGATAACAGGGAGAACGATACTCTGCGAGCTCGGAAGAAGAGGAAGAGGAAGAGGCTGAAGATTGGGTTACTCCCGAAGTCACCAGGCCGTATATATACCCCGATGGCCTATTTAGGCATGAGAGTGTAGAGGCAGAGCAAGCATCTGCGTCAGGACAAGCCATCGTGAGATGTGACGAAGTGCGCGCATGGGATCTGGGCGGCAGCGGCACAGTCACTTGTCAGCAGGAGCCAATGAGTCTGTGTCGCCGCTATGACTCGCGTCTACGCGCACCTCGGCGACTTTGAGTTGCAACATCGGGCTATGCGGATGGGACCACACCCTTCTTGATGCGCAACTCGGCGGAGGATGCGCGCTGCACGCCCAACTGGAGAGCCCCGCCGCGGACGAGCCGAGCTCTTGCGCCAAAGGGGAGCCTCCCTGTCGGATGTCCGTCGACATCGTAGCAGTGGTGCTGTCGCAAATTGATGGTGGCGGACACGACACAGGACTCACGCGCTGGCTGCCAGAACCGCGCTTGGATGCACAGCCACCTTGCCAATGCCAGCTGCTCCGCGTCGCATCTGCGTGACTGTGAGTAGTAGGCGCAGACTTCACGGTTGATAGATAACACGAACACGGATGCTGTGGTCTTCGGTATGACCCCGTGCTTCTCCTAATGATCATGATAGTGTTACTGCTTCGAGGCCGCCTTCGAAGGCCACCGCCGGAATGAGTTCGCAGAGCTGACGTTCGCCCGTGTCCTCTCTGACAATTTACTTCGGATAGGCTGTGCGTTTGTTCGTTTCCCGATGTCAGTTAGATCTGCCAATTCCGACAAGCGGGAGTACCTTTAATGCTTGCTATTATAATTATAACCCTCCACCTTGACGCATGTAACATGTCCGGTCTGTCGGAGAAGAGTACTAACTTATCCCTACCGTCTATCTTGCCTCAAGGCGTGTCCGTATCGCCTCGCTTTGCTAGACGCTGCTGGCGATATGTAGTGCGCTCGGGTTTTAGAGTAGCATCGGTACGCAGATCGCCAGGAATCTTGTCAATGATCAATGTGGTGCAAGTATGAAGTGGGATTCGAGCGCTAACGCGCGCTCGCCACTGCATATGAACTCAGAAGTCGGACGGCCATCTCCCGTGATGGTCTCCTAGATGCGTCAGGAGAAGATTTCCACGACCGAGCGCGCAAAGCTCGGGCTGATCATGTCGAAGCATTCTCAATTCCTCAGGGGGGAAGGCAGTACAACCAAGTAAAGGGAATCTAACTGCCAGAACTTGAGTGTGAAGCTGACTCGACTCGGGTGAGGTGGCCAGTGATGGTGTCTTCAACACAAGGCGTGAGTGGTCGTGGCTGACTCGTTCACTCTTCTCTGATTCTTCGACACCGCAGCGGGAGTAGTTGAGTAGTTAGCATAGTCAAGCCAGCCCATCGAAGCGACTGTCGTCTTAGCTGAGTCGCACTGCGACGCGTTTGTACCACTCGGAAGCGAACGAAGCTTGCCGTAATGATCCAATGAAGTGCGAGTCGACTCTGAGATGTATCTGGCGAAGCATCGCCGGACAGATCATGTCGGGCGCGACACGAGGTGGGATGGAAGCAGACCTACATTCGAGCGACTCCGGAAACTTTTACCAGTCTGGTGTTCTACTAGTACTAAACACATAAGCCCTCGTTTCAATGACTCGATCTGGGACGGCCGTACCGGTGACATGTTCCTGGCTTTGGCGAGCAGGCAGTGCTCACTATAATGAAGGTGATTGGACGTAGTGCAAGCTTGGGCGTCCAGGCGGCTCCTCAGCCCTCCCGCCCGTCAGCATTGATCTGTGAAGAGCGAAGCATGCCCGAAACTCTCTAATGTTCATCCCCATCATGCGCGATGGTGGTGGCAACGATGGTGGCGCCGCCGCTGCCATGCCGTCTGTTGTCCTCGCATGGCAGTCGTGCTAATCCGCGAGTGTCAACGTCAACATGAACCATTCCATGAGTTGAGTAGCAGCGAGGAACGCCGGTGGCGGCCTGAGCGCTGCAGCACAGGTAAGTAGAGATCCAGAGATGGTTTGGATTGTGCCAGCGGGCGCTGCACTTCCTATCGTACATGCAGTGATTCTGTCAGGTTTCAGATCTTCTCTGTGCCTTCCGCGTCGTATGGGTCCAGGTATACCCTTCGCCCTCGGCTGTGAGCGCTTATGCTCGGTGCTGCACGTAGCAACGTAAGCAGCTCAACCCTAATCGTGGGTCCCCCGACTGCGCGTACACACTCAGTACTGGTCAAAGAACCCCTTGTGGAATGCTATGCTAAACGTCAGCCGGTAGGCTCGCGCAGGACACACGGAGACACTCACCGCCTGGCATCACCGCACTCGAGTACATGACAAGGGTGATAGGCACGAGCGACGCGGGCGTGTGCGTCGGCCCACTCTCGAGGTCTGGTTCCCATACCGAGAGGATCTTCTCCATGTAAGCATCCCAGTTTTCCTCTTCGAGCGAGAGCTCCTTCTGCCGCGTCTCGGTATGGCATCGGATGCCCAGGCCGGTCCCGAACTCGCGGAACGCGAGACGGTAGGCTCTGGATTGGTCGTAATATCCGTCTTCGAATAGGACACCTGTCACAAAGGTCAATCAATGGGGGACTCATGACGTGTGCACATGGAACGCACGGGTGCAGGCCACAGCGCGGTTGGTGAGCTCCGTCGCCCATTCCTCCTCGCCGTCAAACCAGTGTGCGGTCCACAGGGTCATTCCGAGGTCGAGCGGGTCATTCGAGACATATCTCCTCCACTTCGTGTCCAAGATCTTCTTGTACTCCCTGACCTCCTGCGCAAGCACGCTCGGGTTCGCCTTGTTTGTTCGCTGAAGCAAGCTGTACACGACGTATCCGTCGATGGGATCGAGGTTCCCCTCCGAGCGGACCATCGGCCTACTCATATCCACGCTCATCTTCCAGTACATCCTCGGCCGCTCCGAGTCGCGTTCGCGCACAAAGCGCGGGTGGATCGCCTTCGCGAGCTCGATTGCGAGGTCGTTGTAGCGCGGGTCGTGGGTCGCAAGCGCCGTGCGGTTGAGCGCGAACATCCAGATGGTGAGGTAGTGGTGGTACTGCCCGTCGCCGTCCCCGCTCGGGTCGTCCTCGTCGCCCACCTTGCCGATGCGGAGTCCGCCCCGGAGCGGATGTGCGTCCGTCGCGCCGGGCAGGCGCTGCGTGCCGTCGCGCGTGCGTCCGAGCACGTCGTGCACGCGGACGATGAGCCGGGCGGCTAGGGTCGTGTATGTCGGGTTGTGCGTGAGCGTACCGAGGGTGAGGAAGTTGAGGACGCCGAAGGCGTCAGTCCAGAGATATCGTCCGCGGTGTCCTTCTGACATCGGAGGAGGGACCCACGACGATGCTTGTGCGCGAGAGAGCTGTGAGAATGCCCCGTAGACCGTCTGCATGGCCTTCAGGCATTTCGTGAGCGATTCGGCAGAGTGGCGAGTGGCAGACATTGCAATGGCGCGGCTTGACAAACCGAGATAAATTGAGGTAGTGCGACGGCCGTCCTAAAGCGTGCGATGCTGTATAGCGTGGAGGTGACGGACGGTGAGTTCACTCATGACATAAGTTCAGTACATACCCTGTTGTGATTTGGCTGGAGTTGAGCCGCAAAGCGCCGAGGCCCACTCACTGTCTTGCCCATGACGTCGACGACATATTCCAGTCTTATGACAGACCTGCCTGATCCTTGGCGATTGAGGACTGCATATTGATTCATGTCTTTAAATTGCCACTTATAAGCAATCTCACACACCATGCCACGGTTCGATCGCGGTATAGTGAGACTCTTAGAGACCTTAGGCTCAAGAAATCTAAATTTCCGGAGGTCAAACGGCATTGAAACACCAAAGAATTGTGATGCCTTACATGACCATGTAAACACAACTGTCGTGCAGCTTTCCGTGCACTGTTGGGACAAATGCTTGACCTCCGCGCCCCAGTCCACGCATATTTTCCGAGTCATTTTGATTGTGATATCTTGCGCAAGTCACGTAGATACAAGCTGGAAACTGCACCCCAATCGTCAGCTACTGAGCCTAGCACACGATACCCCAGTAGGCTGTAGCAGTGCGTTTATAGTCCCGAGATGTGTGAGGCATCGACGACCGGCGACGAGAGACTGGAACGTCGACCTCCGGAACTGCTGTGGCACGTGATGTCGCGCACTACCCAGCGCTTCAGAGTGGGAGCCTGCTTTCGACTTTCTAGACTCCAGAGCACACCGTCCTGGACCTAAGGACCAAGGTCATCCTCGACATCGACATCTGAGGCTTCTTTCATTACAGAACTCCTTTCAACCTTGTTGCTGCCACAAAAGTGACGCCTTGTCTGACCTCTCGCAAAGATGGTGAGGTCGCATTATTCGAGAACCCTGCGCGTTCTTACACACCCCCGTACAACAGGCACGTAATGAAGAGAAAGCACAGTCTATGCTTTATCGGTTCCGCGAGGCTCAAGCCGCGGAGCTGGGCCTCGGGACACGAACGGACCGACGACCGCGAATGGCGAGCGCGTGTAAGAGCCTACGAGAATGCGAACGGTGGCGAGGAGAGATTCTGCGCGAAATCAGTCGCAAGGTATCAAAAATCCAGGATGGTACGTTGCAATTCCGAGAGGACTTGGGGGTGACATTGAAACGTGGTCTGTAGCCGGTCTCACGGACTATGAGGTCCGCGACCTGAACGACGAGATCAACAAGCTGATGAGGGAGAAGCGGCATTGGGAGAACCAAATTGTTGCTCTCGGCGGTGCAAACTACAGACGAAATGTGGCCATGATGGACGATGACGGGAAGGAGGTGCCCGGGACAAAAGGATACAAGTGCGTTTCAGAATACTCCGCTGTCTCAGTAGTTGCTAAATAGCATGCTTCCTCCTCAGGTATTTCGGGCGAGCGAAGGAGCTTCCAGGTGTGAAGGAGCTCTTCATGAGCAAAAAGAAGGAAGAAGACGAAGAGAACCAGGCGCAGAGCTACTACAAGAAGTTTACGAACCAGGGTCCGTCGTACTTTGGTGATCTGGACGAGCAGGATGGCAAGCTACTGGAGTATGAGATGCACGCAGAAGAAGAGGGTGAGTTTCTCATCCCCTTTGCCCAACATGGCGCCTGACGCAATGCACCAGAATGGGAAGACGCGTATCAGCACATACGAACAGCGTTAGGGATGCCAACTGACCCTATACCCCCAATTCCTCGCCCGTCCAAGAACGTTGCTACAATAACTGTCTCAGACGACTCAAGCACACCAGCACATCCACCGTCCGACGCTAAACGGAAAGCACCTGACGAAGACGTCGAGATGAGCACAAACGGCAATGCGGACGAGCACGCAAAGAGGGCGCGGACTGACAGTGAAGCACAAGGCGGGGCGGATGCTTCAGCAGTCAACCAACGAGAGGCTGCAATGGCGTTCGCGCATGCCACTGCCGCCTTCGTCCCCTTCCTTTCGACAGAGGAGCTACTGCCGCCGAAGATGCCTTCGAGAGAGGAGATGGAGACGTTCTTGCTCGACCTCCGGAAGAAGGCCCTAGTAGAGGAGTATTTCGGTTGAGTGCCGGTTGATTGGCTGCGTCGTGTACGATAGGGTGTGTCAGTCTTTCTGAGTGGTCACCGATGGGAGATTCCTTTCCAATCGTGTCTTGCGGGCGTCGTGTCATGCCCAAGAAACATTGTAGCTGTTTCCATATCGATAGGAAACACCGACTCCGCTTCTCTGTGGTGCTAGACGCAGGAGCGTTTTGGAAACAGCGGTGACAACTTGAAGTCCGTTACCGTCGACTGAGGCGAGCGCCATGGACTTAGAGGCTCGCGATCGTGCAATCCACTTTCCGGCTTGAGTGTCCATCAACGTCGATTTGTTGTCATACTCTTGACCGCGTGACTAAATGGTTTGCAACGCGCAGGAAGGTCCGGGGCGGGTGAGAGATAACCAGGTCGACCCAGCATTTAAAGACGTCGGGCCAGGCCTAGGCGTAAACACGTTTGCGAGAGTTCAGTAAATAGTATAAGTGTAAATCCGAACATGCACGGAGCGTGGAAGTTAGTCTCCCCTAGACAGACCCTAAAGAAGACCTCCTTGAGTGAGGGGGAGGACGACAGTCACCAGGGAAGCAAAATATTGGATCGCCCGGACTGAACGAGATTACAATCTTACGAGCTTACAAGGCGACCTTATCAAGCCTGTGGCTTTCTAAGCGGTTAGTAACAATAGTCAATACAAAAGGGCCCCCTTTTGTATCGACGGACTTCCGGAATATTCCGCAGAGGCTGTTCGAGTAAGCAGACCAAACAGAGTCATAACAGCCAAACAAGCCGCAATCGCTCCGGCACGCATCCTTACCTCCATCCACCATCTCCCAGTCACCGTCTGCATCGTGAGTGCTCTTTCGTTCTATGAACGTCGGGAATCGTTGCTAACGGGTTTGGCATCGTTCTCTTCCCCGAACTGGTTGATTTCGTCGTCGGTCGTCGCGTCGCTGGACATCTCTTGTCATCGTACCCCATCTCGCACGATCTGGTCGATCTTGCGCTCTTCTCCAGTTTTACGACCTCCCCCTCGTCCTATAGATCCCCATAATGGCCCTCAAGCGCATTAACAAGGTGAGTGTCGGTTGTGTGGCCCCAGGCGTATCCGATGAGATGCGCGTCAATGTCGCTGTGGCGCGAGGGGTGCGCCTCGGGCGGTGCTCGAGACAATAACTGATGCATTGCGCCCACTCAGGAATTGATTGACCTCGGGCGCGACCCACCCTCGTCGTGCAGTGCTGGCCCGACTGGCGATAACATGTTCCAATGGCAAGCAACTATCATGGGTCCTGTGAGTGTTCATCCGCATACATCCCTCAACGCTTGCCCGGTGCGCTATCGGATCGATGCTGACTGAGGGGCTGGACCATCAGGGCGATTCGCCGTATGCGGGCGGCGTGTTCTTCCTCTCCATCACCTTCCCCACCGACTACCCCTTCAAGCCGCCCAAGGTCAGCTTCACGACGAAGATCTACCACCCGAACATCAACGCGAACGGCTCGATCTGTCTGGATATCCTCAGGGACCAGTGGAGTCCAGCGTTGACCATTTCGAAAGTGCTCCTTTCGATCTGCTCGATGCTCACGGACCCGAACCCTGACGACCCGCTTGTGCCTGACATCGCACATTTGTACAAGACGGATCGGGCGCGCTACGAGGCCACTGCTCGGGAGTGGACACGGAAGTGAGTGTTCTGCATGTGTGTCGTCTGATCATGTTCTTACGTGCGTTCGTAGGTACGCCATGTAACGGCGTCTGGTCGTTAAGGGATATTGATGACGAGCGTGTATGGTTGTACGATGCCTTGCCTGTTTAGCTTTGTGTATAATCAACAAGCCGCTGTTCCGATGCATGATTGAATCACGACGACATCTTGGGTCTCCTTTGACAATGACATTCTCACAGAGGACGAACCGGCTTTTGAGAAACACTTACATCGGATCTTACATTTGGAATGGTCAGTAATTTTCGTAGTCGCCATGTGTGATTATCTAACTCGGCATACATGACAAATGTACGCAAAGTAAGTATGTTATTCCTTCAACAAAAGTTGTACATCAGATAAATTAAGAGTTGTGTAATTACATTGGAAGGCTCGCTCTCTGATTGGTTTCCTACGATGTTAGATCTGCAAACATCTGTTATATTTATGCTTCTACTTAACATCTCAGATTCTATATGTATGATGTATCCCGCGATTCATGTACATTTCCCAATGTAAGTTAGGTACTCACACATGGCGACTATGAAAACTACTGCCGTTCCATTGTAGGCGACTTTCTCAAAAGCCGCTTTGTCCGTCGTGTCTTGTGTGCGCATCGTTCATCTGAGATGGTGGAAGTTTGAGCGTAAGTTACAGTTCGATTGGAAGCTCTTCATAATGCCGGCATCCAGCCTACTTCGGCGACCGGCCGCCATGGCCGCCAATGTCATTGCTATTCACCTTGTTACTAATGTCTAATACTGTGCATTGTACGGGTACCTTACAAAGTGGGTAACCAATGGCAGGGCGACCATTTTCGCCGTCGGGTTTACTCGGTGCTCCCACGTGAACCGTCTCCTACATCATCGTCGTTGGCTCTGGCAGCGCTTTCACTCTCCTTCCTCATCGTCCTCCTTCTCTTCTCGCAGCGTCTCCTTAGAAGATGCTGTCAAGACAAGTGATTGCTCTCGCTCGCGGGCGGGCTCTTCGCGCCGACGCCGCCGCTGTTTCCAGAGGATGGTGCGTAAGCTGGTTGCGCGCGGGCAGTACACGTCGTGACCACTAATTCGGCGCGATAGGAAGGTCGCGACGACGTACTCAAGACGCGCGCAATTCCACTCGACGAAGCTCGTTGAAGGTGAGCAGACCGCGATGTTACGCTACGCGCCGGCTGTGCTCATACATCGCCTGCAGCCGAGACGGTCAAGGTGCCCCAGATGGCCGAGTCCATCTCGGAGGGCACCCTCAAGACGTGGTTGAAGCAGGTCGGGGACAGCGTAGCGCAGGATGAGGAGGTTGCGACTATCGAGACCGATAAGGTGTGTGCACGCTCATTGTTATGCGGTGCATCTCTTTCTCGGGCCTGTACGTGCGGCACGCCTTTGCTGGCGAGGCGTTATTACCTCTGGCACTGTTCGTGACGCGGTGTGGGGCTGCACACAAGTAACCTCATTCGGATTCGAAACACGCTGTGAAGGCGAGTCCGGTATGGCTGTACGAGGGGCACCGTTGCAACAGCGGTACTTCCTGCCGACGCTCTATAGGTCTACTCTGTGGACGAGGGTCGATGGATGTGTTTTTTTGAATTGACGTGTTGCGACTCACCTGTGCATATTTGCGGGGTACATCGGGCAGGCCAGCATCAAGCTTCGGACGGCGAGATTGGGTGCTGTGGGATGCGCAGAAAGTACCTGGGTAGCTCACTCCGTGCTGAAGTGCAATGGAAAACGCACTATCTGTATCTCTCGTGGAACCGCACGCACAGTGTGCATGGCGGACGCGTTAGATACCGTTGGGCATGCCCATAGGCTTCAGCACTTACGTGCTGCCATCTCGGATCTCCTCAGCCGATCTGACCTGCACAGGCCAATTGGCGTTTCTGATACACACTGTTTTCGTCCGCTACTGCTGCGGCGTGTTCAACCGATCTAATCAGTGCTGTCCGCGCAGATCGACGTTTCCGTGAATGCACCTACTGCCGGTACCATCACGGAGCACCTCGCAAGTGAAGAGGACACTGTGTCGGTCGGCCAGGATCTGTTCAGGATCGAGCCTGGTGAGGGCGGTGCGGCACCACAGGGCAAGAAACCAGAGGAGCCTGAACCGGCCCCGCCGAAAGAGAAGGAGGACAAGGAGGAGCCCAAAGACCAGCAGGTCGATAAGAGCGTGCCAAAACCGCCTGCGCCTGCGCCCTCCGACGTGCGTGCGAAGGACACGGCTGGTGTGCAGGGGGGTCATGCGAAGAAGGACGTGAAGGAGACGTCGAAACCTGCCGCTGCGCCAAAGGGCAAAGCAGAGAAGCCTGCGCCTGCGCCGCGGGTGGCGGGTGCGCGGACGGAGACGCGGGTGAAGATGAGCCGGATGCGGCAGCGCATCGCGGAGCGGCTGAAGGAGTCGCAGAACGCGGCGGCGTCGCTGACGACGTTCAACGAGATCGACATGCACAGCCTGATGGAGATGCGGAAGAAGTACAAGGACGAGGTGATGAAGACGCACGACGTGAAGCTCGGCTTCATGAGCGCGTTCGCGCGCGCGTGCTGCCTCGCGCTGAAGGAGCTCCCCTCTGCGAATGCGTCGATCGAGGGCGACGAGATCGTGTACCGCGACTACGTCGACCTCAGCGTTGCGGTTGCGACCCCCAAGGGCCTTGTCACGCCCGTCGTGCGGAATGCGGAGGGCATGAGCTTCGTTGAGATCGAGAAGGAGATTGCTTCGTTGGGCAAGAAGGTGCGTGGCTCATACCTTTGCTGTGAGCGATGACTGAGGGTGTCTGTGCAGGCTCGCGACGGCAAGCTCACGCTCGAAGACATGGCGGGCGGCACCTTCACCATGTAAGATGATTACTCATCCGCTTGGTTGCTTACTGACATCCGGCCCAGCTCTAACGGCGGTGTGTTCGGCTCTCTCTATGGTACTCCCATCATCAACCTGCCGCAAGCTGCTGTGCTTGGTAAGTCGTCGTACCTTCTTTCCCCGGGCGATCGGGGAGGTGCAGCGCGCCCAGTTGATTGCACACGGCTGACCGGAATGCATTTAGGCATGCACACGATCAAGGAGCGCCCGGTCGTGGTCGACGGGCAGATCGTCATCCGACCGATCATGGTTGTCGCGTTGACGTACGACCACCGGCTGCTCGACGGGCGGGAAGCTGTCACCTTCCTCGGTGCGTGTCTACTGGCCACCCTTCTGCGTGCCTAGCTGACCACCCTTCTGCTCCTCGCTTGTTTCCTTGCGTGCGCATTCGCTTGTTGGTCCGGCCATGGTTCGCGGCTACAGTCAAGGTGCGGGACTACCTCGAGGATCCCCGCAAGATGCTCCTCGCTTAGAGCCCACGTCTTCTGCGCATGCGCGTGTCGTCCGACTCGCTCGCGTATGCGATTGGAGAGGTGTAATGTACAATGCTCTGGCTCTGGCCATGAGACGGAGGTGCCCCCCTGCTCGGACTTATTCTATCATGTGCATCCGATGTTCACAAGCGTGCTGTAATGTTCCCAACCACTGCGACTTCTCTATACAATACTTTTCCCTTTGGCTCTCGCTCGGTGGGGTACCGAGACTGTTCTGGTGGTCTCGGGGCATCTGGCCACGGATCCTCCTCTACCGAGGCCGGACTGCGAGGGTACGTTGCAATGCATACCGTATGTGGGTGTCCTGTGGCCATCCGCCATCCGCCGTCCGCTGGCAGGCGTTGATAAGTGCGCTGGTGCATCCGCCGGATCCTCCTCATATGCCTGCTTCCGGACGGTCACGGGCGTCGGGCGCGGGCCGTGCCTATCTGGCGATGACGATGAGGGTCCCTCCTGGTTCCTTGCGGCGCGCGGAAGGTTTTCATTTTGCGAGCTGAAACTCGGTCCTGCGCACGGTATCCGTGTCCGAGTGGTGATCACTCCGATGGACGGCATGCCCGGGAGCGTACGATTAGGCTGGATCTGGGCTGGGCGGTGAAGGCAGGTAGTATACCAGCCTTGAGGATAGCGGTCGCCTCAGGTGGACTGCGGCAGGCTCCCCTTCCGAGTGCCAAATACACGAACTTGCAGCATCGATTGAGAGGCAATGATCCCGGTCTGCCACTATCGTCGATGTGCGGGTCTTGTCAATGTCGCGTATGCCGTTAGTAACCGTAATGCGATGCCCGCGATGTCTGCTTGCGTGGTGGATCTCCCCGGCGGTGGCGTGGTGGTGGGAAGCTCGAAGCGCGATTGGACAATTGAGTTCGGAGAGTGCCAGAGTGTGGTGTATCCGGAGCTGGGAGCTGTCGGGCGATAGGCTGTTCCTGTCATTGGTGGAGGGCTACGGCGTTATTTGGTGGACCGCGGAGTAAGTATGGTTTATGAAGGGTGTACTCGGGAGTAAGGGGAGCAGGACGAAGATGAGCTCAGAGATTGAGCGGGAGGTTGCCGTGATAGGTTTCGCTATCTGATAACCGATGTCAAGGAGTTGGGGAGCTGCAATGAACCATTCTGCGGAGGGCATACTTGGACTCACCGTCCGTCCATGATCCATACGTCTGTAAGTAGATCTACACTGGTTGCGTTATAATACCTGACTGACGATATGCGACGCCCGCAGCATTAGCAAGTTTGTGCAAAAGACGTCTGTCTGAGCTGTCTTTTGTGGTTTATGTAGACAGCGTATCGAGACACTTTGTCGCTGGTGAGATTGACCTGCTCGGTGTTCAGCCACCTCTGTGAGCGCTAACTTACCTGTATTCGGAAGGACAATTAGACAGAGATCGTCTACGCCGCAACTCGGACATCGCTCCGCGCCTCTGGTCCACGTCGACCATCTATGATACCTGTGCTGGCTGTGTCGCCGCCGGTCGGTCGCCATTCCATGCGCGTACGAGTGGGCGACGCGCAATGGACACGCACATGGCCAGACGAGAGCGCTGTCGGACGCACATGATGATGCAAGTGTGAGTATCGCGCGGTGTGACCTTGTGCAGTCCCAACGTTCTGCCGTTACTCTCCAAGTGAGACGAGATATCCATCTTGCGCGCTCTACCCGTTGTCCGAAAGGGCAAAAGTCTGCTCAAGTGAGCGAGAGTGGAACTGCGAAGCGCGCGGCGCAGTACTGTATGGCATGGCATCGTATGAGCGCAAACTCCAAGGCCGACGAGTACCGACGAAAACTTCTTGTGACGGCAAGAACAATGGCGTACATACAAAGAGTGTCATTGTCCGACCCGGGCGACATTGACAGTGACAGTGACAAGCAAGAACAATGAAGCCTCGTTCTCTGAGCAGCAACGGACGGACCCATTGGCGCTGAGCGAGGCTGTTTACCCGAGGAGCGTATACGAGACCGTATGTGCGTGCGATGGCCTCACGGAGGCTGTGAGGTGGACGGTCTCGAGTGCGATAAGGAGAGCTGGAGTAGATGGAGGTGGACATGCAGGAAAGGGACCGAGCAGGAAGAGAAGCCGCGCGGAGGCTGGCGTGGAACATCAAGGGTTGGAGCGTGCCCATTGCAAGCGCATCTTCCGCGTCTGCTGGAAGCTAAACACGGCCTCGTGGTTCGCGGAGCGGCGGAAGGAGGCATGGGAGGATCAGACGGGCGGATGGCGAACGCGCACGGGCCTCCTGCGCACGCTCGCTGCGACACCCTGGGCTGCCCTGGCTGGTGCCCGCCTCGAACCCGCTGACCGACAGGGGCCAGAGCGTAGCGCCCGCGCAGGAGGCTACTGTCCGCCACCGGCACGCCCCGGCCGTCAATTTTGCGGCAGTGCCCGATTGGGCTCGCTTGGAGAGAAGCGGGACAGGTTCAGACTCCGACCGAAAGGCGGATTGATTACAAGAGCAGGTGACGGGCCCGGCTCGCCCATATCCCCCCGCTGCCTCGTTTTTCGTCGCCAACCATTCCGTCCTCGTCGTCGCGCTCGTCGCCCCCCTCCCCCCGCCGACAACCCCCTCCTCCTCACCGCCATGCTCGCCGTCCACAAGCCACCACCAGCCCACTTTGCCCCGCCGCTCTTCCGTCCGACGCACAGTCGCCACTCCACGGCACCCGTCGTCATCAAGCCCACGCACACACCCGGCCTGCTCTCGCTCTCCAAGCCTACCCAGCCGGCTCTGCGTCCTCAGTCGGTCCAGCGAGAGCGCCAGGTCCGCTCGTCGCCCCGAGGCAAGAAGTCGACTCCTGCGCAGCAAGCGCCCGCACTCGCGCCCGCTGTCGAGGACAGCAAGCCGTCGAGCACACCCGCAAAGGCGGATGGCGCGGCCGCAGACAAGGCCAAAGTGCAGTCTGGTCCGGCTCCTGCGGCTGACAAGTCCACTAGGGGCCGTCAGCCCAGCAAGCCTGCCAAAGATAAGGCACAGCGAAGGTAGGCTCAGCCGCCCCCTGCATCCTTCAGTCGTAGTAATGTCTCGCGATCCCTCCAGGAGCGCATCATCTTGTTCCCGTATCCCTGCGCGACGACCCGCACACCAACCATCTCCTCCCCCCGCCGACAGGATACCCTCGCAGGCAGAGGTTACTGTCCAACGCCCGACCAAGTCCCGTCCCACTCAAAGCACTTCGGTATCGGGGCTCAACGATCCTTTCGCCATTTTTGAGTCTTCTACCGAGGCGGCCCCGAAAGAGTCAGCAAAGGCTGGCTCGAAGGGCCCTGCTTTCCGTCCACTCCCGCCGCTTGCCCAGCCATCCGGCAAGCTCGCCCGCCGTCGCCAGATAAACGCTCGCGCGTCGCCGACGCCAACCGCCCCGAAGACCCAGCAGCAGCGCAAGGACCGTATTGCTGCTCTTGTTGGCTCCGTCACCGAGGATCTTTCTCAGCTCAGCATCCGCGATGAGGTCTCCGCTACCCATATTCGGCGCAGCAAGGCCAACCGTGCCGCAGCGGAGGGCTGGCCCGTCTTCCCTGTTTGCGATGACTCGAGCGAGGCTGACGACAGCGATGACACCCCGCCGACGACTCCCATCCGTGAGTCCGCGAGCGTGCCTGTCAAGAAGCACGTTCGTCACTGGCCTACCCAGGGTGCCCACGACGCGCCGCGCACTGCCCCTCTCTCGTCGACTTTTGTCTTTCCGTTCATCCCGAGCCCCTCTTCCTCCCCGACGCCCGCTCAACGCCGCCGTAACCACCGCCGCGTCCCCAGCGAGGGTGTCTTCCACATGTCTATGGACGAAGATTCGTCGTCGTCGTCAGCCTCCGAGTTCCCTCCGACGGGCAAAGTACTGCACCCCCGGTCGAAGCGCCCCGCCCCGCAGCCTCGCGAGTCAGTCGCAGGCGAAGCATCCACTTCCGCTCCCCAAGCGGGCTTCTTCGCGGGTTCGGCGTTCCAAAACTCGCCCAGTCCTGACGAACTACCGCCGCCATCATTCTGATTGTATTTGTACATTCCTTAGAATTCATCAAGTGTAAAGGTGAGGTATTTCATTCATTCATTGGCGCGTACTCACCGGTGCCGTCAGTCCAAGTTTACCGGGCCCATAGATGCTCCTATATTTCATCGCTGGTTCTCAAGTCTAATACCCAATACTCCGAAGCCCTTCGTCGATTACATAATGTGTCCACTACTTCCTTCTGCTGCCTCCGCCATCCACCCGACGTCTCTCGGACTCCTCCGGGCTTCGGAGCTGTATCGCTCACCATCGCGCATATCATTATCACTCGACGCATCGCATCATTGTTATTGGGTTCAGCGGTCTCTGGGTCCTCGGTTCATTTGGGCTTCCTCGCACATGCATGATATTCGACTGGCGCAAACATCGGTCATACCCTCGGTCAACGGTTACTCGTTCAGGACGCTTCGCTTCGATCTATCTCCGCTTCACTCTAGATACCCCGCCTCTCGCTGGGTCCGTCGTTGGCAAGGTATTCATACCCCTCGCCGCGACACTGGGACTCGTTGGCGCCCGGCGTGCACGCATGCTGGGCTGCGAGCGAGACTCGACACTTCCACTTCCACTGTACATATAATCCACATCACCTCGTCTCTCCGCCTTCTCGCAGAACCCATTGTACCACCCAGCTCACACGTGCATGCTCTCGCAACCCGACATCCTCGCATCGCATTCCCCTGCTCACGTCGGCCTCACGAACGCTCGTGCGGGCCTGCGTTGTACCACCAGGATATCGATAGACAGCAAGTAGTATAACGTACGCAAGAAAACCTCAAGAAAATCAACACTAGCAAAATCCTCGCAGGGCCGTGGAGGGCGGCTGCCGCGTGAAGCCTAACTTATACGACTCTGGCGTCGGTGGCTACCGATGCCGGGGGCTATTATCTGTCGTCGCCGATTTTTTTCGTCGTCTTGGCTGGCTCCCCGGGTGCGCACGCACGCGCTCTTACGTCGTGTGTTCTTGGATTTTGGGACTTTGCTCGCATCATCGTATCTGGTCTCCGTCGTGTCGATCTCCCCCTACTCCTTCATCCCTATATACTACCTTGTCCCCGCTGCCGTTTCTGCTTTTGTTGGCCGGGGACGTATTCCGCCCGCCGAGGTTCTTCGTTCTCGCTCACCTCCCTCTTGCCATCCGCCTTCCCCTTTCGCTCCTCCTTCTCGCCCCCTACCCTCGGCGGGCCGCTCAGGTGTATCAATAACCACAATGTCGATTGTCTCGTCTCTCTTCGGTTCTACAGTTGTAACCTATTTACTCCGCTCGGTGTCCGTCGCGAGATAGCTCGTGGCGCCGCCGGCGGGGGCCCGTATTGTTACGATAGACCTTGTCTACTATTTTCCCTTCCGAGTCGCATCTTCCGTCCCGGTCCTTTTCTCTTTCTGCTATCTGTGCATTTTTATTGTGGGCGTCTTGCCGGTGTACGCTGTTGGGCTGCTTGTGAGTGTCCATCCGATCCTTTCGTCGTTGAGTATCGCCGCTGACCTCTATTCCCCTCAAAGCCCGTCTATATTATACAACGTATACTGCATACCCAACACTACCCCCCAATACTGCCCACCCACCGGGATCTCGCCACTGCCGTTCTCTTCTCGAGGCGGCAGACTGTACATACAAGATATCTGGCGACACCCGGTGGTCTTTCCGCCCCACACCACACCACTACCACGCTCCTTAACTCCCGACCCAGAATCCAAATCCCTTGTTGTCCTAGTTCGTATATATACAAGAACGACTTAGAGTCGTGCCTCTCGATCCCACCGACCCGCCTCGGTTCGTGCCCGGGCTCTCCGTCGTCCGCGGGGGAGAGTCGCTGGGTGCGATGTGTCCAACAGCTACGTGTTCCCGTTCCGGTTCCTCTTGTCTCCTATTTCCATTCTAGTGTTACGATTCCGACTCCTTTTCTCCGCGCCCTCGCTCTGCGTCATCGCATCCACCACCGTGGTCGCAGCGGTACACTGGCACACCCTCATCCACTTGTATCAGTACGGCCTTCGTCAACTGTACCGCTAGCCGCATCCGCATCCGCTCTCGCACCCCGCTGTATCGTTGGCCCTCGCTTTCGCGCATCGCATCGCATCGCATCGCTGCACACCTCAACACCATTGTCGCGTATGCACCTCATTCTTACACACGCCTATGCCAAGCTTATGCGGAGCGCGTTCGGCTGATCGGGTGGTTGGTCGGTGCTGGGAGTGGCGACGTGGAAGTCCAAAGCAGGAGTCGGTCTCGGTCTCGTGTCCCTATGGTATGCGCGATGTGGCTGCGATAGGCCGTCGCACGGACGTGTTTCGTGTTTCGTGTTTATGTCAACTCTCGATGATACTTCTATGCCATGTACGAACGGTTATTGGTCATTACTTACTGCCTGATGTATGACGAGTGGTTATATGAAGATAGTTTTTATCGCTCATAGCGGTTTGGCGATGAGCGTGAAATGAAGGGGTCGTCGGCGAGTAGGGCCAGATTCGAGAACCGCACACAAAAGCTGATTGTGACGAGACGGGGTGGCTGACCATTCTCACCGAGAAAGGACGATTCAGACAGAGGACAAGATACATTTGTTACAGACGCTATCGCTACAAAACGAACACGAGAAAGACAGTGACGATAGTGATGCAAAAACGAACAAATCCGCCCATCGCGCCCATCACATACAAGTCCTCGCCTGGACTCAAGGGAACGTCAGGATGTACTCCTTCATGCTCGTCTCCCAGCTACACCGCGCCAAGTTGCTCGCGCTGTCCCCGCTCCCGTCGTCTTCGCACACCTCAGAGAGCATGGCGCCTGCCTGCGCGAGCAACGCCTTGAGGTTGTCCTTGATGGCCTGCTCCGAGTCCGCGCGGGCGAGGGGGATGAAGATGTGGTTGTCGGGAACGACGTCCGCGGCAGGCATGGCAGCGGCGGCAGTCGGCGAGAGGCCGGTCGTGGTGGTACGAGAGGTCTTGCTGGGTGTCGTCTTGGAGGGCTGAGGTGCGCGGGGGATGAGTTGGCCGTTGTCGAGCCCGGAGAGCTTGTCGGGGCTGAGGTCCGAGAGCGGGCTGCCGTCGCTGAGGTCCGAGAGTTGGTTGAGGGCGTCGCCGGAGCTGAGGCTGTCCATCAGGCCGGTCCGGGCGAAGACGGGCAACGGCGAGAGGCCGGTGTTGGTGGTGCGAGACGTCTTGCTGGTTGTCGTCTTGGAAGGCTGGGGTGCGCGGGGGATGAGCTGGCCGTGTCCTACGGGGTCGAGCTCGGAGAGCTTGTCGGGGTTGAGGTCCGAGAGCGGGCTGCCTCCGACAAGCTGACTGGCGTCGCCGAGGGCCGAAAGTTGGCTGAGGGCGCTGCCGGAGCTGAGGCTGTCCATCAGGTCGGTCCGGACGAAGACGGGCACGAAGACATGGTCGTCGGGGGCAGCTTCGGCGGCAGGGACAGCACTGGTACTTGAGGCAACAGGACTAGAGCTAGAGCGAGAACCAGGAGACACAGGAGCTGTCCTGAACCCAGGGTAACCCTTCGAGGTCGCCATCGCCTTCGAGCCAGTCTTCGTCTTGCTCTTGCTCGCCGTGGAGCGGGGCATGATCCTCCCGAGGCGCATCGTGTGCCTATGGTCATTCGCCGCGTTCAACACGTTCTGCTCCACCAGCTTGTAGGTGGCGCCCTCGGGGTCCGCCGCCGCCTCGATCCGCGCGCGCGTCTCGTTGTACGCCAGGTACCTGAGCGTTGGGAAGAAGTGGACCATCGAGCCGGGCGTGCCGCAGACGACGGGGCAGTCGGGGTTGGGGCACCCGGGCGGGTCGGCGCCGTGCACCGCGCACTTGCCGTGGAAGAACCGCGGGAAGACGGCGGTCTCCATGCCGATGTAGGCGGCGGCGTCGTAGGCGGAGAGGAGGGGCTGGAGGTAGGAGGTGGCGGTAGTGATGTCGGGGTGGGAGGGGAGCATCGAGGAGAGGTTCTCGGCCTGCGCAAGGGTTAGTTGGGTGCGGGGCGAGCAGGGGAGACGTACGAGGATGCGCATGACGGCGTCGACGGGGGTGGTGTAGTTGCCGACGTAGGCGTTGGTGATCTTGACGATGCATTCGCCCTCGCAGGCGGAGACGGTGGCCGGCACCGAGAGTGCGAGGAGAGCAAGAACCGAGTTGCGGCGCATGATGACCTTCCGGAGGTTCAGGATGTTGTCGAGGATCCTTTCGAGGTCGTCTTAGCCGTCCTCGACGTGTCTTGCGAGAGCGAGCCTGGGGGCGGGCGACGGTCAACGTTGAACCTGTTCGACTCGCCGCCAGACAAATATGTCGCAAACAACACGTCCCTTCAGAAATCACACCTCACGTGGGACGTGAAGAGATCGCCTGCGGGTTCTCCTACATCCTCGCTGAGCGGCTAGCAGTCCCTTGGGTTGCCAGCACGAGTACGATGAGTGAGGCATCAGACCGCAGCAGTATATCAGAAGATCCAAGCCACGAGGCCTTGAGGCTACAATGCATTCTGCGATATCGTACAGCACGATCAGTTCGACGCTAGGCCTGGAGCACAGCACGCATTTCATTTCCAGGGCACAAGGTTCAGTCGTAATCGTATCCTGCGACCATACCCTCCGTCAAGACCGCACGGAACATGGAGAAGACAAAGTGAGTACGCACCGCCTCCCCCTCCGCCTTCGTCATTGCCTCCACCGTCGCCGAGGCCGTCGGGGTCATCGCCTTCGCCGTTGTCGAAGTAGTTCTCGGCGTAGTCGTTGTCGTATTCTTCATCGACGTCGTAGTCTTCTTCCACAGCCTGCGAGCCGACGTCGGAGTGCTCCTCGTCTTCCTTCTCCTGTGGTCAGCATAACGATCAGATAGTGACTGATACGTGCGAAGACAGATGACGAACCGCGTCTTCTCCGTCCTCGCCCAATTCGTTCAGGTTGATCCTCTTCTTCGGACCCTTCCTCTCACCTGCGGAGCTTGTCAGTGCCTGCCGCCCGCATGACGTGACTAGGTCGGCAAGTACTCACTGATCTTCCGTTTCTTGGGATTAAAGTAACCCTCGAGGATTTCCTGCGGGAAGAAGGGCTGGTGCAATTCCTGTCTGCGCAATGTAGGCTGCTTTGCAGCCGAGGGGCGATATTTGTCAGAGTATCGAGGCAGTTCTACACTTCGGCTTGATAAGGCGCATTGTGTACAGGAATCCGAGTGATGCTCACCTCTTGATTTTGTTTGCTCTACGACGTAGTATGCAGACTGGCGGAGCCGGGTGGTAAAGCCGACCTGCAGCTCAGCTATGCGCCTCTCCTCCTCGCTATATTCTGAGAGCACGGGCAGAGGATCATATGACTGTGCACGTAAAATTCAAACAATGGCGAGATATATTCTTGCTGCTACGCACCGGATACAGAGCACTTTCTTCCCTAGACAAGGACTGTATATCCGCGAAGGTCAGGCCCATCGGGGGCAAGTTATTCTGGCCGAACCCGCCCCGTCCACCGAATCCCCCTCGTCCACCACCTCGTCCACCTCGCGACATAACTGAATAAACTGATATTAGGCGGAAGGGAGAACAATGGGACGGAGGACAAAGCAGGCTGCGTCCGGATGCGGATGCGCTTGACTGAGCGCGCACCGCCATTGGGGCTCCGCCACAATTTGCCAAAAAGGCGAGCGCGCGTCGCGCCGCCCTTGCTACTCGCCACCACCTCCTCCCCCAACCCACCACCTCAGCCACCCTCCCCTGTCCCTGTCCGCGCCCAGCACCCGTTCCCAGCACTAACCCTCGACGTCAAGACAATGGACAAGACTCTCGACGAGGTCAGTCGCCGCCCTCGACGCCGCCACCGCCCGTCGCTGACGAACCACGTCGCTCAGATCATCACCACCCGCCCGAAGGGCATCCGCCGCTCGACCTCCCGCCGTGGTGGCGCGAAGGCTGCCGTCCTGGGCAGCCCGACGAACCCCGCCACGCGTGCGCGCGCTGCCGCCAACGGTGCGAAGGGCACCCCTGCGGCGTCGCAGCAGCAGCCTGCGGACAAAATCATCGTTTCGAACCTCCCGACGGACGTAAATGAGACGCAAGTCAAGGTTTGTCACTGCTCTGCGCCGTGAGGGGTTGTCGCTGATGCGGATGCGTGCCACAGGAATTGTTCCACACGACGGTGGGCCCGCTGCGGAGCGTGACGCTGCACTACGACTCGCAGGGCCGCTCGAAGGGCGCCGCGGCGGTGCACTTCCAGAGGCTCGGCGACGGCACGAAGGCGTTCCAGCAGTACAACAATCGCTTGATTGACGGAAGTCAGTATTCGGTGCTTTACCCTCTCCTTTCCTTCCACCCCCTCCCCCCTTAGCTTGGCTTGGCTCTGCCGCGTCTCGCATCTCCCCTATTTGTGGTGGTTTATACGGCCTCGTTGAAGCGTTGAAGTCGTCGGTGGTCCGTTGCTCGGTGTCACCGCTCTCGAAGCTTGAAGTTCACCTGCCTGCGTGGATGGACGGGTCCCGGTGGTGAAAAATCACGCGCTCCCAAGGTCGAGTCGTCCGGCTCTGACCGCACCCGGTATGCGGTATCGACCATGTCGGTACATGTCAACCCTGGACGTGGTGAACGCGGTGGGGTCTGATCAGCCCTGTTGTGTAACCAAGGTCCGGGTCAGCCCGCAACTGCCACTCTGTCATGCCGGGACCGCGGCTTGAAGCAACCAGAGTACGCTAGACGAGGAGCATCACGGAAGGGGAACCATTCGTCAGCTTCGTTGGCGGAGACACGGGATGTCTAGGATGCCGTCTGGATATGGCAATACCTTGGACGTGTCGGCTTTGTAGACATGGTCGCTGGTGCGCACATGGGACCCACGCGACAAGCGCGAGGGTAGTCGCCGCCGGGCTTGGACAGACAGCAAGTATGCGATAAGTGCTGACGATGACGGTGCGGCGACGACTGGATCATGCGACGATGAAATGCTTCGATGCTCGAACGTGTGCCTGACGCCCCTCGTACCGCTTCCCTTTTGCTTGCTTGCTCCGATCTGCTGAACAGCCAACTGATGAAACCTCTGCTTTGTCTTTGTCGCCGATGATCGCTCCCCTCAATTCCACCTCGACACCCGCCGTCACCATTCGTATCCGACCCCTTTTCGACACCCGAACAGAGCGACCCATGAAAATCGAGATCGTCCTCGACCCGTCACGGCCTGCGCCTCCGGCGTCGCTCGCTGCTCGCGTCGCGCCTGCACCTGCTGCTGCGGCACCTGCCGACGGTGCTAGGTTTGTCAAGCCTCTTGAATTGTATCGACGTAATGGCTTATTCCCTTCCAGGGGCGGCGGACGGCCCAGGCGTGGCCGTGGTGGTGGTGGTGGTGGTGGTGGTGGTGGCGGCGGCCGGCGCAAGAACGAGAGGCCGAACAAGAGTGTAGCGGACCTGGACGCGGAGATGGAGGTACGTTGTGTCGCCCACCAAAGCGCATGGACTGAGGTGTCTGACTCTACTGCGCTATGTAGGATTACACCGCCAGCAACGCCCCTGCCGCTTAGATCGTCAACCGCTGCTAGTTGGTCTGTCAGCGCGATCATTATGCGGACTTTCTTTGTGCGATGTACTACGATAATCCTAGTCTACCCTCCCAGTCTGAATGGTTGTAAATACGTCCTGCCCTGACTCGTGCACCACTCGTCTCTTTTGTCTCCGTCAATATACCTCCGTTGTTGTTGCAACACGGATCACAGCGTGAATTAGTGTCAGAAGTTGACTGCATCAACCGAAGCTTGGACTCGTTTGTGAGAGACTGCAATTCGACTTCGACCCCAACCACCATGTCCGCCGAATTTGAAGACGTGCTTCTGTATGCCGAACGACCAGAGTGGGCGGACGTCACCCCGCTGCCACAATACCAGGGCGTCGACGCGCTCGCCCCGATCAACTACTCGGCGGAATGTCCGTACCCGCGGACGCAGCGAGTCTGAGCTGCGCCGCCCGTCCTCCTCCTTCCGTGCGTGCCTCTGACGGCGCCCTGCAGACCAGGATGCGACGGACTACTTCCGGGGCATCGTCAAGGCGGGCGAGAAGAGCCCGAGAGTGCTTGCCCTGACATGGAACATCATCAACATGAACCCGGCGCACTACTCTGCATGGTGAGCCGTCCTTTCGACCGGGCGCCCCTGCGTGCTGAGCGATCGCGGCGATGCAGGCAGTACCGCTACAAGACGCTCCTCGCGATGGGGGCCGACCTCGAGGCGGAGCTCCGGCTGATGGACGACTTCGCGGTGACAAACATGAAGACGTACCAGGTCTGGCACCACCGCCGGCTCCTGCTCACCGCGCTCCGCTCGCCCGCCGCCGCCGCCGCCGAGCTCGCGTTCACCGCGCGCGTCCTCGCGGGCGACGCGAAGAACTACCACACGTGGAGCTACCGCCAGTGGCTGCTCGTGCACTTCAACGACGACGACGAGGGCGGGCTGTGGGCGGGCGAGAGGGCGTGGGTCGAGGAGCTGCTGGAGAAGGACGTGAGGAATAACTCGGCGTGGCACCATCGCTTCCTTGTGGTGTGGGCGAGCGGCGTGAGGAGGGGGGATGAGGACCGGGAGGCGGTAGGCAGGACCGAGTCCGCGTGAGTTTGTCTGGTCATAGGCCGCAGAGTGCGTGTTGAAGGGAGCGGACAGGTTCGCGAAGGACAAGATCGCGCTCGCGCCGAACAACCCGTCGGCGTGGAACTACCTCCGCGGCGTACTCGAGCATACGAAGACACCGTTCGCTACCCTCACGTCGTTCGTGGAGCTCTACATTGTCTCGGATGCAGCGGAGGCGCCGGAGGTCGTGGACCTCGACAACCCGGCGCCGACGGAGGGCGCGCAGCTGCCGTGCGTGCATGCGCTGGAGTTCCTTGCGGACGTCTACGAGCAGGAGGGAGGCGAGCAGGTCGCCAAGGCTGTTGAGGTGAGTGACAATGTCTCTCAGACGGTTCGTTGCGTCTCATGCACCCTGCTGTAGATCTGGAAGTCGTTGGCGAACGAACATGACACGATGCGCAAGAAGTGAGTCGTCTCATCATACATCCGACATGGGATCCTGTTACTGACTTGCGTATAGGTACTGGGAATATAGGATCAGAGATGGGCTCCAGGGTGCACGCGCGTGAGGCATGCTGAAAGCAGAAAACAAACATTTGTACAGGTCACTGGCTTACCTCAATCCAACATCTGCTTTTTAGCAGTACCTCACCAGCTTCGCGGGTACCCTGACCGATATCCTACAGAATGCGTAATGTGGCGGCGATATTCACTATGCATAGTGGCCCCGCCATCATATACTAAGCATTAGCTCATTGGCAGTCACAGTACGATGTATCATCATGCAGCTGGACCAACACATTGCACTTCAAGTTCTGAGGTCATAGGACACATGTCGGGGAGGGCAGTCTTTTTAATACATGCACAGTGCGCAGACTACGCACCAGTGCCCGAGCGGCACTGTGACTTGCACTAGCGTCTAGGAAGGGGTAAATAGTAAGTACTACCATCCTTAGCTGCCGGGTTTGATCTCGCTGATGACTCCACGAGAGGGACGCGAGTAATACGCGTGCAGCAAAAGAGATTGTCATGACTGTGTTTGATTTTATGTATGTACTGTTTTTGTTCCTTTGGCTTTTTTGTTCTACCCTACGTGTCCATGGCACATTGTCCGGTACTGACTGTCCATTCCTAATCTGCAGTGTACTCGAAGTGTCCGATGGCACAGCGTCCATGCGTGTCCAAGGCATATGTCCGTAATGTCCATTGGCACTACTAGGCGTTCTCCTCTCTCTTTTTCGTCGACAGGCTGGCGATAGGCGTCGGGAACGTCGCGCCCGACTTTTCGTCCTCGCATGACTGGGTGGACACTGGAGCTACTCTCATACAAGCATCTCCAGGCCGTCAAGGAAGCCGAGCGCAAATTCATCGTCAGAGCCCTTTCTTGCCAGTGCTGGCAGCAGCAGCGGTCGAACGTACTCCTTGGAAACGACGAAGCGAGGAGCAATCGCGGTATCGTTGCCGGGTGTACCGACAACGGCGATGCTGTCCTCAGGCGTAAGAGTGGAGTCGATGGACTCGTTGTCTTCGTCGTCCCACTCAAGGTCCTCCTCGAACTCGGCGAAGAACGTGTCGAGGCGGAGGACGTTGTTGCGGATCTGCGCAAGGCTGGGGCGCGCAATGGGGTTCAGCCTGAAGATCCGCTTCAGGAGGCTGGCGGCTCCGCTCGAGATGCCGAACTCGTTCTCGAGGTAATACTCGTCCTCGAGGAACTCCCTGAAGTCGGGATCGTCGAGCGAGGCCTCCGCCCAGGGGCGGCGACAGCCGGTGATGAGATCGACGAGGATCCTCCCCAGCGCCCAGATGTCCGCATGCTTGGTGGAGTAAGGTCCAGTAGCGGATTCGGTGCATTCTGTTGATGACGATGAAGGTCAGCGTTATCCGTGTCAATGATTGTGGACCAAGTACTTACCAGGACTCAAATAGGAGCCCGTCCCGTAGCCGCGGGAGTAGCTTCGCGCCAGAGGCGTCGCCGCCCCGAAGTCGGCTACAGCGACCTCCTTCCCGTCGGCCGTGCAGAGGATGTTTTCTGGCTTAAGGTCACAGTGATACATCCTTTTTTGATGACACCCGTGTACCGCATCCAGAATCTGCACGAACACCGACCGGATCCGCTCGTCGTTGTCCTCGAAAGCGCCCTCGACAATGAGGTCGAACAAATCGCAGTCGCGATAGTCCGTCACGAGGTAGAAGTGCGCGTCGTCTTCGATGACATCGAGCAACTCGAGGACGCCGGGCACGTCCGAGACGAGTCGTTGGATCGTGATCTCCCGTCGCTGGCGCTGCGTGTCGCGCTTCGAAGGACCAGCCTTCGGCACGATCTTCACTGCACGCCGGACGGGGATCGAGGAGGAGGCCGAAGCTTCATGATCAATGGCGAGGTAGACCTCACCGCAGGCGCCAGCGCCCACGGATTGGAGTAGCTCGAGACGACCAGCGTCGATCATCATGCCAGTGAAGTCAGGAAGTGCAGCAGGCATCGTGAAGAATATGCAACTCTGGAGTTGAGTGTGCGGATGCTGATGCGAAGACGAAGATAATGGCGAACACTTGCGAAAACCCGACCCTTATATGCATTTTTGGTGCGTCGTTCTCGGCTCGTAGCAGCGGATGGATGTGTGCAGACCTCCTATCTAGTTTTGGTATACCCGCGGTCTAGACCAACGACGATGGATGCATCGGTCAAGATTGTGATGGTCTTTTGATTCCGTGATTCTCGACCAGCACGGAGGGATTGTCTGTATTGAGTGGTCTGGAACCGAATTGCAACACTGAGTGAACAGAGGCGTAGTGATGACTTGTACATGTCGGGCTGGAATTGCTGATAGCTTTAGACAGTACAGTGCATTCATTGACCTGGAAGAGAGTGTCGGAAGCGCGGGTCGGACTACGGGAAAGCGGCAGGCATGAAGGGCGCTGCCGCTTACCTGCAGTTCGATTCGAAACTCCCTTGCAATTCCGCTACCTTTCCGCCTCGGAGAGGGCGATGCGCTCCGTCGCGTGAATGGTCAACGCAGTCAGCGGGAGGACCACGGCTTCCGCTTACGAGATTGTGTCTTACGCCTGACCCGAGCTCATACACGGTCCAATGCCTGAACCTGACTATTCCGCGGCATAATGTTGCCATGACGGTAGACTCGACAGCAATCGCGTCTGGCGACGGTGAGATTGTGACCGTTTGCATGTCGGTCAGATACAGTAAGTAAATTGACAGTTGTGAGAGGCATGCGAAGGAACTTGGATCATGATCGAACCAGAAGACTTGCCGTATATGGCTAATCCTCAACGGAGTGGCTGAAAACACACAGCGATGACGCACAGACCTATGGCATGTAGACACATATGCTGGATATCCATCAGGACACATGAGCCGAAGGGGTCTGCGCACAGTGAGTAGTTAGGTACCGACGCCTGAACAAACGGTCTACGTTTACATGTTTACCAACTTCGACAGAGGCACAATGACATCTCTTGCAAATAGGCGAAATCAGCCCGTCACATGCTGTGAAGAGCTTCCAGCACGTCCTGACAGGAGACAGGAATGCATGAGTACTGAAGCAGCATCCGAACACATAGGACATACCCAAGCGTCTTCATCCCAGGGTTTCACACCCTGACACAGTAGTTCGTGCACCTCACTGTTGGTGAAGCCGCAATTGTTCCATCTCTCCTCCTCCTCGTCCCACCCATCCTCGTCATAATCTTCATCTTCGTCCTCTTCATCTTCGTCCTCTTCATCTTCATCGTCGTCGTCATCGTACTCATCCACTCCTCCTGCCATACCCGCCATAGCCTCTGTAGACATGGAGTACTCATACTTGAACCGGCCGTCTCGCTGAGTCGTGTTGACGGTGATGCTTGCGCGTTGCCCGATGGTGGTCTTGTCGTTGTCCAGTTCACTGAAGCGCCCGGACATCCACTCATCGCTGCGCCAATTCTGCAGGTTCATCACAGAATGCAGGAACATGGCTCGATCCGAATTTTTGTTACCGGTGACGTTGAAGTGGTCGACAGCGCCCCGCAGGTTGGTCGTCTGCTCGGGCTTGTTCCACCAGCCGCCTGCAGGAAGATACGTCTTGTCATGCGCGTAGTAGCACTTATTTCCCAAGATGCAGTTGCCAACCAGCCATATCATACAGACATTGCGACCTCTGCAACACAATCAAAACCATCTACTATGAACTTGGCTTGGTAGCGTACTCACAGTTCGTCGCGAATGCTACGCGCGTCGGGTGCGTGCTTCCATCGGCACTGCGAGCCATCGTTGCAGCCATCGTGGTTCAGGTAACGACAGGGCGTATTGTTACCCTCATGCTTGTATTCACTGCTGTCCGACTCGGTCATGATCTCCCAAAGAGGATCGTTCTCTTCGAGCTCCTTTGGATTTCCTTCAGACAATGCTCGCCCATGGTTCAGCAGAAGAGTTTCCTCGAGAGCGGTCCGCGCGATGTTCGATGACGGATCCTGTCTCAAGACGCTACGGAAGTCTACACCACGCAAGGTCAACAGTAAATATGTGAACGCAGCGTCAAACTCGGACGTAAAACGTACCTTCTATGGCGGATGCATACATCTCCAACCCCTTGTTTGCCATGCCTCGCCGATAACGCGCCTTGATGTTCTTCGGCTCATAGAAGAGTGCGCGACTGGCAGCGGACTCGGCCTCTATATATCTGCGTGGGTTTGTCAGTCACGCGCACGGTGGAACCCATGCTCGAACACCCACTTTCCCATCTTGAGCAACGCAGCCGCGAGATTGCTCATGTAAACAGGTCTGGGTCCGTAGATCATTGCAGCCTGACGATACTTGCTCGCGGCTTGCGCTGACTTGCCCTCCTTGAACAGTTTGTTACCCTAGTAGTCATATGATACACGCGTGAGCTGAATACAAAACGTGGTGCAATAATGCGCACCTCTTCCTTGAGCACCTCGGCTGTCAGACGTTTCCGCCGCGACATATTCGCGCGCTCCACCGACCGAGCAGCCACCTCCTTCTCTCGAGGACGAGGCTTTGACAAATCCTGGCGCGTAGGCAGCAACCGCTCGCCATACGTGTCCGTGATGGGCTTGAGATCTCCAGCCTCGACATACGTGCCCACGTCGCACTTGCGGGGACCGAGGTCGCCAGGCTTGACAGTGACACCGCACATTTCGAGGACAAGTCTGGTGCTCTCTTCTTCTGAGTTTATGTCTCCGATGTAGCCCACGTAACCTTTGCCGATGGGAGCCCAGGCTGCGGCAGTTTCCTCCAGAAGTGACCCAGTGATCGGCGCGCCAGGTTGCCCAAACTGTTCCTCCATGGTCGACGTGGTCGTCGGTGCGTATACCCTGTGTTCCTTCTTGACATGTTTCAGGTGGACGGCTTTCGCGCTATATGCGGGGAACAGCTTGCTTGAACGCAACGGGGAAGGTACCCTGTCCGGAGTCAGCGCGATTGTCGTGCGGTGGTATACGCCAGCCACCCAAGGGAGCTCCCACTTCTGGAAGAACGGCTTCAACTGGTCGAGTGGCAGGTAATTGGAGAATTGGGAGCCAACGATCACCTTACCGCCTGCACGGGCATACGCGATGAGGTGGTGGATGACCTTGTCATTGTGAATCACGCTAGGGTGGGTCAGGATAATCGCAGCGGGGCTCGGTTTCGCTGACAAGCGCTTCAGCGCAGCTTTCGCATCGAGCACCTCCTGGACCACCGCGTTCTTGTTGAGGGCCGAAAGCAGTTGTTGCTCGATGCCGTCGAAGAAGGAGAGTTTGTCGAAGGAGATAAGCAGAACCTCGGGTTTAGGCCCCTGATCCCTGGCCGCCTCCCGTGGCGGCTGTGGCGCAGGCTGTTGAAGTGGTTACTCGAGTGCACGACGGAGGAGAGACAGTGGGCTTACCGTCGGAGCAGCTGTTTGCGAGACTGGCGACTGGTTCTCCGTGTTCGCTGGAGAGATTTTGGGGAAGCATAGGGCGATGACTAGCTTCGTTACATGCTCCGATGGGTTGACATCCCCGGCGTATCCTATACACCCTCCGCACAACGTCGAGCCAAAAGCCGCCAGTGTCTCATTGCTGCGGTATTGAAGAGTGGGGACATATACGGACTCCTCCCATGGAACGTGCTGAAGAAATAGGGCCTTAGGGTACTCATAGGTCTCCGTGAGTGCGTCGAAGTCAATGTTGTCGACGGATTTCGTCACCGTAACGTCCATCTTGGTGTACGACCCCGAACGCCACGAGAGGTCGAGTCGCTGGAATAATGCGTCGAGGTCGGGCCAGCGCACGAAGCTGCTGAATTGACATGCGAAGACGATTGTAAAACCGCGCCGTTGACTGTACGTGACTAATTTAGAAAGAACTTGGTTGTTCTCTTCGTCCATGATACCGGCATCTGTGACTAAGACCGCGTTCGGGAGCGGACTCGATGTGAAACCTCGCAGGGCCTGTTGCTTCGTCGAGGCCTCGGTGACATTAGCTCTGCTTCGCAAAGCAGCATACACGGCAACGTTTAGTTCGTCGAAAGCAGCGTCCTTGTGCAGGGAAAGGATGAGCACTGAAGGTCGTTGCACGTTCGGTGAGCCCTGCTGTAGCCAAGGCTTGGTTAACGCAATGGGAAGGGAAACGTACTAACTAGACTCACTGTCGAATTCAATTGGCCAGTCGGCTTTATTTCTCGCAAAGACGCGAGCAACATGGCGATGAGTAGATGAGTCGTCTCCTCTTCGGCATTGACGTCTCCGACGTAGCCGACATATCCTTGTCCAAGCTTGGAAAATGCCGCGGGAGTCTGATCCAGGTTCCTAACAGGATCAGGCGCAAAGACCAGCGACTCGATCCTTGATTCGTCCGTAGGGACGTATACAGCCGCTGTGGGTGCGACGTTCCGTAGGTGCGAGGCTTTCATGCTGTATGATGGTGCAAGATGTTCGAGGCTAATGTTCTCTACTCTTCTGTTGAGGGAGAATGTAGAGCGATGATAATCGCCTCGTGCCCAGGGTAGTCCCAGGGTCCGTTGGAACATCGTCTCCATGTTCTTGGGCTTGACGAAGGTAGGGAACCTACAGCCAAAGACGATCGTACCTCCGGATCTTGCATACTCTGCAAGCTTGAGTAGCAGCTGCTCTTGTTTCCGCTCGGTGACAACTTCATCGGCGAGCAGAATTGCTTGTGGGCGTGGAGGCCTCGACAACCACCGCAGCGCGGTGTCCCTAGACGTGACGACTTCGACCTGGCTTCTAGCTCTCAGGTGCTTTAACAGATGGACATCCATTTCGGCCATCTTCATAGCCGAGAGAGAGAAGACGAGCACAAGTGGCTTCGAATTGGACGCGGCAGCCGCCATCTATGAGGGGTATATGCATTGATTTCATCGAAACCGGTCTATTTTGCAAAGAAGAGAATGCGCACTTCGGGGAGTGATTTGCCTCTGTTATAATTAAAGTAAGTCTGTGTGCTGGTATGGCGAAAGGAGCAGCGACTTGAGCCACAATAGCCTGAGGATAGGGGCGGAACTTGAACGCGGCCGCGGGCAGCATGCTCGCTTGGTCAATGGCCAGATTCCGACAGCGCCGAGCTGCAACACGTGACCGCGACAAATGGCAGTAGCCACTGGTCAGGCCGGTCAGGCTGGAATCAGAAAGTAACGGTATTCTTCAGATTGTCATATCCTCTGAACTCGCAAAGAGCGCATGGTAAGACAGGTCTATAGCCATACAGTATTGTCTCTAGATCAAACATGTCTAAATACTATGAGTAGCAACTACTCGATTGGAAGCTGGAGATTCACGCGGATGATGAAGCTGTTTTGCCTTCAGCGAGACCGAGCAACTTTTCCTTGTCAGCGCTCTCGTTGACTAGGGCGCGAAGCAAGCCGTTCTCTATCTTCAGCAACTCGCTGGGTGCGCCATACTCGACCTGCACGAGATGAGACATTGCGACGAGACATGCACATCGTTACACTCACAATACGACCAGCATCGAGAACCATCTATGAAGCAGGGCGGTATCAGCACGTCTCATTGTCCGTAGTCTTCCTAATCACTTACAATCTTGTCGCTGTCCATGATCGTCTGCAAGCGGTGCGCAATTGTGAGTAAGGTGATATCCTTCCTCAGCTCACCGCGCAGTGATGCCTGGATAACGGTATCGGTCTCGTAGTCTGGCCAGCCAAATCAGTCAAGTCAATCTCTACGTTTCGATCTCGCTCGATTCGTCGCACCTATCGCGGATGTAGCTATAGAAGAGTAAGTAGAGAGACAATTGTTCAATGGTGCGATGTTCGTACCTTCGTCTAGAATCAAAAGCTTACTCTGACGCACGATAGCTCTGGCCAACGCGAGGATTTGTCGCTGGCCCACCGAAAGATTGCCACCGCCGCTAGCGATCTGGCTATCCAGCGTGATCTTGCCTTCATCAGTCTCTTTTTGCAAGGAGAAGAGACCCGCGGAGCGCAGGGCATCATTCAGGACAGCATCGTCGTGTTCATGGAATGGATCGAGGTTCTCCCGCAAGGTCCCGCTTAAGAGCTCGGGCTAGACAGGGTCTATGAGTCAGACAGAAAGTGGCTGGAAGGCAGACGAAGCTCACGGATTGAGGAATGATCGTGATCTTCGAGCGAAGCGCATCCAGGTTCAGGGTATCAGTAGCTATACCGTCGTAGTATACCTTGCCTTCCGTGAGAATGCACCGAAGTAAGGCTAGTGTCAAGGAACTCTGCGAACAGGGTCAGACGGCGACGCTTCACGGGCACGACGCCTCGGTCTTACCTTCCCGCTACCCGTCCGACCCACTATTGAGAGGTTTACCAATGAGTCCACAAAGCTGAAGGCGCGGGGATACTCACCAATTCCAACGCGTTCGCCAGACTTGACCTCGAATGATATCTCGTGCAACACGCGGGGACCATCCTGAATAATATAAGTATGAGCCCATTGGATCGATTGCTATGACGCACTGACGAATATCGTGCAGAAAGTTTCTCCACTCTCAGTACACTGCTCGCTGGCCAATACGCAGGAGGTACACCGCTCGTGGTGGGTTTCGCCTCTTGCTCGATCGATAAGTACTGTTGTATCCGCTCCAAACTTCGCGGAATTGCTCAGTGCGGCGTGCATCACCTTTTGATATCACCGCTTACCTGTTACCTGAGAACACGAGAACAATCAGCATGCTATCGCCGTGCATTGCTGGCGCACTTACCGTGAATTTGAAGCTCGTTGGAGAGCTTGATCCACCAGATGATACAGCTGCTGAATTCCACTAGATCGCCAACCCATCAGTTGTCCTCTCGCAATCACGGAAACTTCGAGACAAACCAGCCATGTTGAGAGAGAAACCTATGCTAGAAGGGTCCTGTGGTGGGCCATAGATCATATACACTCCCAGGCCTGCCGTGAACAATGCTGCCAATGTATCTACGCGTATCGCTATCCACCTGGACACAATGAACAGTTGCTATGCATCAAAAAGCATATGCACCTACTGGTACAGGACGTAGAAGGACCTAGCAATCCTCGTGAACTTGTCGATGCGCGCATACGATTCCTGCCGGAACATATCTTGTGCACCATATGCGCGAATAGAGACTGTCAGGCGATCCGTGAGCTCAGTCGTATGCATGACGTGTCGGACCACCTACCTAGCCCTGTTATTGCAGCCCCGAAGTGCCCCAGGACAGGTGCCTGCGCAAGACTCATTTCGCGTTTGGTGTTGAGCTGAGTATTGATGTATAGGTAGCCGCAGAGAGCGCCGAGGACAAAGATGGTCGATCCGGGGATGAGCATGAGCGGCGACATGATGACTACGGCTCCAAGTCTTGTAGCCATAATCCCGCTGTGCTCCATCCACCAAAAGAAGTAGTCCACAATCTGGTTATCGACTGAGAGGTGGTGTAAGCGAACTGCTCAGGGATGGAACATGTAACGTACTGGCTTGGATGTCTTGAGTGCAACGCGTGATGATACGAGACGCCGGAGTCATGTCAAGCCATCTGCAATGACTATCAGCATCGAATGCGGGGAGTTTGATGAAAATTGCACCTTAGAGTTGCACCCAGGATAGAGGACATCAGTGAAGAATGGATGACGATAGAGGCCCTCAGGGACCCGAAAAGATAGATTAGATAAGAAGTGGAGAAGAGCATGACGGTCACTCCTTGGATGAGTGCGTACGTAACCACGTAGCTGTGGTTTTCATCAATATTTATCGATGAGACTCAGTCAAAGGGGGGGTGCTTACAAGGCCACCGATACCTTCTCAGGTGGCATCTGGTCATATTGACGAGCCCACAGTCCGAGGAACCAAACCTGGAACGTGCTGGTAATTTCGCATGTCAAGTAGCATCCCAGGCACGCCATCCAGAATATCAGAGGATGCCGACCGCCCAGTGAACCCAAGAACAGCTTAACTGAGACACCGTTAGCGGCCGAGTAACATGTGGTCCGTTTGCACTTACACGCAGACCAGCCGACCTGACCCATGGAAACTTCTTCTTCAAGAATAAGCTTGCCCTTCTTCTCTTTCTCTGTCGTGTCGGGAATAGTGGCATCAACCTCTTCCCCCGCTTCTTTCGTCTTCTCAGAGATCTCTGAAGCAAGTTCTTCGCTAGCTTCTAATGCGCCAGCGAGCGTGCCCTGGCTATGGACACGGCCATCCGTGCCGAGGGACACGACGAAGTCAGCTATCGGTCGCGCAATTGCGACATTGTGTGTCTTAATGCAAAGTTAGGCAAACGTAGACATATCAGGGCACCGTAACATACCACCAGGATGATTGTGCGCCCGCGAACAAGATCGCCCTTGAAGCATTTGCCGACAATCCACTGCGATGTGTGAACGTCAAGAGCAGCTAGGACGTCATCCAAAAGCAAGATCTCTGCCGGAGAATAGATCGCACGAGCGAGGGTTATGCGCGCCTGTGCCATCGATGATGAGTCTCGGCCGTCATTAAATCTATGTCGGTTTTACCTTTTGTCCACCACTGCGAACGGGCCCATGTAAGCCGTGCAATAACAACGCATCAAAAGAGAGGCATACCTGAGGGTCAATCCCTTCTCTCCGACTTCGGTAAGATCGCCAGCTTCCAGAAGCTCCAAATCGCGTGTCAAACCACATTGTTCAATCACTGAGGAAGCGTTGTCATGGACATGTCGTCAGGAGGATAGGCAACTATACCCTTATTGTATCGCTCTTCGTCATAGGGCGATCCAAACAGAATGTTGTCCTGATTGTGCTTTTAATACCATGACTGCACCTATCTACTATAAAGCACATACCTTGATCGTCTCGTTCTGTACCCACGATTCTTGTGCAGCGTATGCAACGCCACAGGAGCGCGGAAGGTTCACATATGAGTCTGGACCATTGGGTATATAGTGCATCTCGCCTATACAGGTCATCACCATGGGCGAGCGTAGATTATTTCGCCGATGCGACGACTTACCGAGCAATGCCATCAGCATAGAGGTCTTCCCTGATCCTGTAGGGCCAAGGATCAGGTTGATCCGACCACGTTTGAACACGAGCTCGTCGTCAATCGACAATCTGAACACGCGTCTCTGCGGCGTCGGCGTCATGTTGCCTTCTGTCGAGGCAGTCCAAGTGAACGAGACATTTCGGAATCCGATCGCGTCGCCGTTGTTAGGCCCATTGCCTAGGACTTCGACAACGTCGTCGCCCGTGGCCGAATACTCATCCAGGAGTTCTGTCTGGCGCGGGTTCAGTATGAAATACGCGATAAGTCAGGCTACACCTAGCCAACCTCATTGAGGAACTTGTCAACTCGATCGACCGAAACCTTCGCTGCAGATGGCTGTCAAAACTACATTACTACGAGTTTAGGGCATGCAAACCTTGTATGATGAATGGTATCATTAGGAACGTCTGCTGTAACTCGTAACGGAGTGTCTCGAAGACTGTATGTTCGATTCAGCTTTTTTCATGCACTAAGGTTGGCTATATCGGCACTCACGCGTGATGGAGGAGAATAGAACAGAAGCTAGGTTGCATCAGCAAAAGTCGCATCATGCTCACGAGACACATGCCTGTAAGGGTCTGCTTCATCAAAAGCGTCTGCTGGAGGATTAGCGATGTTTTGATCTTCAAAGGACTATCGCGCTCACATAGACTGCGTAGGTGACGATCATGGTCACCAGCGGGATCAGGTGACTACCAAGGTAGGCCTGTCAGCTCTGAAGACACCAGTAGAGTCGGAGGGTACTGACTTCACGTAATTCATCAGGAACTCGCGCATCCGCAGACTTCTGACGAAGCTCATCTCTTCCTCTCTCTTCTCCGCGACCTGCTCAGCAACACGTGGCTCCCATCCAAACAGCTTGATCATGCGGACCACGCCGAGTACTGTATTGCAATGCCAGTCGTCAGTATCTTGATATACCTGAGACAGATATTCCAAACACTGACGTTCGCTTACGGTTTGCACGCGAGCGTCCGTCTGGTGTCACATCCAATGCAGCATATCAGCCGTGGCGGGCAGGATCTCAAACGCATTGCATACCTTCGCCATCTTCTTCTCTTGTAGACCATGCACGAAGCTGGCAACGTACCCTGGGAGTGGAAGCATGCATCCCATGACTCCCATCCCGACGAAAGCACTAAAACCCCGAATCAACAATGCGACACGCTTCAGTGAAGACACTCAAGGTTACCTCCAGCCCAAGACCGAGTACAAGAACCACGTACACAGTGCGAGCTGTGTCGGGACCTCAACCACTGTCCACGGATCACGGTCAACGTCGGCACCACATGCAGAGGGTTGAATCTATCACGCACACACGAAGATGAAATCCCGTCCATGGTCGATCGTTTGCATGTCCGTCGTTACGAGGTTATTGATCCTTCCAACAAGGTTCGATGCACCGCCGCTCGATCCTTCCTTGCTCGAATCCTCACCGTCCTTCGTCGTAGCAGTCGTTTCGGTACTCGAGCCGCGCAGGGTAGCGTCCTCTCCGTTGTCTGTCTCCATCCCGTTTGTGCCGTTTGCGGACGCAGGCTCCGCGAGCGATGCCGTGTCTGGCGTCCTGCCTGGAGTCGAAGGGGCTGCTTTCGCCCCGGCTGTCTCGGCTTTCATCCGGACGCGTAGAGCATGCTCAAAGACGAGCTGGGTGATCATCGCTTTCGCGCGCACCGTCAGTGTGGCCTGCCGAATGATTGAATGACGGACTCATGCTGATATTACGTGCTACAGGACTCACTGCTGTGTAGATGTACCATTGGAAAGCGAACGTGCCCGCAGTAGGGCCGAGGAAGAGCAGGAAGATCCATACCCAGGGTCGGACGGTCATGCCTTCGCCGCCTTGCTCAATGTAGCTATAGGCATAGATTGTAGCTATCGTCAGCAATCGATTGTCCACATGAGGTGACTATTACGCACTTCAACAGTCGGTTGACACCGATAGGGCTCGCAAGGTTCGCCACGGACTGATGCTTTCCGTCACCTGACCATACAATCCGAGAACAACTCTGAACATACTCGTAAAGCGAGCATCAGCCCAAGAACCGTGTATTCCTTTCCTGTTTATCTGGGATCAGATACCGTACATGATCATCGCACAGAAGGGGGGACATACCGAAAACGCGCATCAGTCTCCAGAAAAAATGTCTCCTTTTCGGTGTTTGGAAGGGATCTAGATGCTGAAGAGCTTCTTCAGTAAGGGGAACCAGAAGCAAGGCGAGGAAACGGTACCGGAAGTCCTCTCTGGACAAGATTCTTCGTACGATCATAATCCGCGAGCGGCGGGAGGTCCTCTAGCTTCATCTGGGGCTGCCGGTACGCCTTCCAGACGGTCGGATCTATCCATCCGTACACTATCAGCGACAGCAGAGATGCTGTCTGCTCTGGGTGCGGGGCCGTCGGCTCCTGTACAAGGGTCATTGTGGTGTAGTTCGAATTTCTGGGAATTTACCCACTTGCGGATCAAGAGGAACATATGAACGCGGGATGCACAGTGGTACGATCACCGCAGATACGGTCAATAAAGCGACTTTCGCCCAGAGAATGCCGCCTTCGGCGCTGTCGAGCGGCGTCAGGGTGAATGTCGCCAATGGCCAAACGTCTCGGTAGACATAGAGACCCCAAGTGACTAGCAGGAGTACAGTGAGATGAAGCGACGCGTTCCTGCTGAGCGGTGATCGCGCTGTTACAGTCAGAAGCGCCAGCAACGACGCGTATGCCTATCATCCCAAGTGTTGTGAGCGACGCGTCAGCTGGGGGGGGGGGGGGTCCTGGAATAGAGGCTTACGTAGGCTGCAGTCAGACGAAGTTCAAACCAGGGAACCAGGTTCGGTTGTGGATGTACTCCGACAATGACTTGGTTTACGGCCAGGGCGAGGAGGGCGAGCACGCACAGGAGCCTGGTACCTTTGAAGACAAGGATGAACATCCCGCCTTGTTGGTCCAGATAGCGTGCTAATTTGGGCCGCTCGCTCTCGCCCTCAGCGTCGCAAACCTGCTTGTCAGACTTGAAAAAAGGTATTGTGAACACGAAGGACAACGCCGAAACAATGGCGACGAGGGCAGGGATATACAGCGGATCATCCCACTTGTCACTATCCGCAAACTTGAGCAATCGCAGTGGTGAACGCAAGACACATCATACATACCTGAAATTTAAAGAAGGTTCGATCATAGCGAACAACGTTGGAAACGTATCATCCATGGCGGTCCGTGAATGTTGAACCGTGGTACGCCTTCGACGTATCGCTATGTACCCGGAAAGACGCTTGCGCGGCCACCGCCAAGCTCTGGGATGCGTAAGTATGTGAGTCAGCTACTCAGACCTTTGCAGTTGATAGCGAAGGGTGGTCGACTGAAGTTTTGGCAGATGCGTTTGAACCAGTTATGGAGGGCAGACCTTTTATCCGGTGTGCACCCGGAGAGCCCGGAGCCGTCAATCAACGTAATCTTCCTTCTGACTCAGGTAAATGACATTCTTCTTCGCGCTTGAGTTCGGGCTAAGTTCGGGCAGGGGCACCATCACGGCGATAAGTCACTATTTGTATGAGTACTATCTCAAACGGAACCGTGACCATGCGTATGCGCCGTGTTCACCGCGGGCAAACTGGCAGGTTGTTCGAACTCCGAAAACGCTACGAAAATTGGTCCCTCATGGGAACCTTTTCTGGGGGCATTTGGGCTCCGAACATCCTCAGAAAACTGTATTTTAGCCAGATTTTAGCATGTTCGACGAAAACACGCATGTTCGGAGCATTTTCGGAGGATGTTCTGGGTCCATCAAAACTCGCAAAAGGTTCCCATGAGGGACCAATGTTCGTAGCGTTTTCGGAGTTCGAACAACCCGCGGTGGTTCCCAAGAGAACGATGGTCACTGATCCTACGGAGTTTAGTAATTTTCGACCGAGCCGCTGAAGCGCTGTCACGAACGGCGGTCAACGGTCCTGCATCGGCTGCCTGTGACTGTACAAGAGATGATACATACATATCAATTGCTTCAAGCAGCACAAGCTGGTGTTCGCGATTGATACAGTGACCGTGCAAGTCTGCGCTGGCAGTCAACTGCCAGTCATCTATCTTCTATCTTCTATCTTCTATACTACAAGAGGCCTGCAGGAAAGTTCTCACGGCAGACAAAGAAGACATCGGATTGGCCAGTTGAGGGAGACAAACGCAGACACCGAGCCCTGCCCGAGCCCCGAGCGCTTTCGAGTCGCGGCGCGCGCTGCGGGAATTCGAGGTCATCGTGTCTCTTACTTTCTCATTGACATATGTATGTACCTCCTCCCGCAATCATTTGCCGACTGGCTACTCATTTGGTCGACGGGTCTACAGCTCATTATATACCTTCAAGTGTTCTGCACAGATGACTTGACCACGCTGAGCATACCGTTCTGCTTTCAAAGACGGGGGCATGAAATAGACACGAAAAGTCTACCAGAAACAGAGGTAATCGATGTCTGCACGGACGACTCAGACGTTAACGAGAAAGAACTAGACAAGCAGAATAGTGTTCTGCTTGCAGACGTGGCCAATGAACCCACTATGGGCGCGTCAGCGAAGGACGGGCGAGCGAAGGAAGGTGAGTGCAGACACTTGCAAGTCAGCGAGCTAAATGTGGGCAAAAGGATGCGGCGACGTGCAGCACAACACACGCACCGACCGCGAGCGCGAATGCACAGAACGCACACGCGGGCGACGACTCATGCATGGCGACCACGAACGCGGTGCGTGGCAGCATGCAAACACGACCGACGAATCGACCGCGCGCGAATGAGGAAAGAATGCGCGAGCGCGAGCGGAGGACGGGCGAGCACGAGTGGAGGACAATGCGCGAAGACGAGTCGGCGGCAATGGGCGCGGCCGGGGCGCTGCAATGCAACACACACGGCGACGGCGCACGAATGCCCTCTCGAGTGGGGGAGCCAATAAGCTGATATTCCAGTCATAAATCCCCGCTAATCCTAGGTATGAACTAAATTTTGCTCTACTTAAACCCTGCTCAATGGACAACAATGAACATCACGTATGGTAGAACCCGCTCGGAACCCAAGTGTCAACGATGGAAGGCACGATTCAGCGAAAGGATCGTGTTGATTCCATCAGCACGGTACGTATCAGCCTCAACCCACGCAAGAGCCGTGACATTCGCATCCCAGACGATGTCCTGAGGATTGCTGTTGTCGTAAACCGGCCAGAGAGGCGTCTCGGTATCCCCAAGCCTGAAGCTGTTCGGATCCAGGTCGTTGATGAAGCTCGCCCAAGAGCTGCTCATCAGCTTCGCCAGACTGTAGTAGCTCTCCGGGACCCCGCCGAATGGGTCGGGAGTAACGTCGTATCCGTAACCGCCCGTGTTGTCGAAGACGAAGGCGACCTCCTGGAAGTGGCTAACGCCGGAGTAGATGGACAGCCCGTTGGGTCGCGTGTTGAAGCGATAGCAGTACGCAGCGTTGCCTCCCGCCGTCCAGGTCTGACACTGATAGCGACGGGCAGCGATGAAGGTAGCATCACCTACGTGATGCAGAAGCCTAGGTGAATGAGTCGTACTTTGCGACCTGATTAAGCTACCTCACCTGCATAGGCAGACGTCCGTCGGTACCTGAGACAGGTTAGTAAAGTGTCTGGAGATGTATGGCCGCCATCGTGCTCACTCTAGTCCATAGCTGTCGTTGAGGCGTGTGCAACCGAGGTCCACAGGAATGCCTTCACAGGGATCGTCCGGGTATGCATTCAGAATCAAATCCCCAAGTGCAGGTGCGATTCCAATGAACGGATGGATGGTTCCCGCTAGAAGACCGTCAACAAGTGCGAATCCACAAGGCGGTGATCTGTGCTCACATGCAAGGACCTCCAGGAACTGCTCCGAGGTGTTGACACCCGTCGGCCCAAACGACGTGCCCTCGTCTGTATTCGCCCCCGAGATAATCGGCACATGCACGTACTCGCCCGCCTCGAGCTGATAACTCGCCACCTTCGTGAACATATCCCCGTCGATCACTGCGAACCACAGTGTCGCGTTCGTGGTGTTGAGCGCTGCGTTGATCGTATCGAAGGGCGTCGCGCGGAGGCACCCGAGCACGTCGATCGACTCAGTGCACCCGACGTTGTCGACGAGTGCCTGGTACATCGGCGTATAGTAGTCCGCGGTGAACATCGCGTTTGCTTGCAGCGCGTTCCCAGACTCCATGATGGCGCCGCGGAAGAGGCCTTCGTCTCGCCCGTTATAGGCGACGAGGTGGAAGCCGACCGATTGCGCACCGGCGCTTTCACCTGCGTAGATTATGATCGTGCATTGTTCAATCGTGGTGACAGGACGGATGCAGCTCACCCCATATCGTGACCTTCGTCGGATCACCTAGGAGGGCGTCAAACTAGCACGCGCGAGAGGCAACAAGGTTGACTCACCACCAAACGCCGCGATATTCTCTTGGATCCAGTGTAAAGCCAGCCTCTGATCCCTCAGCCCCATGTTGTTCGTGCCCTCCCCCGCAAGCTGGCCCGAGGCCAAGAACCCCCTACGGGATGTAGTCGGTGTGTATCTCGTTCGCACCTTGCGTAGATGATACTCACCAGGCTGAGAGACGATACCCAATGGATACACCGATGAACGGCTTGTTCACCTCCATCCCGTTTTGCACGATGAACGAGAGGTTGTATCGCTGGTCGGGCGTGCCGCCCTCGAAAAAGCCTCCTCCCTACGCTAGTGTGAGTATGCATCATTTGCACTTGATTGCTGTAGGTGTCGTACGTGGATCCACACGCCGACGGGCAGTGGCTCGTCATAGTCCGAGTAGTTCGCAGGTCGAATCACGTTGAGGTACAAGCAGTCCTCGCTGATCGCGTATCCCCACTGGTCGCTCTGGGTGCATAGTCAGTGTCCGAATCATCTCCGTTACTGTCGAGGATGTCGCTCACTCCGTATCCCACGCATTCAGGACTGTAGGCGGTTGCAGACCGGACCCCGGTGAAGGAGGAATTCAGCGACTGCGGGTTCGCAAAGCGCAAGTCGCCAAGTGGTGGTTGTGCAAATGGGACGCCGAGGAAGAAGTCCTGGTTGTACTCGGGCACGTACCGGCCGGTGTAAGTCCCGTTCACCGTGCTGGCGGTCGGCGCGCTCGCAGTCGACACTGCGTTGCCCTGAGCGGCGCATGGTGCAGCGATGAAGACTGCGGCGACAAGGAGACACCAGGCAGACGAGACACGCAGAAGCATAGCGGCAACCTGCTCTGGGCTGTCGTCCGTGGTCCCCAATCCTCCTTTAGAACGACACTTATATCCACGACGAGACCCTTACCGAACCATACAGTGATCATGAGTGCAGACGCGGGGCAAGCTCGGCCTTGAATGTGGCGCACGCTATACCAAAGATGCCCATGGTCGCATCCTCTGGGAAGGAGGGCTGCACGGAGTCGATGCGCGCAGGTCATGCGAAGGCGGTTCTGATGGTCTCGGGCTCCCGTGGCTGGGCGGTTGCAAACTTAATTTGGATCTGAAGGCATGTGTGGCCACCGCGTGCGGGATGTGTACGAGATGCATACATACTTTTCGGCCCGTTGCAGGGGAAGCACCGTGCAGGAATCCAACCGGGCTTCTGACGGCCCGCTGTGCATGTAGCATAACCTGACGGAGGCCAGCTTTGGCCCGTCGGCCAGACCCGTCAATGCGCATATATCTGCAAGTAGATTCGCAGTCCCGAGAGTTGGCAGATACACGCCCGTTGCAAGTGCGCGCGCTGCGGCAGATAGAGGACAAGAGTGAAGAAGGCGTTCCGTTTTAGACGCGGACGTTGCCCACAAAATAGAAGCCGTAGGAAGCACTAGCGGCTCATCAGGTGTGATGTATCTTTAGTGCTGTGAACATCGGTATGTGAGCAATCGAGTGCGACTCGCCTATAAGCGGCGAAGACTGGCCCAAGGTACTCACGACTCGGAAAGTAGGCCTCACCGATCGTCGAGCGATCATGAAGCTGCTTGATAGCGAGGTGCTCTCACGATGTGTCTTGTGGTTCGAACTATGCCGGGGGGGGCAGTGTACGCAATGCGGAGGCAGGTACAAACGTCCATTGACACCCTGCAGAAAATATGATGAAATATCCGTGTCGCGTGACTAGGTTCGTCAACATACACGGCGACTCGGTTACATTTGCGGTCAACGCCCCGTCAAGCAGAGTAGACTCGGGCAGACCGACGGTATACCGGTCGTTCCGGAGTGCACGGGTGGACGACGTTCGGCAGTACTGAGTGCAACGCGAGCTCGCGGATGGATCGTATCCGCATACCCGCAAGCGTTCCCTTTGAGAATTTGAAGTGTCGTACACGGGGCACGGAATGTCGATATCTTTGTAAGCTATTGCAACGTGAACCTGAAGCCGGAATCAGTGTTGAGAACACCCACAAAAAAGACTCTCACCTTATCTGGCCTGCTGTAGGGCGACATACATTCTGGACAGTGCATAGTCTGTTGTACAGTGGCTAGGACGAGGATCTTCTCCATAAGTCGGTTCTCTTGGCCTCCTTGTTCGGCATCAGATACAGTTGCGAGACGTCTGTGCGTTTGATCCGGGCGACTTGTGGGATTCTAGACGATGCGAAGATAGGCGTGTAGGTGGCAGACGAAAACGGCGGCTGAGCGCCACACGCAGCCCAGGGCCCCAAGGCTGGCAGGACCTGTGAGGATGTCCAGTGTCGTCAGAACTCGAATTTTGAGTCTCGGGCCTATGTGGCGGCCTCCTGTACATGATGTTATTTTAAGCACAGCAAGCGTTCCTAGCTGATTCTTGCCATTAAACAGGTGGGGTCCGACGCTCGCGGGATCACCGCACGCAACTTGCGTGGGCCAGGTGCCCCAAACGGACGACATCTACCCTTGAGAGCATTGGACTATGGTAGTGCGGGAATAGCTGATACAGCGGTCGGGCATGCGCACTACTCATAACTGCTGCAATGTCCATGAATCTCGGATCGCGTTGAAGACGATTCAAGAGAAGGCTCTCACCGTGATGCGTTCATCGTCGCGATCCGGTCCGCTGGTACTCAGCCCGTCGGTCAACCGTCGGTCATAGTAACGCAAATGTAGCGATTGGTTACCGAAGGAGTCGGAGGACACAGCGCGGATCGGAAGCGCTCAGATCTGGGTGTCATTGCTGTCAGTGTCAGCGGCAAACTCAGCGTGCCTTCGCTGCTCAATTAGGATGCGACAGTGATGAAGTCATCGCAGACGTAGCTCGGTATATAGAAGTGGAGTGCAATTCTCCGATTTCACAAGCGAAGACAGCATGGCGCGCATGCTTGAGTGCGGAATGGCTGTCCGTAGTGTTGGGAGCAGTTCTCAAGAGACAAGAAGCGGAAGCGAGGGACATAGCACATGCGATGGTGATGAGAAGCGACAGATGACTGGCCGCGTGCAATACAGACCAAAGAGGAATTCTAAGGTCAACGTCACTGAAGCTTCCGACGAACACAGATAGCGGCGCGGACACTGCACGCAGCCACCACATGTGCCCGATCGAATCCTTCGACGGGCGTGCGGGGGCGATCGGGGTGACGTCACTGCACATTCTGGGGTGCTGGCGGCGTGTGATGCGGGCGAGCGCAGCGTCCGACACGCGGCGGGCGGCGTGCTCGATTGGCGGCCGCGGGGGCGGGCCTGCTTCGGGCGCTGCAGGCAGACTGGCGGCAGGGAAGAAGGGGACCGGGCGAGGGAGCGCTGCCATGGTGAGGACGTGTGTGACGTCACGCCACGTGCGCAGCAGCCGAGGCGGCGGTGGGGAGCAGTTCGCGCCCACAATTGGCCCGGCGCGCAAGCCCTTGCGCCGTCTTCCTGGCTCCAGGGCTTTTCACGACTCTCTCCCCGCGCACTGCCAGAGCCTGCCAGCACGTCGCCCACACGCGCCCCGGCGACGCTCGACACGACGACGACCACCCCATACACGACACGCTCGACGCTCCCTCGCCAGGCAGCAAGGCACGCAAATCATCGCGTGCAACCTCACGACCGCTACGAGCGCGCGGTGACTCCCGCTAGCCAGACACCGCTCCGCGCATCCACCACGGCTACCCACCACCCCCACCACACCCTGCGATTGCCTGATCCATGCAGTCGCACATTCCCGCCGCCCTGGGCGGCCGCCCCTCGCCCTTCGTCGCCCCTCTCCATCCCGCCGACCCCGCACACCCATCCCCCGCCTCCATGTCCTCGCCGTTCGGGCAGCCACCCCTCAGCTACTCCCCGTTTGCGCAGGGCTCCGGCGTCACCTCTTCCGCGGCCTCGCGTGCGATCTCGCCGCGCCTTCCGAACGGCAACACCCCCGCCGGCGCGCGGTCGCCGCTCTCTGGAACACGATCACCTACCATGGCTTCCGCACGCGCGGACCACCTCAGGGCACCCAGCATTACCGCAGCGACTGCGGCGGCCCTCTGCGCAACCGCTCCGGCCCTGAGCGTGGGCGGAAGCGTCACACCGACCAACGATGATATCGAGGCCGTAATACAGCTTGCGATGGCAAGCTCACCAGCCGGGAGTGCGAACGGGCGTGACACAAGGACGCAGTTATTTGTCGGAAACGTGAGTGTACATTACTATTGTACCCTCTTTGCTATGATTTCACGTCGCTTCTGCTGCGTTGTTGGCGGATGCACCTCTCCCGAATTGGGCGAGTGTATGCCTGTGTATGCGCGTTCGCAAGTCATTCCGTCACCGGATGCTGATCCGGAGCGCGCTCGCGGTTCATCGTCAATGGGATTGACTATTCGAGAGCTGGCTCATAGCTGTCTCAAAGACACCGATGCATCATTTGATATGGGTCGCCCATTTTCAGGTTGCGAGATACCTACTCAGTCTCGAGAATGATTTGCAGAAGCGCATCCTCAGTACGAGGAACATCGCGTACTGTTCAGGATGCGTACGATCCCCGCTGCTTCTCCTAGCCTTCCTTCTTCGCTTCGCTGTGCAATACGTACTCACCTACGTAACATCCCACTGACACCTTTCCCACTCTCAGCTGCCGTACCGTGTCCGCTGGCAAGACCTCAAGGACCTCTTCCGTCGCGCGGGCACTGTACTACGCGCCGATGTCGCACTGGGACCCGACAACCGCTCTCGCGGACACGGCACCGTACTGCTCGCGTCGCAGGAGGATGCAGAAGGCGCAATCCAGATGTTCCAGGGGTGGTGTTGGCAGGGGCGGGTGCTGGAAGTGAGGAAGGACAGGGTAATCAGCGGGGAGGAAGGGCTGGCACTCGGGATGGGAGGAGGGAGTGGGCTGCCGAGCCCTATGGGTGGTGGGTTCGGGACGGTGATGGGGAATGGGCTGGCGAGTCCGGCGCCGCTGAGTAGGTTTAACTCGGGAGTGGGATTGGGTGAGTGGCGATTTATCACCGGCGAGAGGTTGATACTCAACTATATCATGTCTTGCGTTACCTCCATGACTGTATGCGTGTTCTCGATCCTCGGCTGGTCTCGGAAAGGCGCAGACGTCGACGATCCGTTAGCAGCGCCACTCAGTGCTGGGGTGTCAAGACCAGGGACGGGAAATGGTGCGGGGCCAAGCGTGAGCAGGAATCTATTCGTGGGCAATGTGAGTACTTCGTCTTCGTTATTTCACTTACCTCGTCCCCGTCGTGGACACGCCCTTCCGCACCTCTCTGCGGATGTCTCGAAGGGCATGGTCGCTCGTCCTGCGGTTGTATGCGGCTTATCGAGTGAAAGGAGGTGCCCTCGTCCGCCTGGCAGGCTTATATAGCGCTGCCTTGCGGCCTCACACACCCCGTCCTACGCCGCCTGACTATCCGCTCCGTGGTGACAACTGCCGTGCGCACGTTGCACGAGCCGCACTACATACGCCTGCCTGCCTGAGCTGAAATGGGTGGGCGCTCAGAAGGCGCACATCCCCATTGGACGACGCCCGGCGGAGCGGGCTCGTGGATCATTGATAGACTGCGTCGCACTCTCTTTGTCTTCTGGTTGGTTCTGACTCAAAGCTAATCTCTGGTATCGCTGCAGCTACCATTCCATATACAGTGGCAAGATCTGAAGGATCTCTTCCGGCAAGCGGGCGCGGTGACCCGGGCTGACGTCGCGCTGGGAGCGGACGGACGGTCAAGAGGGTTTGGCACGGTCAGCTTCTCGAACGAACAGGATGCGGAGCGCGCGGTGCGGATGTTCAACGGGTACGTGGCCCATGTCTGCGCTCGCACTCGTGCGGACGTTCCGTCGCAAGCGTCCTGATCTCGCGGCTGCCCGGTATAGGTACGAGTACAACGGGCGCGCGCTGAAGGTGCACTTTGACAAGTTCTCGGCGCCGGCGTCGACGGCGCAGCTGGCCGTCCCGCCGCTGTCGGCGTCCTCGCCGCACTCCCCGTCGGCGATGGGCTTCCAGCAGACACATCCCTTCCAGGGCCAGATGCCCTTCGCGCAGAGCGGCTCGTTTGCGCAGCAGCTTCTATCGCGGCAGAACAGTCAACAACAACAACAACAACAACCGCCGATGCCAATGCCGTGGCAGGGCTCAGACACCTTCTCGTACAGTCCGTACGAGGAGCAGCGGGGCGCCGACGCTCTAAGCACGATGCAGCCGGACCAGAGCGTGCCGGAGGGCCTCCCCGCGCATATACCGCTGGCGTACCGGTTCGAGTTCCTCAGCTCGGGCCCGAGCACGCCGTATGAATGGTACGGCGACGCGGGCGGGATGCGGTTCGGCCCGAGCCCGGAGCAGGCGCAGGCGCTGCAGCCGTCGGTGTCGGCGCTGAGCACGCGGGCGGACGCCTCGGGCAGCGGAGAGGGGCTCTCCGGCTTGGCTACGGGCTCGGCGGTGGAGGCGGCGGTGATGCAGGAGCAGTCGAGGATAGGGCAGAGGGAGGATGGACAGGGACAAGGACAGCTGGCGAGGCCGCCGCCGTTGACGTTGTCGCATTCGCATGTGATGTTGGGCTCGTCGGCGAGGTCGGCGCAGGAGCAAGCGGCGCAGGCGCAGGGACAGGCGCAGGAGCAGGCGAACTCGCAGACGCACTCGACGCCTCACCAGCACCAGCACCCTGCACATCCTGGCCCGATCGCCCTGCCTCCGCCGCCACCTGTGACCGCCTTCCCTGTGCCACCTCCGCATACGCTCTCGCCACAGTACTATTCCCCTCTTATGCACCCCGGACACCCGCAGAGCCCATACCACCACCCTGCAATGGTGATGGGCATGGGCATGGCGATGACACCACACGGCCTGCCGCCCATCACCCCAAGCATGCCCTCCTTCTCCTTCGTCCCGCAGCCCTCGCCCGTGCACCCGGACCCGAACCCGGCGAACGTAGCAGTGAGCGCGGGCGCACCGATGCAGCCGCCGTACGACCCCGCGCGGCACATGGTGCACGCGCACGGGCACGTCATGACGCCGTTCCAGCCGTTCTCGCCGGGCGTGACGATGTCGCCCGGCGCGTTCTGGGGCCGCCCCGGGAGCGGCGCGGTGAACCCGTTCATCAACCCCGCGGTCGGCGCGCCTGTGCACGGCAGCCCGGGGTACTTCTGGCCGCCGCGGGGCCAGCCGGCTGCGGGCGCGGTGGACGAGCAGGGGTACTTCCCGCCGGTGCCGGCGCAGCAGTCTCCGCCGGAGGGGAGCTACTTCCCGCCCTTGCCGCCGTCGGGATCGAGGCCGAGCGGGCTCGCGAACGAGCTGGGCCGGGGGGATAGCGGGAGCGACCCCGCGGGCAGCGTTGGTGGCAGCAGCTTGGGCGTTGAAGAGAGGCCGGAGGGTGAGCGGTCACGATCTGGGAATAGCGAGGCGACGACGGCGGGGACTGGCGCGACGGATGCGACGGGCACTGGCTCGAGGCCGACGAGCTCGCAGGGGACGAGCTGGCAGACGGACGTTGACTCGGAGGACCCGGGGATGGGCGCGCTCGAGAAGGGGGTCGATGCTCTGGCGGTCGCTGATGAAGACGGCGCAGAGCGGGTTAACGGCGGTGAGCATATGAAGCCCCGCGCGTACTCAGCGCAGTCGTCGAGTGCGGCGCACCCGCCACCACTCACGCGGGCGGGAAGCGATCCTGTGAATGTGCGACAAGGGAACGGCTCCACGGGCGCGGTCGTCTCGTTCGGGATGGGGGAGCAGGCCGCGGCGAGGTGATGCTCTGATTTATTGGTATAAGTTTTGTCGGGCTCGGATGTAGGGGGCAAGTGTAGATTCAGCGGCATCATCTGTGCAAAAATCATGAAGGGTCCTGGGCTAGGCAATATCTGGAATAGGGCGTCGTCGTGTCTCATACAGTACTTATTATCCTATGCGGGTTGCATGCTCTTACATACAGCAGTACATACCATAGATACGTCGTTAAATGGCTTTGTGCGATATATCCAACTACTTTGCATAACACGGACTGGAGCAAGTTGACTGGACAGTAGTACTAGAAGATCGTCTACTTATCACGCCTGAGTGGCGCGTGAGACTCCGGGTCAGCCACCGCTCATCGAGCTCTCTTATGTATTCTAGTCTCTGAATCACCTCACGCTTTCCTACGTGATTTTTCACTGCAGTCTGTACGGCGCATCTCTCGTGTATTTAGCTTCGCCGAGGCATGCAACGCAAATAGTCTAGTCCCACGGCCAATCAGGAAGCCGCGGTGTGCATATGGACATCAACGAGTCGCTCTAAACGCCGAGAACCATGCTCGAAGCGAATAACTTATGGGAGTCGAACGACACGTACGCTCACGGCCACAGCACTCCGACTGAACGCGAGCCTTTACCCTCGAATCCGAGCCATGGGTGTTCTTTGGTCTTTCGTCAGGTACTCAGGAACGATACATAGGCAGTCCCGCCCTCCGGAGCCTGTGTTCAGCGTGAACCACGTTCCAGACCTCACCGGCCGTGTCATCCTTGTGACAGGTAAGTAACCAGTGTCGTATGGCCGCAAAACATACACCTCGACTGAAGCTTGAAGTACAGGTGGCAACGACGGTATCGGCAAGGAGACCATAAGGGTAGGTCATTTCATTCATCGTGGGCATCGATTGTGAGCCTGATGACGGCTGGGGCACCAGGCTCTGTTAGAGCACAATGCCAAGGTGTATATGGCATCGAGAGACCAAAAGAAGGCGGAAGCTGCTATCGAAGAGCTGAAGGACAAGACAGGTAAAGAAGCGCTCTTTTTGAAGCTCGACTTGGCCAGCCTGGCGTCCGTGCGACAAGCTGCGAGTCAGTTCCTCAGGTGAGCTTGGTATAAGCACACTATCAGCCCTGTATTGAGTACGTGTTTAGCCTGGAACGGGAACTACACGTTCTGTACAACAATGCGTACGCGATGCCTCACCTGAACAGGCCCGACGTCGCTTACTATGACATGGCTCCTGCAGGGGCGTCTCAAATACGCCCATCGACTGGCTTACTGATGACGGCTACGATATGACCTTCGGAACGAACATAGTCGGTACGTCGCCACTGCGCCTACATCATATTCTCATCCTCACGATGTATCAACTGCATAGGCCACTTCCTTTTGACGCAGTTGCTTATGCCTGCTCTTCAAACGGGGAAGATCACGTCGCCGGATCACTATGCTCGTGTCATCTGGCTGTCGTCGTTCGCGCAGTATCTATCGCCTCTCGACTTCGACGCGTTCAAGGATACTCCACAACGTAGGAGGACCGGAAGTGATATCATGTACTGTCAGAGCAAACTGGTGGGCGCGATCCGCTTTGCCAGCTACCAGTACTCATCTACGACCGTTGCGACGCTTTCTGATCTAGGCCAGCGTCATGCTTGCTCGCGAATACGCGAGGCGCTATGGTGAACAAGGTATCGTAGCTCTGTCTGTGAACCCCGGTACGTACCTAGCGTGTAGTGCACGTGGTCACATTCACGAGCATTCATATGCAACAGGAAACATCTACACGGGCATCCTTCGACACGCTTCGAAGGTCAACCTTGCCTTCACGGTAAGGAACCGGCCTGTATCCCAGTGCACTACGACCTTGACCATGACCATTTGCAGAAGCTCTTCATAAAAAGGTACCCGGTAGAGTACGGCGCTCTCACTCAACTCTGGGCTGGTACCATGCCAGAGGCTCTCACCCACAACGGCGAGGTCAGACCATATCATTTGCGATGTCATCAATTCTCATGATATCACCACACAGTATGTCGTTCCATGGGCACGCATTGCGGACCGTGCGCGATCGGAGGCGTACGATGACCAGATATGTGCGCGTCTGTGGGACTGGCTGGAGAATGAAGTCAAGGAGAATTAGTTCTGGATTATCGCACATTGGGCGGCCGGACGTTGGATGGCTTTTTCGTCTTGCTGTCTTGTTCGGCGAGAATCCACAATGCAGTCGGCGGACTTATTAGGAGATGCTATCTTGGTTCTTATGTGGTGCGTGCGAAGTCCGAGTACTGCTGATCCCCTCCATATGTCGTGGACCAGCTTTGCCCAGGGCGTCGTCCAGCTGTCTCCGTATCTCGGCCATACATACTAAAGTCATACATGGTGCGGAACAGATGACCAGATCGTATTTGAATTGCCTTCTTACACCCTTATCTTCGCTGCCTGGGCAGGCAGTGAGTGATAATGCGTGCTGTGTATACAGGTCTTCGTGACCCTAAGGGATGGACCAAGAACCATGCTGTCGCTATTGAGCACAGGCTTCTCGCGGACCCCTTGATCCACGTGTGACCAAGGCAGTCCATCGATAGTGCACTTCATGTGCGTAGATTCGGGGCCTAGGAGGGGAAGCCGCGATGACACCCAGAATGCTCAAATACAGCGAGACTGGGCCTCTTGTGTGTCTCCATTCTGCTCGGTCCTTCATGGCTCCGGACTCGCAGACGTTTCTACTCGGGAGCGCTCTTACATGGTTTCCGGCGGTATGTGTCTCATTATATCTTTCTTCCCTAGGCCGATTAAGAGACATCCAACAGAACGTGTACTACCCCGACAACGAGTATGCATATGCCGACCTAGTCGAAACTGTCTCCTTTGAGGCTGAAGTTGAGGTGGTGCTGGAAAATGTAGGCTTTAATAACTGGGAAGAAGACATCGTGAGTCAAGCATATCTACACAGTGTATCCCCATCTTATGCTGCGTATTAGTCCAGCTCTGGAGCAGTCCATTTTCGAAATGGGGCTGCGAGACGGGCTGCAGGGCTACCGCGTGTCCCACTGGAAATTTGCGAGCGTATCATGGAATGTCTGAACCTGGAGAACTCGGGTCTCATGGTTCACTTCGACTACCAACGCGTAGAAGCGCTGAAGGCATGTTCCCTGACCTGTCGAGCATGGCGAGGCACTGCCCAGACACAACTCTTCAACACGATGGCATTCCTAAACAAGACCTCCGTCCAGCGCTTTTCCGCGCTGTGACTGCGCGCCCAGAAATCGCCACACTGGTCAAGAATGTCGTGGTGAGCTCGTCGATCCTCGATCTGCCCGCGGAGGAGACACTTGGGGGTGGCGCCGGTATGACATGGGCACTCGCAGCCATCAACCTTGTGAGAGGCCGCGAGAAGAAGCCGTGGCCGCTGGATGGCCTGCGCGCTTTCGTTCTTATGCTCGCCCGTAAACTGGACGGACTGGAGCGTCTATGCATTGTCAGAGGGGAATGGAAGGCTGGCCGACTGCTTCCGCGTAACAATGCCATGTATCAAGGCTTCTCTGCCTTCCGCTCTCTATCGACACTCGTCCTCTGCAGGGTTTCCCTCCCGTCTGCACGAGAATTCAAGGACATCGTTCTTGCGATTTCTGGCCTCGTTCGGTTGGAATGCCAGACCATATACTGGAAGAAAGTAGGCGCCATTGACCCCACCGAAACTCGGGCTCTCCACCCAATGCTGCGGTCGTTCCATAATGTCTCTATCACTGTGCGAAGTACTATGTGGTTCATCGATGATCGAGCTCATTCTGACCCTCAAGCCTTCCAACATCATAGGACAGCCTCAGTGTCCTATCATCGAGTCATTTTCGAATCTCTTTCGAGGGTGCTACGCTCAATAATGGTATCGCAGAGAATTGCTCTGGTTGGCTCGCGCTCGCAAATATTGCCAGCAGTGAGTCATACAACGTTGTCCAATCCAGCATTGTGTGTACCCAAAGACTCCTCGCGCGATCGCAGGAACTAGATCAACCCTAAGAGAATAGCGCCGTTGGTCTCAGTGATGTTGAGCACACTGAGGTAGAGTAGTCTACTTAGCAACAACATCTGGGATGACGGACACGTGAGTTGCTGGTATTCTGCGTAGCATATTGTCTCATCACATTCTATTGCTGCATGCATGCAAGAATGGCAATCGGGCTACCCTTGGGCTACCCCGCGTGCCTCTCGAGCTCATAGAGCTCGGCGAACGGATTATACGATGCCTTACGCTGGGGGAAGACGAGACAATGTTCGACCAGATCTGCATGAACACATCAAGACCTACGCCCTCGCCTGCCGCACGTAGCGATACATATCGCAAGATCAGCTCCTGCGATATGTAACAATTTACGTACCACTATATGATGCACCAGCCAGATTTGCACGCAGGCAGGCTGCCGCTCGTTGCGAGTCTTGCGACCGCCCAGCTCGATGACGCTGCCCTGTCGTCTCCGAGGCTTTGCTACTTGGAGCGAGTAAGTGTCAGAGTCTCTGTGAACCACTTCTATGAACCACTTCTATGCCGAGGACGAAGACCCACGCTCCAGACGAACGGCCTTCGAGGAGGCACAATGGAGAGCCAAAGAAATCCGTACCGTACTTCCTAGGCTGAGTGGCGCTTTGGGTATCCTGTCGTAAGTTCTGCATCGTCAATTGCTACGGCGATACTTATGCAACGTTGGCTCCCTTGTGTCTGCAGCGTGTATGGAGATGTTCTGCACAGCCGATATGATACTCAGATAAACTCGCCAGACTCGTTGATTCTGAACTCAAAACGGATAGATTTGGCAATGCACGTCCTTCGGCGCATGGTGTTAGCAGCACACCTTAGGTTGCGACCGCTTCTCCATTGAATCTTCAGATACTACCTTCCGCTTGCTGCCTTCGAATTGCTACAGCAGCCAGTGATGATGGTCGCAAGTCAATCGCAAGTCGAGACAAAATGAGTGGGAGGAGCTTTCGTACTAGTACGCGCGTTGTCACGTCGGTGACATGAACCCGCTGAAGTGACGTCACGCTATATAAGCAATACGCGACGCGACAACGACCACCAACCAGCTTCTGCTTCCGACCGTCATCTCTCGTTGAGTTCAATTCTCTCAGCGATATAAGGCGACATGGCACCTAAACCTGCATCCACCGCTGGCAAGGCTCCCGCGTCCACCGCGTCGAAGGCACCAGCCAAGACGACCTCTGAGGGTGCCAAGTCGGCGAAGAAGAGCACCAAGCCTGCCGCTGCATCTGGAGATGATACGAAGAAGCGAAGACGCAAAGCGCGTAAGGAGACGTACTCCTCTTATATTTACAAGGGTGCGTGTTCTCGGAGGTCTGCCGACTTACTGTCGCATTCATCTTCGTGCTATCCCGCACACCAGTGCTTAAGCAGGTGCATCCGGATACCGGTATCTCCAACAAGGCAATGGCCATCCTGAACTCCTTCGTGAACGACATCTTCGAACGCATTGCTACGGAGGCATCGAGTATGTCGCGATGTATGATACCTGTGTGGCGTCCCTGGTGACCAAGCCTTACAGAGCTTGCTTCTTACTCGAAGAAGTCCACCATCTCCTCTCGGGAGATCCAGACTGCTGTTCGTCTGATTCTTCCCGGCGAGCTGGCCAAGCACGCCATCTCGGAGGGCACGAAGTCCGTGACGAAGGTATGTTGTCCGACCGTTAAGCGCTCAACAATGAGCTGAATATCGCGATAGTTCTCCAGTGCCGGTGCGAAGTAAGATAACATCTTGTTGGTACTCACGTCGGCGCAGTGGGGTGTACGTGTATAACACAGGCCATCGTCATTGTATTGTATGTCTTCTCTCTTGTACTCCTCGTATCGCCGTTTTGTTCTTTTTTCGCAGTTTTACTGCAATCTACCTTAAGATCCAATGGTGGATGCGACGCACTAGCAACCTTGTGAGCAGCGAGCATGTCACTGTATCTTTGTTCTGCGCATGGCTGCAGGCTTACGAAGTTCGAGTATTGCACCTGATTGTGAGTTTGTTCCGTCTGGTCGTCGTATGTTCATCGCTCGATGGTGCATTATCGTGGTTGGGGATGCGTGGCGATATCAGCGTGTCGTCTTTTCTTCATGCTGCCCACACGACACCTCCGCGCCGATGGCTACAATAAAAACAACTGCATAGGGAATCACCGAGCGCGGTACATGGTACATTTGTCGGATCAACATGTCAACGGGTCGTCGTTCATTCCGCGAATGTCAGCGAATGAACTGATTGTGCCTTACGAAGGAAGTAAACGCATAACATGTTGTACACTGGCAGTTCAACGCAACTAGGCTTCCCACCAGGTACCGATCCTACTGCCAAGGGGCATTCCATACAAGCTTTCGACGCAACGTGTCGCCGGTCGGACATTTCAATGACGCCGCGTCGACCTGCGACGACCACCGACTCCGTATGTGGTGATTAATGGATGTTATACGACGAAGGCAGACTAGGGTGCATCCTACCCGACACATGGGCCTGTGTGGCACTAATGTACAATGGCTCCTGGCAGAGCTCAGGGACGCCGCCAGCATCATGAAGACCATCGTGTTAGATCTTCCGCGGCGTGCAAGTCCTTAGCTTCCCTTATGCCCGCGGCCTATGTAGATCCGGTGTGCTACTTGTCAAAGCCTCCTGCGGTGCTGACGGCGGCGCTGTGAGTGCAGTCCGGGCTCTCATCGATCGTTCTGACTCCATGCCTTGTATACAGCGGGTGCAGGGGGGATCAAGGGAATACTTGGCTATTTGTGGTTTGACGGTGCAGGTATGAAACACTTCACTGTCAATGCGTGGTGGCGAATGTGGACACAGTGAAAGTTAGAGTGAGGGCCTCCCCTCCAAGATGCTCCTCTGACCCTTCATGCACATGCATGGCACAGTGCCATGTCGATGCATAGTGCGTATATGGTCTTGCTGATCATGACTCCCTTCTCGCTGGACTATACGGTATGAAGAGGACAAGAGAAGATATTCCCGCGCTGTTCCCTGCTTGTCTTCTGCAACAATTGATACCACCGTTGTATAGCCATAGGATACATCCAGAACGGTCCTCAAACAATTGTCCGTGAAGACGAACTATCTAAGCCGACGTGAGACACGTTCTCCAAGCGCCATTTCTCGTGCCTTCAGGAAGAGGACGCTAGCATTGCGAGGTCTGTAATTTGGAGCACTGCCATACCGCACGTTCTATCCTATGGCTGACGACCTCTTACAGCACAACTGGCACTATGACTCGATCTCGAGCCCGTCCTGGCCGGCACGTGTGTGACGCTGGCCGTTTGACTTCTGTCGTCGAACATGCGAGGACGGCGACAGTAGCCGTGACGGCGCTGGACATTTCGGCCAAGATGTGCCTGGTCCTCTGTGTCCTGTCCCGATCGGCCTAATTCTGTCATGTACTGCCTATGTCCCGCACGTCCTGATCGCCCGAGGCACCATTTATTGCGAAGCTATAAGAAGGTGTCAGGACTCACATCAAGAGCCAGCATCCTCGTTCGTTCGCATCGACTTCCACTTCACAATGTTCAAGCATTCCAGCCTCGTTGCCCTCGTTGCCCTCGCGGTGACCGCCTTTGCTTCTCCCGAGCCGTGGCACGGCATCGTGCCTCCTCTCCATCGCCGTCTGACGGGCCAGAACATCGCGTTTTCCTGCTACGGCGGAGGCGGCGACTGCGAGTGCCCGACCGACCTCACGGGAGACAGCAACGGCGTCCTCATCAACGTCTACCCCGGCTACCAGTGCGCCTACCCAGGTGGTGCTTGCACCTGGGATGACAAGGTGGGTAACGCGTGACGTTCTCTCTGCACTGCGTGAATCAGTACCTGACATTGGGATCTCTGCACAGACCGGTGCTCTGGAGAACACCGCCCAGACCAACTGCCCGACCTCTGCGCCGTGCAGCACCGTCAGCGGCTGCCAGTGCCCCATCGACAACAACAGTGACACCGGCGTCTTGATCAACCAGTTTACTGGATACCAGTGCGCATACGTGCATGGTGCTTGCACCTGGGACTACGTGAGTGTACTCAGTCGTGCGCGCCGTATGCCGTACTGACTGTCATCACAGACTGGCGCTCTCCAGAACACTGCGCAGACCAATTGCCCTACCGTTGCGAAGTGCGCGCAGTTGGCTGGCGATTCCTAAGTCACGGCGGGATACAGATCTAGCATACTATAGCTTACACTTCACGGGTTATCGATGGGTTACTAGGGTTCTGTGGGACGGTGTCTTCCGTCAGTCATCATGGGTTGATATTCTGTTTCTGTGTAATATTGGGGAATGGATATGATGGACGAGGTCTTTTTTTTTTTTTTTGGCCGCTTTCGCTCAGAACCAGGAATGGAGTCCGCGTCGAAGTCATACTCAGCCAAGCGGGAACAGCATAATATATGACATGACAGCAGTAGCACAACAAGTCCATCCCTATATGAATCGTAAGTCAAATGCGCGAAGTGTCAAGTGCGTGAAGTGCGTGATAGTATACATAGTATAAGTACAAGGCGCATTGATGCTCTATCGTGTGGATGCAGCGTGGGTTCGTCATGGTCATTCAAACGTCACTGCTTTTCGTTCTCCTAATCGTGTGCTCGCGCCTACATTTTGTGCGGCGGCTTGCAAGAATTGCTCCGATGTGAAGTCTTGTTGCTCAGGGCTGCTTGTCTGCTGCTCGGTGTCAAATAGCGAGGGCGTACCAGTCCGAGGGGTGTTGCCGTTCGTAGAGTTTGCATAGCTACCGGGAGTGCTCTCCGTGACGTTGATGGTAGGATAGTTCGGCGGAGTGGTCCAGATGCGCACGCCGCCGTCATGACTTCCAGTAGCGAACACGAAGGGTTCTACAGCGGCGTTCCAGGCAATGCAGGTCAGATCTCCTCCTAGGGCCTGTGCACGGACGTGATGCAATAGAGCCGCCGACTCCCGATCCCAGATGTGTATGTCGCCCGCTACAACTGAAATGAGAAAGCGAGGAGGAATAATTGTCAACGGATGCAGTACCTTTTCCTGCACAGAGCACCAGCTGGTCGTTCTTGCCACCAAAGTAACTAGGTCCGGCGAAGTCAACAGTGACTTTCGGCATGTACGTATGTCGGAGTGATAATCGAGCAGTGTCCTTGAACAAGTCCAGCTTCCAGAGTTGCGGAGGTGCCTGGTTCAATCGTGAACGGTATGTCACTACATCGGCCCTGAGCAACGCACCTTGTTCTCGTAGCTAACCAGAGCGACTTGGTCATCGTGAGCTAGAGTGATATCACGTACGTCATGCAAGACAGGCACACGGCTGTGAATACAGGTCAGGTCGAAATACGCACAAGAAACAAAAGAGAGTCTCACTTCTCGATCTCCTTCTTCTCCATATTGAACGCTGCACGCATGCTTTAGTGAGACAACGCAACTCATCACGACCTAAATGCACGTACCGATGATCTGCTTCTCCGCCCGAGACTTACTGGGATGCAAGCCATCGCGTGACGCCATGAGCGTTCCGACGCATAACATACGCTGACAGTCTTGAGTGACTGCCACGTCGTGCAGCACCATACGGTCGAAGTGATACGTGTCCAAGACCTGCATGATGTTATTCATGAATCAACCGAAGGCAAACAACCCAGACGACGCACTTGACCGTTTAGATCCTACACAGCCTACTCAGTGACGTCTCGATTTCTGGGGGTATGGAGACTTACCAATTTGACGACGTCGCTGCCTTCAACCGATAGGAAACCTACATAATGAAACAGTCTGTACTGACAACGAGACGGTAAGGCTCCAGCTGGCTTACCTTCGCCACCAGGAAGCCAAGCTATCGACTGGACATTCTTCCGACGATCGATGGTCTTCTTGCACACGCCGTCCTATGAGACGATTCAATGCACGTCAGGCGATACGGTGACTACGCAGAAGATTGACTGACCTCATTCCACACCTTCACACCGCGGTTCAGCTTCGTGAGAAGTATGGTGCCATTGGGTGACCTATCATGACACAGTCAGACCCAGCGTCACCAAGGCATTAATAGACCTAACCAAGCCACTTGTCCAACGAACCCTTGCGGCTGAGCAAGAATACGATGTGCAGTGAACGGTTCCTGATCATCGCCGTGAGTTGAACAGACCATGCATTATTCTGGGTGATGGTACGTACGCCAACTCTGAAGATAACCGAAGTCCTGTCCCAACTATTGATGCACAATCAGCTAGCAAGGTCTTCCCTCAGGATATCAAACATATTTACCTTGAAGTCGCCAAGAACTTGCCATTCGGCGAGAACTGCAGATGGCGCACGAGGGCCTGATGAGCAGCAAGGTCCTGCGTTGTCTCCAGCGCCTTCAGCTTCGGCACCAGCGCCGCGACCCTCGACGCTCGCATCATGCCAATCGGCTCCGCAGACATGCTCCGCCCTCTTGGGCCGTCGATCGAGGTCGTCCTACGGCGCGTCGGAGTGTGCGGCGGGAGGCTCAGCCCGAAGGGCATCGGCGAGGCCGCCTGGCGCATCATCATGACCGAGTGCACTGCGTGCACGAAGCGCGCCTTGCCGGAGGGAGGCGGGGCGTTCTGCGCCGCCGTGCTCGCGTCGCTCATCGTTGTCGCCATCTCCAGGTTATCCGAGGACCCGAAGTTCGACGACCGCACTTCCGCGATGGGGAGCAGCGGGCCAGTCGAGTTCGACTGGCGCATGCGTAGTGGCGAGATCGGCTCCGGGCTTTGCGGGGACGCCAGCGTCTCTGTGGTGCCGTCTTCTTGGTCTTTCTCTATGGCGGTCGACATGGTGCTCACACGGCGCAGCGTCCGCGTGCTCATGCGTGAGACGCTGTCGCTCGCGATGCGGAATTGCCGCACCATCCACTGTCCGGCTTCCCTAACGTGCCTCCCAGTCCGCCACGCAAGTGCGCGGGGCTCGTAGATGATCCACTTGATCCCCGGGACGGAGCAGAGCTCCACCTTTGCCTCGGAGAGTACATCTGCGAGCCACTTCTGGCCCTGGTGCTTGGTGAAGATCATGCGCTCGGAGATGAACCAGGTCGAGACAGCTGCGAGCCCGATGCAGCTGAACGCAGAGAAGACAGATGTCAGAGTTGTTGTGACGCGATCCTGCACAAACGATGAGACAGGTGCACACAGCAATCAGCGGGCTGTACTCACCTGCCCAGAGGAGTATCCGAAGAGCACGAGACCCATAGAGAAACATGCAACAGATGCAACCAGGAAGACCAACGGTGACCGTTTGATCCAGATGTGGACCCACCACGGCACACGGTGGCCAGGGGAGCGGCTAGACAACATTGAGACAAAAATGCAACTGCAGGAACGCACATGACACATACTACATCGCTTGCTTCCAAGTCAGCCCTAGAAGACTGTTGACGGCGGCTTGGATGCTGAACACAAGCGAGATGAACCAGAAACAGTTTACTGCTTTGGCAAGCGTGCCCTCAGTCATGTTGTACGAGAACTGCATGGTTGTTGCAGTGACGGCGCTGAAGAAGGTGGCGACAGTACTGAGGTTGAGTAAATTTTGACTGGCATGTTCCTGCGCAAACCGGATCGTCGGCACGCCTGGGAAGTAACATCAGCTATGCTTGAGATACACAAGGGATCTAGACTAGTTCACCAATTTCAATGAAGACGGACAGGGAGCCAGTGATGATGTCCAAGTGTTCGCCCATCTCCGAAGTGAGATCATGCAGATACCTCTGAACTGCCGGATATCTGAATTGGCCTTCAAAACTACATTAGTCAATTGGCATGGCATGTCGCCGGCGGTGGATGTACCTTCATATGCCTTCAAGCATGATGCCCAGTACTATAGCAAAGTAAGTATCTGCCTTGACAGCCACCGCGCAGACACACCTTCAAGTCACACTCGAGGGACTGGATTGATGCATTGACGGCCTCGTCGCTGAACTCCGGGAACTCGTTAAGACAGTCCAGAAACGTCATCACATCGTGTGCCAGACTTCGCATCTGATCCGGGAAGTCCTCCGGGTCGAGGTCATCCACAGTCGGATTTACAACATGCGACGGCCCTTTGTGGCGCTTGCGCCTCAGTGCAGCCTGTAGCGCGGTATCGACGAGGGACTCGCGAGGTTGTCGTTTCACTTTTCGTGGGAAGAGGTCGGCAGCATTCTCGCGGAACAGCCAGAGAAGCTGAGCCAACCGCTCTCGCAGGTGCACGGACGACGACAGGATACCGACCGAGCTTCCTAGCTGGCGGGCTGCGTTCGCGAAGTTGCGCAGCTGCGAAGGCGTGTCAGCGTTGACGGATATAGATTGCCCGTGACGTGCGTACCTCCCGGTCTAGGTTGGTCATACGCCTGCAGTATGTCTGAGTTCGCACATATATGATCCGGAGCGTAGGAAGACACACCTCTCGAACTTCTTGAACACATCCGCCCCGACTTTCTGCAGATGTTCGTCCACAGTGGCTGCAACGCGACATATCAGTTGGAATGGCACGCGACTCGGGCTACGAGAATCACTCACGAACATCTCGGTCGTCCTCGAAGCTAGGTCGGTCATTGTTTGAAACAGCTACAATGTATGGTCGACGTGAGCCGTATGCATACTCTGTCCGAAGTGCCTTCCACTCACGCGACGCGAAATCATCATCCTTCGTCAACTCATGCAATGCATCCAACAAGCTGAGCAGAGTCTGCTTCCGCTTGGAATGACCTGCATCGGCAAGTGGGTCTGTATTCGGAACAGCAGTGGCTTCGACAGCGGGCGAAATGCCTGTGGGTCCGGTCACACTCCTGCGCAGCCAGCGAACTACGTCCGCGCTTACCTCGTCCCATGCTTCATCCTACTCTCGGAAAGACTTGCAAGCTGCGGTTTATGGAACGGAGATTGAAGAGAATGTCGTCGTAAGTCGTCTAGATGTCGTCCGGGGGGAAATGCACGCTGAGCTGTGAAGCTTGGGCGAAGGTATATGAGACGGGTATCAACTGGATATCAAGCTGACTGTCTTCCGGAAGGCATTATTGAAGCTCAAGGCGGCTATCACAATGGTGCTCAAGAGATGCCGGCCCAGGTCCCCGCCTCATGGCCTGATGCAGCCTCATGTCGGGGATGACATGCCAATTTCTGCAATGAGATTGCACTTTTGGCCTGCTCGAGCTCGAGGCCATGCGCATATGCGGCATAGTAGTCGACCCTTCTGCATCGTTCTGAGACGCGTGCAGCCCGTACAGCGATAAATACTAGTAAGGGCATCTTCAGTCTGAGGAGACCGATGTCAACGGACATTTTGACCGCTTGAGGAAATACCGCGGCCTTTGATTGGCCGCAAAAGCTACTTAAAACTTAAAGCAGCTTGAAGTCAGGCGCCTTCCATCAATATTCGGGAGCTTGAATGCTCTGAGGATATCGATCGAGACTGGAATCAAGAGCGAACACATTAATTGGCCATCTTCTGGCTGTCTAATGACTTAGTTAGGGAGTACCTAGGTTAGTAGTAGTAGATATTGTATATTGAAAAAGTGTTGTATCGCTACAATGTAGATATTGTGACTTATTTGAGTATTACCGAGTGACTTACCTGAAGCAATACACTTTCTTAACTATACTGTATAACCGCGTCGGTGAACACCTGTCAGTGTTCATTGTCACAGTCTCGTCCCGCGCAGCCGACCGACGTGTACGCCGGCCACGATGTCGGACAGCAGCCACTTGCTTGGCCCAAGTCCTCGACCGTCACTTGACAGCCAACGGTCCTCCTTCTCTCTACCAAATGGTACGAACGGTACCACGGATGGCGCAACACAGGATGCCGAGGAAGACCTCGACCCAATACAGAGGCTGCAGCGCGAGCTCGAGCGTACCAAGGAGGAGAAGGACACGCTTGCGACGCAATATCGCAACCTTCTTTCGAAACTCACGACGATGCGGACAACACTGGGGAATAAGCTCAAGCAGGATGCCGTACGTACCCTGCCACCTCTCACACACGCGCGCAGTTACGACTCGCACTCGCATAGGAAGAACTCGACCGGCAGAATGAGCTCGTGCAGCAGCTGTCCGCGCAGAACGAGGACCTCGCCGCGACGGTCGAGACACTGAAGTCCGAGCTTGTTGCTTCGAATGAGGAGGCGGAGCGCACGTCGCGGGAACTCGAAGTGATGCGAAGCCGGACGTTCCAGGATAATGCGCAGGAGACGTACATGCGCGAACGGGAGCTGCGCGAAACACAAACAGAGCTTGAGCAATGTCGGATGGAGCGAGACGAGTGGGAGCAGAAGGCGCTGCAGGAGCACGTTTCGGCGGATGAGGCTCGGACCGCGCTGGCGAACCTACGGAGAGAGTTGGAGATTGAGCGGACGGCACGGGAGATGACAGCGACAGAGCTAGCAGTGGAGCGAGAGAAGTGCGTCAATCTGCAGTCGGTACTGGAGGATTTCCAGGCAGGTAAGCCGATTAGGCTTTCGGTTCGACTTACATTGAGCGTGAGCAGCAAAGGATCACGACCTGAAACAAGCAACGAAGGAATACGAATCTCAAATAGAGAAGACCACTCAGTCTCTAGCAGAGTACAAGAGTCGTGCATTGAATGCTGAGCTCCAGCTGCAGGAGTCGTCCACAAGCAGTTCACGAACACAAGAGCTTGAAAGGGAGGTCAAGGAGAAACAACTGCTCATTGGCAAGCTCCGGCATGAAGGTGAGGCAGGAGAAATAGCTTCTTCGCTGGCGCATGTCTGACTTATGTGTCAGCTGTAATCATGAACGAGCACCTCATGGAGGCTCTCCGTCGCCTACGGCAGTCCTCAACGGATACGAACGTAGACAGACGATTAGTCACAAACGTGCTGCTCTCCTTCCTCAACACGCCTCGGGGCGATCCAAAACGCTTTGAGATGCTCTCGCTCCTCGCTACCATTCTCTCTTGGACGGACGACGAGCGAGAACGAGCGGGCATCCAACGCAGAGGGCCTGCACCCGCTATGTCAGCAGTAGCGGGGTTCTTCAGCCGTGGCTCTCCAACACGAACGAGGAACCTCGAGCTCGAGAAGACAGACGAGACAGAGGTACGTGCCGTTCTCCGTGCAGTCCACCTCGTCGCTGACCTGACCGTCCGCTTAGTCGTTCTCTCGCCTATGGGTCGAGTTCCTTCTCACGGAAGCAGCCTCCGGAGAGGAGGGGCGTTCCAGCTCGTCACCACCCGCGAAGTCCCCGCGGAACAACTCCCTCCCGAACTCGCCCACACGCAGCACGCCCCGCCAGCCCAGCCTCCTCTCCCCACCCGAGCTCAGAGGCACGAAGCGCCTGCCATCGTTCACGGGCGCAGCGATGGCAAGTAGCCCGAACCTGGTACTGCAGCCACCGCCTCAGGGAAAGGGGAAGGAAAGAGCGGACTTCTGATTATTGGCTTTTCATATTTTACTTGGACATATTTATTTCTAGTGTGTACATTCAACATGTTATAGCGGGTAATTGCATGCTATCCAGGAGCTCTATTAGTAGTGGGTGATCGCGTGCCCATCTCGATACGTGTGCAGAGTCATCCACGATTGCTAGGATTTGTACAGTATCGTCGTGGTGCAGAGCTGTGAGTACGAACACAGACGCCGGCAACCCCGATATCCAATGTCGTCAAATTCATTTTGACATTGAATCGTAGATTGATCTGACTCGACCCGATCCCGTCTGCTACAAGCTGCTACATTACTGTCAGTGTCCCAAGCGTTGCCATTCTATCCTGTACATACAGCAAAGTGCGCTTGGGAAGATCATACGCCAGGTATGTATAGTCACGTAAGGCGAAGGTCTGCTGTACGCACTACTCGAACGTATGTTGACATCATTACCACAGGGACTTCAATTCGATCATAACTTGAAAGTACTTGGCAGCCTGAGTACTGCTCAACCATGTCGGTACAAGCGATCGTATCTTCCGGCCCCAAGGTAATGCGCGTTGCAGTCGTCGGAGTCGGCCTCGTCGGCAGCGAGTTCATCAACCAACTCCTTAACTTCCCAACCCCCAACCCCTTCCGGATCGTTACCTTGACCTCCTCGAAGACTACGCTCCATGCTCCAGACGGGCTGAACATCACCCCGGATAGCTGGAAGCAAAGCCTTGCACAGGCCAGTCTGAGGCCCGACTTTCCCTTCCTGTTACGGGAGCTGGCGGCGCTCGTGAAGCCCGGGGAGCCTGTCGTGCTCGTGGACAACACCTCGTCGAACGCGGTGGCCGCGCTCTACCCGCAATTCTTGCGATCCGGGGTGCATGTCATCACGCCGAATAAGAAGGCGTTCTCTGCGGAACTTTCGCTGTATGAGAGCATCGTATCGGCGAGCCTGGCGAGCGGCGCGAAGTTCCTCAACGAGGCCACCGTCGGTGCGGGTTTACCGATCATCTCTACGCTCAAGGATCTCGTGGCTACCGGTGACCAGGTAGGACTAAACTCAATCTTGACTGTTTATTTTCGGTATCATGATTGTGATGTCTGTACAGGTTCTCAAGATCGAAGGCGTATTCTCGGGAACGATGAGTTACATCTTTAACGAGTTCTCCACCGGGCAAGAGGGCGGCCCGAGCTTCTCATCCGTGGTCAAGGTCGCAAGGGAGAAAGGCTACACGGTAAGTTCTGGGTGCACTGAACGTCAGAACGAGATAGCTGAACGTCTGGACAAGGAACCTCATCCCGCCGATGATCTCAACGGCGCCGATGTTGCGCGCAAACTCACCATCCTTTCCCGCTGCATCCCATCCCTACGATCGTCCTTGCCTGACGGCTACCAGTCTGTCAGCACAAAATCCCTTGTCCCGCAAGAGTTGGAGGGCATCGACACTGGGGACGAATTTATCGCCCGGCTGCCTGAATTCGACGATCACTTCAACAAGATGCGCGCAGACGCAGCGAAGGAAAACCAGGTGCTGCGGTTCGCAGGCGTAATCGACGTCGCGTCCGGAACTATCAAGGCAGACCTCGAAAAGTGAGTTCGCCCCCGGTTCCATTGACCCGCGCGGTTTGTATGCTAATGCTTTGGGCAGATACCCGGTCACACATCCGTTTGCGACGGCCCTGGGGGGATCGGATAACATCGTCATGTTCTACACGGCACGGTACGGGGCAAGGCCTCTGGTTGTGCAGGGTGCTGGTGCTGGCGCGGCGGTCACTGCCATGGGTGTCATGAGCGATCTTCTGAAGCTGGTGTAAAACGCAGCCCGCTATCAGTAAGGCCCGCAAGAGAACGTGGTAGAGAAGAAAAGCAGGGCATTCGAATGGAGCATGACTCATGGACCGGCGCGAGAGCATCCGCTGATGGCACATAAACGCGTATGTTGAAGGTGCCCCGGCGCGCAAATGGCCCTGGCACTTAGAACCGTATCATCAATGTTCGGCGAGTCTGAGATGCACTGCAGTCACTGCAGTGCACACTCCACTCAGCGTGTTCCCGCCAATCCGTTTTTGAGCGATGAAAAGACAATATTACTGCATGATGAGGCTGGATGGTATGGACCCGACCGACAGTAGTAAGTCATCATTGTAGGAGTTGAATGAGCGGCTGTTACTCAGTAAGTATGGCGATTACCGCGATCAGGATCGCATACAAAGAATTTGAATAGATGAGCTCAATTGGAATTCTTGGCGGGCATATGTATGTAAGCCAGGAAAGGCAGACTTCAAAATGGAGTAGCTTCGGTCGCCCGTAAGTCCCATACTAAGTGCCTCCTCCTCCTCCTCCTCCTCCGTTCTAGTCTCCACAGGCAGACGTAGATAATTCCCTTGTCTGACCTCCGTTCGCGACGTCTTCCCCCTGCCTGAGCTGTGCATCGACAGCTCCCAACTGCCAACAACCACTGCGGCACCGCTTTTCGACATTTGCATCTGATCCCTTTCGAGGCTGCTCTTAAGCTGATTCTCCCTTGTCTCCCCCGAAATCGACCATGGCGACCCTCGTCCGTACCCAGACCTCCCCGCCGACCTCCGACGCGACAGAAATTGGGAACTCACGCCAACAGTACTGGGACGACCTGCAAAGGAGCGTTCCGGCACCATTTCCCACCCGCGCTGAGAGAGAACAAGAGGAGCTCTTGCACGAAGTTGCGTCCGAGTCCCTGCAGGACCACAATCTTGGGCACGCTACGCAAGAGGCTAGCCAACAGCGTGCGGCCTCACAAGACCTCAGTTCCGTCGGTTCTGCGACCATCTCGCGGACACAAGAGATGATGCAGGTGACGGGCCCATCGGTACTGGGCGAGGTGCGGCGTGGTGAATCTCTGTCCGTGAGTCCGTCGTTCACGTCCTGCGTGCAGACGCCTGCTGACGCGCCGTAGGAGGATGTGATGCCATCTATCGTCCATGTCCAAAACTCCTGTATAACGACTCTTAACGACCTACTCTCACACACACCGCAATGGCGACCCATCATACCAGACCGCCGACACTCCATGCCACCGTGCTCCCCATCTTCACCCGGCTTCAGCGCGCAACCTTCGTCCTCCTTGTACACACTAGTAACGAATCTCCGGGCCCTCGACGCCGGGCGCGACGCGTCCTCTGGGCCCTCATCTTCGACAGCGAGCGACGATGCTGTGCTGATCCGCGAACTGCAAACACGAGCGAGCCGACTGACAGACTCGGACGTCTTCCCACCCCAGGATGTTGTCCTTGTCCGTAGACTCGCATCCTTGATCGGACACTTTCACCGCCTCGCAGCCTCGCAGCCAACGAGCTCCGCGCCTACATTGACGCGTGTTGCCTCTTGGGGCAGTGGTATGCCCTCCAGCACTCCCGCAGACCCGATCGCAGCCCTGGGCCGCGAATTGAGTGACCTGCAGCTCGCCCGAGACGCTAGTACATCGCCTTCGCGCGTGGTGTCTCCTGTGCAGCTGGTAGAGGGGGAACTCCTGTGGGCGCAGGTGGATGAAGAACTCGAGGAAGTATTGTCACTATGTCGGTCGCGAACAAGTCACCCTCCCGAGCAGCCTCCAGACTACGAAGCTGCGTGGTACGACGTCCAGATGGAAAGCGAAGGCCTTCCGCAGTACGAAGCCGGGTCCTCTGGATCGCGAGAAGATTTACTGAAGGCGGGCACTTCTAAAGCTTCCATCGCAGCAGCGGACACCTCCAGCATATTGGAGCGCGGAAGCGCAGCGGCCCTTAGCGAGAAAATGCGGATGGACCTCGAAGCTGTCACCCTGGCGATTGACCGTCTCTACCTTGTTGCGCCACAGCTGCACAATCAGAGAGTAGAACTGAAAAAGAGCAAGGTCGAGGAGATGGAGAAGGCGAGCCGTGGAGGGGCGTTGGCGCGCAAGGGAAAACAGCGCGAGAGGGAACCCAGCGACGCGCAGGAGCTGGAGAGGATGGTGGATCTCATCGGGAGAGCATCGGAGAGACGAATCACAGACCAGGCGGTCGTTCTGGAGGGCGGACTGCAGCGGAAGCTCGAGCAGGCGAGGCAGCGGGATCTCGAGAACGTACGTGGTGCACTGCTCATTCGGCGACCAAAGTTGACGTCTGCAACAGCGAGACGCGTTCGTCGAGTCACTCCTGCGGCATGCCGGTGCGGGCAGACTACATTCACAAGACGCCGTCCTGACACCACCCGGGAGCACGTCGCGAGTGAAGGTAAAGGACCCAGAAGCGCTCTTGTCGCTCCCCGAGTTCATGCGCGAGGCCATCCCCGAGCCTGTCCAGCTAAAAATGCAGATGGAGAATCCGACTGCGCTGCTCACTCTACCGGAGTTCGTGAAGGAGCCTATCCCGAGGGAGCTGGAGCCGCTGCCCGCTCCCGCGCCTCCGAAGCGGAAGAACTCGCTGGGTAAGAGCGTGCGGAGTAGGAGTATGTCAGCACCGCCGCTGGCGTGGCTGTTGTCTTCGTCAAGGTCGTCTTCGCCTACGACGGGCACTCCGACGACGGAGGCGAAGAAGTCAAGAGCGTCGAGGATGCGGAGGGTCGGGTCGTCAGTGGCGATCATGCCCACGTTGCAGAGTGAGTGCTCCACGCCAGAGTTGTGTTGCACTTGACTGAGGGTTTGCAGCCAATCTGGAGGTGACGTACGTCGCGGAGTACCACGAGACCCTGCAACATGTTCTGGTATTCCTGAACATTGCTGGCATGATGCCTGGTGCGACATTGGAAGCAGAGGTCCTGCCTGCAGCGCAGATTCCGGGGAAGGCGAGCGACGGGTATGAATGTCTCATACTCAAGTGTGGCCTCAGCACGTCGCCGTTCCTTCGCCTCCCCACGCGCGTCTCACCAGGGAAGAAGGAAGTGCAACCTGCAGGCCAACACTTTCAGGTTAAGCTCTCTGTCTTGGGCGGGCCTGCCAATGGGAATGGCCCTTCAACCTCCGTGCATAGCACGCTCATGGATGCGTCGCGCCTTTCCGCGATGCGCGCCACAAGCTACGTCTGTGCGTCGTGCTCCTTGCCCCTCGTCCACGGGTCGCAGGTCCAGGACTACCGCGATCTGCCCTCCGAACACTGGGCGGAGCTCGTCGACGCGTGGATGTGCCATTCGGACCAGAAGCTGCACGAAAATGTCAAGAAGCGCTCGACGCAGGGCTTCTGGCCGACCGAAGGACACGCGCTCGTGGGCGGGAGTTATATCCTGTTCGAGCAGTCGGCGATGTCTGCGCACAATCTGTACGCGGTTGATCCTGTGGATGAGACCAAGGTAAGCACACTCTCCAGACTCCTTTGCGTTGTAGTGTACTGGAAGGACAGAAAGAAGGCCGACGTTGGATTACCTACCAACGGCCGCCGCGCTTGTGCGTTGCCTGACGTCTCATGCGTCGGTCGAAGCCCTTGTAGGTTTTGGCTGTGCGCCGGGTGTCGGGTCAGCGTATGGGTCGGTGGCAGGATACGTCCTTTGGCTGATACAAAACGTCCGAGATGAATGGCGTACAACGCGCCGGTCACTTGCTAAACAACTCTCGTGTGACTGAGGTCTACGTCTCGGGAGCTACACGCGAGGGCATATCCTTACAACTTTCCGCCTGTTCTCTGTCCTCTCTCTTTTGTTTCGTTAACATTGACCAACGAAATATCTTCACAGCATGATGATTGGGAGCGGGTACGTTGTATATGCGGATCCATCGTCGGACGACGCCGTGAACACGAACCCTCTGGAGGGGCACCCTACTTAGTGTACAGGCTAGCAAAATATGCCATACGACCACTCAGCCCAGCCCATGAGTACGTTCCGTCTCCTTGTACTCATCATCGGCTGACATGCTTCCTTTTCAGACCACCTCGGATACCCCTTTCAGCATTTGTCGCGGAAGACATGAACGAGTTTGTGCATGCCCACGCGACGTACCGCTTCGTGATCCTGGACGAGGAAGAGGAGCGACAGCGCTTGTTGATCTGGCTCTTCAAGCCGAGCATGCGCTTGGCGTACACTACACCGACGGAGTACGTCATGCCCAAGAGCGCGTCGATCCACGCGGCGAAGGTTCTGTTTAAGATTCTCGGGCCCTCTGCGGTGTACACTGACATTCAGTCGTACGTCGTCCCTCTGACTTTTTGAGTTGTGATTTGGGCTGACAAGGGCGTGATGTGCAGTGTTTTGAACAAGTACCCGGGCTTTCCGCAGGCGGAGCACCTCTACTACCCGCGCGACATCTGTAGACGGCTCGCGGGGATGCTCAGGGAGAGCAACACCGCTTACCCAGAAGGCATGCGCACTATGACTGGACTGGATGTCGGCTGGTTGCAGCGTGCATAGACGCTAGACGTGATACCCTTCGAGACACTTCGCTGTGCTTGCACTACACTCTACATGTCGTAGGAATATTGTAGATATGTAGATCATGTTCGTTGTTGTGATTTACGTCGGATTTGTGCTGAAACATCTAGACATGTTCGTCTGTACTGCTGTGCCTCTGTTGACATGCCTTTCGACTCAGATCTGTTGACTGCGCTTGGATACCCAGTTCCACGTTCATGTAAGTCAAAACATCGCAACGTCTGATAGCTGAACTTGGCGAGTCAACCTCGTTACGCCTACTCAACACGCGGACGTCCATGTATCAGGCAAATAGAAAAAATAAGATAGGATGCAGTACAGTACAGTACAGAGAATGATACAACAATGGGACCCTGAGAGACGTCTAAACCTCCTGGCTGTCCTTCTTGCCTTTTGTTGTCTTCGTAGGCAAGAGCTGTTGACAACAGGTGAGTTTGGCCTTTGCTATTATTCTTTGAAGACTAACCTCAGGGTTGATGTGTGGTACGACACCACCTTGCGAGATGATCACGTCACCGAGAAGTTTGTGCAGTCTACGACGTTGTCAGGAAAGATAGTGCAACTGAAGCGCAAGTACTCACTCCTCGTCGTTCCGGATGGCGAGTTGAAGGTGTCGAGGGATTATACGTTGCTTCTTGTTGTCACGAGCCGCGTTACCCGCAAGCTCGAGAATCTCAGCTGCAAGGTACTCAAGGACGGCGGCGAGGTATACTGAAGCCCAAGTTAGCTAGAAATTACAAGTCCGAAAGCAATTTTGCTTACCAGGCGCGCCAGCTCCTACTCGCTGCGCGTAGTTTCCCCGCTTGAGAAGACGGTGCACACGACCGACCGGGAACTGGAGACCGGCCTTCGCAGAGCGCGACTGGGTCTTGCCAGTGGGCTCGCCGGAAGCCTTGCCGGACTTGGACTTGCCGCTCGTCTTGCCAGACATTGTAGTAATCGGTGAGGTTGGTTGGTGGAAGAGGTGGAGGCTGAGCGACGAGAGGGCTTGAGAGGTGCGAGTTGCGGAGATGGGGACAGGTGAAACGAGGGCGCCCAGTATTTATACTGGGAGGCGCCCGCAGCCACAGACGCGGCGCGCGTCAGCACGTGATGGTTGTTGAACGGCGTTCAACAAAATAAGGTTCAGCGCGTCGACGCGTCTGACCAAACAAGGCCAACGCGTCCGTATAAATACCCCGCGCCTCCCCACCTGCATCCCATATCTCTCGCTATCACCACCACTCGCCCTCTTCGCACTACCTCCCTCACCACACACACGCTCAATCGCAATGGCCCCTAAGCCCGCTTCCACCGCCGGCAAGGCTCCCGCCTCCACCGCCTCCAAGGCACCTGCTAAGTCTGAGGGCGCGAAGTCGGCAAAGAAGAGCACTAAGCCCGCCGCCTCTGGTGATGAGACCAAGAAGAAGCGGAGAAAGACTCGCAAGGAGACGTACTCTTCCTACATCTACAAGGGTAAGTTTCACGCGTCAGAACGTGGTGACTCTTGCTCACGAAGATACAGTCCTCAAGCAGGTCCACCCTGACACGGGTATCTCCAACAAGGCGATGGCCATCCTTAACTCCTTTGTCAACGATATCTTCGAGCGCATTGCCACTGAGGCTTCCAGTGAGTTGACTCAATCAGATTGATAGGACTGTTCTGACCTAAGTTCCAGAGCTCGCATCCTACTCCAAGAAGTCGACGATCTCCTCGCGTGAGATCCAGACTGCTGTCCGCCTCATCCTCCCCGGTGAACTCGCCAAACATGCTATCTCAGAGGGCACGAAGTCAGTAACGAAAGTGAGTTGATCGCTGTTGAGCCTCTGAAGCACATCGCTGACAATCGAACTTGTAGTTCTCGAGCGCAGGAGCGAAGTAGATTGTCTCGTCTCTCGGGTTGCTGTTGTATTGTAGTCTTGTACTTTCTATTTATCTCTACTTCTATCGCATAATGTCTCCCGAACCGCACGCGTGTGAGCAATCATCAGGGCATCTTGCAATTGAGTGGTTAGGCAAAGCAAGTCCTACTGGCGCCGAGGAAGCCACGCAGGGTTGTGGGCATTCAGTGATATCGGTGAGCCGCTTTCCTCTACGGGTGTATGTGATAGCTTCGCAGCATGACTGATAGCGGTGATCCTCTCAGGTTGCTTGTCATTAGCTGTTGCGTGGTCTCCCGAGTGGCGAAGATGGGAAACTGCGAGGAGCTGCAACTCCTCTGGCCATGGTAGACTCCGAGAAGGTAAAGGTCTGCCTTCGCCGAATGCTACCGCCGGATTGAAACGGCCCAGAGAGCGGATCCACTGGCCAACGGCAGCGAGGGAGACGCGAACCTCCCACGAGCCTCCCTCCTATTGTGCGCGAGACTAAACGGGCATTGTGTGAACGAGATGAGCAGGACTTACTGTGATGGTCTTGCAGAGCGCCGCGTTAATCCCGAAGGCAAGGAGGAATCCAGCGGCGTGGTCCAGAGCTTGCATGGGGAGAGGGCGAGGTGCTGGTCCCGCGCCGTCCGCGGAGAACGTGGCATGAGCCTCCCCTTCCGCGACGTTGAACCCGGAGGCGGTCTGCACTAGTGAGTCAAACTGTGTACGTCGGCCAATGCAGGTACCGTGTCAGTCGTATGCTGTGTGTTCTCGCGTGTCTGTACTCACTCCACGACGGTCCTTCCAAGGTCCTTCCCACCCATACGCCGTCAGGCTCGCGTACACGATCCCAGGTCGCGCTGTAGCGACGTCCTCAGGCCCGAAACCCTTGTTCTGCAGCCCGCCCGGGCGGTATGCCTGCAAGAACACGTCGGCGTCCTTGACAAGATCGCTAAGTATCGCGCGATCTGTCTGTGTGGTGAGGTCGAGCTGCGTTGCGCGCTTCCCGCGAGATGTATCCGTATCGAGGAGAGGCAACGCAGGGAGCTTCGTGGAGGTGATAAGAAGGACATCCGCCCCGTGCGCTGCCAAGACTCAATCAGAGCTTGGCCCATGCACAGTGGGTCAGCTCTTACCAGCAAGCGTTCTCCCGCACACGGGCCCTGCAAGGACCCTCGTAAAGTCCAGCACGCGGATCCCTTCCAGGGGTCGGGCGTAATCTCCTCTGACCTCACGCCGAGGCGCGTCGCCGATCTTGACGAGCTGCACGGGTGGCGCGCCCGCGAGTGTGCGGCCTTGCGGATGCCTGTCCCACTCATCGAACGAGCGCAGCGCGGTCGCGACCATCTTGCGCGCGGACGCCTCCGTTTCGAAGTCGACGGCGCTCCACTGGAGAAGCGCGGCGGCGACGGCGTCGTGCGTCGGCGCGCATCTGAGGATGTCGAGTATGCCTTGGCGGTGGCTATTTGGTGCGCGTCAGTGTGTCAGGGGTAATCGGTGGATGAAGGGGTGCGCACTGGGGGAAATTGGTGTGCAGCCGGACGTAGCTGTCGTCTTTCGTCTTGTAGAGCCCGGCCAGCGGATCGAAGAGAGTGCCAGACGGGAGCGAGTCGTTGATCGTGTACCAGGCCTCGCTCTCTGTAACAGGCTCAGCGGTCGCCCAAACAGGATAGGCGAAGGCTGGTATCACTGACTGAACTCTAGGACCGCATGTCGAGCATCTACGGATACTTCTTGGTCGACGCCTGTCCTCAGCTTATGGAAGTGGGCCGCTCCAAGCCCGGATAGGCCTATCACAGTCTATTGGCCCCAGTCAGAATTTGAGCCAGTTCAATCAATGTATAATCGAAGCGTACCTGCGCCGCAGTCCCAAGCTTGAAGGATGAATTGACTGCGGGATCGGGGTTCCGACTCAACCTCAAAGAAGACAGAGCCTGGGCGGGCAAGCCATTCCCTTCCCAGATCGACCGCGCGGGCGCGAGTGGGTCGTCCATGCTCGTGTGCAATGCACGGAATGTCTGTGGTCGCGTCCCTGCTGCCGCCAGACCTCATAAATAGCATCAGTAGCTTGCCAGTGGCCTATCGAAGCCCGACGTCTGTGTACGGTCGGCAATAGGCGATCTACGTACTGATGCTACCCAGGTCAGCTGTCGGGTCACGGAAGACGCGATGGCGTAAGGAGATTTGCAACGGACGAGCTCTGTACATGAACCAGCTGAGCAAACGCCGGACGGAGACTGCTCGGCTTGAGCAAGGAGACACGGTATCGTGACCGCGACAGGACTCAGACTGTTTGTTCACAAGAGCGGTAAGGGTTAAACGTTAAGTAGTACACCAGGGTAGTTCAGCGGAGGTGAAGCCACGAGAGGGAAGTACAACTTGAAAACAGTGTCGTGAAATTTGAGCGATATAATATTAAGACCGCTTCGCGGCATGTAGATGAGTCAGAGCGCGAGATGCTTGGTTTGATTTGACCCTGGGCCTGAGTATGCCTCTCCGGGTCTCCGACTCGACCCGGTCAGGCCCAACCTATCGCATCTCGTACGACTGCTTAAAAGGTAACGCAGTACAGAATACATATCACCTGCAGTGTCGCAGATTATGACGGGGGACGTCGGGCATTTACTCAGGCTCGGACATGGGGGTCTCTGTAGTACCACTAATCATCGTTCAAGTTGCTATTGGTTCTTATGGTAAGTGTTACTATGCCATGCAATGGAAATGAGGCACATCGGGGGATACAAACATTCATTGCCCATGACCGTGGAGATGGTGCGTTGCTGCTATGTTGATGCAGATCATGCATCCAGAGGCAAGATGCTCGGGATTGGCCCAACCGGAACGATCTGCTTCGGGTTGTACTACAGACATGCACTCAGCAAACGATCATATATCGTATCCACGCCCATACGCACAGATTTCTGCCAGTGGTACCCAGTCTTGATGTGATCGAAGTTGCAGGTGTCCTTGAACGCGGGGATGTTCCAGTACAACTTCCGCAGCCAGAGGTGGATCGCGGGGTAGCCGTGACGGATGGTGCGGAAGTTGCACTTGAAGTGGCTGTAGTACGCGACGTCGAAGCGGATCTGTATAGGGACCATGAATATACTGTATGCGGGAATGAAAAGCATAACGAACGATTGTCACGAAGAGTCGGAGGTCAGCCTCGGTCAGCTGATTGCCAATCAGGTAGTCCTTGCCCTCGAGCAGCTTCTCGAGACGATCAAGCGATTCGAAGAGAGGGTAGACGGCCTTCTCATATGCGGACTGGGATGCTGCAAAGCCGGCCTTGTATACGCCATCTGGACATTTGTGAGTCGTTGTGCAGAGAATAGAAGAGTACAGAGGTGCACGTACTGTTCACAGTGTCGTACACCCAAGCATTGAGCTCGTCGATTTCTCCCCTCAGGTGTTCAGGGTAGAAGTCGAGCTTCGCCTTCTCCTGGGGCAACAGGTGATTGAACGAGCTGTTGAACATCCGGATGATCTCGGAGCTCTCGTTATTCACGATCGTGCTATGCTTCTTGTCCCAGAGTATGGGTACCGTAAAGCGGCCCTCGTAGTTCGGCGCGACGCGGAGATAGAGATCCTTCACGTGGTCGACGCCGAACAGGGGATCGATGTCCGCTCCGGGGAACGGGTCGATGTTCGCGAAGGGCCAGCCGTGCTCGTCCATGCGAGGTGAAACGACAGTGACGTCGATGAACTCCTCGAGACCTTTGAGTTGACGCATGATCAAGGTACGTGTTGCCCAGGCTGGTACCCAACTCAATACGGATGACTTCACAGATAGCAGAGTGTGGTACTCACGGCAACCGTACGAGACGTAGAGGTGGTATCGACCTATATGAGCATGAGCATGGTCAGACTATAAACGGCCGGCAATAGTCCCAGAGGTATCCACCTTTCTCTGGCTCGAAATGACCGCCTTTTGCAACCCAGTCTCTGAACTGAGATACATGGCGATTGAAGGACCCATCCGCCTCAGACTTCAGCTTGGTGAGGTCGCTGAGGTGAGTTGTGTCTCTGGTAGCCATTGTTCCTGTAGTGACGGTGTCCGTCTAAGTATGAACGATGGAGTGAGGTGTTGTTGTGAACCCAGGAGCTGGGAGGCGGGCACAACAGCAACAGGATTCGAGCGTCATATATATACCAAGGCTGCATACACGTCAAAGCCAACACGACTCAGAGGTCATTGAGTGAGGTCAGCCTAGGATTACAAAGTCAACGCGTCAAACTCTGAGAGGGCGTCATGGAGAAGGTGGATGTCGAACACTCTGACTGATCTGTGATGACTAAATAGAGAGAGCGTTAGTATCATGTCCTGCCTGTAACTTACTGTACACTCTCGCAATGAGGTGCTCATTGTGTTCGAAGACAGGACCCACGGAGAGCCTGACGGTCTTCGTGGTGAAATTGAGCGAACCTCGTGAGTCTGACTACGCGCGCGCCACGATGCCTATTGGATAAACCTGTCAGTCATGGTTCATGAAGGACACGTCGAAGTCAAGGATCAGGATGTGCTGCACCTCAATTGTCGTCGCGGCCCAGTCGGACCAGCGTCGGCGACGTCGAATATTGACGTTGGACGTCGTTGAGTAGCGGCATGGACGATGATGGGCAGAAGTCGCGAGATGATCCAGTTCAATTCGGCTCCAGCAGGTGAACACAATGGTGGGTGTCCACGTGGCGCTGGTACTGCATGCGTGCAGACGCGCTGTACCTGTACCTGCTCTTCCCCACTCGACTCCTACACTCTTCGCGCCTTCAGCGCACCCACGCACAACCCCTATACCCCTCTGTCGACTGTGCACGTCTAGCTCGACCTGCTACCCATCTGGAACGGAACCAAGTCATCTACGAGTCATTCCGATACCTCTTCTTTCCAGCAGTTATCCCGTACGACCACACATACGAAAACGCGTCCAACATGGCACCACGGAACCGAAAAGCGGAGAACGGCGAGTCGTCACTGTCTGCCGGAACGAGCACAAAGGCGTCGGAGACATCAGAGTCAAGCACGGATGGCGTCCTCGCGAGTGCACTGCTGCCACCAACCGAGGGACGCGAGGTAGTGAAAGTAAACAACGCGAGCGTGACAGAGATGAAGCACGCATGCGATGACGCGCTGAAGCGAGTGAGTCTTTTTCTTTCTATGACGCCCGAGCCTGCAGTCGGTCACCGTCCGCGTTGTGGGCCCGGTCGCGTGCGTGAAGACTGCTAAACTCTGTCTCTGCATAGTTCCTCTCACGACCTGAACTTTTCAACCAAATCTACACGCATACGGACGTCCGGCTAGGCCTCGGCTGGGCAAGTGTCTTCGTCGCGCTTGGGACGGGTCTGTACGGCTGGAAGGTCGACTTCGAAAAAAGCAAACCTGCAGTATGGGCAGGCGTTATCCTGTGCGTCATTTCATTAATCATACGCGTCTACCGGTACTAATATACGCGGACTGCTCTCTCTGCGTGCCGCACCTTCAGTTATGTCCTATTAACAACTATCCAAACATTGTATGCCTACTTTGTCGAGGGCGATATTGTCTTCGTCGGCAAGCGCAAGACATTTGACAAGCGCGTGCGTGTCTCAGACATGGGTCGACTTTTCGAGCTCAGAATACTGACGCCTTCCTCTCAGATTGTCACAGAGCGAATAACGCTCACCTCCACCTCCACGCCGTCCAAACCTTCCTCCCCTCCCGCTTACTCCCTCGGCCTCACCTACATGCGCTCGACGTCCGGTGGCAAGTCGCTGCTCGGCCGGGGGCGCGCCAAGGGTGATCGGGGCTATAACACGTTCTTCGACGAGAAGGGCGTCATGGACCAGGAGGCCTTCGAGCGGTGGGTCGGCGAGATGGTTGGGCGGGTGATGGTGGGCAAGAACGAGTGATTCAATCTGGGTAACGCGTCTGCGGCTTGTAGGCGTCTCGAGCGTATCTGCACACGGATGGGTGTATGTGTATGGGCTACTTATTGTCCGGGATATTGGCACGGTAGGTAGTGACTATGTTATGTAATGCAAGCTCATCAAAGTCTCCTTGGAGGCAGACCGGTCTGGTGGGCGATGTGCGATACTTTCGGTGAGCGAGTCAGGTCTGCCATTTTACGCTGAGGCTTCTCCCTTAGTAAGGATCGCTCGTGGTGGCTGGACGAGGGTTCGTACATTACACTACCACAGGTCCACAGCGTGCTATGACTCGACTAGCGTGTTGACGTTTCCGCTCTCCGGGCCTATGGTGTCCTGCGTGGCGGCGACTCGAGCGCACTGTCACCAGCTACGCCGAATCCCAGATAATAGGCGTCCGAATAGTCAGTAACGGTGCGTCTAGAGGCTTCACGAAGACATCAGCGACATCGCGTCAGTCGCTCATGGAGTGCGACGGCGTACCGTCCTGCGGCTCTGGGACCCCGAATTGCAGGTGTCCGCCCGTCCTGCGGAGGCGCGTGGTGGTCAGTCCTACCGGAATACATTCTGTGGCGTGTGCTCAGGCAGAGTGGACATACCCAGGGAATCTCCAGTGGCCGTTCGTGAGCTGGTTCGTCAAGTCCCTGTCATAGGATGCGATGTGAGTATGCAACTCCGTTCTAGTGTTAAGCCTGACGCACTGCTCTGGTATGGGAGCGGCAAACCCTTGGTTCGCGACCGCTAGCATACAAGTAACGACGGCGAGTATCTGTGGGAAGAACATAGCGACGGAAATCGTGCTTCTGACCGACAGAAGGGCTGTAATACGGAAGGCTGCATCGTGTTAACCACCACTCAAGAGGAGAAGACGCGTGCGAGGTCCACTTACTGCTCTACACCGAAGATGAGTGGGAGAAGGCCGCCTGGGCGAAATAGTAGGAACCAGACCCATCTGCCTGTGCGGTTATATAGCCTGTACACCGCTGGTGATCGGTGTCGGGACGATGGCTATATGAGCCTGAGAGTGTTCATTCGTCAACAGTTGTTCAACAAGGTGCTTGACAGATGTGTCTCGTGTCCTGTTGATCAACTTTGCATTTTGCAATGCGAAGTTCAGCGGCACGTTGTGGCGTACTCGTCTCGACTGGCCTATTGAATATTCGAAGTCGTCTGGCGAGTTGTGTTTAGCAGAGCATGATTGATGCTGGGGTTTGTGGAGTTCGCCTTTGACGCTAGGTGTTGCCGAGGTGAGACCAAGAATGACCCTGTTGGTCCTCTCAGGGTCCGGGACGGTCTGATACTTGAAGTTGATGCTGTCGTGGGGACTCGGAACGCGTTACAATGCATCGAAAGTTGGATGGTACCACGATAGTTCGATGGGGCACTGCCCCAACAAGGCGGCGTGCTGCTTATCCTAAGCTACGTACTTATGTAGTATGGCATCACTTTCAAGTTGTCGTCCTAGTCAAGTCTAACCATCGTGCTCATCGTGGCCGCCGGTCGTTGTACGTAATCGCCGACGGGGGAGTCGGTACATAGAGCAGTGCTCCTCCTCCGGACTTGTACGCGTCGTGCGTCGCGCGTCACACTCGCCAGAGCGGAGTCCTGCAATGCAGATGGGACATTTACGTTAAAAGCTTGATTATCGCCATCCCCTCCGGACCGTTGAAAAAGTCTTCAGTCGAGACCCTGCTTAGGGAGGACTACGCGAACGGTACGGTGGCCCTTGGCAGACGGTCCAACTTCAGGTATTCAATGCTAAGGATTGTTCATATCGTTCTACTTTCCGAGCATGTCCGAGTGACGATCTGCATACAGATAGGCGCATTATGCCTCGCAAGCCCGGCATATGACTCAGCACGGTGAGCGTTGCGTGATGATGATATACTAGTTCACGTTCCCTCAGGCTCGTTGCATGGCCCACAGTCCAGCTGAGGGAAGCCATGTTATGTAGACTGATTTCGCTGACCGATCCACTCTGGTCGGAATGACGCTCGAGAATTAGACATTCCAGCTTGAACTTCCTATCCTAGGTACGTGTCACGACTCTGTTATGCCTGGACGGACGTGCTGACAGCGCTGCTCTCAGAACGTGTGAGGACTCGCAATGACGGTACTTCAAGCGCCTCGTCGCCAGCCACGCCGAATTGCAAGACCGGAGTCGCTGATGGGTGTGCACTGGTATTGCTGATGTGGTTCAGAACTGCACGAGTAGAGCATGTCAGCAACGTGTTAGTATCATCCAGCATGTGCCCCCAGACAGAATACAGGTACCCACCTACGTTCTCCGAGGCGTCGATGACCGGCCCGAAGTGATAGATCGGGTCTCCGACCGTCCTACCGGCATCGTGAACGTCAATTTGGGTGAGAGGCAATATATTCTGCCGAAAACAGGACTTACCCTGGACCCTGCCTGTGAAGAGCATCGATGTCGACACGACGACTGCTGTCGAAGGAAGCGACATTAGTTGGTGGTGTTACAGCTGAGCAACTAATGTCGCGTACGCGTCAGGTAGGGGAGCCGCAAAGCCTAGCGTCGCGGCGGCGATGACAGCGATGGATTTCACGAACAGCATGGTGGAGTAGTGGTGCGCGCGTCACAAGAAAGGAGAGTTGTACAAAGAGAGGCTGGATAACAATTGTCGTCGTGAGCCTCATCTAGAATGGAAACATGCTAGGGCTTACTGCTCTGCACCAGAATCGAACGATGAATGTCGGCCGGGCGAACTGAGGCCCCTCCTGCCTAATTGTCCCGTTTACATAGTACTACGCCACGGTCCAGATGTTGCGATCTTGGAGGCAGCGCAACCTTTCCGAAATATGGTACAGCCTCTGACATATTGGACGTCGCGCTGTTCATCTCTTCAAGTTGCTGACCGTCGCAGCTACCAGGACAGTTCGAATCTCCCAATCGCATCACGTCATACTACAACCGGTAACTTGTGGCAGTAGCCCTTTACCTGATGCTGCGGACTTGCCCTCGCATGTAGACCGCAGCGGTCCAGTTGACGGTGTGGAGGAGAAATCCGGCCGAGGTCTAGATCGACGCGTAGCGTCACGGTTTTACTACTATTTTCTCTCTTGGCAGTGTTAGCTTATATCATTTCGCATGCAGACGTTACCTACGATACAAACATCAATCTACTGTACCATCGACTCTACCGGCGCGCTCGCGAGGAACCGGAAGGCGGAGGCGGAGGACCGACCATAGGGCGAAGGCGGGCGACATCGAGCAGAGTGCCGCACCTGTCGGGGGCCCAGGTCGCGAACGTTAATAGCACCGCTCCGCCGCTGTCAGCCGCGCGCCGAGACCATGGTCCGCCGTCCGAAGCCGGAAGGGGAACCAACGGACGTCGTCACCCGGGCGGGTGTCCCATACGTTACTTTCCTTATTCGGTAATATTCCTTCCCGATCTGTCAACGATCGCTTGCCTGTCACTCATCACCTTTCCTTTCGAACTTACCTCATCTCCCCTTGCGTCATCCTTTGCTCCTTAGTTCCTTCTCGCTCTTGTCGCGCTGCGTGTACTTATAGAGGGCCGCGTCGCCCGTTCTCGCCAGTGAATCGTACCCCCCAGCTTCTCCCCTCTCGCTCACGCGCACTTCAAGGTTCGGCACGGACGAGCGACTCGACGTCGCGCGTGCACCTCAAGTCGAGTTAGTCGAGTGGTCAAGAAGATTAGATAAGTATTCGTTTGTATCCGCGCGGCCACACTACTTTACACAGAACATCGCCCGCCGTCCATCTCCAGCCCGAACACCCATTCGCTCGACTCTACTGAACACCTGCACCCGGAGACGAGTTGTGTGTGTTGGTCGTCGACGCGCACGTTTTCTCTCCCACAAGTGGTGACCACCGCAGGGGGTTTCATTGCTCACAGGTACGTGTGCAGAGTCCCGGGTGCGCTAATCGTTCTTCTTCAGGACGGCGCCCAAGAATATACCGAAAAGCGCGACTAGCGCGCTGCGACCTAACGCAGGTGAACCGTCTCGAGGACGTCCCGAACTCCGTCGCACAACCCGAACCGCGACCGACGTATCGCTAGAACGCGCTGCGTCTCGAAAAGGCAAGCAAGCCCAGAAGAACATCAAAATCGACGAAGCCGTCGATCAAGATTTAGATATCTCGATCCTCCCAACGTCCTCCGAAGACGTTCTCACCCCGCTAAGCACCTTCTCTTTCACCTCCTTATCGTCATTCCCCTCGGGTTCAATTACTCCTACAACCCCTAAGACGCCGTTTACCCCAGTATCTACACCAGCGCTCACCTCTCCATCCTCGTTCATATTCCCCGCGCAGAACCATATTGACAACGTACCGCCAGACATGACAGCCCCTGGAGCAGCACCATCACAGGCGGGATCGTCGACAGCGCTAGTGGCGTCGGCACCGTCTCGCATCGCAATGCCGCCACCTACCTCAAAGTATTCGCCTCGGTTCGACGGGAAGCGTCTCCAAAGCTTCCTCAACGTTTACGAAAACCTCGCAAACGCGGCGATGCTCACCGACTCCGAGAAGTGCCGGATGGTACTCGAGTACTGCACGGAGGAGGTGAGTTTCATGCTCTCCTGCATGAGTGAGTTCGCAGGCAGCGATTGGGAGGCGGCGAAGACACAGATGCTCTTCTGCTTCGGCGAAGGCACGGTTAAGGACAAGGGGTCAGCTGACAAGCTTAGGGCGTACATTAAGAAGTACAGGAAGACGCGCAAGATCCGAAATTTGGAAGGGTACTACAAGTACCTTCACGGATTCCTCAAGTGCGCAGGGAACCAGATCGAACTCGGCGGGATCAATTCAGCTGAGCACGATTATCTGTTCTTCAAAGGACTAAATTCGCGTGTTAGGAAGGCGATAGTGCCAAAGCTCGAGAAGCAGATGGGGAAGACTCCCACGCACAAGGAGCCGGCATCGTTCAAACTGTGCGCGGAGGAAGTCCGCAAGTACTTCGCTGAAAGTGACTACCGTAGGGACGCTGATTCATCCAGTTCCGAGTCAGAAGGTAGCGAGTCAGACTCAGAAGAAGAGTCGGACAGCGACTCTGACTCATCGGACAGCGACAGTGAAGACGACAAGAAGAGAAAGAAGAAGAAGAAGAAGACGGATAAGAAGGCAGACAAGAAGAAGAGCAAGAAGAAGGGTAAGCGAACGAAGGACAAGGACGACGTGGACGACCTCGTCGACCGACTCGATAAGCTACTCGCCGCACGGCTCGTACCGGCTTCGACGAACTCGGCGACACAAGCGACGGCGTGCGCGGCTCATCAGGGGACGCTAACGCCGCAAGCGACTACATGCGCGGGCCACCAAGGGCAGCCTGCGCGGATATGCTACATGTGTGCTAAAGAAGAGGGTAAGGACTTGGACCATCGCATCGGCATGGGACACTGCGGCTTCACAAAGAAGTGGATCGCAGACGGTACGATCGTGTATAGCCCGCAGGGCAGGCTAACGTACGCGGACGGTTCGGATTTGCCGAACGGACGAGGTGTTGCCGGCGGCATGTCCACACTAATCCAGCAGCGGCTCGATCAGATCAAAGGGAAGGCTCGCGACGCGCCGCCGCACATGTCGTGTAGCGCGATCGAGGTGATGCGCGACGACCAGCCAGTGCTAAGCGGTAACGTGTATGCGGTATCCTCCGAAGACGTTTACTCTTTCCCGGTCACTAGGTCGCAAGGGAAAACCCAAGCCCAAGATCTGCCAGCTACGCCGCCAGCTGCGCTCAAGAAAGTCCGGTTCGACTTCAAGCACTCGGCCGCGGACGAGCAAGTAGGCGGGTCGACTCATAAGTCACCCCCTCCCGTGCAAGTTCGGCAGCCGGCTGAGCCTACTCAGTTCACGAAGGACCGGGCGAAGGTAGCCGAATCCTCGACGCCCGAACCGCCAAAGATCAACACGGAGCAGGGATGGCGAGAACGCGAAGCGCAGAAGAAGCAAGACCGGCGGGAAACTACAGGTGATGCCGCTGGTCGCACGCGAACTGACCGAGCTAGCGTTCGTTTCACATCGGACATTCAGGACATGGTATCGGTTGACCAGGTCATGGATAAGACTCTGAACACGATGATGTCCATTCCGCTCAAGACGCTAATTGCTATGTCACCAGAAATGCAGAAACGGTTTGCAGCCATAACAAAGACGCGGCGCGAAGTCTACGCGACCATAGCCGAAGTAAGAGAGCTCGTGGACGAAGCTGAAGAAGGCGCAGGAACATCGGAAAACCCGCGTGGCGCTGCGTCGGTTACGGTACGCGACGAAGAACACCTCGAGTCGATCATCGACAGCTACGCCGCAGCAATCGCGCTTGGCAGCCGTCGACGATTCGTGGCAATGGCATGCGGGCTCGTCCAGGGCAAGTTTGGTGACGAACCGGTAACGTACCTCATCGACTCTGGTTCGGAATTGAACCTGATCGCTCAGCGCGTGTACGAGCGAGCTGGAGTAGACATTGACACAGATGGGTCGCGATGGACGTTGAGGGGCATTCATGGAGCACCGGTGGCGCTGGTGGGATGCTGCCGAGACGCGTCGGTCGTGATCAATGGGGAGCGGTTTGACCACCACTTCTTCGTGCATCCGGGGGAGATGGGGAGGCACGATGGGATCCTCGGCCAACCTTGGCTGCAGTGGTTTTCGGCACGACTCGAGTACGCGCGTAACGGGGGGCAGGAGCTGGTCGTGTTCCCTAGCGGAGACCCAGCTAGCGATCCGATGCGCGTCCGGATAGTAGGGATGGCCGATCGCCGCAACGTGGACAAGCTAGTCCAGTCGGCAGAGGTCGCAACGGATTTTTAGGAGGGGACGTGTTATCCGAGCCGGCCCCGTCGTTCACGGGGCAAGCGTCCCTAGAATTACCACGGCTCGGGAGGTCACTGCAGGCTCTGGCCGGTGACCGCAGATTTTTGGACTCAGACAATGTGCACGTGTTGACGCAGTTGAACCCTCCTCATACGTACGATGGCCTGCTTCGTTCCGTTTCTTTTTCCTCACCTGATTGTATTCGGCCCGTTCGCTCACCATGGACAGATCGGGCATTGGGGCAGTACGAGGCATCCTCAAGCGCAGCGCGGCGATACAAACCGGTAGCACGCAAGGTAAGGCCGGTTCCGACGTACATGCCTAACCCATCCGCGCAGAAGTTGGTTCCAATCGAGGTACCGACCCCGCCACCGCTCCCAACGCATCCAGCACCACGAACGCAGTTTGTGCCCACGCAGCGACTGACTCAAGAGCGCCTTGAAGCGATTCTGGAGACGGTCCCCGAGGGATTCCTGACGAGCGCGGAACTTGACCTCATGGTGCACGTCCTAGGTGTCAATCAGACCGCACTCGCATGGACAGAAGAAGAACGCGGTACGTTCTCGCCTACCTATTTCCCTGACTACGAGATCCCTGTTATAGAGCACGTACCATGGATGCGACCGCCGATCAAGGTACCGAAGGCTCTTGAGGACAAGGTGCGTATAGTCGTACAGGATCAAATTGACGCAGGGAACTACGAGTATTCGACCGCGTCATATCGAGCAGCCTCATTCCCAGTCCTGAAGAAGAATGGCGAGCCCAGGATGGTCATCAACCTCGAAGATCTCAACGCGGTAACGATCCGCGACTCGGCGCTGCCTCCACGCGCGGACGAATTCGCCGAAAGCTTTGTCGGCCATCAGGTATACGCAATACTCGATCTATTCTCCGGCTATAACGGCATCCGGCTGCACGAAGGATCGCGCGACCTCACAACGTTCCATTCCGTATGCGGCGCGCTCCGAAATGCCACAATGCCGCAAGGCTTCACGAACGCCATGCAGTGTTTCATGCGCTGGATCCTGCACGTACTAGGGCCTATGTATCCCGTTCTCGCTGACGCGTTTGTAGACGATAATGGGGTGAAAGGACCGACATCGAGGTATAACGACGAGCCGATCGAAGGCAACCAGGATATCCGCCGGTTCGTATATGAGTTTGCGACCACGCTGAACATGCTGTTTCACAGATTCCGTGAGGCAGGCGTGACGGCTTCGGGGGCGAAGCTAATCCTTGCCACCCCGAGGGTACAGATCGTCGGGTCAATTGTATCAGCAGAAGGCTGGGAACCCGAGCATGGCCTCGTCAACAAGGTAATCAAGTGGCCATATTGCGAAACAGTCAGCGAGGTCCGCGGGTTTCTAGGCACTGCAGGCGTTGGACGTCGATGGATCAAGAACTTCTCGCTAATAGCTAAGCCCCTGTCCGCTCTCTGTCGTACCACTGACGCGCCGTTTGTATTCGGGGAAACAGAGCGACGCGCAATGGACGAGCTCAAAGCACTGATCACACGAGCACCAGTTCTCAGGAAAGTCGACTACCAACTCGCGGCGACGATCGTTCGTGCTCCACGCGCATCCGATCACGGGCTCGTTGTCCTCGCGGTTGACTCATCATTACACGGGGCAGGGTGGGTCATTTATCAATACAACGAGACTGACAAACACCCAGCTATATTCGGGTCATGCACGTTCAACGCGACCGAATCGAGGTACTCACAGCCCAAAGCGGAACTGTACGGCGTGTTTCGCGCAATCAAGGAGTGCCGACACCGGGTTTGGGGCGTCCATTTCAGGCTCGACGTTGACGCAAGCTACCTGAAACAGATGATCCACGAACCGGACCTACCTAATGCGCCAATGACGCGATGGGTAACGTACATCCAGCTATTCGACTTTGAGCTTAACCACGTGCCCGCAGCGAAGCATAAGGCCGAGGACGGACTATCAAGAAGACCGCCCGCAGACGACGACTCAAGCGAATCCGACGGAGAAGACGAGCTCAGCCGACATATAGGGTCGACCACTGGCCTGCCAGGATTCCTCAACGCATTCACCCTAGCAATGGCGGACCGACATCGCTCCCAGCTTGGACCGTTCGGCATCTCGTACGAAGCATCGTCAAGCAACGGCGTCACCGTGCAAGAGATCTCATCCATGGGTGAGTTCGAGTCGCATAAAGCTGACCGTATCGCAGAATGGGCGCGTCTCATCGGGGGAGCGGTGCTGGCGAGGAATATACGACCACACAGCGCGAATATTACTGATTCGATCTACCCGAGATGGTATTTCCACCATCAGCGTCTCTTCCCGTCTCAACCCCAATGCGGACCCGACTGGGACGTCTCGCAGAACAACCCGAGGACTGGGCGCGAGTACTGGTGGCCTATCGAAGAACCAGGGAACATGAGTCCGTTCCACCCGAGCTTGCTCAGGAACGAGGACGATGCCTCGTACATTGGCGACGAGTTCATGGTACGTAGCGTCGCAAGAGAACAGGTGGCTGACTTTATGCTTGGCAGCGAACTCATCACGCTCGAGTACATAGAGCATCGACCGGCATACCTGTCGTCGAAGAAGAAGGACCAGCATGAGAAGGATAGGATCACCCTGCACGTAAAGAAGGTAGGCGAGCGCTACGGAGGCATTGGCTGGCAGGAGGGATTTACGACGTGGGAGGCGCGGGTCGAAGAGACAAGGATGGATTACGAGGAGCTGCCGCAGCCGACCAGCATGCAAGACATTAGGTGCGCGTCACACGAGCACAAATCGGCTAACGTATTCTCGGCAGAAGTCTTCAGGGAGATCAAGGAATTCCTCGACGCAGGGACGCTGCCGGAGCGATGTGAAGGTGACCCTGCCGAGCTAAGAAATCTGCGTCGGCGCGCGCAGGGCTTCATCGTTCATGATGGCCGGCTCTGGAAGACGAGCAGGAACAGCGTTCCGCATCTGGTAGTAACCGACGAAGGTAGGAGGAAAGAGCTGATCGCAGAGGCACATAACGACTGTGGACACCGTGGCCGCAACCCGACATACAAGAAGCTCGCCGATCGATACTACTGGCCCTCGATGTACGACGAAATCGCCTTCTTCGTGCGGTCATGCAACAATTGTCAATACCGCTCGCGTACACGGACAATCACACCGCTGAGTATCACATTAGCTCCATCTATTCTGCGGCGAATGGGGTTTGACACTATCTGTAAGAGTTCGTGGGCTTGGAACCCTTGATTGGGGGGCCGGGCTGCCCGTGAACTTGACGTTTGGTGGTCGCGGCGCGACCGGGGAGAATGTCGTGGCTTCGTGAGGTCGTGAGCGAGGCGAGGAGCTCCCGCTAGCGTCGTTGCAGGGCGAGGAGCCTAGCGCGTGGGTTGGTGAGTCCTAGGTCGGGCGAGGAGCCAGGCCGAGAGCGTGTCCTAGACGAGGGCGAGGAGCCGTGTCGAGGGGGAGTCCTGGACGCAGGCGAGGAGCCTTGTCTAGGATTGGTCCTAGGCGTGGCGAGGAGCGCAGGCCGAGAAGGGCTGAACGTACTCGGATGGCGCGGGGTTCGCACACAGACGATGTGGTAGTTCAGGTGTAAGAATAGATTACTTCCCAATAAGGAAGGCGGATGGCTAAGTACAGACGATCTAATCTAATCTACACTAGACAGTTCATAATCTTATCTACTAGGGCAGGCATAGTATTGCCTACCCGTCACAGAGCCCCCCATTATGAAGTGTGTAGTGTGAAGGTGAGGGGACAAATGAGTGCAGATAGAAGAAGTAAATGTGAGTGTAGAATAGAGGGTGAAAAAAGAACAAGAGATAAGAAAAAAATTTCGGCAGTAAACTGCGGCTCCGCCACGCAGAGGCTGAGCTGTCCCGCACGCACCACATCCGAGCATCTATCCCTGCCGCGCATCAGCCAAGACGCACAGGCAACCATCGGCGACGCCCTCGCATGCTCAGCTAGATCCCCGCATGCTCCACTAACCTCCCTTGCCCGTGGCAGCCTTGCCCTCTTCCCTACACAGAGGACGTGCTCTCCTGCTTGTACAGCGTCCCGAGCTATCATCCTCGCAAAGGGTCTGCACATCCCTCGGGCTAGGGTCGGCTAGGCCCTGGCATAGCTGCCCTAGGGTCCTATCCTCCCCTACCCCCCCTACTGCCCCCCAATCTCGAGTCGGAAGGATCCGGTCGGGGAGTTTCGGCTCGGGATTCTCGTGACAAAAGGTAGTGAGAGTAGAGGAGAGGAGTTAAGGGTGGGTGGGCTGGGACAAGACAGAGGTGTTGGGAGTGCTGCCCCCCAGGATTCAGACAAGGTGTGGGATCACACACTTGCTGGAGCCTGAGGTTTCCGCAGGAAACTACTCCAGAACCGCACGAGGTTTTCGCGTTGCGGAGGGAGACCAGAGGATTCCGTGTCGGCGGGTAGGCTGATTGCTTGGGAAGGCGGGGAGCTGCGCCTGTCCGTCGAGACCGAGGGCGAACAAGCAGAGGGCGGACAGGCGTCGAGCGTACCCGACGTCGATGGCAAGGGAGGGGAGTGTCTACCGCGCGAGCCATCGTGGCTGCCCGTACTCGCAGCCGGTAGTGCCTTACTCGGGCGATTCGACGTGCTTGACCGCGCAGATCGCAAGGTGGCTTCGAACGTTTGACTTGTGCGCACCGGGGTTGGCCAGTGTTCTCGCTGCGTCGGAGACGAGGGGTGGGGCGCGGAGCGGCGAGACGCAGGAATGTCCACCGTTGGAGAACCCGCAACTAGCGGCGAACGGCGAGGGAGATTGGTTTTCCCATGAGAGGCTGCAAGGTATTGCACCGGCGAGCCCGCGAAGCGCTTGAACGAAGGCGAGGGTGAGCGTGCAGGAGAGGAAGGCTCGCGCACACCTTCGACAGGAGCGGGCCCATCGATTTGTTGCGGAAGCGGGGCTTGATGCGTCGCGCGGTCAATGGGACGCGAGTGCGGCGGGAGCTTGAAGCGTTGTGCGCGCTCGGAAGGGGCAGGCGCATCGTACTGGGTCGAACGCGCGGAGCTCGTGCACGTAGTGAGCCGTTCCCCAGATGAATGGTTCGAATCGCAGGGCTGCACCGCGCGCGAGGCTTCCATCGAGCGTAGACTCAGCTCCTGCGTCGAGGCGGCATGAGCCCGCACCTCGCATTGGCGCGGTGTGCCTGTTAGGGCTTGGCAATCTCCCTGAGCCGGGGCTGGGCAGTCGCGAGATGTGCGGGTGGTTCGCACGACTTCGCTGCTGACCGGGGGGAGAGCGCAGCGCACGCGCGCATCCTCTCGAGTCGCGTCACCGGCGGCTTGGTCTTCGCGCGGCCGTACCGCGGTACGATTGCGCTCCTCACGTATATCTTCGCGTAGGGAGAGAGCGAGGCTACGCTTCGCAGCGGCCGCTGCCCGGATTGCCCTCGCGGCTGATATTTCGGCGTCGAGCTGGCGCTCTTCGTGTGCACGCAAGGCTCGAGCGCGCGAGCGCGGTGACATGGCGCGAGCGGGCCGGTCTTCGTATTGCGCGGGAACACGTGTCTCGCGCAGCGCTTCACCGGAGGGTTGAGCATCCTCGCGCTGGCCGCAGGCGCGTTGATCATCCTCGCAATAGGCTGGAGGGGGCGCGTGCGCACGAATGTCGGACCGTGGTCGGTGCGCAGAGACTTGCGTGCCGTTCGCAATCGGGTGCAGGGGAGTGCGCGGGGACGAGTCGGCTACCGGGCGGCGCGAGCGTAGAGACGCGTCGGACAGGGGCGGTGGAGCCGGAGAGCGGTGGGTGTGCTCGACATGCGCGAGTGCGTCTCGTTGACGTATCGACAAGGACGCTTCGACAGGAGGTACGCGAGTGCATTCCACGGGCGTACGCGTGCCAGGTGAGAGAGCCTGAGCGGCCGGCGGATGCTCAGACGTAGGCTCGTCGAGCATGAAGGGACGAGCGGGCGGGTCGTCCCGTTGCGCGATGGCGCGTGTTTGTTTGCGTTGCTCGGACACCAGGGCTTGAGCCGCGAAGTACGCGTAGACGTCCGCTCGCCCTTGCGAGCACGGCGAGAGGGCGCGCGGGGGCGGTAACCGAGGCGATGGTGCGTCGAACGGGGAGGAGGGAGCCGCAGAGAGCGCGCTGCGCGTAACGAGCGCGAGCGCATCCATCGCGAGCAGGTGCGCCGGGGGTACGCGAGGACGAGGCGGCTGGGAGAGCGCAGAGGATGGACGGACCTGGCTACTCACCGTTGTACCCTCTCGCCCTCTCTCCCCTACCCCCGCTCTTGTCGTCGAGCTCGCGTTCGCGAGTCGCGTACCCTCGCCCTCCGAGTCGCGGCCGTTCGCGTTGTGGGCGGCGAGCCTGCGCGCTGTCGAGTACGCCGCGTCGAGTGCCGGCGTGGCTTGCGCGGCGACCTGGGCTGCGCGCTCGTGGTGCGTGCGCATTCGCGTTTGCTCGTACCGGGGCGGCGAGACCGCGCGTGTCGACGGCGCGTCGCGTTGCGCGTGGGCGCGGGCCGTCTCGTTGCGTGTCGCGCTGCGGGACGGTCGGTCGTCTTCGCGTTGGGTGCACGCGCGCGCGCGTTCTTCGCGTTGGGTGCGCGCGAGCGCGCGTTCTTCGCTCGCGTCGTGAGCCGGGGCCTGTCGGCTGCGAGGAGAGCGGAGCCATCGCTCGTCCTCGCAGTCCGGTTGGCGCGTCGAGCGGGCGAGAGGACGCGAGAGAGGAGGAGGAGGGAGGTCGCCGCGAGAGTCGACGCGACGGTCGAGCGCCGAGGGCCGCGCGTCCACCGCGCTCGGGCGCTCGTGCGATCGCGCGGTTCCCACGGGCCTCCGAATGGGCGTAGAGGGCGCGGCGGGTGCAGGCGAGTCGCGGGGAGTGGCGGAAGGAGGTGGCGGGTAGCCTCGAGGCGCGGTCGTCGAGGAGAGGGTGCTGGCACCGAGCGCGCGCGCGCTCTTCGACGACGACGCGTGCTTGAGCTGCCGAATAGGTGACAGGGCGTCCCAATGGGATCGCGAGAGCCACGTCGTTGAAGGCATTAGGTTAGGATGAATATAGAACAGTTAGAATGAGAATAGACAAGGTCTAAATATACGAGGGAGTTCACAGGGCAGTGGACCGGTCCCCTGAGTGTCCACCAATGTAAGAGTTCGTGGGCTTGGAACCCTTGATTGGGGGGCCGGGCTGCCCGTGAACTTGACGTTTGGTGGTCGCGGCGCGACCGGGGAGAATGTCGTGGCTTCGTGAGGTCGTGAGCGAGGCGAGGAGCTCCCGCTAGCGTCGTTGCAGGGCGAGGAGCCTAGCGCGTGGGTTGGTGAGTCCTAGGTCGGGCGAGGAGCCAGGCCGAGAGCGTGTCCTAGACGAGGGCGAGGAGCCGTGTCGAGGGGGAGTCCTGGACGCAGGCGAGGAGCCTTGTCTAGGATTGGTCCTAGGCGTGGCGAGGAGCGCAGGCCGAGAAGGGCTGAACGTACTCGGATGGCGCGGGGTTCGCACACAGACGATGTGGTAGTTCAGGTGTAAGAATAGATTACTTCCCAATAAGGAAGGCGGATGGCTAAGTACAGACGATCTAATCTAATCTACACTAGACAGTTCATAATCTTATCTACTAGGGCAGGCATAGTATTGCCTACCCGTCACACTATCTACATGCCGCGGGGGGAGCATGGCGAGAAGTACCTCTTGCACGGCTCAGATGCAGCGGGCAAGTGGGTTGAGGCAAAGGCGGTAAGGAAGAACACGTCGAGAGCGTGGGCGGACTTCATGTGGGATGACATCATCTGTCGTTTCGGCTGCTTGCCGGTTGCGAACTGCGATGGCGGGCCAGAGTTCAAAGGCGCAGTACGAATACTCCTCGAGGAGCATAACGTTGCGGTCATCCTTAGCACGCCGTATCACCCGCAAGGGAACGGTATAGCGGAACGAGATGGGCAGACGATCAAACGGGCAGTGCTCCGAGTGAGCGGTGACAAGCCTCATCACTGGCCGCGACACTTGCCAGCGGCTCTGTTGGCAGTGCGGACAACGGTGTCGCGTGCTACGGGATACACGCCGTACTTTCTGCTCTATGGCAAGCATTGTCTATTCCCCTTTGACCTTACTGATCGCACTTGGTACAGACTCGCGTGGGACGAGGTCAGGACGACCGAAGACTTGATTGCGATCCGAATCAAGCAAATCGAGCGGCGGGACGCAGTACTGGGTGAAGCGACGGATCAACTCCGCAGGAGCCGCCAGCGCGCAGTCGACGATTTCATGCGCAAGCACGCAGCACAGATCGTGGACGGCAACTACGAACCGGGCACTTGGGTCCTCGTTCACGAAACCTGGCTCGACGCGCAGCATGGAAACAAGGGCGCACTTCGATGGGCAGGGCCTTACGTCGTGCATGAGCGGTATCCTTCTGGCTCCTATTGCATTCGCGAGCTCGACGGCACGGTATTGAAGGAGCATGTTGCGGCTAGTCGCTTACGTCTATTCTTTTACAGGGCTGACCGACAGGTCATGATGACGCTGCTCGCACTCGATCCCGCCGACGACCCGCGTCTCGAAGACGTACCGTACAGCCTCTGGAGGACGAGTTGCGCGACGCTAGGCCATGCGTTGGAGTCGGACACGAGGGAGTACCCGTCGGGTGCGTGGAATGTGATCGACACGGCGAGGTGGGACAACTACGACGACATACGCGAGATGACGAACACCAAAGAAATCCTCGATCTCGTCAAGCAGTACTATACGCCTTGGTACTAGAACGGTCTTGAGGTCAAGACAGAAGTCACCCCCTCTTGTGGAGGAGAAAACCGGCCGAGGTCCGGATCGACGCCCTGCGTCATAGTTATGAGTCATCGCTTCGTATTTCTTTTTGATCAACGTTTCCACTTGCCAGCACTTACATGTTCTCGGACAGACGCTCTTACGGTACTCACCAAGGTTACTATACTCAATTCGACTCTACCGACGCGTCTGCGGCGAACCGGAAGGTTGAGGCGGAGGACCCACAGTAGGACGAAGGCGGGCGTCGTCGAGCAGAGTGCCGCACCTGTTGGGGGCCCAGGTCGCGAACGTCAATAGCACCGCTCCGCCGCTGTCAGCCCCGTACCGAGACACTGGTCTGCCGTTGAAGCCGGAAGGGGAACCAACGCACGTTGACACCCGGGCGGGTGCTCCCATACGGTACTTTCCTTATATGGTATCATTCCTTCCCTATACGTCAACGAACGATCGCTCTTCACCAGTCACGCTTCCGTTCGAACTTGCTACACTTTCATCTGTGACGCTTTGCTCCAACTTAGGTTTTTATCGTTCTCGAGGTCCTGTCATCACGCTGTATTTGTAGAGGGCTACGTGGCCCGTTCTCGCATCGAATCTTACCCTCTCGCTTCTCCCCCACTCGCTTTGCGCTCTTCAAGGATCGGCACGGACGAGCGACGAGACGGTCGCGCGTGCACCTCGGGTTCACATCAGGAAAAACCTTCCCTATGAATATCCTGCAATATCCCATCGTGTTCGGTAAAAGCAGATTCTATCGTACATTCCCTTAATTGTTGCCCAAAGCGAAATTACCTGGACCCACCCCTACCCAATATGAATGACAGGTAAAACTTAGGTAAAATGGCGAATCCCAGATCATTTGCTAGCCTTCTCGTAGGTTTCCGACAATGGGTATCATCTCGGTTTGCTCGTTCACTCGAATTATAAGCAACATTAGATCAATTGTTCTGTATAGTAATCAATCATAGATAACAAAAGCCATGACTACGGTCAGTGTTCGGTTCACTAGGAATGCGGCGAGAATTACGTCTGAATGCTATGCAGTATAATAGGAATGCTGTGAAAGACCATTAGAGGCGAGAGCCAGTACGCTAAACAGTCCATGTATGTAGAGCCAGCGTGAGTGTCAGACGGAGTTCTTGTACTAGATATGGAAGTCTGTGTTCTACTCCGAGTCGTCATCGGGTATGTTATCCCAGTTCATGCTTGTGCTGCCGCCGTGTGTACCCGAATGCAGAGCATGACCCGTTCTGGATGCGGAGATCAGGCTGATGGTAAACTAGCAAAAAACATGAGGGCATACGTTACGGCTTTGAATATATTGTGCATGACGCGATGATAGCGCTTCGGCTTCTGCTGGCGGAAATCAGCGAGTCGCACCATGTGCTCTCGGTACGCGGGTGCGCTAGCAGCTCCGAACTCAAGTGCCTTGCCAAGACGAAGGCTATGTTCGTGTATGACAGACTCGACCTGACAGAGACGTAGGTGATTAGCACTCGAACAGAAGGCACCAACTGAACTTACAGCTGTCATGGCAAGGGAGACCAATTCTCGGGGTACCTCGTACTCTGATGGTTTGCTTGCCAACGAAGACGGGCAGAGCACGACGCTCTGCAGCCCGATTCCGAGATACACCGCATTAGTAAAGAATCCGGAGCGTATGACCGACTTGATCATCTCGCTTTCATAAGGTGCGCGCCCATCAAAACCCCCCTTCAATCCACGCATAACGCTTGTCATTCCATGCAAATCAACATGCAGTTCATACTCACTGTTGGAGTCCACGGATATATGTAGTTCATCTCCTTGAGGAGCTCCATCTTGTCGGGCACTGCGGGAACGTTGCCGGACTTGATCGTGAGCTTGAACTCGTGTTCAACAACGAAAGCGATTGCTTTTCGAATGCCCGTCCGAGCCATGGACACTCGACGAGCAACCTGCCGATGCAAGCGTTAGCAAGTAGGACGATATGAGTGTGACAATGCTGACATCCGTCATAAGCGGTCTAGTGTAGTCTTCAAACGACCCATCTTCCAGGCGGTGAGCGATGTCCCCCTCACCGCCGTACCCGAGCGTGTCTGCCGATTGGACAAGGGCATCGTATGCGATACGATCAAGGCCAATCTTGTCCATTGGCGTGACCATGGTGTTGAGGGCGTCAATGGTGATGTCGAGCTCGCGGTCCTCTGCTCGGCCAAATACCATCATCTGCTCACCAAGGGTGTAGGCGTGGGACATGACTTGCTGGACCTCTCCGTCTTGAGCTTTCTTCCCCATCTTTGTGCTCTTCGGGAGCTTGATAACCGTGATATTCGACCGTGGCAGCCATTTGATATTGTCGTGCATCTTGCTGCTGACGGAGGCCGAGCCCGAGTGGTGAGTCTGCGCCTGCTTCTTTGTCTTCTTTGTCTTCGCAGTGCCCTGAGTGGCACGGCGAATTTCAGGCATCTGACGACGCGTTGATCAGTATTCGTGTAAGACAGAATTGTTACGAACCTCAGACTTCAACTTGTCTTGCTGCTTCTGTGTTAGCTGAACGTGTAACTTCGGGTCAGATATGTCGTGCAACTTGACCGCGCGGTAACGTTTGCGCACCTGCCGTTGCCCACGCGAGACGACCTCCGGGATCTCATCTTCATCGAGATCGTCCGCGTCACCGCCGATTGCAGGATCCGAGCTGTAGGCGACTGGTTCATCATACACCCGGTCGTAATCAGAGTGAGCGGCTTGCGCCTCATCTTCATCGACGTCTGCTCCGTGCATGAGGAAGTCGTCATCAGTCGCCGGTGGCTCCGAGTTGTAGTAGGACACGACACTCGACGAGCGTGAGCTCTTCGAGCGGAAGCGGGGAGGTCGAGGGCTCGGCACATCGTCCGCCGAGTCGGGCGCTTCGCGCGCGGTCGTCGACCGAGAGTTGCCTGTACAGATGTTGCAGCAGTTAGACATCAATGGATGAGGGAGTGCTACTCACTGGACCCCGTGATAGTTACACGCTGCGGTAAGGTGAGATCAGCGATGCAAGGGACAACTAATGTATCGTACCTCTGCTTCAAAGTCGACGCATTGTTCGCGCGACTCGGCCTCCTCATCACCCTCAAGCTCGCCCTCCTGCTCGTACTCGGCTTCATCATGATCCACAACCTCACCATCGTCATCCAGTCCGTCCTCAATGCCGCGAGTTGCAGCGGCACTGGGTTGCAATTGACTTCGGGTCGCCTGGGATGATCGAGAAGTGCGGGGTCGTGGCGGTGGCGGCGGTGGCGAGGGCGAGTCAGAGTCCGACGCGTCGTTGATCACTGCAGCTCTGGGAGGTCTCTCTGGGCGTGGTTTCATCCCAGTGGTAATGATATGGTTAGAGACAGGTAAGACTTACTGTTCGATGGCGCGTTCTCATTGAAGTTTGCAGGCCGCAAGTTGCCGACCTTCGCCTTCTTCTGCTGTGGTCGTCGCTCTATCTCACTGTTGGTACTCTTCAAGCGCGGCGCCGCCGTTTTTTCACTGGCAAGATCCTTCGCGCTCTTCACGCTTGCTGAGTCTGCTCTCTTGCGCTTCTCTTGAACCTTGACGCGACTTTGGATCTCGTCGGTGTTTCCTGCAGTGAGTAAGTCAGATTCATTATCAAAATGCACAACATTGAATACTTGCCCCGAAACTCCAGGTTACTCCCACCAACCTTCTCCACCTTCTTCCGTGGCTGCGGCTGAGTTGCCTTCCCCCCATTTGTGCTGCCGGCTCTCTTCTTCGGCACCATACTAGCCCACGCTGTAGGATGAAGTGCAAGCCGAACCTACGGGTGAGTCCCAATCATCCTACACAAATATTTGTGGAGACGTTACCCTTTGGAGCGGCCTGAGAGGCTAGACGAGTGGGACGTTGTGAAGTGCCTACTAGTACATAGATGTGAGTATAGTACTACTGCAGCCAACACTCTTACTTACACTGTTCATCGTCAGCCTCGTCGATCTGAGTGTCGTCGGGTTGATTCCGGCCCTCAGTGTCAACTAGGTCGACCCTTGATTGCTGACCTATGCGACTACGAGTGACGTTCCGAACTGATGACATTGCACAGCGTTCTGTTGTGGTGTAGCAGGTGTAAGATTGTGTCGAGAACGACAGCCGGGGCGTTGGTCAAGATAGATGGTCAGTAGAGACGACTATGCAGTCAACACCGCTGCAAGGAACACTCACATATGTGCTAGGAACGAAGGAGAGATACAAAAAGGCAGGGGAAGGAACAGTTATTGTTGCGTGAGTGGTCCCGAAACGATATATGCAGGTTGGAGTACTGAGGTGCAAAGGATTGTTGAAGGATTGTTTCCAGGGAGTTGGGACGGGCAAGTGAGAGTTGCGCTGGCACATGCGCGTGACAAGGCGGGTTCTGCGAATGTGTGTAACTCGGCAAGGGGCGACCTTCGCTTGTGAATCTGACGCCGTACGTCTTGCTTGTCGACCTCAATCTACAGACTCTGACGCTTATCCGCCATAACCCACCACTATCCCATCACTTGCACTCTCTCTGTTAGCCGTCTACCTGACTCGGAGTTGCAACCCTTCGACGTCTACTGTTGTATACAATAGTGAGTTCACTCTTGTGTTCTCCTGCGCAACGAACCGTTAACAAACGTCATCTAGTCCGAGTCTTCTTGTATAATCAATCTTTCTACATCGCTATGGAATTCCATTGCAACGGCTGCACCCGTCGCTTCAACGAACACGGCGCATACATCCAGCATCTCCGAACCAGCCCATATGCCGCCTGTCAGCTCGCACGTACACAACATGAAGAGGCTTCGAGACGGCCGTCTCGTCGAGCCAGCCACAGACGCGCTGCGCGTCGTTCTCGCTCAAGAAGCCAGCCCCCTTCAGAAACTCCCTCAGCTTCGCAGGGTGGCGCTTCGCCGCCCGAAGACGACGCTATGGAGGGTCAGGTCCCCTTTGAAGGTGATTTCTTCGGTGCCGCAGACGAGTATGCCCAGGGAGACCTCCCCTTCGATGGGGACGCTGAAGAACCGGCTGATCTCGCTGATCAGACCGATGACTTGGGCCCGGTGGAAGTGTCGAGCGATGTTGAGTCGTCTGACGATGAAGCAATTGGACGTGATCTTGTCCAGCCTGGTGATGAGGTCGAGCGTGATGGACGTCGGCTTCCTCGCTCAACGTCACCCAGGCCACTTGCTCCGAGTTCAACGCTGGACGCCGAGCGCGACTCGGAGCAGGTTGCACCACAACCTCTTGCTGCCGAAGCACCCACCGTTTCGTCAGAAGGGCCCAACACCGCACCAGGCGGAGTGAACGCTGATGCCCATGAACAAATCCGCCGGGCACCTGCATATATTGTCTCGTTTGGAGGACAAGCAGGTGCCCCTGTCCCGCCTGAGTCTATTTCTGGACAGTCCGAAGCGAAGTCGGCGGGTTACACAAGCTACGCAGAGGTGGTCGACCCAGAGGCGAAGAATCCTTACGCCCCGTTTGCATCCCGGATGGACTGGGAACTAGCACGCTGGGCAAAGCTACGTGGTTCCGGGTCAACGGCATTCTCGGAGCTACTCGCCATACCAGAGGTATGCCTAAACATTTCTCAATACAATTGCATCGTCTTGATCTATCTCCTGTAGGTCCGAGAGCGGCTCGGCATATCTTACAAGAACACGGATGAATTGAACAAGATAATTGATGACAAGCTGCCGACACGACGCCCCATGTTCCACCGCTTTGAAGTGACAATCGGTGGGGAGCGGTTCGACATGTTCAACCGCGATGTTATAGAGTGTGCGCGTGCCCTCTGGGGTGACGCAGAGCATGCACCAGTCTTGTGCATTGTCCCGGAGCGCCACTATGCCGACGCTGATAATACTGTGCGTCTCTATCATGATTTCAATACAGGCGAATGGTGGTGGGCGACGCAGGTACGTTGTAGTCTCATGGTATGAATCATCCAGGGTCTCTGAGTTCCTATAACAGAAAATGCTCGAGAAGAAGAGACCGGGCGCGACGGTCATGCCGATCATTATCTCGTCCGACAAAACTCAACTCACGCAGTTCCGGAACAAAACGGCATACCCAGTCTATATGACGATAGGTAACCTACCAAAGGAAATCCGCCGCAAGCCGTCGCACCGTGGGCAAATCCTACTAGCCTACCTACCAGCGAGCCGGTTGCAACATATCACGAATAAGGCTGCTCGCCGCCGGACACTAGCGAACGTATTTCACGCTTGCCTTTCCGAAATTTTGAAGCCTCTGCAGCAGGCCGGCGTCGATGGTGTCGAGATGATGAGTGGTGATGGCGCAACGCGCCGCTGCCATCCTATTCTGGCGGTGTACGTCGGGGACTACCCGGAGCAGGTCCTCGTGACGGCGACGTACACCGGGGATTGTCCTATCTGTGAATGCCCGCATGATGAGCTAGGGACGTATCCTTGCACGTCGGCCTTCCGTAATGTCGATGAGGTCCTCGACGCCCTTGATCTCTTCGGTACGGCAGACTACAATCGTGCTTGCGAGGCTGCCGGCGTCAAGCCTATCCAACACCCTTTTTGGGAACATCTCCCGTACCTCGACATCTTCCAGTCGATCACCCCTGATGTTTTACACCAATTACCAGGCTACACCGGCATATCTATGCATAACTACCCTGTAGTTAGAACACAAGGGTTTTATATAAACCACGGTACCTACTGTCGCCCGTGGTCATGCATGAACAGGGGCACTGATCATGCATACATAGAGCGCTGGTTATGCATGAGCGTAGCGCGCTCATGCATGACCGGGTTTCACCAAATATGGTTACTGCCTGCCATTTATGGCCGCCCTCCGGCCGCTGCGCGGTCCCGGGGCCGCGTCGCAGGAGTGTACCCATAGCGGGATGCGTATCACGGCCCTTGTACGGTTGCACCCGATCCGAGATTGTCCTCAGATACGAATCGCCCCAGGGACCTGGCCGCATCGTGCTTGTCCCTGGCCATCGTGCCTGTCCCTGTCATCCCAGGTGGCTGCCACTTTCAGGAGCATACGGCCCGGTCACCTGCCACAAAGAAGCTCGTTACACTTACATGAAGTCGAGACGCTCGAGTACTTCCCTATGTGGCATACGTAGCGAGCGTGGCAGCTAAGGCCTACGCCCTTGAGACCATGCGTCAGTTAACCCGCGGGTCTACCATGCTGAGGGTTCTAGCCTATACTATAAGCTTATGGTCTGATCCTCAGCGAAGTCCGTGGCTCGAAGCTTACGCCGGGGTTTCCTCAGCTGAACTGTGAAGTCTCAGGCTTACATAAGCCGCTAGCAAAATCGACGCACATCACACTTCTGTGTCGCCGTTCTAGTGAAGGATAATCACATCTTGATGGTTGACAACAGCATCGCCAATATTATACCAAGTAGGCTTGCAAGAATGACGTAACATACAATACGAGGCAGCCAAGACAAGAGATTGAACACATATAATAGCTACATCTTCAAATTTTGCGCGCACGCTTCGACTGTGGGGCATTGACATCAGAACTGTGAACAGGGGCAGGACGCTTCCGCTGAGGCACCGAATTTGCACCGCGATTCTCCTTGCCATGGACGCCAGACGGCTGCCAGTCTGCATCAGGGCGCTTAGGAGCCGACCGATCTCTGCGAGGCCGCGAAGGCTGGTCGTCGGCACGCTGGAGCTCAGCTGCATCAGGCTGGTCATCCGGCACGGGTTGGGATTGCGACATGGTCGCATCGTGCGCATTTGCATTGGTGCGCGATCCAGGAGATAGCACTAGTGACGTCGACGAAGCTGAAGGAAGGTTTGTGGTAGGCGGCAATGGATCGACCATCATCTGCGATGCGGATGGTGCCGGAGGGTCCGTAGTTGTGACGTTCACAGCGGGGCTCTGAACCGTCGCGACAGCGGGGCTCTGAACCGTCGCGACAGCAGGGCGAGCGATGTTGTCGGACACAATGGGGTGCTGGACAATTTGAAGCGCGGGCTGCTGAGAGAACATGTCGGTGTCGGAGAATGTCGCTAAAGTATTTGCCAAAGTGCTAGGAATGACTGGTAGACCGAGAAGGGCCGATGATATCGGCGAGAGCAAGGGCGGCGTGAGAGATAGCAACGGCTCTAGAGGGCTCATGTAGGGGAACTGGAAGGTCGGCGGTGCAGGATGGAACTCGGAATCAAACGAGCTCGGGATTGACAGGTTGCCAGGCAGGAACGTAGGTTCGAAATGGAACACATCTGAGGACCGGCCCGGCCATGACGGGACGTCAAGGCCACCGGCAAGGTGATCTGCGGCACCAGGAGCATTGAACGTGAGCAAGCTGGAGGGCTGGAGTGTGATGGGAGATGCAGAGGCGGCTGTCGAACCGGCGCTGACTAGTGACATCTCAGTAGGAGCCGGCGGAGGAACAACGGATGCCGATGCTGATATGGCAGACTGTACGCCGAGGTTCCCGGTGCCCAAAGGGTACGACGTGGGAGTGAGCTCATCTGGGATAGGAACGCCGGGGCTACGGTCTGTCGGCTCAGGGGGCTCAGCAAGCGTAGGGGCTGTGGTCACTGGTGACAATGGTAGAGACGGCGTGGCCACTGGTAGAGACGGTGGGGCCAAGCTAGATAGATTCTCAGGGCTCCCTGTCCTTCTCGACTGAGCACTTTGCGAGGCCGCAGGCGAGGGAGTGGTCACTGTAGTGATGTTTCCGGGCACATTGCTATTAGCGGGGGGCGGGCTCTCCGCAGCGAGAGTGAGTGAACGACGTGCGCGTTCAGCAGGGGCTATGTATACAGTCAGCAAGTCAAGTCTGTGTCAAAGGGTGGGGTGACTTACGATACTTCGCCTTGAGGAACCTCGCATAGGGATCCATAACGGCTTCTTGGTAGTTCATGTACGTTTGTTTGAAGTTGTGCCCGGCGTCGGTAGTACCAACATGGTATCTGATCAGCCAGAGCGTCGCTGGTCAGCTTCGTAATTTGAGACAGTAGGACCGAAGGACTTACGCAAACGTTTGGATCGCCCCGCCTTCCTCCGGGCACGGCCCACCACCCATAACGGTCAAAGCCCAACCAGTTTCCTCGGCGAGGTAGAGGAGGACATACTCCAAGAAACGCGGAAGGTCGTTGATGGCACTGACAAGCAGGTCAGTTACATTATGTGCGTAGCTGACGGAGAGGTACATACCTTTGGTATCGCTGCGGGGTGCGTTCTACGGGTCGCTCTTTCGATTCTGCCGCTGTAGCCTCCTTGACCTTCTGGACGAATGCCTTCACCTCGGCTTTGACTTCGTCGGTCTCGGCTTCGAAGGCAAGAGCCGTCTCGCGACGCACAACACCTATGTTCTTATTCTTCGAGCCTTGGCCATTCTTGATCTCCTCTTCAACCGATTCCTTGACCTTGTCCCGGTAGTAGAGCTTGGAGTAGACCTCGACCTCCTGCGGTACACGTGTCGATGTGCTCTTTCCGGCAGATATGACGGCAGAAAGGGACAGCGTCTTCAGCTTCTCGTGACGTGTTTTGGCTTGATCATTGTAGAATTTGGCACGGATTTGCTTCAACGACGTCAGGCACGGCACATCGTGTTAGCCGGCAAATCAAACTCACCAGCTTCCGCTTCTGCAGGGCGTTGCGATATGTCTCGAGCTGCTCGTCACTGAGGTCCTGTACGGTTATTTCGGGACCAAACAGCCCCGGAAGCTCAGGCCATTGCTCCCAGAACTGGGCCTCGGCCTCTGTGAGGAACGCTGTGACCTTCGCGATCTTCTGAGCCCCTAGGAATGCCTCCTTCTTTGTTTGGAACCACTCATGCTGCTCGGGCGTTACCCATGGCTTTGCTGGCATGTCTATGCATAAGGTATCCTCGTCACGACGGAGCTTGAGCGAAACAGGAAATAAGGACGTACTTGGTGGCTTTGGTCCTCGCGGCGGGGATGGCTAGGGGAAGGGGACTTATGCATAAGGCCTGATAACGACTCGGCATTATGCAATACGTAGACGCTCCTTTTGACGCTTCTCGCCAAGTTTGAGGCTGGAACAACCTAACGTGGATTGTCAGACGCGACTCCGAGACTGCAACCGAGTAGCTTGAAGCGAAGAGCAGTGGTCACATCGTACGATGTGCGACAGTCATTCTCGGATGTGCTGGAATCGAGGAGGCATGTAAAAAGGTGAACTTGGGGCTGAACGCGCATCTCGTCTCGATCCTGCTAGATCCCTCCCCCTCCTCACGATGCGACTTGCTCCCATGGACCCCTCCGAGACGGGACCAGCGCCTGCGCCTGCGGACTCTGCACCTCGTGCGGAGCACGACAACGACGCCGCTGACAACCTCGAGGGGGACGTGTCCGCGGAGGAAGTGTACGTTGCTACTCAAGTATATTCCATTGGTACGTTGCAATGTCCTGACATTAGTATGACAACTAAGAGCTGTACTAGCACGCACAATCAGGGAACAGTCTCGTCGCTTAGGCCGCCCCGTCCGAGTTGACCCCTTGAACACGATCCAGGACATTCTCTTTGCCCTCCCCACTGACGAAAGGCCGGCCACTGTGCCCTCAGTCGCACCCTTCGCTCCTTCCTCCGTCAGGCGCACCATCACCCCCACAATCCAGGTGCGCCATTTCGAGACTGACACATCCCGCGTGCTACTGACTGACTTCCCCATCGCATGCACTGTCCACTGGCAGTTGGCCTCCCCGACACCGCCACCATCACCAAGGCGACCACGCCCGCTGCCACGCCCTCCTGTTGAAGTAGTCGCTGCCACGGCTTCTACCGCAGTTACTCCCGCGTCGTACACGCCTATTTTCAAGCCATACAGTCCGAAGGTCAAGACGTGGTATGTCATATGGAAGGGCATCAGAGTTGGAATCTTCACATCGTGGTACGTTGTCCAATTCCTTGTCGCAGTTATTACATCTCCTGACCATGAAGCTTGCAGGGGAGAGACATCCGGTTATGTACTTGGGGTCTCACGAGCGGCGCACAAAAGTTTCAGCAGCTACGAAGAGGCTGTTTGTGAGTGGGAACAGCAGGAGGCCCTTGGTGGGGTTATGGAGCTGCCTGGCCCTGTCCCGAGGCTTCTGACTGATTCGACTGTGCATGTTATCCAATGAGATCCGTGCGCAACAGTCATCTGTTCTCTTTCCTCATTGTATCCTTCATCTTCGCTGCTGGGTATCATGTATTGTCTTGCAGTCGGTCGTCGTAGTCTCTTGTCGCATCAATTACCGTCTTCCTTGTATAGTAGATGTATAACCCCGTGTACAACCCAGTCCCAGTGCACCAACATATGTTTCCATGTGAGCCGAGTCTCTGTCATGTCACACTGCCCAGGGCCCCGTCAGAGCTCCACGTGCCCTGTCTTCAAGACGGTGGTACATCGTCAACTTTGCCCGACCTGGAAAGGCGTCGCCTCCTTACCTTTTGTGCATGCACGAGGTTTTCAGAAGAAAATGGGAGTGAATGTGCTCGCAAGTCCGCGAATGTTGGTGGCACCCCCATTTGGCCGAGGCGCAGGGGAGTTCGACGCAGGAGCAGATGATGCAACAGTGACGGCCAAATTGTACGAAGCGAGGACGGTAGAGTCAGGCTGCATGGTGCAATGAGGATGAGAACGAGACGGAGCAACAGTCGATGTGATCTTTGTCTGGTGTGTGGTCGAGCGGGAACTGAGCTATCGCCAGGCGCAAAGACTCGGACTTCTTATACGCAGAGGCATGCTGTACCATAATCCGACACGATTGAACTAAGACAAGAATCTGGAGTTCTATTCGGTGTCGTGTATAGACGCTATGTACAAACCTGCACATGATAGTAGTACATACTGAACTATGTGGAGAAATACAAAGGTCGTCTTGGGCTGCTCGGGGACATGCCCGAGCAAACATCGCTCGAGTGCATGAGTCGTCTCACCGGCGCTCAGCCGCCACTTTGACTTTCTGCGTGAACATGACAGACAGGAGAAGTAATACGGGACACAGAGGCCCTCGGACAAGTTGATACATAGTTCGATGCTCTTCATGTACTATTTCCGTCTTATCCGAGTTCACTACGGCCTCAATTGTTAGATTCCGGGGGGATTCTTCTGTTAGCCATAGGTTCAGCCACTGGGTATGAACAACTTTGCATCGTGCACCGTGCTCGTGTCTATGATGTGATGTAACATTCCAGAATTGGAGTATGACATTGAAGTATTGAACAAAGCCTAAGATCCATGTCGTTTGACGGCTTGGCTGAAGTGTGACAGAGCTACTAGGAATCACGTATGACACTCAATTGGTACGTCAAACATCAGATTTCTGCATCCCTGTATTGTTAGAAAGAGCATGGTCAACTCAGAAATGAGTGTATATGTGTACAAGTAATCGATCAATAGTGTTTCCATGATGTGTAGCCTAAGTAATGTGGTGATATACATACATCAATTCGACGATGACTTGTGCCCTCAAACGGTTGTCCGAGATTGCTATATGTATTCGTCATGTTTATACTAGTACAAAGGTACAAAGGGGTACATTCAGGCTTTCTCTGCGCACTTCCAGCCGCTGTATCCGTCAATACTTCCTAACGTGTGCTTTAGTAGAACTTACATAGAGTAGTCGAAAGGAACGGCGCACTGTACTTACATTGTGACTATATAGGCAATATATGATGTAGTACTGAAGGCGAAGGACAGATTACAGCAATAATTGGCGAGGGGAACTAGATACTTGTGCTCATCGTCAGCGACGGTGAGCACGGTGAGCACGACGTCACACCCGATGTAAGCGCCAGCGAGCACTGTGCCAAGTTCGAACGTGCACAGGGTCAGATCGTATTAGGTAAGGTCCACGTGAGGGTTTAGGAGCGCGAGGGAGCCTGATTCAGACATTGCCTCACGTTCGGAAACAGCATGATGCGCTAGTCATAACATCAACGTTCAATGCTGTCTACGGATATGCAAATTAGGTGCTAGATGAGTGGCTCTTATACCTCCTTGGCTTGCTATGAACGAACCTGGAGAACACGAGTCCAAATGGAGGGCCAACTAGGCAGTCTGAAGTGCCGGGCTTGAATGACTAGGCCATCGGCTCACCTGCTTGGAATGCGAAGGTATGTCCCCGCGCCCCCTTTCTCGGCTGAATTGGTTCCATAGAAGGGCGCCACAGTCAAGCCGCAGCCCATGATGGGAGCGAAGTCGAACCGCCGCATTCGCAATTATTAGTGGTGAAGACTCTTGACGTCCACACGGCATTGCGGCCTGGACAATGGGGAAGGTGGGATGCTGCTGAAATCATGGCAAATTGGACCTCGACATAGCCATACACAGCTGAAGGTGTGTTCTCTACCGCCTTTCATGGATTCGTGGCTGATGCATAATTATTGATCGGCAAGGGTCTGCTGCACGGGTAAACCTCAATACTGTTATTGGGTATGTCTTTTCTCTTTGGTGCGCAGTTGCTGCGCCATATTTCAGATCAGAAGACGTTCATCAGAGGGAGCGCATTCCTTTGGCCCCTCCATCGAGGCACTATCCACGAGGTGTACCTTCGGATGGAACCCCAAGCACTTCAGACGAATAGGTATCCGTCCATCGATCACGAAGTTCAAGTCACAACTACAATAGATGCGCGAACTACCCCGTGTGTGTTTGCCGAAGTGTCGGCCGAAGCATTGTGTCACCGTAGGACGAACAGTGGCGGCTTCGCATTCTTCGCGGACTGGCATCGTTCCGTACAGTGAGCATCCTGGACTCATTTTTCGACACGTTGCGACAGCTGAAAATTTTTGGAGGTAGCTCCATGGTCATATTTGGAGAGCCCTGAACCATCCTCCGGCTTGTCATTCATATTCAGCTTCGTGACGTGCTGCCACTGATCTGAATAAACGTCCCTCGGTCGATAGCCTGGTATCCCCCGCTTTGTCCCACATAACCCCACCATGACGCGCCGGGCAAAGCTCAAGCGTGTCTGCGCCATCCTTTCCTCCTTCATGCCTCGCAATCACAAGCGTAAGCGCGAGGTTGCCTTCGACATTGTGACTATCAACGACAATGACGACGAGGGAGGAGCCTCGACGCCTCTAGCCGAGAAAGCTCGCCATACCGACTATGTCTCTCATCAACATGGCTTTTCTTCGCAAACATCGTTCTACACTTTGCCGGGTTCCCCAAAGCCGATCTCATCGGTTGATACGCTCCCGGAGCTCGTCTTTGACGAACTCGACGAAGACGCCTCGGAATCTGCAGTTCCTCATGACTTTGACGCGCCGGTCCACACCTTTACCGAGGCTGACGAGATTGAAGCGGAGGCTCGTCGGCGCCGGCGGACAGCTAGTGTAAGTACCCAGAGCTGTATATTGAACGTTTGCTCACCCCCTATTGCCAGGATCGGCCTCTGGAGGAGTGGGCCTCCAAGATTGACGACTGGTTGCTCGAGATGCTCCTGGTGGAGGGTCGGATGGGTTTCACCGCGCAAGAGTGCCCAACGTGTGACACCGGCGGCATTGCTGAGTACCGGTGCTCAGACTGCGCTGACTTGCAGCTCTACTGTGCTGAATGCACGGTCCGCCATCATTCGCGCAATCCTCTTCACCGGCTAGCAGTAAGCATAGCTACCTTTGATATATTGGTGTAATCGCTAATCATGAGGCCCCAAGATGTGGGTTAAGACCCATTTCTGTCGCGCGGACCTGAAGAAGCTCGGTGTTCGCATCCAGCTGGGCCACCCCACCGGCGAGCGCTGTCCGAACCCCAAGCGTGCATTCAATGACGACTTCGTCATCCTCGACATCACCGGTGTTCATCATGTAGGGCTCGACTACTGTGACTGTCCGCAGAAGGTACATCTCCCGCATCAACTGATGCGGGCGAGACTGTTCCCCGCGACGGTAACGAATCCGAAGACGGCAGCAACCTATCATCTAATGGAGCACTTCCACCTCTTACGTACGCAATCGAAGATCTCCGCGTACGAGTTCTACCAAGGTATTGCACGGCAGACCGATAACGTTAGCCCGGAAGACCCCGCAGTCAGTTCATTGCCTAGTCGGTCCGTGCGCTGTTTGCTGAATACAGGCTTGACAGGATCGCTACCCTGCTTTTCTTCGCATGTCACGTGCATGGAGTCACCTGAAGATGCTCAAGCGCGGCGGACGTGGCCACGATCCGTCAGGGGCAAGCGGGACGTCACCAGGTGAATGTGCAGTGGAATGTCCTGCTTGCCCTCAGCCGGAGAAGAATCTGCCCGCCGATTGGAAAAATGCCCCGAAGGCTAAGAGGTAAGTTCTGTCAACCATACATGCTGCGTGACTCATAGATGAGTAGCTGGCTCTACCGCCTGTTTGTCGGCCTCGACGCTAACTTCCGCCTCAAGCGGAAGAAGGTGTCCAACAGCACTGTCGATCCGGGCCTCAACAAGGGCTATGCTTACTTCGTCGAAGAAACCGCGTACAAAGCTTTTCTCCACGAATTCGATACCAAGCTTCCACCAGAGAAGAACACCTGCCATAATCACGATGCGGTCAAGCTCGCCAACATCAAGAAGGTTCGTGAGACGGATGCGAGTGGGGTTGCGACCGTGGAGTGCACGCGGCATGACATGAAGCGACCTTGCTCCGTCGGTGATTTACAATACGGTGAACGGTGAGTTTCTGAGACTCCCACACTCGATAACCCGTCTCATCCTTCGTAAGCTACGTTAACATGGACTATCTGTACTTTTCAAGTCTCGAACACCACTCGATGCCAGAAATCGTCACTTCGTATGACATTGCATGCCAGTGGTCGCGTAACCTCTCGACACGCCATGACATCTATAACGCGCCCTTCGACTGCTCGCACCATCGCATCAACTTCCTTATCCCTAAGTTCCATCTTCCCGCGCACCAGTCATCGTGCCAGTACGACTACTCCTTCAACAACACCCCGGGCGTTGGCCGCACGGACGGCGAGGCAGTCGAACGTGGCTGGGCTGCCGTCAATCCGTTCGCGACGTCAACAAAAGAGATGGGCCCGGGCCATCGCCGTGATGTGCTCGACGATGTCTTCGGTGCATACAATTGGGGGAAAGTTCGCCAGCTTGGTACGTCAGTGCTCCAGTCAGACCGTTCACATGTACTGATGAACTTGTCCCCATAGCTCCTACCTTGCTGAAAAAAGTCAAAACGGCCGTTGACAAGCATGTCACGCACCAGCAAGCCTTCGACGACTTCACGCAGGTGTTGCCAGCAGAAAGCGTGCAGTTGTGGACCACGATGGTCGAGAAATGGGAGGACGACCCGGAACATAATCCCAACCCTTTCGCCGCGACTGAACCAAGTGAGTAGTTGTCAGCAGATTGAGTCAGCAATGCTGATTCCGAGTGAGCACAGCTGTCACGATGGCTGCCGTTCGCCGCGCGCTTGCTGAAGAGGAAGCCGCTCTTCTGCAGTCCGGCAGTGGCGGCATCTTTGGACCTCTTGCCGCACCAACAGGCGACCTGACGTCGAGCGCCGAGCCGCTGAGTGCTATGTCAGCGAGTGTCATGTCGCCGAGCGTCATGCTCACCGCGGGGCTGGATCTCGAGGAACAACAGTAAGCTCACGAACCTTCCTATATACCGTCATCTTACTGATGGACATTTCACCAGACGTCGTCTTCGTGCTGACGTGAAGAAGCTCGGAGACCACTCCACAGACAATCAGCGTGCCACGGTGCTTGAACGTGCTAACGCACTGCGTCGCAAGCTCGAGGCCTGGTTCAAGATCCAACAAGTCTACATTCCGGGTGCTGAGAACCTTCGCACCATCCAGCTGAAAAAAGCCGACATTCAGAATCCAGCCGCATTCAACCTACCCTTGCTTCTCCCATCGGCGATCAGTTCTACACTGGAGCTCGCCACCTCGCTCCGGGACATCGAGTGGCGCCTCCGACATGCTCAAGCTCACGACGCCCTATCGGACCTGCGTAAGCACCTTCGCATGCGCAGCCACCTCTATCAGTTCAAGGACCGCTTCGTCCGCGGTCAGCATGCGAATACGCGCGCACGGTCTGTCATCGACAATGTCCAACACAAAGTCGACGAGGACGCTGATCGCTACCGGAGGGCACGTGCCGCTCTGCTCTCGCTGTCGTGCACACTTGGAAAAACGGGCTGGGAGGAGACGCTGAAGGTCCTTGGGGAACGCGACGTCCGCGGCATGACAGCAGGGACCGAAGAAGAGGAGCAGGAGCAGCAGAGCGAGGGTAATCGTACCCTGTCATGGATATGGCGGTCCACTCCGATTGTCGGCCCCGAAGACGCTCACAATCCTGATCTGCAGGAAGGTCAGTATTGTCCTTTGAACTACACCATACCTCGCTGACATCGTCTTGTAGGGTTGCGTATCGAATGGTGCAAGTCACGCGCAAGGGCAAACCGGTGGGATGAGGAAGTTGACCTTCTTCGAGAGGAGATGCGCCGAGTTGTCAGATACCACTCCTGGAAGGCTCGCCAATGGCTCGACAATGCCGACGCTCGCCCGACGCTCGCTGCTAACGCCAGAGAGGGACTCTCAGCCTACGCTCATCGACAGGCGGAGATACGTACAACCATGCGATCGGTATGTGCCCACGGGTGGCGGTACGTTGATGCACTGATCTCTATCGGGGAAGCTGAGCTGAGTGGAGAAGATCCACCGTCCAGTATTACCGAAAGTGATATCTCTGCGTAGTGTTGGTGTCTTCTTCGTGTTCATCGGACTCTCGCCATGCTTCGTTCTCGCGTACTATCTTGTCAATGCCGCTCACTTTGCTACGCTGTTGCTCGATGTATGTCATCTCTCAGCCTGTATTTCTGAAGTCAAACTGTGCCTCCATCGAGCTCTATCATTGTTACGACATCATGTATTAGTCATAGGTACAAAAATTGCTTGCCACGGTGAAGCTTTTGGGTCTTCCAAGCGTGCCGACGTCGGATATCAGAAGCTAGTACAACACGTACGACGACGTTGAATTCGACAGAAGTATCACCAACTTATAGTTCTTGTATGTGTTTGTTCGAAGCGAGAGAACGATACTCATTCGGTATACCACATAGCGTAGATACAATACATCGCGTAAAAGACGGTTTAGCTCTGTGACACGGTGAGCTAACAGGAGCATTGCATGTCTTGATGCATAACATACTGAGGTCTGAGCCTGTCTCGGTACTGGCATCGAGCGGTGTGGCCCAATGATACATAAGCGTACACTATGTCTGAATTGATAGCCCGGAAGCAATGTCGAGCCTGCCGCCACGGCCTAACCAAATCGGCGAACCAAGACAAACCATAAACGGAACGAGGCCACGGTGCCTAGACCCCTTCGCCTATATTAGATATACAGGCAAGAAGTCGCCTCAGGAACCAACTGTCGGCCGATTGAAAATAGAACTTCAAATCTGACGTGCAGGATCGCGCCGGTGCGTTCGTGTAGATCATAATCGTCCGATAGTCGCTCAATCGGGCCTCAGGACGTGGCCGGAGCCCGACACTTCCTAAAGCGGAAGGGAAGGCCGCTCGCCGCTCAAAGGAGAGCACTGGCCGCCGGCGGTCAGTGGGCTGCGGGCATGCACAAGCATAACAGGCTGAGCAGCGCCCGTGGTAGCCACTACAGATTATGTATGAGAGGGGACAGTCACTACTGCAATTTATGCAAAACCCGTTGGTTATAGTCACTGTAGTTTATGCATGAGCCTGCCAGGTCCTGGTGCAATTACATCAGGGCGTAATCAAGCACGTTCTCGCATGGATCACCAACATTGTTGGCAAAGACGAGGTCGATGCGCGTGTCAAGCGACTCCCTCCGAACCACTCCATCCATAACTTCCATAAGGGGATCACTGGCTTGTCGCGCGTCACGGGTGCCGAGCACAAACAAATATCCCGGTTCATCCTTGGGCTCCTAATCGACCTCCCGTTACCTCGAGGGGACTCTTCGGAATTGATCGACGCCACGAAAGCTCTGCTCGACTTCCTCTACATGTCGCAGTATTCAGTTCACTCGGACACGACTCTGCAGGCGCTCGAAGGCTCACTTGCCGAGTTCCATGCCAAGAAGGACGTCTTCATCCGACTCGGTGCAAGGAGTAACTTCCTCATACCGAAGTTACACATGCTTACCCATTATGTCCGAGCGATCAGGTACTACGGGACAACAGACAACTACAATACAGAATCAACAGAGCGCCTGCATATCGACTTCGCGAAGGAGGCTTATCGCGCGACGAACCGCAAGGACGAATTCCCGCAAATGACAAAATGGCTTGAACGTCGCGAGAAAGTGCTCCAGCATGCTGACTACGTTGGATGGCGCCTGCTGCGCGCAGAGAGTGGTCGTGATGATCTGATCGCCTCGCGTCAAGGGGTACGCTGGCGGCCGCCTGACTTGGCATGTACCCTCAATCACCTGATGACGAAACATCCAAGCCGCAAGGCTGTACCCATCACTGAGCTCGTAGCTCCAGATGGTTACGATGCTACACACCTCATGCCCGCACTTGCTCGTTTTCTCATAGAGCACAACAATCCAGGTATTTCGCGAAACGAGGTGGAAGCTCAAGCCGCGTACGTCCGGTTTCCCTTCGCTACGCTACCGGTCTTTCACAAGGCAAAGTTCCGTAACCTGGAGTACCATGGCAAGGAGACCTTAGACTCGATACACGCTCGACCAAGGAAGCTCGGAGGTAACAGTGATATCCTTATACCCTCCCGTTTCGACACTGCCCTTGTGCAAGTGCGACACATCGAACCCGCCGCCGAAGGTCAGACCACCCCTCGTATTGGCCTGTCAGGTATGCACGCACCCTACTTGTATGATCGCTCCAACATTGCGTGACTGATGGTATCACTACAGACATGCGTATAGGCCGTGTCCACGCGATCTTCTCAATTCCACAGAAGTTCCATAACCAACTGATCCCGTCGATGCCGAACATCCGATGCCCACGTCACCTCGTATATGTGGATTGGTTCTCCAAGTTTGCGCGCTCTCCTGACAGCCACTACCAGATGTACAAGGTAACTACGTTGACAGGGGGTGAAAGAATTGGATCTGTGGTACCTCTTGCGCTCCTTGAACGCAGCGTCCACCTTCATCCGAAATGGGGTGGTCCTGTACCAGCACATTGGACGAGCGAGAATGTGCTAGACGAGTGTACGACATTCTACTTAAATCCGTACAAGAACCCGCACGACTTCTACAACCTGTATTAGTACCAGTATAATCTACTTTTTCACGCAATTCTGTGATGGGTGTCCACGACATTGTTAAAAAAGCGGTTTAGTAGGAAATTCTGAGTGATCATCCCGTAATTCTCTACCGGATCTCTCTGACCCGGAGAATGACATGCAAATGCAAGAGATTGCAGAGTTTCTGAACATTTTCACAAATATCAGCCTGTACATGGCAATTCACGGGGGAGGGTTTTCCTGATGCAGCAAGTCGAGTCGTTGAGTTGTTAAGTAGCTAAGTATTCGTTTCGTATATCCGCGCGGCCCCATTACCCTACATAGCATAGCACTCGTCGTCCTCTCTCTAGCCCGAACACCCACTTCGCTGACTCTCCAGAACACCTGCTCCCGGAAGCTGTCAGTACGCGTGTCGATACCTCGCGCGCGCCTTCTCTTCCACAACGGATGGCAGGCACTTTCATCGTGGCAGTCAAGCGTTCTGCGATAGCTTCGACAGTCCGTGGGTATCGTGGCTGTATGATCGGCCGCAACGGTTGAGGCTAGCCAGTAGGACCGCAGCGGCCAACTCGGTCTTCTCGTCATTTTGGACTTGAACCCCTCTGTGTCAATTCCCGATGATCGACTGCGAGACATCGGAGAGCACCTCGGGAGTATCTAGCCATGAGATGACCTCGCCGATTGTCCCTCCTGCCGATCCTGTTATGTAGAGCCCTGATAAATAGATTTCGAACATAGAACGCATGAGACATACAATATGCGATGTTATCCTCTGCGAATGACATTCAGCGCACTCAGCATAACGGCATACTAGGAGGTAAATGCGCACAGGAGCTGACCTTCAGTGGCGACACCCCCGATGTAGATAGGGTGATGGGGCGCTGGATGAAACACAGTTCGAAAAAGGCATCATTTAAGTTATTGCGCATGTCCTATCATGAGAAATTCCAGATCCATCATGTACCGCGTGCACCAACTTTTGCACGGCTCGTTTTGTCAAAGCTGGAACAACGGAAATCATCAACAGGTTCAGCATCTATGTCAGGGAGAGCACAATAGTATTTCAGCATCAATTGGTCTGGAGTTCCGCTGGTCCGATTGAAAACAAGAAAGGGCTGAGCGCACCATTTATAGCTGCAGACCGCCTCTCTAATTGGCGCGTTGGCAAAGCTACCGCGGCGCTGAGCAGGAAACAGGGGAGAAGAAGTAATGCAGAGGTGAGCTTCATGCCAGTAATCAGTAATCGGGCAAAACACAGAGGAGGGTTGATCTTGGAGGGGGCACTCAGCTCGGCTTATATCCCAAATGCACAGTCGCCACGTACGTGCTCTCTCGTCCAATGGGAATACTGACATCATTTCAGTGTGGTGCCGAGATCAATGCTATGTATCCCGGATGCCAAAGTGTTAAGTAGTATCTCGAGCCATAGTTCCCAGTCTGTCTCTGAGGCAAAGACGACCTATTGTAGAAAGGCTTCAAGACATTATCTGACATTGCGCAACTGTTTGCACAAGGGCTTGCAGTATAATGGGTCTATGCGGTCCCTGTACGGTGATTAGCTACTTGAGGCCCTGACTCGTATCGGGGTCACGCACCTGATCACTGAATTGAGTGTTCAATCTCGAGTTTGAGTCCCAGAATAATGCCACTCTGTTATACAGGCTCGCCGTCATTGCGATGTGCACCATTAATTGAGGCTACCAGCTCATGAACGTTCGACAGGCCATCTCGGCCTGAAGCACGAGAAAGCGCACTCTCAAAAGAAGCGATGCCAGAGTGGGTATGGGTATTCTGGGTATATCTCTGGAACCCTGTGGGAGGAACGCGGTCGTAGACCGCGCGAGAAATCAGGAGTAGACAGGCCAAACCTTACATTCGAGTTGGAAGCCAGATGATCACCCCGTCGTCACTGCGTACTACCACAGCACTGCCATGACAGGTTTTACCATCCTCACGTTGCGCACGGTGAGATAGCAAGCAATGCTGAACGATGCAAACTGTCGTTTTCCCTCCTGTCGATAAGGAGTCGGTATGATATGCGTATTGGAGACCTGGCTTTGAGGAGGAGGGTAGTACTTCGTAGATTGAGCACTCGTTGAGGCGACTGTTGGATGGCACCGGCGCCGGCTTTACACCTTCATATTCAGGCTATCTTCCTGTATCGTGATAAGTCCGGTGAGAGACTTCAACGCAATCCATACACCCAGTGTATGTTACACGTTGTCCAATTTGACCACAGTTGTGAAAACGTGTCACGGTAGAGAGTCGGAGGCCGTCTGAGTCGAGCGGCGCAAACCACTTGCTCTCCCAAATGCCAGTTCGCTGACATCGTCGTCGCTGTCTGTATCATACTCGATGTCCTCGCCCATGTTGCCTATCATGGGGTCGCTTTGACGAGTGGTCTGAGTGATGACACGGCTTTTGTACACGCTCTGTCGGAGGGCTAACATGAAACGCGACATAATTATCGCGACAAGTCTGTGCGTCAGACATTGATCTCATGAGCCATGAAAAGCAAAACAAATGAATTGAAACATACGCGGTGTAGTCGGAGGTGTTGATTGTGACGTATGAAGCCTAAGAACCAAAGATTAATGGATCCAGTGATACTTCTTGAAGCAGCCCCACCAGTGCAAGGTTGAGCAACAGTATGTTGAAGAATGTAGCCGCCCTTGCAACGTCCCGTCAGATTCTGCACCGAGCAGGCCTCAGAAGCACTCACGCGAAGTAGTGTAAGCCTGCAGCCTTGGAATCAACCTGGTATCTAAGCCACGGAGTACGACATAACGTACCAAAGCGCAGTAGTGCTTCTGGCACGTATGCAGTGAACCCGACTGCTCGTGTTGAAGCCATCAACCTACGTGCCTTCACCCATGTGAATGCGACGACTAGGATGTCTGACACAATACCAATCGCACGAGCTGCGAAGTAGACGGCGAAAGCTGCGGTGAGTATGTCAAGCGTGGCAAACGTTGCAGTAGAAAGCGAACAGCTGTTGACGAACCCGTTGTTCTGAGAAGACATATCTGCGTCAATATACGGTACGAATGACGAGCAAGAGCTGGTCTACCCCGCATGTAGACTAGGATTGCAAGCAACAGGGTTGCTGAGTGCCTCTCTAACGCATAGCGTCATGATAGCCTTTCAACAATGTCGTCAGCGAGGGGAAAGATGATCCAGTATATGATAGATACTTACTATGCTGACAAACGGGAGTATCAACCCGCACATAACGACAAGAAGCGATGGCCAAACGGTACCGTACCACAGAGCGTATACTCTGAGAGCGGATAGCACTATGGCGCAATCCACAATCCACAACCTGAGTTGAGTAAGGAGTAAATGTTGGACACTCACGTGTGATAATAAGCAAAGCAATGACTGCATAGATTTCCGAGCACCATACTAGTAATGAGCAGCTGATAGTTATATCAATTGTTCAGCTAGACGTAGGGTAGTGCAGCCGATCAACCGACATACCTCTTGCCACACCGCACCAGTCAGGGGAAATGAGGACCGTTTGACGAGGGAATCTCTGACCAGAAGCTCACCTCTTTTGAAGGGTCCGAGGTTATTCCCACTAGTATGACCACCCGGCTGGCCAGGCACAAATATCGGTTGGCGAAGAACAAAGCACTGGGGATATCCAAAGGGCGATTCCAGTATTGCCGCACCTCCCGCGTCCATGTCAGACCATACTCATAGAAGACAGCGGCTGTCGGATGACGAAGTCAGTGATCACTGAGACCGGATGATGTACGCGAAACAACATGCTCGTGACAGCCAGTGAGACCGTACTTAGTTGCATTGGGTCAGTGCTGGACAGTACAGTGAATAGCGTAACGTACTCAGCTCCATTGAATAGCGATACCATTCAGGACGAGCCAGCAAAAATGCGAATGTAGAACAGGGGGCGGAATATCAAGTTTCGCTGTGAAGACCGATAGGCCTTGACTTATACAACCCACAGCGCTACTCACGATGGGGTCACCAGGGGGTCACTGCGGTCATGGCAAGCATGCTGTTGGAACTCTTGGCTGACGTCGAAGACTGTAGATCTGTCGTGCATAGACAGATGGCCTATAATTAGTGAGCAGCGGCTTCTCAGCATCGTGATGAAAGGAAGTGCGGCCATAAGTTACCTGCGTACTTACTGGAGTAATCGCCAAATGCAGCAAATCTTGTACGACGTTTGACTGTTGTTTCAACGATATATGCGTTTCGGAGGAGCTCTCGGCATCGCATGTTGATCACAGGGTACGACGAGTACTCAGTACGATCTGTTCACAGCACCGAAGGCTACGCGCTCGCTTCAACGATCCCATTAGAGAGCGATGTGATTGGCCACCGGCATCCCGGAAGGCCCACGTTGCGGTCCACGATCCTTGACTGGAACAAGCACAGCGTCGAGGACTCGGAGGAGACATCGAGACCGACAATGAGACAAGCGCCAGCCATACAGGAATCGCTCAAGACTTGGTATGATTCCAATGAAGCGGCGGGAGCAGATTACGATAGACGAGTGGATACGAGATACAGACACGATATTCCGTAGTTGATACAGACGCAGGTTGCAGGGCACGGCGAGCGATGACGAAGACGGATAGCAGTGGAAAACATTGCGAAGGTTATCGTAGATGGTCACTTCGACTATTGGCAAGGGTTACAGCTTTCGACGTGTCGGATGTAGATGAGCTACAGTTCGACGTGAGCTGTGTCAAACCCAGAGTGTAGTCGAGTTGGAGGAATTCAGCGTCGGAAGGCACCGGCATGGCGACTACGACGGCGACTGCCACCTTCGCCTCAGGGAGCGCGGGAGGGGACGGTGGAGCAGTCGGCGCAGGAGGCCAGTGGAAGAATCCTAGGGCATCGAAGTGCCATCGATGATGGCCACCTTGGGCGACATCCTCGCTTTCTGGTACAGGCGGACGCGGCGAGCTCTGAGATACTGTTTTGGCGGATAGAGGCTATGCATGCATAACAGCACATAGGTCCCGTGTCAGGCATGATTGTTGGAGAGTACGTTTAGCAAACTCACAAGTATATTCTGCCATGATGCAGGGTCTACGCTCTTTACAGGGGCGTAAATGTCATATAATGTGGGCGGTGTGCCCACATCTTTCTTCTTCCTCCGGGGTCTGCTCCGCCCGTCGGCGTCCGTGTCCGGGAATTCATGCGCCCACAAAGGACTCGGCACATCGCTCGCCATCCAGCGCTGCGCCCGCCCCAGAGCGCGCCTGCGCAGACCGATCATAGCGAGCATTCCGCCGACGAACAGGCCGATGGCGAGGAAAGCGAGGATGAGTGCGGCAGTGCCATTTGAGGAGAAGGACGTGCTCCCGGAGCTTGACGATGAGGATGTCGACGAGCTCGATGTCGTGCTCGTCGTCGTGGATGCCGTGCTCGTCGTGGACATCGCGGACGGGCCGACCGCCATGGCTGTCTTGGCTCGACCTTGGCATCCGAGATGGCATGAGGATCGCGGAACGGGAGTTGCCGAATGGCTACACCCCGTTATGGAAAGTCTTGTTGAACGTTGGTTCATCCTCGTGCCGCTCCTTGACTCTCATCCCCCATCTCGGTCCTGGTCCATTTCGCTCGTTCGCAGTCATTCCTTTTAATTTACTCTCTCTATAATGGCAGTTATTGCAGCTTTGCTACTACTGGGTGTCGTTGCCTCCCGTGGCCGCGGGCAAACGTATTCGGCGACGTACCTTCCGTCGAACGCGCCCGATCATACCCAGGACGGTCAATATGGTACTAACCAGTGCGGCATCCAATCAAGTCAGAACTCTCTTTGTCAGAATGCATACTGTGAGTGGTACTGCATATGTGGACCTGGGTCCCCACTGATTGGTGCTTTAGTGAACTCCGTGGACGACTTCTGCGTCTTCGCGCCTCCATACTCAGGTTCAAATGCGACTATTGGCGATACAGAACGCGTTGAGGTCTCCTGGTGCCTTCGAGATGGGTACGGAACGCGCCTGATCCCCGACGGCACCATCACTGGCGCGCACTTCGTGCAGACTCCGGACTACATCCAGATCACTGGCGTTGGCGATCTTACGAAGTTGAACATCCCCGTGGGCGACGACGGAGGCGAGCTGGACCCTCACGGTGCGGATGGCAATGGAAACCCCATCGGCGGTCTCGTGTTCTCAAATGCACTCGGGCAGCTCCAGCAGTTGCATGAATGGACAGTAAGACGACGGCTGTTACATGTCATTTCTCGGGCTCTTGATTGACAAACATGGCATACCTCCAGAACTACATGTCTGCTACGGAGTTCTGCTTCCGTGCGTGCACCCCCGGCCCGGACGCAACGACATACTGCCAACACACCTACGACGTCATGGGCTGCGAGTGGAACATGCCTGGCGACTACGACGCCGGCGTCTTCGATCGCTGCATGGGTGACAGCGGGGAGGTAAGACTGATACTCCTCTTCATCTTGTTTCGATGCAAACCCCCCTCGGTAGCCCATGGGAGTGTACGGCACTTCGACCTGGAAGCAAGGCCACTCGGCGACCCCTTCAGCTCATCCTGCACCAGCCACGTCCATGTGCACAACGTACTCGTCCGTAGGCAACGGCGTGCTCCTGGCGCGTAATCTGTCTGCGAACGCTACTTCTCTCAGCGCTACGGCCACGAACAGCTCAGCGACGCCCTCGCTGACGCCGGTGACGAACTCCACGCAGGCATCCGCCACACCGGTAAGTCCGCTCATACACATGTACTTGCTCCTGATCTCACACTTCCCTGCCGTAGCTGCCCACCGTGACGCACATGTCCATTCCCGCTAGCAGCACCCCAAGCGCGACTGGATACTCGCGGAAGGCAAGCGGGACTATCGGTCGCGCTCATGTCGATGCTCTCTGGCAACTGCTCGTTCTCCTCGGGGCCGCTCTTGTCGGCATGTCGTTCTGCTTCTGAATGGCTCGGACTAGACTTGGATGGCTGGGCTATGACCTCGGGCGCTGGCGCCGGCTTCGTGATGGGCTCGGGATGACTACCCTTTTGGACAAGATGACAACGAACAACCTAATCAACAACCACGGCCTTCTCTGTATGGGACACGCTACTAGGACACATCTGGGACTCGGGTAGTCACTGCAAGGGACAAGAACTAGCTCTAGCATATGGATGATTTCCACAACTGTACACTTACTTACTAGACGCACTACGCAGCATGATTGTTGAAATGTACATTGCTATTCCTCCATCTCCTATGTGCTCGTACAACTGGGCCATGTGAGAAGTACCGATACAAGATACAAAGCGGATTCGAAGTGCTACAGCGAATGTGTTCCTTCCCCCTACCATGATTAATGGATACAGGCTGAGCCCTCAAATGTCGAGAGGCAGAATGTCAGGGATAGGACCGACGGGGACGATTCGGTGTGGGTTGATCTGCGCGTCCATTAGCGCATGACATCATACAGGAACTGATCTACACACCATGGGATGAGACCAATAGTAGTGCGTCTTGATGTGTTCGAAGTTGCACGTCTCCTTGAATGCGGGGAAGTTCCAGTATAGCTTGCGGAGCCAGCGGTGAATGGCGGGGTAGCCGTCGCGGATCGTGCGGATGTTGCACTTAAAGTGCCCGACGTAGACGGGGTCGAAGCGCACGATGGTGACGAAGAGCCGGATGTCCGCCTCCGTGAGCTGGTCGCCAATGAGGTAGTCCTTGCCCTGGAGCATCCCCTCGAGTCGGTCGAGCGAGGCAAAGAGCGGGTGGACCGCCTGCTCGTACGCCGCCTGCGTGCTCGCGAAGCCGGACTTGTAGACACCGTCTGCGGGCGGTCAGCGAAGCCTCGCGCGCAGAAACGGGGACCCACGCACTGTTCACCGTGTTGTACACCCAATCATTCACCTCGTCGATCTCCTTCCTCAGGTGCTCCGGGTAGAAATCGAGCTTCGCCTTCTCCTCCGGGAGCAGGTGGTTGAACGCCGAGTTGAACTCCCGGATGATCTCCGAGCTCTCGTTGTTCACGATCGTGTCCTGCTTCTTGTCCCAGAGGATGGGGACCGTAAAGCGGCCCTCGTAATCGGGCGCAGCGCGCAGGTAGAGGTCCTTGACGTGCTGTGCGCCGTGCAGCGGGTCCGCGTCCGTGCCCGGGAACGCGTCGGCGCTCGCGAAGGGCCAGCCGTGCTCGCCCATGTGCGGGGAGACGACGCTGACGTCGATGAACTCTTCAAGCCCCTTCAGTTGGCGCATGATCAGGGTGCGCGTCGCCCATGCTGGACGCGAGGTGGGTTAGGACGCGTCGGGTGGTTCTGAGTTGGAGGGCGCGACTCACGGCATGCGTAAGATACATAGAGGTGGTAGCGACCTGTCTAACATACGTCGGCAATGCATTTCTGACGCGATGAACGATCCTACGCACCCTTCTCTGGTTCAAACTTCCCGCCCTTCTCGAGCGAGTCCCGGAACTGGGACGCCTTGCGATTGAACGAGCCGTCGCCCTCCACCTTCATCTTGCTGATGTCGGTATGGTGCGAGACGTCTCTGCTCATGCTGAGTCGCGGTGTGTACGTGCAAGACGCTGGTCGCAAGGATGGTCTGGAGCGGAGCGCGCGAGAAGCAAGTGGGAGAAAGCGGATGAGGGGCAATGTCAATGTCATGCTTCGCAGCGACTTCTTATATCATCTGAGTCAAGTCCGGCCTTCAGTCCGACTGCGAGTTCGAACTATATACTGGTCGATGATTCGTGATGTACATTATGACAAAGAGGTCGGTCAAAGCCATGACAGGGTCTCTGCCTTGGAGCGTGGAATGGAGTAGCTGATTGTGGATGTCGGTTCCCTGACTGGCTGTGGTGCTGACTGAAACTTGGGCATCTCGAAGTGCTTCAGTCGCGGCCTTTCGTAAAGTGACAGCTTGTAAGTAAGGGGAACAAGTAGAGGCACGCAGTGGAGTCCATTCAGCAATGGCAAACTGAGGCAAAAAGTCTCATGCAGCTTCGCGGCCATGATACGGCCCCGCGTTCAGAAGTCCAATCGAAGAGCATGGATGAGATCAATCACGCATTCTGCCGTCCAATACAACTCGAAGTGCAGTCAGTGACAGTGGCTAGGCCATACTTGCAGCCGTACGAAGACTGGGTGGAAGCAGAAAGGAACACGTTGCGCAAGGGGGCTGTCATGTAGGTGATAGCCTCTGCACATGTGTCACAATGCCTAACACCACTCACCTACATCGACGACGAACGGGCATGAAGGGGGGCAACGTTGCTTCAACCTGAAAGAGCTTTGTTATGGGAGCAAGGGATAGCGCGGTATGTAGCCGGAAATACCATCGAAGAGCTTGAAAGATCAACAACGCATCCGAAAGTCCATTGCAGCATTATCCGTGAGGTATGACCATGAAGCCCTTGACAATTACAAATGAATGACCCCCGAACCTGAACTCAACTGCCTGCCATGCCGGTCACACCGACATTATCACGGATCATTGCGATCTCAGAAACAGTCAAAGAGCCCTTGCTCGCGCAGAAGAAGTCCTCCCAAGCCTGCGCCGCGTCGCTGCCGTTCGGGAACTCGGACCTGCACCGGGATTGCGTTAGTTCAGTGTAGCATGAGAAATCACCAGGCACTCACTTCAGGAAGGCATACAGATGCTCCCAGAAAGCAGGCTTCGAGATGGTCGTGTGGTACGGCGTGTTCGCCGCGCCAGATTGGGACGGCTCGGGTATGTTGGTCGTATCCAGTACGAGGGGTATGTCGACCAGCCTCTCTCCCGGCGACGGCGATATTGACGGGGATGGCGAGAGAACGATAGAAGGCGTACGCCCGTGTCCTCCACGGGTCCGCGAAGGCTGCTCCGGAAGCAACGTGATGGACCCTCCCTCCGCCTTCTGTGGCGCAGGCGCGGCGACGGGTGCTGGCGTAGACATCTTCGATGGATCCCAATCGAAGCCGGGCTTGACCATGAGCGTGACGGTGTCCCCGTCCTTGATGCTGTATTCCTGAAGGAGCTTGCTGTCTGCGAGAGCCTTGCCCTTCAGAAGTAGTCTCTGCGCGTCCGAGGGCGGTGCACCGAGTTCTGACGCAAGCTGCGCCTTGATGCCTGAGACGGTGTCGGTGGGCTGTACGGAGAGCGTGTAACTCTTCGCGGGCTTGATAGACTTGAAGGTGATGCTCAAGGAGCCTGTGCGGGCTCGTACTTATAGCAAATGCGAGGCAGAGTGGCGGGGAGGCTTACCTGTGGGCGTAGCTTGTGACACCTTGCGTTCAGGAAGAGGAGGCAGTTCTACCTAAGCGACGCGGCGCGCTATTGGTCCCCAGGCTAAATGATGATCATAATTTCACATACCGGTAGCACCGGGATCTTCTTCAGTGACCTCTCGGGAGGCTGTTGGAAGCTGTCCGCGTACGTGATGGGCTGCGAGGAGAGGTTGTTGACGAACGTCTTTGCGAACGCCAGCTCTGCTTGCTCAGTCATCGTGCCTATCGACTGGGGTGTTGTTCTGGGTGTTCAGGATGGATGCTTTCGAGGAACAATTGAGAGAATTGCAACAGAATCGAGAGCACAGCTTCAAGTTACTTGGCGACCCAGGGCGACCCGCCGCGATTGCGGGGCACAGAACGTGACATGCGCGCGTTGTCACGGTCACACGTTGCGTCACACCCGCCAATCCCGGACTCGGATCCAGACGACCTCTCAGCGTCGCTCACAACGTTTAAGATGGCGGTACGTGTGTTCATCGGCATTGCTATGTTTTGCGCTGAAGGCATCAATTAGTCTGGCTTTGGCTTCAACGGAGGTACGACAAGAGCTATCGAATTGCTATCCGCCTTGTGATTGAATTGGCGACTAGGTGTACCACGCTGTTTCCCGTACTGGCAGGAGTTTCAGAAGGTATGCCGTGGCTCTTTCATGCCCATGAGCTGTTCTGAATTGCATATGCTCGCTAGTGCTACGCTCAAACAGATGTGCCCGCGAAGTGCAGACCGCCACTAGACGACTACTTAGAATGCTTGCATCACACCAACGAGGCACGTCACTCATCCGTCTCTCAACTTACTCTCATCTAATGAATATGTTACTCGCCCACGTAGATTGCCCGCGCGAAGGCCATCAAGTCTGAGTTCATCCGCAAGGCCGAGCACCAGGCAACGGA